>NC_135879.1:130759214-131359214 GCF_964194155.1 Cetorhinus maximus | reverse complement strand
AGTCTGTGAGACAGCTCTCCCAATTTTGGCACGAGCCCCCAGGTGTTAGTAAGGAGGACTTTGCAGGGTCAACAGGGCTGCGATTGCCGTTGTCGTTTCCTAGGTCGATGCCGGGTGGTCCATCCGGTTTCATTCCTTTTTTGTGTCTTTGTAGCGGTTTGTTACAACTGAGTGGCTTGCTAAACCATTTCAGAGGGCATGTTTAAGAGTCAGCCACACTGCTTTGGGTCTGGAGTCACATGTAGGATGACATTAGTGAACCAGATGGGTTTTTTTTCACAATTGACAATGTTTTCATTGTCATCATTCAACTTTTAATTCCAGATTTTTATTGAATTCAAATTCCACCATTGCCATGGCAGGATTCAAACCCCAGTCCCCAAAGCATTACCGTGGGTCTCTGGATTACTAGTCCAGCAACAATACCACTACGCCATCACCTCCCCCCTCATTACATATTCCCCCCTAAATTACATTCTAAACGGCAGTTATTACTAAGACAGACTGGGTTCCGAAGAGTCATATTGGACTTCAAACATTAGCTCTGTTTCTCTCTCCACAGATGCTGCCAGACCTGCTGGGTTTTTCCAGCATTTTCTGTTTTTACCACTAAGACAGATCTGGCTTGGCAGTTCATTCAGCATATATGTCATCAATCTCAGTCGCAAAGTCCTTCTAAGCGCTGTCTTCCTCTCAAAACAATTTTAGCTCCTCTCCTTTTAGGATTTAGCCTGACCCCCAGCCAACAGCAGAGTACAACCAACCTGAGCTCCAAAGGTACAGTCTTCATCAAAAATGGCACAGGTCTGCAGAACCTCCTCAACTCAGGCTGGTGTAGATCCACTAGTGTTTTCTTCAAGTAATAGAAACAGCTGCAGCAAATGTATATTAGCCTATTCTTAGCTTCCAGATCTCACCTCCGTCTTTCTCAGCCTGCCTATACTGCACCACTGGAATCATCACCTTCATCTGGGCTCTGATAGTACTGTGTCCTTATTACAAAGTTTCAACCAGTTTGTCCTCCCAGAAGTTTTGGTTTCCAACCTCAGTTTCAATCTTAGAAACTGGGACAGTCAGTTTTCTTTCTGTTTCCCTTTTCAGTTTTCCTTTTTAATTAGCACCTGTCTCAAAAAATACAAGGTCCGCAACTTCCACAGAGTGGCAGAGCCGGATTGCCATTCCATTCCTACGTAATTAGCTGCTAACAAAGCCTCCCCTTTCTTGCCTGACCTTCCTGGCCTTTCAGGCCGGGTGAGAACACTGCAGCGCAGCAGGTTTCAGGAAGCCAGGCTCCCTTTTCACAGAAAGCCAGGTAGTGAAAGATAGAGCTGGAACCAATCTTTTCACGTTTTTATAATCTTTTATTTTCGAGATACCTATTTCAAATATGCACTTCCTAACGTAGCCAACAGAGTTTTAGCCAGCTCCTTAATTTTTTTTTTACATAAGAGCACATGTGAATAGCCAGTTAATGTCTACCACCTGCAAACAACTGAACACAATTAATATACAATTAACACACGAGGGCCTGTTAAAGTGCTGGATAACATTCATGGCCATCAGTTCCTCTGACTAAGGGTTGTTATGACCTAGGATTTAAACACTACGGAAAAACTCCTGGCTCATTGATTTTAATATTGATCAGGCTTCATACCCCACGATGCGAGTATTGCCATCACCCTTGCTCCCATCACCCCCATCAAGAGTCTCAACAGGTCAAATCAAAAATTATTTCAAGCTCCTTAAAGCTTTTTTGCACAGTATTGTTTTTGAAGTAATTTTTTTTCTCGATTTTTCTTCCACATATAGCTTTTACGTGACACAATTTTCTGTTGTAAATGTTGCTAGCAAATGGACATACAATTTCATACAAAGTATTGCAAAAGAACCAGCAGTGGGATATATGATTCTGCTCAGCCAAAACAGAAAACGCTAGAAACACTCAGCAGTTCCGGCAACATTTATGGAGAGAGGAAGGTAGGGGTAACATTGAGTTCCTTTGCAGGAGCCTTCAATGAAAATGAAGTGTTCACACTTCATTGGCTTTTAGGTGGCAAAAAAGCTATTAATCAAATCTACAGCAGAATGTTTAAACTTTGTCTAACAAAACATACAGAAGTAACTTGCATTTAAAGAATTAAAATTGAAAGAACTGCCATTTCTCATCACTTTTTCTTGTTTATGATGTGGTGTGTTGGATTTTAAAATTTTGCACTAATTTAACTTGGTTCTTGCATACATGTTTCCAGCTTTGTCAAACCTACTGTCCATGTTGAAATGTTGAGTTTTCTGCTTCATTCGCTGCGTTTCATTTTAATATGGGAGCACACCAAATTTTATACGAACAGTTAGATACTCACCTTTAATGTTGAGTGATATGTTGCATAAATAAGATGAGTAACACAAGCGTAAAAATAATTCAGAATAATTTTGCTTAAAAGCTTCAGTATTTGGTTTCAACACAATGTAGTGAGCTTTGCGACACCAGACAGGCTGCTTGCTCACCTTCTTGGCCAAGACTCCAATGAAAATGAGGTATATAACAAGTTTCTCCACCTCTGGTGGCAGATATGATGAGAAAAGTAACAATGAAATTTAGCCATGCATTTATTAAATTGCAGCACTTTTGTCACAAATGCATCTAACACTTGGGGTATTTTTTGTGCCAGAAAACACCAATTCCCTCTTCAAAGCACTATGCATTAAACAGCATCAGACAATCAAAAACTCAAGTGCTCCAAAGACGACTCAAGTTCCAAGGCATTGTTGAATTATTTCCAGGCCACCTTGTACTTACAAAAATTAAAAGTGACAAAAGATGAAGTTGCATTTCATATTTCAAAGAAACTGACATTCTTTACAAGATATTGAATGTTTAGGGAAAAATCCAGACTAGAGAAGGCATTTCCAAATAGCTTTCACTCACCATAACAATGTAAGGCTTCATCTCCCAGGCCTGTGTATTTGTGTTATCTATTATAACTGGGGAGTAGCCTTCCTCTATGGCCTCTTTGGCTGAAATAAAATATGATCAGAATTAAATTTTACTCAGAAAGGTTGACAATTAATGATGACAACAGCATGCAGATGACTTGAGACTCAAGTTTTAAGTTGTAAAGTTAAATAAACCTGGTTTATCTGCTCATATTTACTTTGAATCTATAAATGCTTAATGTAAACGTGATACAAGTATTTCAAAGATCAAACTTAGGAATATGTATAATATGCAAATCTTAGTGTAAACCAAGAGTCTGGTGCTGCTCCTGACATGCCCTCCTGCACTCTTCATTGAACCATGGTTGATCCCCTGGCTTGATGGTAATGGTAGAGTGGGGGTTATGCTGGGCCATGAAGTTACAGATTGTGTTCGAGTACAATTCTGCTGCTGCTGATGGCCCACAGCGCTTCATGGATGCACAGTCTTGAGTTGCTAGATCTGTTCGAAATCTATCCAATTTAGCACATTAGATTCTGCACTTTGCTGCAATTTTTCAGAGTTTCTTTAGCAAACAGCATTCATAAACAAGAGATATTTTCATCCAGTGGTCCAGCCAGGATTCAAAACTAGATCTTAAGGCGTGCAAGAATAATTGATAAACCAAATTTTGCTGCCAAGTTTACCCTTTCAATGAATAACATGTTTTGAACAAGCTGGGGTTATGGCAAGAGTGGCAATTAACTGTAATCAACTGTAAACTGTCTATGCTAATTATTGTGAACAGGAAACTGAATTAGCAGTTGCAACTTGGGTGTGACTCAGCCTATAAGTAAACGGTATCTACAATGTACAGAGTGGTTGTGAAAAGAGTGCAGCCTTAGAGTGCGAAAGTTGGGAATTCTGTGGTACAAGTGAGAATTTTGTGCAGAAGGGGCAAGAGGTGCTGCCTTTTTACTTAATCATGACCAATACTTGTAATGCAAACTTGAAGAAGCATTTAAAATTTTTGTCCTCTGCTTAGTGAAAATTAGCATGCTGCTAAAGAAAAATAACTTGCAACAGGCAATAAACTAGATATAAATAATGTAGATCGGAATATGACAAAGCAAGTTGCATGCCTGGACTGCAGTACATGGGAGTTCGTGGACAGTGAGGCTGTCACAAGCAATTTTCATAATTGTGTTGCGTTGAAATCTGTAGTTGGCAAGCCATTGTCTATACTGACCAGGGTTTCAAAGCTTGTGTTTCTTTGAGACAATCCCTGACTGCAACAGAAACCCAAATCTCCAGGTGTCTTTGGGGGTAACTGTAAATTCAAATTCCTAGCTGTGACATCAGACTTTTGAGAAATCAGTCTGTGGCTTCGGTTACTTGGGAAATGGAAGTGAATTGGGAAGAATAAGCAAAACTGAGAGGTCAAATTTCAGCCGGTGGTCAGAACAGACACAGAGCTCTTAGCTTAAGATTTTCAGCAGAAGGAACAGTTCTGTGGCAGTGGAAAATCAGAGTCTAAGACAGCTAAGGTGGAAAGTCATGGCACAGCTGAAGGAGACCAAAAAGGAGATTCATAAGATAATAAGAAATAACAGCAGAAGCAAGCCATTTGGCCAATCAAGCCCACTCCGCCATTTGAAAAAATCATGGTAGATCTGACTGTGACCTTAACTCCATTTTCCTGCCTGAACTCCCTTGTTAATCAAAATTCTGCCTAACTCAGTCTTGAATATATTCAACGATTCAGCCTCCACTGCTCGCTGGGGAAAAAATTGCCCAAGATTAACGACCCCCTCAGAGAAGAAATTCTTCCTCACCTTCAGCTTAATTGGATGACCACTTATTTTCAAACTGTGTCCCCAAGTTCTAGATTTACCCTCGAGAGGAAACATTCTCCAAGCATCTACCCTGTCAAGCCTCTTCAGAATCATTGATGTTTTAATATTATCTCTCATTCTTCCAAACCCCAGTGAGTACAGGATCAAACCTTTCCTCCTAGCCAACGCTTTCATCCCAGAAATCAGCCTAGTCAACTCTTTCTGAGCTGCTTCCAACGCAAGTATATCCCTCCTTTAGTAAGGAAACCAAAACTGTACATAGTACTCCAAGTGCAGTCTCACCAATGCCCCATGCAGCTGCAACAAGACTTCCCTACTTTTATTCTTCACCCTCTCACAATAAAGGTTAATTATTCCATTTGCCTTCCTAATTACTTGCTGTACCTGTATGCTATCTTTTTGTGATTCATGTACAAGGATACCGAGATCCCTCTGTACTACAACATTCTGCAGTCTCTCCCCATTATCTATTATTCTGCTTTTCTATTTTTCCTCCAAAGTGGACAACCTCTCATTTTTCCAACATCATACTCCATTTGCCAAAATTTTGCCCACTCCCTTAATCTATCTATATACCATTGCAGACTTTGTATCCTCCTCACAACCTGCTTTTCATCCTAACTTTTTATCAGCAGCAAATCTTGCTCCAGTAAAGTCAGCTCCTTCTTTCAAGTCATTTTGTAAATTGTTGAGGACCCAGGACTGAGCCTGTGGCACTCCATTAGTTAGTTTACCAACCTGAAAATGACCCATTCATCCAAATCCCTGTTTCCAGTTAGCCAATTCTCTATAAATATGTCACCCCCAACACCATGAGCCCTTATCTTGTGCAGTAACTTTTATGTGGCATCTTATCGAATGCTTTTTGGAACTCCAAATACACTACAACTACGAGTTCCCCTTTATCCACTCTTTGTTACATCCTCATTTGTCAAACACTATTTTCCTTTCACCATGTTGACTCTGCCTGATTGTATTATGATCTTCTAAATGCTACTACCTCCTCAATGAAGCATTCTAGCATTTTCCCAATGACTGATGTTAGGCGAACTGGACTATAGTTTCCTGCTTTCTGTCCCCCTCCATTCTTGAATAGCATTGTTACATTTGCGGCTTTCCAAACTGCTGGGACCTTTCCAGAATCTAAGGAACTTTGGAAGATTACAACCCAATGCATCCACTATCTCTGGAGGCACTTCCTTTAAGATGCTAGGATGCAGGCCATCAGGTCCAAGGGACTAGTCAGCCTTTTGGCCCATTAGCTTTCCTATGAGGAGGACCTGTTTCTACCTCTCAGAAAGGAAAACAGGTAGGTGATTGGTGTGTATCTCTTCCGTGTATCTCTTGATTGACCAAGTGGTTTAAATCATGAGACGGTATTACACCTGAAGGGTATATTAAGAAATTCACTTTTAAAATATTTAACATTCAAATTAATTAATTAAATAGAAGAGAGGTGGCTGGGCAGGCGATGCGTTGCAGTTGTAGTATGTGGGATCTGGTGGATGTCGGTGCAATCCATGGTGACCACATCTGCAGCAAGTATTGGCTGCTCGAGGAACTTCGGCTCAGAGTTGATGAGCTGGAGTCCGAGCTGCAGACACTGCAACACATCAGGGAGGCAGAGTGTTACCTGGACACTGTTTCAGGAGGCAGTCACACCCCTTAGATTAATTGCATCAAATTTAGACCATGGTAAGGGACAGCAGGTATGTGACTGCGAGTGAGGCAGGTATGTGACTGCGAGTGAGGCAGGTATGTGACTGCGAGTGAGGCAGGTATGTGACTGCGAGTGAGGCAGGTATGTGACTGCGAGTGAGGCAGGTATGTGACTGCGAGTGAGGCAGGTATGTGACTGCGAGTGAGGCAGGTATGTGACTGCGAGTGAGGCAGGTATGGTGGTGAGTAGTGATATAGGTGCAATAGATCGTGATGTGGAATCAGTTTGTGTGGAAATAAAGAACAGCAAGGGGAAGTCGTCACAGGTGGGAGTTGTTTATAGGATCTCCAAAGAGTTGCCTCATTGTAGGACAAAGCATAAATCAGGAAATAATGGCGGCATGTAAGAAGGGCACTATAATTGTCATGGTTGATTTTAATCTGCATGTTGACTAGACATATCAGATTGGCAGGGGTAACGTGGAAGACGAATTTGTAGAGTGAATCAGGGATTGTTTCCTAGAGCTATACGTTGCAGAATCTATCCGGAAATGGGCTATTTTAGATCTAGTGATGTGTAACGAGGTGGGATTAATAAGAGATATCGTTGTTAAGGATCTTCTAGGGGGTAGCGATCACAATTTGGGAGAATTTCAATCCAGTTTGAGGGTGAGCAACTCGGGCCAGTGTCCTCAACTTAAAAAAGGGCAATTACAGAGGTATGAAGAAAGAGTTGTCTAAAGCAGGCTGGGAAAGCATACTCAGGGGAAGGTCAGTGGTTGAGCAGTGGCAGACATTTAAGCAGGTATTTCATAACGCTCAGCAAATATTTACCCCAGTCAAAAAAGACTCGATGAGAAGGATGAACCACCTGTGGTTAACTAAGGTCGTCAAGGAGAGTATCCAATCAAGAGCTAAGGCATACAAGGCAGCAAAAACTAGTGGTAGGCCAGAGGATTGTTTTTTTTTTAGGAACCAGCAGCGGATGACTAAAAAGCTAATAAAGAGAGAGAAAACGGATTATGAAAGTAAATTGGCAGCAAATATAACAACAAGCAGCAAGAGCTTTTAAGGGTATATAAAAAGAGAGTGGCTAAAATGAATGTGGGACCCTTGGAGGATGTGACTGGAAAATTGATAACGGGGAACAGAGAAATGGCAGATAACTTAAACCAATATTTTGCATTGGTATTCACGGTGGAGGGCACCCCAAAGATAGCAGATAAGGAAGGAGCTAATGGGAGGAAAGATCTTGTAGCAGACTCTATCACGAGGGACAAAGTATTTGACAAACTAATGGAACTAAAGGCAGACAAGTCACCAAGACCTGATGGCCTGCATCCACAGGTTTTAAAGGAACTGGCTGCAGAGATAGTGGATGCATTGGTTGAAATATTCCAGGACTCACTGGATTCCAGGAGGGTCCCAGCAGATTGGAAAACCGCTAATGTGATGCCAGTGTACAGGAAGGGAGGGAGACAAAATGCAGGAAACCATAGGCCAGTCAGCCTAACATCTGTTGTTGGGAAAAAGAGTCCATTATTGAGGAAGAAATAGCAGGATATGTAGAAAAGCTTAACGCAATAAAAGAGAGTCAACATGGTTTTGTGAAAGGGAAATCATGTTTGACAAATTTGCTAGAGTTCTTTGAGGATATAATAAGCAGAGTTGATAAAGGGGTACAAGTAGATGTAGTGTATTTGGATTTCCAGAAGGCATTTGACAAGGTGCCACATAAAAGGTTATTGCACAAGATAGGAGCTCACGGTATTGGGGGTAATGTACTAGCATGGATTGAGGATCGGTTAACACACAAAAGATAGAGTCGGGATTAATGGGTCTTATTCAGATTGGAAAGACGTAACTAGTGGGGTGCCACAAGGATCAGTCCTAGGGCCTCAATTATTTACTATCTATCTTAATGATTTGGAGGAGGGGGTAGAGTGTAATGTATCCAAATTTGCTGACGATACAAAAAATAGATGGGAGGGCATGTTGTGATTTTAAAAAGTACCTGGCTCCGCATCTTAAGTGCTGTAAGCTGCAGGGCTATGGGCCGGATGCATGAAGGTGGGATTAGAAAGGGCACCTGGGTGTCCTTGGGCTGGCATGGACAAGATAGGCCGAATGGCCTCCTTCTGTGCTGTAACTTTTCTATGGTTCTATAAGGAATCTGCAAGGGGATATAGATAAGGTGAGTGAGTGGGCAAAAACTTGACAATGGAGTTTAATTAGGGCAAGTGTAAGGTATTGCACTTTTGTAGGAAGAATCAAAAGGCAGACTATTATTTAAATGGAGGGAGGCTACAAGAAAGTGCAGCACAGAGGGACCTGGGCGTTCTTGTGCATGAAACACAAAAAGTTAGCATGCAGGTGCAGCAAGTAATTAAGAAGGCAAATGGAATTTTGGCCTGTATTGCTAGGGGACTGGAGTTTAAAAATAGTAAAGTCTTGATACAACTATACAGGGTTTTGGTGAGGCCACACCAGTAGTTCTGTGTACAGTTTTGATCCCCGTATTTATGAAAGGATGGAGGCTGTTCAAAAGAGATTCACTAGGCGGATTCCTGGGATGAAATGGTTGACTTATCAAGAACGGCTAAACAGGTCAGGCCTTTATTCATTAGAGTTTAGAAGAATGAAGGGCAATCTTATTGAAATGTACAAGATTCTGAGGGGGCTTGACAGGGTAGATGTTGAGACGTTTCCACTAGTGGAGAAATCTTGAATTAGGGGACATAGTTACAGAATAAGGAGGCACTCATTTAAAACTGAGGCGTGAAGGAATTTCTTCTCTCAGAGGGTAGTGTATGTCTGGAATTCTCTACCCCAGAGAGTTGTGGAGGCTAGATCATTGAAAGTATTTAAAGATGATGTAGATAGATTTTTGAAATATCATGGAGTTGAGGGCTATGAGAAGCTGGCACAAAAGAGGAGTTGAGGCCTGGGGCAGATCAGACATGATCTTACTGAATGGCGGGGCAGGCTTGAGATGGCTGAATGGCCTACTCCTGCTCCTATTTCTCATGTTCTTATGTACATTTTCTCCAGCGATTGGGATTGTTTTATGTCTCACTCTCCCTTTTGCCCTCTTGATTGTCTACTATTCTTGGGATATTTCGTGTCTTCTTCTGTGAAGACAGATAGAAAATGCTTGTTCAAAGTCACAGCCATTTGCTTGTTTCGAATTATTAATTCCACAGCCTCATCCATTAAGGGATCAATGCTCATTCTTCCTTTTTATTTATTTGTAGAAGCTTTTGCTGTCTGGTTTTGTATTTCTTTCTAGTTTTCTCTAATACTCCAATTTCTCCCTCTATTTTTTTGAGTTATCCTTTGCTGGTTTCTAAAATTTTTTCCAATTTTCTGGTCTAGCACCAATCTTTGCAGACTTGTACATCTTTTCTTTAAATCTGACACCACCCTCAACTTCCTTAGTTAGCCACGTGATGGTGCATCCTTCTCGTAGTATCTATCTATCTCACTGGAAGATATCCTTGCTGAGAGTTATGAAACATAGTCCTAAATGTCTGCCATTGCATCTCTGCCACCTTCCCTTTTAAACTATTTCCTATTCCACTTTAGCTAAATGTCTTCATGTCTTTGTTGAATTTTAAAACACTAATTTCAGACCCAAATTTCTCACCCTCAATGTGAAATTCTATCTTATGATTACTCTTGGGGGCCAGTTAGCTCAGTTGGTTAAATGGCTAGCACGTGGTTCAGAATAATGCCAATAACCTGCCGCAGATGCATCTGTCCATGACACTATCAGTACACTGTACATTTCGTTGTGGAGACAATGTCCCGTCTTCACATTGAGGATACTCTCCATCGTGTTGTGTGGCATTACACCTGCTATAAATGGGATAGCTTTCAAACAGATCGAGCAACTCAAGACTGGGCATCCGTGAGGCACTGTGGGCCATCAGCAGCACAGGAATTGTACTCGAACACAATCTGTAACTTCATGGTCCGGCATATCCCCCACTCTACCATTACCATCAAGCCAGGGGATCAACCCTGGTTCAATGAAGAGTGCAGGAGGGCATGCCAGGAGTAGCACCAGGCATATCTTAAAATGAGGTGTCAACCTGGTGAAGCTATAAAACAGGACTACTTGTGTGCCAAACAGCATATGCAGCAAGTGATAGACAGGGCAAAGTGATCCCACAGCCAACGGATCAGATCTAAGCTCTGCAGTCCTGCCACATCCAGTCATGAATGGTGGTGGACGATTAAACAACTCACTGGAGGAGGAGCCTCCAACTCTGCCAATTAGCACCCCATCCCTACTCTAAATTATCAGTAGAGTGATGGAAAGGGTCATCAACAGTACTTTCAAGCAACACTTCATAGAAATAACTTGCACACGGACTCTCAGTTTGGGTTCTACCAGGATCACTCAGCTCCTGACCTCATTACAGCCTTGGTTCAAACATGGACAAAAGAGCTGAACTCCAGAGGTGAGATGAGAGTGACTGCCCTTGGTAGCATTTGACCGAGTGTGGCATCAAGGAGCTCTAGCAAAGCTGGAGTCAATGGGAATCACAAGGAAAACTCTCCGTTGGTTGCCTCACACAAAGGAAGATGGTCGTGGTTGTTGGAGGTCAATCATCTCAGTTCCAGGACATCACTGCAGGAGTTCCTCGGGGTAGTGTCCTAGGTGCAACAATCTTCAGCTGCTTCAATGACCTTCCTTCCATCCTAAGGTCAGAAGTGGGGATGTTCGCTGATGATTGCACAATGTTCAGTGCCATTTGCAACTCCTCATATATTGAAGCAGTCCATGTCCAAATGCAGCAGGACCTGGACAATATCCAGGCTTGGGCTGACAAGTGGCAAGTAACATTCGCGCCACACAAGTGCCAGGCAATGAACATCTCCAACAAGAGAGAATCTAACCATCGCCCCTTGACATTCAATGGCATTACCATCGCTGAATCCCCCACTATCAACATGCTGGGGGTTACCATTGATCAGAAACTGATCTGGACTAGCCATACAAATACTGTGGCTATAAGAGGTCAGGGGCTAGGAATCCTGCAATGAGTAACTCGCCCTCTGACTCTCCAAAGCCTGTCCACCATCTACAAGGCACAAGTCAGGAGTGTGATGGAATACTTCCACTTGCCTGGGTGAGTACAGCTCCAACAACACTCAAGCTCTGCACTATCCAGAACAGAGCAACCTGCTTGATTGGCACCCCTTCCACAAATATTCACTCCCTCCACCACCATCACATAGTGGCAGTAGTGTGTGCCATCTATAAGATGCACTGCAGGAACTCACCAAGGTTCCTTTGACAGCACCTTCCAAACCCACAACCGCTACCATCTAGAAAGGCAAGAGCAGTAGATGCATGGGAACATCTGGAAGTTCCCCTCCAAGCCACACAGCATCCTGACTTGGAAATATATCCCTCTTCCTTCACTGTCACTGGGTCAAAATCCTGGAACTCCCTCCCTAACAGCATTGTGGGTGTACCTATGCCACATGGACTGCAGCAGTTCATGAAGCCAGCTCATCACCACCTTCACAAGGGCAATTAGGGATGGGCAATAAATGCTGGCTTAGCCAGCGATGCCCACATCCCATGAATGAATAAAAAACAAGGTGATCTAAAGCATGCATACTTTAATAAGGAACATAAGGAGTCTAAGACATAGGGGTGGGAGTAGGCCATACGGCTCTTCGAGCCTGTTCTGTCATCTTCTCATCTTATATCTCAACTCCTACAGTAGCTCCATATCCGTTAATTCCTCTGGTATCCAAAAAAGTATCAACCTCTGTCTTAAATATGCTCAATGACTGAGTACCCATAGCTCTTTGGAGTCAGTTTCAAAGATTTATAAGCCTTCGAGTAAAGAAACTTTACCTTATCTCCAACCTATGGGTGACCTCTTATTCTGAGATAAGACCTGTCATTCTACACGACTTAACTGGGGGGAAACATTCACCGCTATCATAAAGGGGTGTAGCTGTTGGACCAAATGATATTTCTTATTTCTAAAAATCCTTGTGTTGCTTAAAAATATTACTAAGAAAGAAAAACATGTATATGCTTTTTCCCATCATGATAGAATACAGGCTACACAGTATTAGCAGGGTTAAAGCATAACAGAAGACAGACCATATCAGATTTAGCAAATTCTCTTCTAACCTCAAATTATTGATGTACTAGCCAAAATCATTTCAAACTCAAATTCTGAAGAAATTACATTCTCCGTAATTCATTTGTTACCATGTTAATGGAAGCATTACTAAGCTGCTTTATTGCCATTTTGTTTTTGTTGGCATCTGGGATCACATCAATTTTAAAGTGTTAAAATGGGGTCACATTGGAAAATAGTTTGGGAAGCAGTGCTACAGTAGGAGTTGTGTACAGGCCACCTTGCTAGTGGCTGTGAAGTGAAAGGTTTTATAAATGCTGAGATTAGAGAAGCATGAAGCAGAGGCAAAGTGCTTTTAATAGGGGATTTTAACTGTCAAATTAATTGGAATAAGCAGGCGGGCACAAGTCAGAGAGGTAGTGAATTTCTGCACTATGTCCCAGATAGTTTTTTGAAACAATTTACCCTGCAAGGGGCCATGTCACATTAGATTTAGTAATAAGCAATGAGCCAAATTTTGTTAACAGCCTAATGGTGCATAAACATCTAACCAACAGCAATTATGGTATGGTTGAGTTCAAGGTAGTGTTTTAAAGGGAGAAACATGAAACAACTGCAAAGATCCTAGCTTTAGGTAAGGCAGGCTTCAATGGGATCAGACAGAGACTGTCCACAGTAAACTGGACAAATCTGACGATCAGTAGGTGTTCAAAGAGAATTTAATGTGATTCATAACCAGTTTATACCGCTGAAAGGCAAGAATTCTACTTGCCAAAAAAAAGACAATCATGAAATCCATTAATCTGTCTCTCCCTGGGTGCTAAATTTACATACAGTCTGTGGAGATTGTAACATTTAAGGTACAGGATGTTCCAATGTTTGATATATTGGTTCCTGCCTAGTAACAAAGGTGAGACCCTCTGGGAGTGTTTTGATAGGTCGCAGATCAGTTCAAGGGTCAATGAATAACTCTTCTTGAGGCGGTCAGTTTCAGGGAGTCTGCCAGCCCACAAGTGTGGCAAAGGCAAAAGGGACAGAAACAGGTCCCAGTTAAGTTAGCCAAAGAGCTGTGGGGAGCAGACTTTAAGTATAAAGAGAGGCAAAGGTTGCGGCAAAGGTACCTGTTTGGAGCAGTGGTGTTCTGCTTGGCACAGCCATAGGTCTGAAAGTTTGCTACTGAGCTAATGTTTAAGTGTACTCGGGTATCCAGGGAGAAGGAATCTTGGAAGGTGAGATTGAAATCCTGAGAGGTGGGCCATTGTTAAAGCCATCCAAGTGGAACGGACTTTTGGAGAGAATTCCAAGGGGAGATCTTCGAAGGTGAAGCTGGGAACCCCTCGTGAGACAGAGTTTCAACGAGATTGTTCGGCTTGGTGTTTACCGACGTCTGTCTTGAATCTCAACATTTATCTACGTAATTGGTCCCTAACTGGATCTCTCCCCAACGTCCTGTGGTCTGGCCAAGGATCGTACTAAGAAAGCCGTGAGCAACTAAAGTAATGAGAAACAACATAAAGCTAAAAGAATAAGCATCCAAAAATGTAAAAAATAGCACAGAACCTGACGAATAGGAAAAATACAAAAGGTAACAAAACAGCATGAGCGACGAGAAGAGAATATGAAAAGAAACTTGTGAGGAATATCAAAAATCAACACAAAAAACTTTCACAATTACATTAGAAAAAAGAGGGTGGTCTTAAGTAATGTGGGTCCCTTGAAAACTGGTAACAGTGATGTTGTCAATGAAAACAAGGAAATAGCTGACATGCTAAATAATTACTGTGTCAGTGTTTATAGTCAAGGAAGAAGTGAACATGCCAGACAACCCTAGACAACTATTACTGAATTGGGGACAGGAGCTCAACAAAATTAACCAAAGAAAGATAACAGTAATGGGGAAATTAATGGCACTGAAGAGTGACAAATCCCCAGGATCAGATGGTTTTAAAAGAAATAGGCAAAACATTGGGAAGATAATAGGACATTTACAAATTTCTCATGATTTGCTAACTGTTCCATAGGTTGAAAAATCGCATATTTACTCTGTCATTTAAGAAAAGTGGCAGAGGGAATTATAGATCATTTAGCCGAACATCTGCTATCAGGAAACTGCTGAAGTCTATAAATAAGTGACTGAACAACTTGAATTTTTTCAGCTGATAAAGGAAGCCAGCATAGACTTGTAAAGGGTAGGTGAAAAAAGTGATTATATTGTTTGAAGAGATGAATGAAGTGTGGACAGGGAATGTCCATGGATGTTATTTAAATGGGCTTCCAGAAGATATCTGATAAAGTCCCTCATAAGAGATTGTTTGCTCAAGCTGAAAGTCATGTAATTGAAGACAAATCATTCACCTAGTGAGTAAACTGGCCAAGCAGAAGGAAACAGAGTGGGGATAATGGGTAGATACTCAAATTGTCAGAATATGACTAGTGGTGTCCTGCAAGGATCTGTATTGGTCATCAACTATTCATTGTATTCATTAATGACTTTGATGAAGGTTCAGAAAGGCGTGTATCCAAATTTTCCACTGACTTGTAAGGCAAGCTGCATTGTAAGCAGTGTTTGGACAGACAAAATTGCAAAAACATGCATAGGTTTAGCGAATAGGAGAAACCATGACAATTGGATTTCAATATAGGCAATTGTGAAGCCATCCACTTTGGACTTAAAAAGGATAGAATAGGGTACTTTCTAAATGGTGAAAATCTAGGAACTGTGGATGTCCAGAGGTGGGATCAAGGTAAACAGATCATTAAAATGTCATGAATGTGTTTAGAAAATTATCAACAAAGCTAATGGAATGCTGGCTTTTATATCTAGAGGGATAGAATACAAGTAGAAGTCACAGTTCAACTGTGCTAAGCCTTGGTTAGATCACACCAGGAGTACTGTGAGCAGTACTGCACATCACACCCATAGGAAATGATAAATGCAGTGTGGATATACTAGAATTATATCTGGATTTCAAGGGTAATCTTGAAGAGAGATCAAACAAATAAGATCGTAATCCCTGGAATTTAAAAGGTAAAAGGTTGATTAGATTGAATTATTCGAGATATTCAGGGGAACAGATAGGGTTGACTGGGAGAAACTTCTACTGATTGGGGAGTGTAAGACTGGGAGAATAGTCTTAAAACGAGAGCCAGACCTTTCAGGAGTGAAATTAGGAAGCAACGGGTGGTAGAAGTTTGGAACTCTCTAGCATCAATTGCCATTTGCAGAAGATCAAGTGTTAATTTTAAAACTGAGAATGATGGAATTTTAAGAATCAAAGGTATTAAGGTATATAGGACAAAGGCTGGTATATGGAGTTACTTTGCAAGTCATCCACGATCTCACTGAATGGCAGACCAGGGTCAAGGGATGAAATGGTCTACTTCTGTTTCTGTGCGAGAAAATAATTTGTCAAGCTGGCACTGCATACAATCATAAAACCATTACCACCCCACAACCTCAGTTTTGTTTTACTGGCTAAAAGAGAATCATAAGCCATCCCAGCTAACTCTTGTATGCCTTAAAAATTCAAAGATGACACTCAGCTTCTTAAAGACATTGTTAAACTTGTCCATTTTGAATAAGAATTGTACATTGAAAGCATAATGTTCAAGTAGTTTTTGAAATTACTCAGATGACAAGTTAAAGATGGTTCACCTAATTGTGCAGAAAGCACTGAAATAAACTCTTCCTCCAACACACTGCAATAATGTCTATAGTAACCAAGAACAGGTTGCAAAATTTCTCACCTCTTTTTTGGTTCCACTCATGAGCCTCTCCAATCAAACTAGGATCAAACTGGTAGTGCCCACTTCGACAAAAATATTCATCTGTGCTGAAAATCATTCCATTAGGCCCCTGTTGAACAAGCATTCTGTCCAAGTGCAATAGAAACTTATTAGTTATGAGTGAAATTTCAAGTTCTCAAGCTATGCAATAAGCTTGCATTAGAAGAATTGTTGTCTCGCAATTTGCAAATAGGTTTTGCTTGTTTCCACGATAACACAAATTTTGGCACAGGTGAGTGCCATTGGGTTCTTATTATCTTAACTAACAAAACTCACCTCATTTAGTGGAACTTGATCAATCTCTTCCACATCCATCTTTTCAGTTTGAAAGAATACAGTCCTAGCTGTTTAGTCTTCTTACCTTGTATCACAGACCCCTCAATTTTTGGTATCATCACAGATTGGCTTTGCATTGGCTCCAGAATTAGTGAGGAGCCCAAAGGTGCACAACCATCATTTTTCAGAGTTATCAAGGCTTCTTCCTTTTTGAATTCAATTCCTCAACCATAATAGGTGTAAAAAGAGAAGTGGATAAATATGTGGAAAGGAAAAGTTGCAAAGGATATAGAGGGAAAGGAGTTTTCAGAGAGCACAATGAGCCAAATTGCCACCTTCTATGTTGTGAAATAGTTTTATGTGATTAGCTCCATTATCCAAAAGCAAGTCAGTATTGCATCTTATTGCGTTTGCAGTACCGAGTCAAAAACAGACCCAAATGCATTCTACAAATTTCACCTCATTTAAAACTTCCAATCGAACAGAAAGATTACAGCACAGAAGGAAACCACTCAACTCATCATATCTGTGCCAGCTCACTAAAAGAGCAACTCAGTTAGTCCCACACCCTTATCCCATAACCCTGCAATTTTTCTCTCTACAGGTGTTTATCCAATCCCCTTTTGAAAGTCACAATTGAATCTGCTTCCACCACACTTTCAGGCAATGCATTCTACATGCTAACCACTCACTGCATAAAAAACTTTTGCCTCATGCCACTTTTGGTGCTTTTGACAATCACTTGAAATTGATGCCCTCTGATTCTCAACCCTTCTGCCAACAGGAACAATTTTTCTCTATCTACTCTGCCTAGGCCCCTCATGATCTTGAACACTATCAAATCTTGTCTCTCTCTAAGGAAAACAAACCAGCTTTTCTAATTTATTCATGTAACTGAAGCCCCTTATCCTGGGAACCATTCTCGTAAATCTTTTCTACACCATCTATAAAGCCTTCACATCCTTCCTAAGTGCAGTGCCCAGGATTGGAGTTGAGGCTGAATGAGTGCTTTATAAAGGTTTACCTTAGCTTCTTTGCTTTTATACTTTACACCTCTATTTATAAAGCACAGGATCCTGTATGCCTATTTAACCACCTTCAACCTGCCCAGCCACCTTCAACAATTTGTGAACAATATTAACAGGTTTCTCTGTTCCTGCACCCACTTTAGAATTGTGCCCTTCTTGTTATATTGCCTCTCCTGGTTCTTCTTACAAACATGTACCACTTCACACTTCTCTACATTAAATTTCATGTGCCATGTCCGCCCATTTCACCAGCCTGTCCATTTCCTTTTGAAGTCTATCACTATGCTTCTCACAGTGCACAATACTTCCATACTTTGTGTAATCTGCATAATTTGAATTTGTGCCCTATACACCCAAGTCCAGGTAATTGACATGTATGAAGAAAAGCAGTGGTCCTAATACAGACCACTGGTCATAGTACTGGCAACTGGTCCTACTATCGATCAATACATACCTTCCTCCAGTCCAAAAAACAACTGTTCACCAATACTTTGTTTCCTACCATTCAGCCAACTTTGTATCCATGCTATCACTGTCCTTTTTACTCCTTGGGCTTCAACTTTGCTTACAAGCCTATTATGTGGCATGTTATCAAACGCCCTTTGGAAGTGTGTGTAGACCAAATCAATCACATTACCCTCATCAATCCTCTGTTACCTCATCGAAAAACTCAAACAAATTAGACAAGCACAATTTACCATTAACAAAAAAACCTGAAGTCTTTCATCCCTGATAAATTCTAGCAAATTTCCTCTGCGCCCTCCTTATACAAATTATCTGCAGAACTCTCATCAGCCTTCTCTAATACCTCTTGTTGACAGCTTATTACTATCAACATTGTTGATATTACAACGATGGCCACTGACTAAAATAATCAAGATTCCATTTAACAATTGTTCTTATGCTTCTATTGTATGGAAAGGGCAATTTTTGTCAATGGGAGTTGGCCTGGGTTAAAAAGGCTGAATTACTATTCAGTAGGAAAGGTGGGGAATGGATAAGTGAAAGACAGAAGAAGTGCAGGAAGGGACAGAGGAGGGGTAAAATGGCTATCCTTCTCTCCCTTCTGGTAGGGAGAGGGAAAGTGGGTGGTTTAGTACACCTTCCTTTCACTGTCAGTACCAATTCTGCTTTCAGTGGGATGGTTGGGGCACCATAGATTAAAAGTATTAATTTTGCTCCAAATCTTGGGGAGGGAGGGTGATGTATTGAGTACAGGTCCTGTAGTTCACAAGTCATATTCCCAGTTCTCCTGGTTTAATGATGAGGGAGGGTCAGTTTGAATGTAAGGGACGATTTGATTTGATTACCAGCCTCACTTTTGTTTCCGTGGGTTGCAGAACTCTATCCTTCCTAGCCTTGCTTTTGTTCTCAAAAATTGAGAGGCCAATACAACTGTCCCACCTTAAAAAATCAAGCCAAGTTGTTTGGGACAGTGGGTGGCAGGGGATAGCGGCCAGAGGGCGCTGTCTTTGCTGATCCAGCCAGGCAGAATTACATTCCAGGAGCTGTCCATTTTCTTTAAGGTTGCTTTACAGGTTTCCAGAGGCTGCATTTCCTGATGCCTTGAGAGGAATCTTCTCTGTATTAACATTTATTATGTATTTGCATACCACATTTTGTTTTCAAAAAGAGCTGCACATTAAACAAAATATGACCAAGGACAAAAAACAGCTTCAGCATTTCTTGACAGGTATTTTAACTTTATAAATGCCATTCTATGACAAGTATAGACATAACATGTACTGCAGATAGATGTCATATAAAATGGATGTCTCCATTCACAAAGCCTACCTTGGGAGTATTCAATGCATTCTGAGTTGATTGTAACTTGTTGTATTATATAAAAAAATTACACTGGGGTGTTTACGGCAGGGAATTTACCTCGTTCCTCCCCTAACCCGATTGTAGCTCAGAAATGTAACACACCTGTGCTCCTTTCTTCCCTGGAAAATGATGGTCTTTGAGTGGAATTATATCAACAAAATGTTGATATAACTGGGATACTCAGTTAAAGTTTCAGGTTGATGACCCATCAGACTTGGAACATTAAGTCGCGTTTCTCTCCACAGATGCTGTCTGACCGGCTGAGTATTTTCAGCATTTTCATTTTTTTTCCAGATTTCCAACATCTACAACATTTTGCTTTTGTACTAGGATATTCTTCTGGTTTCTGTAACCTTCATTTCAAATTCAACTTTATACCCACACAACGTGTATTGTTAATTGTATACCCAAGATTTATAAACCAATTGCAGGGGAAACTAGTCTACATCTGTGTACCTGTATTATCCTATCAACATAACTCCAACAAACATTATTTTCAAATTTCTCCTAGCTGCTTCAAAACAATTGGCAGTAATATAACTTATTTAATGTAATAAATGCCCAAATTTTATCACATGGTAAACAATGGACAGCAAACAGTAATAGAAGGGCAGATAGATGAGCAAAGGCACAATTAATAAAGGCAGAAAGGACGAGGAGGGAAAAATAGCAAAGCAATGGGGCTTTGGAAAATAACATGAGAATACGACAACGATGGATGAAAGGCAGAGGCAGAAGACATCAGAATTGAAAGATCAAAAGACACTAACTGAGATATGTTGTTCAAGGAGGTTGCAAAGATAGTATGAGTTGAAGCCCTGTCGGGCTTGAAAATGCACTCAAAGACTTAGGATTCAGTGCAATATCAGACAGAGGTTGCTAAAGACCAAGATGAATGGCTGGGTGCAGCCAATGCGAATTTGGACAGCTTGCAGCTATGTAGAGTGAAGCTCAGGAGGTCAATAAAGAGAAACCATCCAAAGATGATCTGACACAATCAACAAAGTCAGTACAAACTTAACAGGTTAAAATGCGAATCAGTTAAAAAAATTCAACCAGCTGAAAGTTAGCATATACTGTAACACTTGTTAAAATATTATTCTCTTTTGTCAACGGAAGAAGAGTGATTGCTCTTCTAAAACAGAAGTTGCATTTACACAAGTGCCCTTCAAAGTGATTCCCAGCCAATCAAATGTTTCAAGTATAATCACTATTGTAATGTAAGGAAACTTAGGAGCCAATTTGCCAACAGCAGGATCCCACAAACAGCAATGCGATAAATGGTCTATTGATCTGTTTTAGGGATGTCAGTTGAGCCAGGGCACTTCAGTGAATAGTGCCATGGAATCCAACCGACCTCAGTATAGGATCTCATCTGAAAGCTGGCACCTGACAGTGTAGCATTTCCTTGATGCTACACTGAAGTGTCACCCTAGATGATGTGCGAGCCTGAAATGGGATTTGAAGCAGAAATCTTCTGGCTCAGAAGTTACATGATTGGAATCCACTGCTTGTAAAGTGCTCTGAGAACATGATACAGTACTGGATTAACACAAATTATTTTCTTCCCCCGCCCCGACCCATGTGCCTCCTAATTATGTAAAAAAAAATTATTGTTATGTCATACCTGGCTAGGGTACTTTTCCCAGATCCAGGTAGTCCCCTCATTAAAATAAGCGCTTTGGCTGTTCCCAGTGTCTTCCTATTCATATGCTGTGGAAATGAATACTCGCAAGTCTGTGACTGCTGAATGCCATGTTGATTTAACCATGGTTTTGGATGCAAGTTGTTGACACCCAGCCTCCTTGTCTGATGATGTGGATCAGGACTAGACACAGCTCCTACAGGTCTGCATGGTGAAACAACATGAGGCTTTGGTTTTACAGGACTCACTGCTATAGGGGTGACAAAAGTCTTTGGCACGCTCATAGGCTGGAATTCAGGAGCCCATAGATTCCACGAGATTGGAGGTATATTTGTGAAGAGCACACTGTTGGAATATTGAGGATAGTTTACTTCCCCACTGTTCATTAATTTAGGGAGTTTTTCACCACTAGTATCTTGCCCTACATCAAACCAGTAAGGAAAACAGGTTGTGTTTTGTTGCATATTGTTTGAATTACTCCCTTCATTTGCTAATGGTTTCGTTGGGAGAGTGCTGCTTTTTGGCTTTAATTCATCTGTTCCTTTATATTCTTGACACTCTTCAAATAATTCACAGTTTTCTACAGATGGATTTCTATTTGGTCTAAACCATGATATTTCTTTTCCACCTCTTCCAGAACATTTTCCTACTACTTCAGCAGAAATGTCACTACTTTGCAATAATCCAGTTTGCTGGTCCACTGTATCTGAATGTAGGTCATACTTCCGACTAGAATGCTCTGAACCACCATACTTGTTTGAGCCAATGTTCATAGAAATGGCTGCTGACAGACTGTTACTTGCACTTTGATTTGTCCAAATATCTGCATTACTTGTGCTTATACTGCTTGGAAAAGCAACTCCAGGCTCAATGGAGGACTTGTTGCTGCTGGGCCTTTCAACAGTTTCTGAAGCAAACATGCTATAATCTAACTGAACTTCTGATTTGTTCTCAAAGATGTTGTTTTCAGAATCAAAACATTGGCTCAAATTTTCTTCACAGTCTTTTGAATCCAAGGCAAACTGTGAGTATCTGAGACACATCCCATCATCTGCTACTGTTTGCTGTTGATTTGACATACAACTGAAGGAGTTCAAATTTGACTGAAGTAGCTGAGGCAACTTGTCACTAACACAGAGTCTAGAAAACTGATTGACGGGATAATTATATTGGTTCATAAATGGCTGGTACTGCTGATAAGTTATGCATTGTTCTGGGCCAGTTTCATAATTTGCATTTGTGCTATACTTCTCCAATTCATTTACAGCGAAAGTGTCCAATTGTTGAGTTAAGTGAAATCCAGATGCTCTAATGCTTTCAGAAACAACAATTGAATTATTTCCGTGGTCTTTCATTACTACTTTGGTCTCATTATTAACTTGACCATCACTCAGAGCAGCTGCCACATGATCAAATCCAGTGAAGCTGGAAGAGGCGACACCTTCAGCTGCATCAGACAGTACCAACAAAGAGTCCATTGCATCATCAGCTGGAAAAAAACAAAAAAGGAATCATCACATAAGTATGATAATCAAACAGGAAAGTTTTCTTACATTCTGAGCTATCATGCATGTAAAAATGTCTTTTGACATTAATTATGCACCAGGTAACCAGGTCATAAAAGTAGCAATTTTCAAACATTCCCTCTCCCATCCAGTCTGGGGAAGGTAGACAGGAAACAACAAATCAGGATTGTTACAAGAGACCAATTATGCAATTCAATAGTAGCTTGTATGTATCGGAAACATGCATATTGTTCATCTTTCACATAGTGCTGTATGGTGTATTAAAATTGGTACGTGGTCTCATAAAGGTAACAGAAATGTATCTGTGGATGGCGCCAAGAACACAACTTATTGATTGCTTAGGCCCCTAATCACATTGGAAACTTCTGAAATCAGACCCCAACAAGTCCAAAATGCAGACTTAACATCTACCTACAAATCCACAATTAGCGATGCAGAAGATATAAACCCAGATGCAAAAAGTTACACATTGTTTGTTCAGACAAGTCACCAGGTGAACATTTTCTGACTGATTGGAAATTAGCACATTCCTATCAAGTGGCCAAAGAATCATTTATCTTGTGTTTTGCTGCAACTCTGAACCAGTCCGGTAGCGTCCACAATTTTGCACAAAGCCAATGTTAAACCGGCCAAATTTTTGGAAGTCTAAGGTTAGCTTTGTAAAATATCCACTGCACACACAACAGCAGAAATTGAGTACAGGTACAGTGTCTCAAAACCAATAACCTCAGAGCTGAGTCTGTGCCAGATTTCGAATCATGCCGGTTTTCGGGTTGGGCACGTGGAGTGTTGAGGGTGTGTTTTTAAAGTAAGGATTGCAAAGAGCAGTTTTGAAAGAAACAGAGACAATGCTGCAAGATACGCCGGGAAATTCTTTGGAGCTGCCTCAGATCAGTCTGTGTTATTTTGCTGGATTTGAGGCACTGTACCTGTACCCGAGCACTAATCAGCAGGCCTTTAGATAAAGCACAACATTCACCCAACAAGCAAAGATTATGCAATATTCCCTGTTCTCAGTGGAAACTCCTCTCCCCACTAAGATCAGGCAACTGTACAAGACTGTGATGAAAATATAATAACTTTCATAATATTTTTCTGGTTTATTGTGAAGTAGGTTTATGGGGATAAGTACAGATGGCTCCGTCTGTGTGATTTACCGCCTTCCCATGTCACGCAATGACATTGCCATTACCAAATCCCCCACCATCCTAGGTGTCATCTTTAACTATTAACTTAACTGGGGTAGTCATATAAATGCTGTGGCTACTAGAGATGATTTGGTTATTCTCCAGCAATCAGTTCACCTTTTGATTCTGCAAAATGTTTCCACCTCCTACAAGACACATCAAAAGTGAGATGCAATACACTCCATTTGCTTCTATGGATGCAGCTGCCAAAACACAAAGAAACTCTACACCATCCACTCAATCAGCATCTAATCCATTACTTTAATCACTGTGATGGCAGTGTGTACTACTTGCTCACTCTGAAGGCTGTTGACATATTCATCAAAGCCTACAAGAGCATGGGACTTGTCCTGAACACCAGGAAGATCAAGTGCTCCACCAACCCATACCAAATGAATCAAATCCAACACCTTCACTTTCCATATCTTGGAAGCTATTTATCCCAAAAATCTGACAATGAAGAAGAGGTACACCACCTAATCCAATGTGCTAGCTCAGCCTATGGTAAATTACATCCAATAATTATTTGTAAAGAGCAGTCACGGCTATGTTGGGAAGTTCGGCAGCCAATATGCACACACCGAGGTTCCACCAATACGAAATCAATAATGATGAAACAATTTGTTTACAGTGGAGTTGGCGGAGGGATGAATGCTGGGAGAACTTCCCGGTTCTGTTTTAATGATGCAAAGACTGTTTTGCATTTATCTGAGCCTGTAAGATAGTGCCTTGGCTTAATGCCTCTTATGAAAGATGGCACCTCTAATAATTGTGGTTAAATCCTGAAATTGAATTCCCATAGCCTTCTGACTGAGGTGAAAGTGGTATCAGCTGAACATGCAGAAGACAAACATCTTTTAAAATGCCATTTTTGGTGCATGAACAACAATATTCAATTCAGTGGAATACTTAATGTTTCTTTACCAACAGTCAGATTAAACACTGTAATAATCTCAATGTTACTAATTTGTTTTTGCTAATCCAGCAAACGTTATCATGTGCTTGGAGTGCTTAGAAGTCTTCCAAGTTCTTCCAAAGATCAATGCTGTCACAAAGCATGACAGCATTGCACTATTTGAAGAGCAGGATGTGCTGCCAACAAGGAGAGTTTTGGATTGTCAAATATATAGTTGAAAGAGGATTTCAGCAGCAGAGAGAAACATATATTTAGTATTGCAACTGGATGTAAATGGTCTTAGTAATGGAGAGTACCTGAAGTCTGAAGCTCTGCATTGGGTTGAACAGAATGCTGAGCTTGCTAACAATAAGGTTCGATCAGAGAAAGGGGAATCAATAGCAAGGGAGTGCAGTTTTCATATTGGCATGGATAAAGGATTGGTTAGCTAACAGGAAGCAGAGAGTAGGAATAAATGGGTCTTTTTCAGGTTGGCTAGCTGTAACAAGTGGAGTGCCACAGGGATCAGTGCTGCAACCTCAACTATTTACAATCAACATCAGTGATTCAGACAAAGGGACCAAACGTATGGTAGCTAAATTTGCTGATGACATCATGATACATAGGAAAGTAAGTTGTCAAGAAGAGGTCTGCAAAGGGATATAGACAGATTCTGCAAAGTCTGCAACGGGATATAGACAGATTAAACGAGTGGGCAAAAATTTGGCAGATGGTGCATAATGTGAGAAAATGTGAACTTGTCCACTTTGGCAGGACGAATAGGAAAGTAGTATAGTATTTAAATGGAGAGAGATTGCAGAACTTGGTGGTAGAGGGGGTCTGGGTGTCCTGGTACATGAGTCACAAAAAGCTGGCATGCAGGTGTGGCAAGTGATTAGGAAGGCAAATAGAATAATGGTGTTTATTGCAAAGGGGGATGGAATATAAAAGTAGGGAAGTTTTACTGCAGCTGTACAGGGTCTTGGTGAGAACACATCTGGAATACAGTATATAGTTTTGGTCTCCTTATTTGAAAAAAGATACAACTGCGTTAGAAGCAGTTCAGAGAAAGTTCACTTGATTCATTCCTGGATGAAGAACTTATCTTATGATGAAAGGTCGAACAGGTTGGGCCTTAACCCACTGAAGTTTAGAAGAATGAGAGGTGATCTGATTGAAACATATAAGATCCTGAGAGGGTCTGATAGGGTAGATACCAGGAAGGTGTTTCCACTTTTGGGAGAGGCTAGAGCCAGAGGACACAATTTAAGGATAAGAGGTCTGCTGTTTAAGATGGAGATGAGGAGAATTTTTTTCTCTCAAAGGGTCATTAGTATGTGGAATTCTCTTTCCAAGAAAGCAGTGGAGGCTCGTTATTGAATTTATTCAAGGCCGAGTTAGACAGATTTTTGACCAACAAGGGAGCTGAGAACGATGGGGAGCAGGCAGAAAGTGGAGTTGAGACCACAACTAGATCAGCTATGAACTTATTGAATGGTGGAGCAGGCTCAAAGGGCTAAATGGCCTACTCCTGCCGCTAAGTCTTATGTTCCTACACACTTGAATTTGAGAATCATGATATCAGACCTGACACTAAACACAAAGTCTGTTGGGCAGAGATTCTCCCCAAAGTGCTCAATGGTGCTGAAGCTTGGACAACTTATAGATGACGTACCAAGGCCTGAGAACATCAATGCTGTCTTAGAAGGTCCTTGTGAATCAAGTGAGAAGACAAAAAAACAAACATGAGCTTCATCCAAAACACAGATATGCCCACTGTAGAGGCCACAATAATCCCACATCAGCTGGAGATGGGCAGGACAGGTCATCAGAATGCTCGACTTAAGACTGCCCAAACAGCTGCTCTACTCAGAGCTAAGCTAGGGAACCTATTCACACGGGAGTCAAAAGAAGTGTTTCAAAGATAATCACAAAGCTCTATTAACATCAACACATGGGAAGCAGATGACCGATTGCGGCCAAAATGACGATTCATCATCAAAAATGGTGTCAAGACCATCCAGGAAACAATAGCAGCCACTGAGAGAGAACAGCGAGAGGCAAGGAAAAAAAGAGGGCAGCTGCTGAAACTAACAATCCACCACCACCTCTACCAGCTGACAGCCGATGTCCTCACTGCGGGAGAGCCTGCAAGGCCAAGATAGGACTCAAAAGCCATCTGCAAACTCCCAATACTGACATCTCACTTCCACTCAGTCATCCACAAGAAAGAAGCATTCTTGACCTGAGGGATTGCTGATAGACTATTTACAAGATATACTGCAACAACACGTGAAGCCTTCTTTGGTACAAGATAGCAAGTGCATGGAAATACCATCACATCCAAGTTCCCCTCCAAGACACACACCAACCTGACTTGGTCGTATATTTCAATGTTCCATCATCATTCTTAGGGCAAATTCCAGGAACACTTTACCTAAGTGCATCTGGGTGCACCTTCACCACATCGATGACAGCAGTTCAGTGCAGCTCATTGCCACCTGAATGGGCAACAGATATTGGAGGTGCCAGGAACATACATACCCAAAGAATAAAAAAAATGATGCGCTCACTTCAAAACCAAATTTTAGCAAGACAAAAACTTTTTTGGGATTTTCCCTCAATGTATCAGTAGAACCTTGTTAAAAAACCATTTTATTCGTCCCTTAAACCGAATAACTACTATAAATAAAGGATCATTAAAGGAGGGAAGGGTGGCGGCTGCCACCGCACCGGAAGGGAATGGGGATGCTGGCCAGTCGGGGGGGGGGGCAGAGGCCATCTGTCCGGGGGATGGGGCGCAGGGGGGGTAGGGGTAGTGGCTGGCCATCGCGGTGGGGGGGTGGAGAGAGAGAGAGATGGACTGCAGCTGCAAGCCAGGGAGAAAGAGGTTGCATCAGCCAGCCAAGGAGCAAGGGACTGTGGCAGTCAACTTTAAGTTTAATGGAGGGGTAAGGTAAGATATTGGTGAATTTTTAAAATTCTGCTTCTGTGCGTATCCAAACACTCCATATGTCATCCAAGTATTTGTAGTAACACATAGGGAACCTGGGACCCATTTTAAATATAGTACCCTCTTTTCCTGCTCGGCCATGTAAACGTTTGCATATGCTGGGATAGATTTCTTATCCAAGCAGTGCCTTTGATTTGGAGATAAAATTTATCTGTGTATTCCACTGTGGTAGTGATTCTTCCTGCCAAAGTGAACAACTCATTTTCCCACATTATACTCTATCTGCCAGGTTTTTGCCCCATCATTCAACCTATCTATATCCGTCTGCAAATTTTACAACCATGCCTTCGCTCCCCTCATCGAAGTAATTGATGTAAATGTAAAATGTTGAGGCCCCAGCACAGACCCCTGCGGGACTCCACTTGTTACATCCTGCCAATCAGTTGAAGACTCAATTATGCATGCTCTGTTTTCTTCCAGCCAACCAATCTTCCACCCATGCTAATATATTACCACCTGCACCATGAGCTTTTATTTTCCGCAACATCCTTTGATGTAGCACCTGATCAAATGCCTTCTGGGAAATCATGTACAGCACGTCTACAGACTCCCCTTTATCCACGGTGTATGTTACTCCTTCAAAGAACTCTAATAAATTGGTTAAACACAATTTCCCTTTCACAAAATCATGCTGACTCTTCCCAATTACTTTGACTTTTTCTAAGTGTCCAGCTATAACTTCCTTAATGATCGATTCTGACACCTTCCCCATGACAGACGTCAAGCTAACTGGCCAAAACTTTCCTGTTTTCTACCTCCTTCCCTTCCTGAATAGAGGTTATATTTGCTACTTTCCAGTCCGATGGAACCTTCCCAGAATCTAGTGAATTTTGGAAAATTAACACCAACACATCTACTACCTCATTAGCCACCTCTTTTAAGACCCTAGGGTGTAGTCCATCAGGTCAGAGACTTGTCAGCTCACAGCTCCATCAGTTTATTCAATCCCAGTTCCCCAGTGATTATAATTTCACCAAGTTCCTCTCTCCCTTCCACCTCCTGATTTACAGCTATTATTGGAACGATTTTTGTATCTTCCATAGTGAAGACAGAAGCAAAACATTTGTTCATTTCATCCGCCAATTCCTTATTATCTACAATTAACTCCCCACTGTTACTCTCCAGCCGACCAACACTCGCTTTACTTACTCTTTTCCTTTTTAAATACCCGTAGAAACTCTTGCAATACATTTTTACATTTCTAGCTAGCTTCCTCTCATACTCTAATTTCTCCTGATTAACCTTATAGTCATTCCCTGCCATTCTTTACATTCTGACCAATCATCTAAACTGCCACTAATCTTTGCGGAGTTATATGTTTTTTTCCTTAAGTCGGTGCTTTCCTTAACTTCTTTAGTTAACCACGGATGGTGGGTCCACCTTTTAGAATTTTTCTTTATAGTAGGAATATACTCATTCTGAAATATCCCCTTAAATGTCTGCCACTGCTTCTCTATTGATCTATCCTCTAGCCTAGTATCACAATTCACTTTAGCTAGCTCAGCTTACATGCCCACATAGTTGCCCTTATTTAAGTTTAAAATACTAGTCTTAGACCTACTTTTCTCCCTTTCAAACTGGATGTAAAGTTCAATCATATTGTGGCCGCTGCTACCTAGGGGTACCTTTATTCTGAGGTCATTAATTAATCCCGTCACATTACACAGTACCTAGTCTAATATAACCTGTTCCCTAGTTCGTTCCAGAATGTGCTGCTCTAAGAATCTATCTCGAAAGCATTCTATCAACTCCTCATCCAGGATACCACTGCCAATCCAATTTATATGTAGATTAAAAACACCCATAATTATTGTCATCTCTTTATCACAAGCACCCAATGTTTCTTCTTATATACGTTGTCCTATATTGTGGTTACTGTTTGAGGGCCTATAGACCACTCACACTAGTGACTTCTTTCCCCTACTATTCCTCATCTCCACCCAAACCGATTCTACATCCTGATCTCCTGAACCAAGGTCATCTCTAACTATTGCGCCAATGCCATCCTTGATTAACAGTGCTACCCCTCCAGCTTTACCTAGCTTCCTATTCTTCTTGAATGTCATATACTTCTCAATATTCAGCACCCAAGCCTTGTCATCCTGCAACCACGTCTCTGTGATGGCTATCAGATCATATTTATTTACTTCAATGTGTGCTATCAATTAATTTACTTTGTTATGAATGCTATGTGCAGATACAGAGCCTTCAGTTTTTTTTTGTTATCTTTGTAACATCTAGTCTTGACTGCTAGTGTATTCATAGGTTCTTTTTTCTCTCTGTCCCTTCCTGCCACTCTCTGGCCCTCATTGCTATTTTTCTCTCCTGCCTTGACTGTACCCTTTGATTTGCTACATCTACACAAGCTTGATCCCTCACCCCCTTTGTTTACTTTGAAGCACTCTACTTCCTTATTTACGCAGCTCACTAAAACACTGGTCCCAGCATGGCTGACCGTCCCAACAATACAGCCCCCAACTTTCTCCAGTACTGGTGCCAGTGCCCCACGAACCAGAACCCATTTCTCCCGCACTAGTCTTTGAGCCACATATTCATTTCTCTAGTCTTATTTGCCCCATGCCAATTTGCATATGGCTCAAGCAATAATCTAGAGATTATTACCTTTGAGGTTCAGTTTCTTAATTTGGCGCCTAGCTCCTCATACTGACTATGCAGAACGTCATTCCTCGTCCTGCCCATGTCATTGGTACCTACATGGGCCATGACAACTGGATCCTTCCCGTTCCACTGTAAGTTCCTCTCCAGCCATGAGCAAATGTCCTGAACCCTGGCACCAGGCAGGCAACACTGACATTTGGACTCTTGCTCTTTGCTGCAGAGAACAGTGTCAATGCTCTGCACTATACTAACTCCCAGTACCACTACATTCCTGTTTGCTCTTCCTACTTGAATGGCTTCCTGTACCACAGTGTCATAGTCAATCAGCTCAACCACCCTGCAGTCCCCACTCTCATCCGAACAAGCTGAAAGAACCCCAAACCTGTTGGACAATTGCAGAGGCTGACACTCCTGCCCTCTGGGTCCCCTTACCTGCCTCAGCTGCAGTCACACCCTCCTGTCCCTGACCACCTGCTAAATCAGAAGTCCCTACCCTAATGCCGCCCGGTAACTTTCCACCTTCCCTGATGTGTCGCAGTATCTGCAGCTTGGCTTCAGCTCAATGACTCTGAGGCGAAGCTCCTCAAACCACAGTCAGCACTTTCCAAACCCACAACAACTACCATCTAGGAGGACAAGGGCAGCAAACACATGGGAACACTACCAACTGGGAGTTTCCCTCCAAGCCACTCACCACCCTGACTTGGTAATATATCGCCGTTTGTTAACTGTCGCTGGGTCAAAATCCTGGAACTCCCTCCCTAACAGCATGCTGGGCGTTCTACAACACATGGACTGCAGCGGTCCAAGAAGGCAGCTCACCATCACCTTCTCAAAAACAATTAGGCATGGGCAATAAATGCTGGTCTAGCTATTCTCTGCATCCCATTAATGAATTTTAAAAAGACACTTACTGCAGACACGTTTGCCTTGGATCACACTGGTATCCAGGAGCTCCCACATACTACAACCTTGACACATCACCTGTACCATAGAACACTACAGCACAGAAAACAGGCCATTCGGCCCTTCTAGTCTGTGTCGAAATATTATTCTGCTAGTCCCATTGACCTGCACCTAGTCCGTAACCCTCCAGACCTCTCCCATCCATGTATCTATCTAATTTATTCTTAAAACTTAAGAGTGAGCCCGCATTTACCATGTCAGATGGTAGCTCGTTCCACACTCTCACCACTCTCTGAGTGAAGAAGTTCCCCCTAATGTTCCCCCTAAACCTTTCCCCTTTCACCCTAAAGCCATGTCCTCTCGTGTTTATTTCTCCTAATCTAAGTGGAAAGAGCCTACTCGCATCTACTCTGTCTATACCCCTCACAATTTTGTAAACTTCTATCAAATCTCCCCTCATTCTTCTATGCTCCAAGGAATAAAGTCCTAATCTGTTTAATCTTTCCCTGTAACTCAACTCCTTAAGACCGGCAACATCCTAGTAAATCTTCTCTGCACTCTCTCAATCTTACTGATATTCTTCCTGTAGTCAGGCGACCAGAACTGCACACAATACTCCAAAGTTGGCCTCACCAATGTCTTATACAACCTCATCATAACATCCCAACTCCTATACTCAATGCTTTGATTTATGAAGGCCAGTATGCCAAAAGCTTTCTTTACAACCTTGTCTACCTGTGACGCCACTTTCAGGGAATTATGTATCTGAACTCCCAGATCCCTTTGGTCCTCCGCACTCCTCAGTGCCCTACCATTTACTGTGTATGTCCTACCTTGGTTTGACCTTCCAAAATGTAACACCTCACACTTTTCCGCATTAAATTCCATCTGCCATTTTCTGGCCCATTTTTCCAGTTGGTCCAGATCTCTCTGCAAGCTTTGAAAGCCTTCCTCGCTGTCCACAACGCCTCCAATCTTAGTGTCACCAGCAAACTTGCTGATCCAATTCACCACATTATCATCCAAATCATTGATATAAACAACAAACAACAATGGTCCCAGTACAGATCCCTGAGGCACACCACTAGTCACAGACCTCCAGTCTGAGAAGCAATCATCCACTACCACTCTCGGTCTTCTCCCACACAGCCAATTTCGAATCCAGTTTACAACCTCTCCATGGATACCAAGTGTCTGAACCTTCTGAACTAACCTCCCATGTGGGACCTTGTCAAAGGCCTTACTAAAGTCCATGTAGACAACATCCACAGCCTTTCCTTCATCTACTTTCTTGGTAAGCTCCTCGAAAAACTCTACAAGGTTCGTTAAACACGACCTACCACGCACAAAACCATGCTGACTATCCTTAATCAGCCCTTGGCTGTCCAAATAATTATATATCCGATCTCTCAGAACACCTTCCAATAATTTACCTACTACTGACGTCAGGCTCACTGGCCTGTAATTACCTGGTTTACTTTTGGAGCCTTTTTTAAACAACGGAACAACATGAGCTACCCTCCAATCCTCCGGCACCTCACCCGTGGCTAAGGAAATTTTAAATATTTCTGCCAGGGCCCCTGCAATTTCTACACTAGTCTCCCTCAAGGTCCGAGGGAATATCATGTCAGGCCCGGGGGATTTATCTACCTTTATTCGCTGTAAGGCAGCAAGCACCTCCTCCTCTTTAATCTCTATATGTTCCATGAAACGACTGCTTGTTTCCCTTCCTTCCTTATACACTATGCCAGTTTCCTGAGTAAATACTGATGTAAAAAAACTGTTTAAGATCTCCCCCATCTCGTGAGGCTCCACACATAGACGACCACTCTGATCTTCAAGGGGACCAATTGTGTCCCTTACTATCCTTTTACTCTTAATATACTTGTAGAAATCCTTCGAGTTTACCTTCACATTATCTGCCAAAGCAACCTCATGTCTTCTTTTTGCCTTCCTGATTTCCTTTTTTAGTATTTTCTTACATTTTCTATACTCTACAAGTACCTCATTTGCTTCTTGTTGCCTATACCTGCTATACACCTCTCTCTTCTTCTTAACCAGATCACCAATATCCCTTGAAAACCAAGGTTCCCTATGCCTGTTAACTTTGCCTTTAATCCTGACAGGAACATGCAAACTCTGTACCTCAAAATTTCGCCTTTGAATGCCTTCCACTTACTGAACACATCCTTGCCAGAAAACAACTTATGCCAATCCACTCTTCCTAGATCTTTTCTCATTTCCACAAAATTGGCCTTTCTCCAATTTAGAATCTCAACTCGAGGACCAGACCTACCCTTATCCATAATTAGCTTAAAACTAATGACATTGTGGTCACTGGACCCAAAATGTTCGCCTACACATACTTCTGTCACCTGACCTGTCTGGTTCCCTAATAGGAGATCAAGTATTGCATCCTCTCTCGTTGGTACCTCTATATATTGATTTAGAAAACTTTCCTGAACACATTTGACAAACTCCAAGCCATCCAGCCCTTTTACAGTATGGGAGTCCCAGTCAATATGTAGAAAGTTAAAATCTCCTACTATCACAACTTTCTGTTTCTTACATTGGTCTGCTATCTCTCTACAGATTTGCTCCTCCAATTCTCTCTGACTATTGGGCGATCTATAATACAACCCTATTAATGTGGTCACACCTTTCCCATTCCTCAGCTCCACCCATATGGCCTCTGTAGACGAGCCCTCCAGGCTGTCCTGCTTATGCACAGCTGTGATATTTTCCCTGACTAGTAATGCCACTCCTCCCCCTTTCATTCCTCCCCCTCTATCACGTCTGAAACAATGGAACCCCGGAACATTGAGCTGCCAGTCCTGCCCCACCTGCAACCAAGTCTCACTAATAGCAATAACCTGACCTGCCATCTTTGTGTGTTTTAATTAACTACTTAATTATTTTATTTAATTACTTGTCCATTTTTACAGGTTAGTGATGTAACCACCTCTATCAAGTGTTATGTATCTTGAATCTAACTAGGCGGTTTCTGTGCTAAGTGATTCCAGTCTATGACTCATTAAAACATGGATTAAAGCTTGGGGAAAAAAATCATTGAAATGTGAGTATATGTGAATTAAACCACTCGTTATCTGTTGGTTAGCACAGTGCTGCAGATTTAACTTGTGCGTATTCCCCTTGTGCACAGTTGAACCTTTGGAAGTCAGTATCCTAACACATTTGTCAGTACTTACTTTAAACAAAGTATTATGGGGAAATAAACTTGAAATTGGCAGAACAAAACCAAAGAATTCTGGAGAGTGCTGATTGCTTGCAATTACTTTTTAAAAAGGTGCTATAGATGTGAAATTCATTCCCAATAAGTTACCTTGTCCCAAGTAGTTAGAATTTTCATTTTGGCAACAGAATATAATGAATTAACAAAAACATTTATAGATTCACACACAGTCTTTGGTATTTGTGCTACCATATCTATCCAAAGAAAGAAACACTCAAAAAATTCAACACAACTACAGAAGGTAATGTTATTACATGACTGCATCACCTAATAAAGGAGTTGATGAGAATAAATTAGGAGCTCCTGAAAACAAAAAAAGTAGCCCTCAAGAAAATTTCAAGAAAAGCCTTCGGAAAAAAATATTTTGATCCCTGATTACAGCTAACTCCATTTTTAACCTTTTATTCACTTTTCATGCATAATAATCACAGATAGGACAGGGGGGCGGGGAAATCAGACTCTGCAGAATAACACGAGGTTCAAGGAAATCCTCCTTCAACCAAAATAAGCCCAGTTCTGCTTGAATATTACACATATTTGGAGCAATGGAAAAATGGTATCTGGAACAAAACAATACAATCCTAAATTAGTGTTAGGTTTCTATTAAATCATTTGATAATATTAATGCTGTTAAACCATTGCATTATATTCAATTTTTTTTTAATTCATTCACGGGATGTGGTCATTGTTGGCTGGGCCAGCATTTATTGCCCATCCCTAGTTGCCCTTGAGAAGGTGGTGGTGAGCTGCCTTCTTGAACCAGTGCAGTCCATGTGGTGTAGCTACACCCACAGTGCTGTTAGGAAGGGAGTTCCAGAATTTTGACCCAGCCACAGTGAAGGAAATGTGATATATTTTCAAGTCAAAGGGGCCTTGGTGAATTCCTGCAGTGCATCTTATAGATGGTGCACACTGCTGCTACTGTGCATTGGTGGTGGAGTGAATGAATGTTTGTGAATGTGGTGCCGACCAAGCGGGCTGCTTTGTCCTGGATGGTGTCAAGCTTCTTGAGTGTTGTGGGAGTTGCACTCATCCAGGCAAATGGGGAGTATTCCATCACACTCCTGACTTGTGCCTTGTAGATGGTGGACAGGCTTTGGGAGGGTCTGGAGGTGAGTTACTCATCGCAGGATTCCTAGCCTCTGACCTGCTCTTATATATATATGGCTAGTCCAGTTCAGCTTCTGGTCAACGGTAACCCCCAGGGTGTTGATAGTGGGAAATTCAGTGATGATAATTCCATTGAACATCAAGGGGCGATGGTTGGATTCTCTCCAGTTGGAGATGGTCATTACCTACACTTGTGTGGCATGAATGTTACTTGCCACTTGTCAGCCCAAGCCTGGATATTGTCCAGGTCTTGCTGCATTGGGACATGGAATGCTTCAGTATCTTAGGGGTCGCGAATGGTGCTGAGCATTGTGCAATCATCAGTGAACATCCCCACTTCTGACCTTATGATGGAAGGAAGATCATTGATGAAGCAGCTGAAGATGGTTGGGCCGAGGGCACTACCCTGAGGAACTCCTGCAGCAATGTCCTGGAGCTAAAATGACTGACCTCCAACAACCACAACCATCTTCCTTTGTACTAGGTATGACTCCAACTAGCGGAGAATTTTCCCTGATTCCCATTGACTCCAGTTTTGCTAGGGCTCCTTGATACCACACTTGGTCAAATGCTCCCTTCATGTCAAGGGCAGTTACTCTCACCTCAACTCAGAAGTTCAGCTCTTTTGTCCATGTTTGACAGAAGGCTTAATGAGGTCAGGAGTTATGGGGCTTTGGCGGAATCCAAACTGGGCGGCAGTGAGCAGGTTATTGCTAAGCAAGTGCCGCTTGATGGCACTGTTGATGTCCCCTTCCATTGCTTTACTGATGATCAAGAAGGCACTGATGGGGTGGTAATTGGCCAGGTTGGATTTTTAAAATTTATTCACAGGATGTGGGCATCGCTGGCTAAGCCAGCATTTATTGCCCATCCCTAATTGCCCTTGTTCAGAGGGCATTTTAAGAGTCAACCACATTTTTGTAGGTCTGGAGTCACATGTAGGCCAGACCAGGTAAGCATGGCAGATTTCCTTCCCTAAAGGACGTTTGTGAACCAGACGGGCTTTTACAACAATTGACAATGGTTTCATGGTGATCTTAGACTTTTAATTCCAGATTTTTATTGAATTCAAATCCCAACATCTGCCGTGGCGGGTCCCCAGAGCATTATCCTGGGTCTCTGGATTGGATACACACAACTGCAAATTCTAAACTGCCTCAAGTCTTCAAGAATTCTTACACCCTTGGAACAAACAATCTGGCACTGAAAGTCAGTCCAGAGATGGTTGTCTACTGCTCTGGTGACATCATCTCACATGTCACATACATCACAATGTGCACAATGAGTAGGACATGCATCTCAGGATTCAACTTTAATCACAAAAACAGAGAACTCAGGGTTTCTAATCTCAAAAATCAAGAAAAAAATTATTAATCCACAACCGTGGAACTTATATGAATTGGTAAATTGCAACACTAATGGCCCCTAGGAAGAGACATATAAGGGTGCCAAGATTTTCAAAAATTAAGTACTCAACCAGGCTTGTAAAACACCAACCATTTTTAACTCAAAAACAGAATTACCTGGAAAAACTCAGCAGGTCTGGCAGCATCGGTGGAGAAGAAAAGAGTCGATGTTTCAGGTCCACACGACCCTTCAACAGTTCTGTTATTTATAGTCTGATTCAAAGACAGGTTTGAACATTTTGGACCATTTAAACATTTAAAAACTTAAATATGAGCACTTATTAATATTTGGACAGAGCCAAATCTCTGCTGCTTCTCGCCTAACATTAATCAGCTGGCAATCAGTACACATCTCCTTTGTCCCTGGACAAAAAGAAATGCACACTCAGCACTAACTCAGTTCTGCAGAATACAAATTACGCTATCCCAGTAGGACAACATCCCTACACAAGGCTCACTGACAATTATCTCAATAAAGTGCTGGTCATTTGCTATTTAAGAAAGATAATAAGCTTCAAAATAAGGACTATAGCTTCTCTGCCAATGGAGCAGAAACAATCACCTCAACAACTGACACTTGGGTCTTCCCGTGATCATGCAAACACTCAAGTCACTGTAATAATTTAAAATTTTGTCCAGTTCAAAATACTTGTTAAAAGTTCTGAATCTATGTGCACGGGGTTTACATCATGAGATGGCAGAGTGCAAATTTTAAAAGATGCTTTCAAAATGACCACCTTTAACCTCGTGTCAACAGTTTTCTCAAAAAGGAAACGATCTGTTTTCAGGGTCAACTTGCAAAAACAACAGAACATGGAGGTTGGGGGGCGGTGGCGGGGTAAAGAGAGGGATAACGACAATTGAAATTCAAGAGGGAAACAAAGCAGAAATATTTGACAGTCCATCAGCCGAGTGCAGATGATCCAGGTGCAACCGAACAGTGAAAGACTGATGGGAAAGGGCGCTGATCCAAATGCAGCCCTGTAAGTTCTGGATTACCTTTAAAGTCACATTCGGACAGCACAACATATACCACGGTAGGGTCCAGGTGAGAGAACATCTCAGTCATCCTGTCCAGCAACTCCTCCTTGTTCACCCCGGCAGAGTCCACGGAAGCAGAAGACGCAACGACCGAACTGGAGCCCGAGGCCCGACTAGGAACTGGAGCCTGGACGCGATTGACTGTGGCCGGAGCCGGCACCGAAGTGCTGATCCTGGGCGGAGGCCCCATTCCAGACGGTCGAGCCGGACTAGATGCGGCGGGATTCCTCCTCTTTCTCGGCATTTTGCTGCTGCCTGTCTGTCAGCCGGAGCCAGGCCCGGGGAACGGCCGCAAGGCGAGCGGGAGGGGCGGGGTCAGAATCGACGTCACTCAGGGTCAGTGCGCGGGGGCGGGGCTGCGCGCCAAGTCACGTGGTTGAAGGGCCCGTCTAATGCTATCAATTGGCCCAATCAGATAGCTGCTTGACTCTGGTAACATTAACTCGAAAGAGATCAAAGGATAGCAGGAATCGGCCATTCGGCCCTTCGAACCTGCCCCGCCAATCGATAAGATAATGGCTGATCTGATTGTGGCCTCAACTTCACTTTCTTGTCGGCCCCCCCATAACTCCTGACTCCCTTGCCTATCAAAATTCTATCTAATTCAGCCTTGAATAAATTTAATGATCCAGCCTCCACTGCTTTCTGGGGCAGAGAATTCGCAAGAAAAATATTCTCCTATTCTTCCTGACCAAGGCTGGGAACTGATAATCCAACGGTACTCAATATTTAGGAAGGACGTGTGTAGTAATTATAGTTCTGGTAAATATAGGACTGTAGGTTTAAAAATAATCCTGTGCTTGTAAGATCATATGATCTGTGTAAACCGATGAGTTAGCAGCGTGGGGAACCTCTGGAGCAAGTTTTTCTTTGGTTATAGAGTTAGATGCACATGTGTAGCTGCTGCTGTCTTCTAAATAAAGTTCAATGTTTCCACCAAGAAAAGTTGCCTGGAAAATCAACTCTCTAACAAACTGGTGACGAGGATAAATCAGATTCGATGTTGTCCCTCGTCCAGTGATTCTGAGTATCTCAGATAATTAAAAAGAAAGGAAGGTTTACTCATCCAAGGTGCCATAGTTTGGCAGAGTCGATCCCTTTGAGTCAGCCACAGACGACTGGTCTCAATATATAGAATGTCTTGCATCCTACTTTCAAGTCAACAAAATCACAGGGGAGGAAAAGAGGAGAGCCATTCTCCTGAGTATTTGTAGAAGCAAAACCGACAGTTTAATTCAAAGCCTGACGGCCTCCAGTGCCCCTGATTCGAAGACCTTCAGCGAATTACTAGACCTCGTTAAGTGACATTTTCAACCCAAGCCCTCAGTCACAATGCAGAGGTTCAGGTTCAATTCACGGAACACAGCACTGGGGAAAACCATTGCTACCTACGTGGCAAAATTAAAACAACTAACAGAATATTGTGATTTTTGGTGAAACCCTGACTTATATGCACAGGGATCGTTTGGTCTGTGGCGTGCAAGAGGATGCTATTCAGCAAAGATTGCTGGCTGAAGCGGATCTTGATTTTAAGAAAGCGTTAGAAATAGCGCTTGCAATAGAAAGTGCTGAAAGGGATTCACAAGCAATTCAAGGTGCGCAAAATGGTGCCGTTTTCCTAGTTGGGCAGGAACGGTCAGCTGAAAGTGCTGTGAAAAGCCAGGACTCCGCCATGAAGTGGGAAACAGCCCCCGCTAACCAAACATTTTCTTAGCAGAAAATTCGAAAACTAATTTTTATTGACATGGAAATAATCATACTCCTAACGATTGCCAATTTAAAAAGGTGGAGTGTCATTTTTGTCACAAAAGAGGACATATATTGAAACATCGCAAAACAAGATTAAAACAGGCTTCCAGGCAACAAACAAAGTCCAATGAAGTATATAGTGTGGAAGATCCAGAAACAACCAGTTCTGACATTTATCCCTTATTCAACATGAAAGTTGGGAAGACAGAACCAATTACTGTCACATTGCAAGTGAATGGTAAACCCTTAAAAACAGGGAACATTTTGTAATCGGAAAACACACTTTCAGATATTTAAATAAAGATGCTCAAAAATTAAATTTTGAACAAACCTCTGCCAAGTTGAAAATGTTTACAGGCAAAGAAATCCAGGTAAAAGGTATCACCAGAGTACCTGTTTATTATAGACACCAAACAGCACCAGTGATGGCGGTGGAAGGTGAAGGACCAAGCCTTCTAGGTCGTGATTGGCTGAAGGAGATTAAACTGGTCCAAAATTTTCCAGTTATGAGCAGTAGGACTGCCAGAGCTGCCAAAAAAAATTGACACCGTCTTCAAGGATGAACTACAAAAAAATCAAAGGCCTACAGGCCAAGATTTATGTGGACCCACAAGCAGCTCTTGAAAGCAAGACTGGTGTCATATGTCCTGAGAGAGAACGTTGATGCTGACTTGAATCGGCTCGAGAGGCTGGGTGTCATAAAAGCGGTTCAGTTCTCAGAGCGGGCCGCACCCATAGTCCCCATCCTAAAACCGGATCAAACCATCTGGATCTGTGGGGACTATAAACTAACTGTCAACCAAGCAGCCAAACTGGACAGATACCCTATTCCCAAGATTGAAGACCTCTATACCAAACTATCAGGAAGGACAATTTATACAAAGCTTGATATGAGTCACTCATATCAGCAACGTTTTTAAAGATTCATTCATGGGATGTGGGTGTCGCTGGCTAGGCTAGCATTTATTGCCATCCCTAATTGCCCTTGTTCAGAGGGCATTTTTAAGAGTCAACTACATTGCTGTGGGTCTGGAGTCATGTGTAAGCCAGACCGGGTAAGGACAGCAGATTTCCTTCCCTAAAGGACATTAAACTGGAGCTGGATGATGCCTCCTGAGAATTTGTGACCACAAACACCCACAAAGCGTTATATAAATACACACGCCTGCCCTTCGGTGTTTCTTCGGCCTGTGCCATTTGTCAGAGGATGATGGAGAGCTTGCTACAGGGACTACCTCAAGTTGTGGTCTACCTGGACGATGTATTAATAACTGGATTCACAGAACAGGAACACTTGACTAATATAGAGGAAGTCCTAAAACGATTTTTAGAAGCAGGAGTGCGCCTAAAGAAGGAGAAATGCACTTTTCAGGCAAATGAAATCATTTATTTGGGCCACTGGGTAGAGGCCCAAGGGTTACACACTGTTGAAGAGAAGGTTAAAGCAATCAGAGCGGCGCCTGCACCTAAGAATGTCTCTGAACTTAAATCATTTTTAGGAATGGTAAATTATTATGGCCAATTTCTACCAAATTTATCAACGGTCCTGGCCCCTCTACATTCACTGCCAAAGAAAAACCAGCGTTGGGGTTGGAAGTCACCCCAAGAAAAATTCTTCATGAAAGTAAACCAGCTCTTGCATTCTTCAAATTTGTTAGTGCACTACAACCCGACAAAGGAATTGGTGCTAACCTGCAAGGCATCCCCCGGTGGAGTGGGAGCGGTACTATCTCACAAGATGGACGACAGTACGGAGAGGCCGATAGGCTATGTATCTAGGACACTTACCACAGCTAATAAAGGATAATCTCAGATCGAAAAGGAAGGGCTGTCAATTAGTTTTGGTGTAAAAAAATTCCACCAAATCGTGCATGGGCGACACTTCACGATAGTATCAGACCGCAAACCACTTTTGGGTCTGTTTAGCGAGGATAAGGCTATCCCTCTCAAAGCTTCTGCACAAATTCAAAGATGGGCCCTAATTTTAGCGGCATATGAATACGCCTTTGTGCATAGACCCAGGGATTCGTATAGCCAATGCCGATACCCTAAGTCGCTTTCCTTTGCAAGAGAACAATGACCATGTCCCAATTCCCCAAGATCTTATATTAGTGATGAATTTCCTGGATTCCTCACCAGTCTGTGTCAGACAGATAAGAAACTGGACGAATCGTGATCCAGTCCTGTCTCGAGTGACATACCAAGTATTACATGGATGGTCCCAGGAACCAGTCTCTGATGAATTGAAGCCATTTTTCAACCAAAGACACGAAATGACCAGTCAAGATGGCACGAGTAGTAGTTCCTTCACAAAGAAGGGTACCAGTCTTAGTAGAGTTGCACAGTGCCCATCCAGGAATCTCAAGAATGAAGACAATAACGTGAAGTTATCTTTGGCTGCCGGGAATGGACGGCGATATTGAGAAAGTGGTTAAACACTGTGTGCAATGCCAACAGCTGCAAAAGTTGCCGGTGGCAGCCCCATTACACCCAAGGTACCTGGTAGACCTTGGGTGAGATTTCACATAGATTACTTCAATCCTTTTCCTGGAACCATGTTTCTACTGATTAATTGATTATAGATGCTCATTCCAAGTGGTTAGACATTTATGAGGTTAATTCGCCAACGTCAGGTGTTACTATAGAAAAACTATGCCAAAGCTTTTCTATCCATGGACTGTCAGAAGTAATCATCTCAGTTAATGGTACTGCATTTATGAATGCTGAATTTCAAAGATTTGATTCAAAGCCTTAATTGTATCAACCACGTGAAGACTGCACCATACCATCTGTCATCTAACAGATTGGCAGAAAGAGCAGTACAACCTTTCAAGGAGGGAATGAAAAAGTTAACAGGTGAATCATTGGAAACTAAACTCACTCATTTCCTATTTCACTACAGAACAACCACCCACACTACAACAGGTGCAACACTGGCAGTGTTACTGACTGAGCCTGTTACTTCCCAATTTGGAGGGGAAGGTGGAGAAAAGTCAAGGAAACCAAAAAGTGACTCATGATTTGCATAATCATCAGCGCCAATTTACTGTTGGAGAAGCAATTTATGTAAGGAATTTCAGTGGAGGACCGAAGTGGTTACCTGGTAAAGTAAACCCTGTGACTGGACCATTGTCGTACCACGTGGAAGTGGAGGGCCGGATCACCCATAAGTATGTGGATCATTTAGGAAGAAGAGAGTTACCCCAACTAAATGATGTTACGCCTGTAACCATTGCTGAACCTGTGGTTCCTGTTGAAGTTGCTCAACCAAGGATAGACATGCCCGATGTCTTTGTCGGAGTGGACGACACTAAACTGCCTGTGCCTAATGAGGTACCTGATGTTAATGCAGTTCCAGAAAATGTGTTTCCTGCCAAAGATTCGGAAGTCATGGAACTACAATGTTCCACACAGATCAGGAAACCACCTGAAAGAATGAATTTGTAATTTCATGACCTGTGTAAATATTGTAATGTCATGAGATAAATATCCTTGTAAATACAAAATGTACAGAAACCTTAATGGGGGAGGAATGTAATAATTATAGTCCTGATAAACGTAGGACTGTAGCTTTAAGAATAATCCTATGTTGTAAGATCACATGATCTGTGTAAACCAGTGAGTTAGCAGCACGGGGAACCTCTAGGAGAGAGTTCTTCTTTAGATATAGAGTTAGATGCACACATATAGCTGTTGCTATCTTCTAAATAAAGTTCAATGTTTCCACCAAGAAATGTTCCCTAGAAAATCAATTCTATAACAATAGGCAAAAAAGGAAAAGGAGGTCGGGTGGCGTTGTTAGTTAAGGATGAAATCAGTGCAAGAATGGGAGGGTAAAAGCAAAATACTGCGGATGCTGGAAATCTGAAATAAAAACAGAAAATGCTGGAAAAGCTCGTCAGGTCCGATAGCATCTGCGGGGAGAGAAACAGAGTTAACGTTTCAAGTCTGTATGACTCTTCTTCAGCTCTGAAGGACTTGAAACGTTAACTCTGTTTCTCTCCCCGCAGATGCTGCCAGACCTGCTGAGATTTTCCAGCATTTTCTGTTTTTATTTTACAATAGTGAGAGGATATTGGCTCAGAGAATCTAAATGTAGAATCAGTCTGGGTGGAGCGAAGAAGCAATAGCGGGTGGAAAACATTAATGGGAGTTGTCTACAGGCCTCCAAACAGTAGTGGTAAAGGTAGGGGACGGCATTAAACAGGAAATTAGAGATGCATGTAACAAGGGCATGGCAGTAATCATGGGTGACTTTAGGCTGGGCAAACCAAATTAGCAATAATACTGTGGCGGATGAATTCCTGGAGGTTGTATGCAATGGTTTTTTAAACCAGTACATCGAGGAACCAACTAGGGAGCAGGCTATCCTAGATTTGGTTTTGTGCAATGAGAAGGAATTAATTAATAATCATGTTGTGCGGGGTCCTTTAGGGAACAGTGACCATAAAAGATAGAATTCTTCATTAGGATGGAAAGTGAAGTAGTCCAATCCGAAACTAGGATCCCAAATCTAAACAAAGGAAACTACGAAGGTATGAGGCGTGAGTTGGCTATGATCGATCAGGGAACTTCATTAAAAGGCATAATGGTGGATTGGCAATGGTTAATATTTAAGGAATGATTGTATGCATTGCAACAGTTATACATTCCTTTCTGGCACAAAAACATGACAGGAAAAGCGACCCAACCATGGCTAACAAAATAAATTAAGGATAGTATTAGATCCAAAGAGGAGTCATATAAAGTCGCTAGAAAAAGTAGCAAGCCTGAAGATTGGGAGCAGTTTAGAATTCAACAAAGAGAACCAACAAATTGATTAAGAGGGGAAAAATAGAGTCTGAAAATAAACTTGCAAGGAACATAAAAGCGGAATGTAAGAGCTTCTATAAGTATGTAAAAAGAGAAAGATTGGTGAACACAAATGTAGGTCCCTTACAGTCCAAAACAGGAGAACTTATCATAGAGAACAAGGAAATGACACAGCAGTCAAACAACTACTTTAGTTCTGTCTTCACAGAGGAAGGCGTAAATAACTTCCCAGAAATGCTAGGAAACCAAGGGTCTCGTGAAAAGGAGGAATTGAAGGAAATTAGTATTACTACAAATATAGTGCTAGAGAAATTAATGGAGCTGTAAAGGCCAATAAGTCCCCAGGGCCTGATAATCTACATCCCAGGATACTAAAGGAGGTGGCCATGGAAATAGTGGATGCCATTGGTCTAATATAAAGGATGTGATAACAGGGCACTTAGAAAATATCAACAGGATTAGACAAAGTCAATATGGATTTATGAAAGGGAAATCATGTTTGACAAACCTGCTGGAATTTTTTGAGATGTAACTAGCAGAATAGATAAGTGGGAACCAGTGGATGCGGTGTATTTGGATTTTCAGAAAACTTTTGATAAAGTCCCACATAAGAGGTTAGTGTGCAAAATTAAAGCTCATGGGGTTGGGATTAATATATTGGCTTGGATTGAGAATTGGTTAGCAGACAGGAAACAGGGAGTCAGAATAAGTGGGTCTTTTTCAGCTGTGACTAATGAGATACCACAGGGATCAGTGCTTGGGCCCCAGCTATTCACAATATACATCAGTGATTTGGATGAGGGAACCAATTGTAATATTTCCAAGTTTGCTGATGACACGAAACTCGGTGGGAATGTGACTGGTGAGGAGGATGTTAAGAGGCTTCAAGGTAATTTAGACAGGTTAAGTGAGTGGGAAAATACATGGTAGATGCAGTATAATGTAGATAATTGTGAAGTTACTCACTTTAGTATGAAAAACAGAATAGCAGAGTATTATTTAAATGGTGATAGATTGGGAAATGTTGCTATACACAGAGTGTGTACAAGGGTCCTTGTATACCAATCACTGAAAGCAAGCATACAGGTGCAGCATGGGGGAGGTAGTAGCATGGTTGTATTGTCACTGGACTAGTATTCCAGAAGATCCAGGGTAATTCTCTGGGGACATGGATTCAAATCCCACCATGGCAGATTCAATAAAAATCTGGAATTAATTGCTGATTGTTGTTAAAATCCATCTCCTATAGGAAAGGAAATCTGCTGCCTTACCCGGTCTGGCCTACATGTGACTCCAGACCCACAGCAATGTCGTTGACCCTGAACAGGACAATTAGGGATGGGTAATAAATGCTGGCCTAGCCAGTGACGCCCACATCCCATGAACAAATAAAAAAAATAGCAAATAAGAAGGTATGTTGGCCTTCATTGCAAGGACTTGAGTACAGGAGCAAGGATGTCATTGTGCAGGGCCTTGGTGAGACCACACCTGGCGTATTTACCTAACATACCTTATATACTTACCATAGAGGGAATGCTGTGAATGTTCACCAGACTGATTCCAGGGATGGTAGGATTGTCGTATGAGGGGAGATTGTTTTGACTAGGTCTGTACTCACTGGAGTTTAGAAGAATGAGAGGGGATCTCATTGAAACGTATAAAATTCTGACAGGTCTAGACAGACTGGGTGCAGGGATGGTGTTTTCTCTGACTGGGGGTCTAGAACAAGGAGTCACAGCCTCAGGATATGGCGGTAGACCATTTAGGACTGGGATGAGGAGAAACTTCTTCACTCAGAGGGTGGTGAACCTGTGGAATTCTCTACCACAGAAGGCTGTGGAGGCCAAGTCACTGAATATATTTAAGAAGGAAATAGATAGATTTCTGGACTCTAAGGGCATCAAAGGGTATAGGGAGAGAGCGGATGTATGGCGTTGAGATAGAATATCAGCCATGATCATATTGAATATCGGACCAGCCTTGAAGGGCCAAATGACCTACTCCTGTTCCTGTTTTCTGTGTTTCTAGTTCCCTTTTAAAAGGGAGACTTCTTATTCTTAAACTGTGTTGCTTAGTTCTAGTCTCCCCCACAAGGGGAAACATCCTCCAAGCACCTACCATGTCAAGTTCTCTCAGGATCCAATATATTTCAATAAGATCACTTCTCATTCTTCTAAACTCCAACGTCTATAGGCCCACCCTGTTCAACTATTCATCATAAGATAAGCTCTTCAACCTAGGAACGTGTCGAGTAAACCTTCTCTGAACTGCTTCTAACACAATTATATTCTTTTTCAAATAAGGAGACTAAAATTGTATCAGCTCTGTTCTTAGCTTAGCTTCAACAAATTTACTGAGACGTTTATGGATGTACAAATTGAAGTTTGGTTTGAACATGTTTTTCTCTGACACATAAATGAATAATTTTATAGGTTCTAAGTGAATAGTTGGGAACCCTCAGAATCAGAAATTTATGCTACAGAACAAAAACAGCTTATATTTATTTGGCATCTTTAATGTAATGAAATGTCCCACAGCGCTTCATGGGAGCATTATGAAATAAAGTATGACACCGAGCCACATAAGGAGATATTAGGTCAGATGACCAAAAGCTTGGTCAAAGGGGTAGGTTTTAAGAAGTGTCTTAAAGGAGGCAAGCGGAGTAGAGAGGCTTCGATGTAGGGAAAGTACTCCAGAGCTTGGGGCTCAGAACTGAAGGCACAACCACCAATGCAAATAAGATTGGCAAGAGGACAAAATTAGAGGAGTACAGATATCTTGGAGGTTGTGGGGATGGAAGTGATTACAGAGATAGGGAAGGATAGATAGGAAGTCTTCTGTTGAAGGGTCATGAGGACTCGAAACGTCAACTTTTTTCTTCTCCGCCGATGCTGCCAGACCTGCTGAGTTTTTCCAAGTAATTCTGTTTTTGTTATAGTCTAACTAGTGTTCTTTACAGTACTAAAAAATCTGCCCTGCTCTTATATTTTATGTTCAGCTAATAAAGGAAATCCTTTAACAAACTTATTTAAGCTATCTTGCTACTTTCATGGGTCCATAGATATTGTCACAAAAATGTTTCTTTCTTTTTGAAAAATTATGTTTAAAAAAACTTTCAACTGACTGGAAATTTAAGAAATGAGATAGCAAACTGCTTTAAAATGCAAGCCCATCTTCCAAGATGAAAGTGAGAAAAGCAAACTAGAACCCCCTCTGAAAGGAAGTGTGAAGAGGGAGACATTTCAAATGAAAAATCAAAAGCCAATACCTTAAGGAAGAGATTAAAAATGCGAAGTGCTGAATTTAATCGATAGTAAAGACAACGGGAACTGCAAACCAACCTGTTACACCCAACAACATTCAACCCCCCCCTGCCGTGGAGGATGAACTCACCCCATCTCAAAAACAGAATTACCTGGAAAAACTCAGCAGGTCTGGTAGCATTGGCGGAGAAGAAAAGAGTTGACGTTTCGAGTCCTCATGACCCTTCAACAGAACTGAGTAATATTAGGAGAGGGGTGAAATATAAGCTGGTTTAAGGTGGGGGGGTGGGGGGAGAGAAGTTGTGGGGGGTGGGGGGGGGGTGGTTGTAGGGACAAGCAAGCAGTGATAGGAGCAGATAATCAAAAGATGTCACAGACAAAGGAACAAAGAGGTGTTGAAGGTGGTGATATTATCTAAACAAATTTGCTAATTAAGAATGGATGGCAGGACACTCAAGGTACAGCTCTAGTGGGGGTGGGGTGGAAAGACTAACAGGGCATTAAAGGTATAGATTTAAAAATAATGGAAATAGGTGGGAAAAGAAAAATCTATATAAATTATTGGAAAAAACAAAAGGGAGGGGGAAGAAACAGAAAAGGGGTGGGGATGGAGGAGGGAGTTCAAGATCTAAAGTTGTTGAATTCAACGGAAGGCTGTAAAATACCTAGTCGGATGATGAGGTGCTGTTCCTCCAGTTTGCGTTGGGCTTCACTGGAACAATGCAGCAAGCCAAGGACAGACATGTGGGCAAGAGATCAGGGTGGAGTGTTAAAATGGCAAGCGACAGGGAGGTTTGGGTCTTTCTTGCGGACAGACCGCAGGTGTTCTGCAAAGCGGTCGCCCAGTTTACGTTTGGTCTCTCCAATGTAGAGGAGACCGCATTGGGAGCAACGAATGCAGTAGACTAAGTTAGGGGAAATGCAAGTGAAATGCTGCTTCACTTGAAAGGAGTGTTTGGGCCCTTGGACGGTGAGGAGAGAGGAAGTGAAGGGGCAGGTGTTGCATCTTCTGCGTGGGCATGGGGAGGTGCCATAGGTGGGGGTTGAGGAGTAGGGGGTGATGGAGGAGTGGACCAGGGTGTCCCGGAGGGAACGATCCCTACGGAATGCCACCAGTGGGGGTGAAGGGAAGATGTGTTTGGTGGTGGCATCATGCTGGAGTTGGCGGAAATGGCGGAGGATGATCCTTTGAATGCAGAGGCTGGTGGGGTGATAAGTGAGGACAAGGGGGACCCTATCATGTTTCTGGGAGGGAGGAGAAGGCGTGAGGGCGGATGCGCGGGAGATGGGCCGGACACTGTTGAGGGCCCTGTCAACCACCATGGGTGGAAAACCTCGGTTAAGGAAGAAGGAGGACATGTCAGAGGAACTGTTTTTGAAGGTAGCATCATCAGAACAGATGCGACGGAGGCAAAGGAACTGAGAGAATGGGATGGAGTTCTTACAGGAAGCGGGGTGTGAGGAGCTGAAGTCGAGGTAGCTGTGGGAGTCGGTAGGCTTGTAATGGATATTGGTGGACAGTCTATCACCAGAAATTGAGACAGAGAGGTCAAGGAAGGGAAGTGAAGTGTCAGAGTTGGTTTCTATTATCTTGAAATGTGTCAAAAGTTTCTGAGGTGAAAGATCAAAAAGTGATTACTTGTTCTACAACAATGACTGTAAGACATGGGCCAGGATTTTCCCCTCGGCGATTTGGGGGCGGGGCCCCGATGTCATCCCGGGCCATTTAAATCTTAAGGAAGGCGGGCGGACAGCGAAATCAGCACATGTGACATTGTCACGAGGGGGACATGTTAATAATTTTAAAATGTCTCTATTTTTTGACTTTACTTACCTTTCATTAAACTCCTCGAGACAGGACTTTGCCTCAGGGAGCAGTGTGCTCTTTCGTGTGCAAGAGCACACTTTGACAGTTGGGGATTCCCTCCCCACCCCGAAACAGGAAGCGCATAGCGCTTCCTGTCGGGCAGGCCGCTGGGTGGGCCTTAATTGGCCCGCCTACTCAAAATGGCGGCGGGCCCCATTTCGGCGGCGGGGTTCTGCTGCCCGCCCGCTACTGAGCCGGTGGGGACCGCCCGCCAGCCAAGGGCTAAATTCTGCCCATGGTAATCGAATTCCTTTTTGGGAATATACAGGCAGGAGGTTTTTAAGAACTTTTTTTTTTGCCAAGCCAGACCAGAGAGAAGTCATGGAAGTCATCTGGAAAAACTGCTGGAGGGAACAGTAAGGAATCTCTCTCTCTCTCTTAAGTTAAGAAATGCCCTATCTCTACAGTATAAAAATCCAGCCCAAGATATAGTGACTGTCCAATGGAAAGAACCTCAGGAGAAACCCATTGATTTCCAGGTGACGGATCACAGAATTAAAAGGGAGGAAATTGCTTCCAGCAAAGTGCAGTTACCTGGACTTAAATTGAACTCCAGGACCAGGATTTCCCAGTCGGCAAGCGGGGGGTGGGGCCCGCTTGCCGACACGTAAAATGCGGAACTCCCGACGTCACCCCAACCCATTTCAATTTTCAGGTAGGCAGGGGCTCAGCAGAATCAGCTGTGTGCCCGCTGACTTGTCAATGGCTAATTGAGGCCATTGTCAGAGTCATTAAAGCAATTAATGGACCTGCCCGTCCAACCTTAAGGTTGGCGGGCAGGCCAGGAGCCATGGCAGGCATTAGAAAAAGTATGAAACCTCATCCATGGGCGGGATGAGGTTTCATGTAGGTTTTGAAAAATGTAGTTAAACTGTATTTAAAAGTGATGGACATGTCCCAATTCATGTGACAGTGTCACATGAGGGGACATGTCAGGGAAATTTTTTTTCTCTATTTTTCAGATTTTTTACTGTACAGCTGATCTCCCTGAGGCAGCACTTAACATCAGGGAGATGAGTGCGCTCTTCTGTGCGCATGCGTAAAAGAGTGCACTCCCGGCTCAGGGAATCCCTCCTCCTGCACAAGGAACGCATAGTGCTTCGGTGCAGACGTCACGCTGGGCGGGCCTTAAAACGGGCCATGTAAAATGGCGGCACGCCCCAGATCGGGGGCGCCGATCAGAGGTGCACCTCCGTGTGCCCGATCTTAAACTTCCCCCCTGATGGGGGGTAAATTCTGCCCCAGGATTTTAAAGGGAACCAGCTAACTTCAAACAGCTGCAACATTCAAGAATCTATGCCTCAAGGACAAGCAAAGGACTTAATCGTATATTCTTTTAACTTTTCTTACTTCTGAGATCCGTGTATGTGTGTGTGTGAGATTGCATCTTTTATTATTTTCCTCGGGTTTAGTAGCAAATAAGCTTGCTCTTACTTTGACTCATGATTAGCTCCTTATTAAAAAATAAATATATTTAGATTGGAAAAGGCGTCTAAGAGGAAAAGAAATTTTAAAATTATTGCAACCTACTGAGGAGGCTGAATAAAGGGGTGCCAGTTCATCCCGCCTCACCTAGTCGTAATGATATGCACTCCAAGGACCCTTTGTTGCTCTACTCTTTTCAGTCTCTTACTATTTATTGTGTATTCCCTTGCCTTGTTTACCCTCCTCAAATGCATTACCTCACACTTCTCCAGACTGAGCAGCAAAATCAAGGCTGAAATGCCACAGATGTGCTGAAGGAGTGCTGCATTGTTGGAGGTGCTGTCTTTCAGATGAAATGTTATACCAAGACCCTGTCTGCCCTCTCAGGTGGACACAAAAATCCTATGGCGCTGTTTCAATTAAGAGTAGTTGAGTACTCCTGGTGTTCTAGGCAATAGTAATCCCTCAATGAACACCACAAAAACAGATTACCTACTCGTTATCACATTGGAGCTTGCTGTGTGCATATTGCCAGCTGTATTTCCTACATTACAAAATTGATTACACTTCAAAAGTACTTCATTGGCTATAAAGTACTTTGAGGCATCAACTGGTTGTGAAAAGCACCATATAAATGAAAGTCTTTCTTTCTTTTTGAATTCCATCTGCTACTTTTCTGCCCATCTAATCAATCCATTGATATCTTCCTGCAATCTTCAGCTTTCTTCTTCTCTAACAAACAAATTTCCAACTTTTGTTCCATCTGCAAACTTATTAATTGTGTACCCTATGTTTAAGTCTAAATGTTGCTATATACTAAGATAATTAGGGAAGCTAGTACTGATCCCTGAGGAACCTCTCTGGAATAAACCTTCCAGTACCAAAAGCATCTGTGACCAATCAGCCTTTGCTCCCTGTCATTCAGCCAATTTTGAATCCAACGTGCCACTTTCCCTTGGATTCCATGGGCTTTTACTTTTTTGACCCATTTATCAAGTGAGGACCTTGTCAAAAGCCTTGCTAAAATCCATGTAGACTACATCAAACATACAACCTCTTCACCAAGCCAATGCCTACAGCTAACTTAATGCCACAGGAACAGGAAAGCTTCACTGAAATGCCCAAATGATAAAGTTCGCAGAAGTTCATTCATTCCACTAATGACAATGAAAACTGTGCACAATTAATCAGATCTGTATTTGCGTTTTATGCCATTCAAATCCAGCATAGCAATTACTGTTTATATTTTTATTTTACCATTTTCTTTCTGTGATTTGCAGTTTAGCAAAAAAATTCATGTTTTTATACATTGCTTTTTCTGCTATGGTTGGTTTTACTTTTTTTGCTTTGGTGATTAACAGCTTGGAAGATTTCATGATTTTTCTCAGCTGGTTGAGTAGCCTCATCTTCTGAACTTGTGACTTATCAGGTATTGCCTGGAAGAGGTGCAATAAATGCTGCCTTGTCAGTAATGCCCATATCCCGCAAATGGAAAGAAAGAAAATGCTGCTATTCTGCACCAGCACAGTGTGGTAGTTTGCTGTGAGTCCTTGTCCTCTTCCATTAGGAGGTGATGTTTCCTTAAAAATGCATTGTATCTGCTTTGTCTTTGCCCTTCCTGCACATGGTTTTGCCACTTTCAAGCTTCCCTTGTTCTCTGCACCATTATTCCTGGAGGTGAAGCCATTTGATGAGATGGTGGGACAGTGGTAATGTTACTAAGATAATAATCTAGAGACCCAAGCTAATGCTTGGGGGATATGGCTTCAAATCCCAGCATGGCTGCTGGTAGAATTTAAATTAATTAATAAAAATCTGGAATTAGAAGCTAGTCACAATAATGGTGACCATGAAACTATTATTGATTGTTGTTATAAACCAATCTGGTTCACTGATGTCTTTTAGGGAAGGAAATCTGCCTTCCTTGTCTGGCCTACATGTGACTCCAGACCCACAGTAATGTGGTTGACTCTTAACTGCCCTCTGAAATAGCAAGCCACTCGGTTCAAGGGCCAATTAGTGATGGGCAACAAATGCAAAGGGCAAGAATAAAAGAAATCACTTTTATGGCATGTTGACCAGTCTCATCTTTTGGAGAAGCAACACATTCTTAAAAGAACTGTCACACTGTGCCACTACAGAATAGTATCATGATGTACAAGAGGAAGAAAGGCATGGCAGCAAGCCTCAGTGCACTGTTTCTCCACAAACCCCAACCCCAAACTCTCCTTTGATGTTACTATCCATGTGCACAAGTCTTTGCTCCTTTTCTGAAGGATTCCCTTGAAGCTAGTGATGCTCTGCCATCTCATACAAAGCCAATTTTCATTTCTTATAAGGCTTTCAAACAATGCTTCGCACTAAGAAGTTGGAACACATTGGGAGTATATGGTCAATTCTTGAATCTTATCTGGGATATGCACAGCAATTCCAAAAGCCATGTAAAGATAGCTTATTTTTCTCAAAACAGAAGTGAAGAAAAGTTGTACAATGTCACCTATCCTATTTGATGTCTTCATCAATTAATGGCATCATATACGACAACTTTGGAGTGTCTGTCTGGGCATTTTGGAAAGAGTTTCAGTGCTCCTCTTTACATATCTTTTGCAAACCATACTGGTTTCTGGAAATTCACTTGAAAATCTTTTGTGCTCTACTCACCATTAAGAAAAATGAGGTAATTAACGGTTTATTGTGTTGGCTTCAAAAGTGCCAGAGAAGATCTCTTGACTGGATGATAGAAGGGTATCAGTTGCAATTGTGACTCATTTGGTACTGTAAGTTCTGATGGATGTCAAACTTATTCTCATGACACTAAAATGTGGGTAAAAGGAATGTTGGACTTTCTCCAAAAACAGCAAAGTTCCAATGAAGGTCAAACTTCTATTTTATCCAAACAATTATCCTTCATGGTTCAAAATTCCTAGGCATGTAAAGGAGCAACTTCCTATGTTGGTCCATGTGTGAAGTTCAGTACCAGGTTGTGGCAAAAAGGGGAAATGATTGCAGAAGTGAGGAAGGGCTTTGACGAATGCTGATCAGTCACTGAATACTCATGGCAGGTACATCGGTTTGTCCAAGGCAGTTGGGTAAGGTATATTGAAAGCTCGGCACACAGTATTATATTTGGATTACATTTGGCACATTGCAAATTTTCCTATATAAGTCCTTCCGCCACACTGAAGCCTGCTACGTTGTAATTATACAGCTGGGCGCTTTCAATATTCAACCTGCAGGCTGCAGCTGCCCTTGATGTTCATGGTAACCAGATTTCACCTTGTTATGAACCCAGCTGATTTTACTACTGGACAAGTCAGATTGCAGGCTGGAAAACCGGCTTGATAGATCCTAACTTTTATTTTTTGTTTGGATACATGGAGAGTGGCTACTGAACAGAATCGCAGGAGTCAGCTAATGAACTTGTAACAAAAGAATAAATCATTTATTAAACAAGAAAAGATGAACTATATAACAATACTCCCTCACCCACACCTATACCTTTACAGATATGTACAGATTCTTAAGGATAACACATGTTGCTAAAGCTATCTTACACTCTCATGATCACATTAAGTATCCAGTCTATCTAAACCAATAGGTGACCTGTGGGCAGACACACCACATTCTGAAACTAAGTGACAGATGCCACCCCACACAGATGCTATGGATCTCTCACCAACTACCCCCAGACGCTTGTCACTGTGAGCCAACTTTTCCCACTGAACTCCATTGAGGGTTTCTAATCTCCACACCCGAAGAACTCGCTTTGGAATCTTCTCCCAAACTGAAGCTTTCTTACGGACGCCTTCTTCAAGGGTCCACCTCCAGGTTTCAAATTCTCTTTCCAATGTTCCTTTCCCCTGGATCGTCACACCCATTCAAGCTTCATTCTATGCACTCTCTCTCCGATACACAGCCATACCAATAGAACACCACTGCTTCACATGACCATAATAAAGAGTTACAGATCTTCGGCTGTCTCCTTGGATCTTCTGGCTTCTCACAAGCCTTTTTGCTTTAAGTCTGTTTCCTGCAGCTTTCTCCCTTTAAGCTGGAAGCCTTTCACTTAACTTCACTTAACAGGACCTTTTCCAGATTCCTGTTCTTTCCCTTTGACTAGGTCTTCTTGAGGCTTTCCTTCTTCTGTTCTTTGGGAAAACTTGCTTCCTCTGCAGTTCCCTCTGCTGTGTCCAGCCTCTCCTGGCACCTGCTTCCAACTGAACTCAAACTGCTTTTGGTTTGTGTGTGTGTGTGTGTGTGTGTGTATGCACGCGCACGCGGTGGGGGTCACTCTCTCTGGACCCCTGTTGCTAGGCAACAGCACAGTTTTTTTCTACTTTGTTTTAACTACCCTAAACCACCACCCCACTTGATAACACAGCTCTCCACTTCAAGGGCTATAAAACTCATTAAAAATGCGGCATATTTTAAAGTGAAACTGAAACTCAGGTTTCATCCTTTTAACCCACAAAATACAGAAATACAAATTAAACTTCATTCCTAACACCAACAAATACAAATATAACATTTAAATATCCCTAGTTCCTAACAACTCACCTAAAAATGTTAGGGGGGGCCCACACAGTGGGATCTGCCTCAGGCCCGGCACCCACCCAGGGAAGACTCTGGCCTGCTGTAAAACTAATGGGAAAATTCTGAAAATTAGTGCGGTAGCTGTTGAACTGAGAGGTATGAGGACACATTCTTACACATACTGGGCTTGATCCTTACCATGATTCAGTTGTAAAGAAGCAAGAAGGTACTACTGAAGCTTCACACCCCCACCAGTTAGAATCACTGTTTGATAAGGTATAATGTTCATCCAGACTGAATTATGGTTAGGGTGGTGGTTCACATATTTTATTGTGAATTATACTGGTCACTCTTTGGAGCGTATCTGCTAATGTGCTGTTTACTTAGTGTGAACTGTAACGTTTGGTTATCAGTTATCGAATGACCTCCTTCTTAGAACAAATAAACCTACAAACAAGGAGCAGGAGTAGGCCAGTTGGCCCCTCGAGCCTGCTCCGTCATTTAATAAGATCATGGCTGATCTGACAGTAACCTCAAATCTGCATCCTGTCTACCCTGAATAACCTATCATCCCCTTGCTTACCAAGAATATATCCACCTCTGCCTTAAGCATATTCAAAGGTTTGGCTTCCACCACCTTTTCAGGAAGAGAGTTCCAAAGACTCACAACCCTCTGAGAGAAAAAATTTCGTCTCACCTCAGGTTTAAATGGGCGACCCCTTATTTTTAAATAGTAACCCCTAATTCTAGATTCTCCCACAGAGGAAACATCTTATCCACATCCACCCTGTCAAATCCCCTCAGGATCTTATATGTTTCAATCAAATTGCCTCTTACTCTTCTAAACTCCAGCGGATATAAGCCGAGCCGGTCCAACCTTTCCTCATAAGACAACCCACCCATTCCGGATATTAGTCTGATAAACATTCTCTGAACTGCTTCCAACGAATTCACATCCTTCCTTAAATAAGGTGACCAATGCTGTACACAGTACTCTAGGGGGAGAATTTTCTCTTCGGCGTACAGAGACGGGCCCCAAATGCCAACATGTAAAATGACGCGTGGTGACGTTGGGCAAGCGTCCCGACGTCACCACGCGTCATTCCAATCTTCTGTTCTGTGGGCACGCACCAGAGTCGGCTGCACGCCCACCGACCTGTCAAAGGCCTGTTAAGACCATTAATAAACCAATTAAACAAATTGACAGGGCTGCCCATCTAACTTTAAGGTTGGCAGGCAGGCGAAGAGCCTGAGCTGCCTTTGTGTTTTGCACGAAACCTCACCCATGGGTGGGATGAGGTTTCATGAAAGTTTTATTAATAAAATAAAAATTTTAATGAAAATTCATAAACATGTCCCAGCTCATGTGACAGTGTCACATGAGGGAACATATCTGAATAATTTTTTTTTTCCAACTTTAAAACTGCACTTAATCTCCCTGAGGCAGCTCCGTGCCTCAGGGAGATTTCTGCGCTCTTTTGCGCGCATGCGCTAAAGAGCGCAGACCCCAATTCTCCCTCTGCCCGTACAGGTAGTGCTGAGCACTACTGGGCATGTGTCACGCTGGGTGGGCCTTAATTGGCCAGCCCATGTAAAATGGTGGTGCGCAGCCGATCACGGGCGGCGATTGGCTCCGCACCCACCTGTGCCTGCTCCTGACCGGCCCGCCTGACAGGTAGAAGATTCTGCTCCAGATATGGCCTCACTAGTGCCCTGCATAACTGAAGCATAACCTCCTTACTTTTGTATTCAATTACCCCCGCAATAAATGATAGCATTCTATTAAATTTCCTAACTACTTGCTGTACCTGCATACTAGCCTTTTGCGATTCATGCACTAAGACACCCAGGTCCCTCTGCATCTCAGAGCTCTGCAACCTCTCACCATTTAGATAATATGCCTCTCTTTTATTCTTGCTGCCAAAATGGACAATTTCACATTTTCCTACCTTATATTCCATTTGCCCACTCACTTAACCTATCTATATCTTTTTGTAGCCTCCTTATGTTTTCTTCACAAATTACTTTCCTACCTATATTTGTGTCATCAGCAAATTTAGCAACCATCACATCCGTCCCTTCGCTCAAGTCATTTATATGAATTGTAAACTATTGAGGTCCCAACACTGATCCCTGTGGCACACCATTCATTATATCTTGCCAACCTGAAAAAGACCCATTTATGCCTACTGTTTGCTCCCTGTTAGCCAGCCAATCTTCTATACCATGAGCTTTTATTTTCTACAATAATCTTTGATGTGGCACTTTATCAAATGCCTTCTGCCTTAGGATCAAAGTTGCAATGAAATGCCAAGGTGCAAGATTGGAACTAAGGTTTGGCTGACTCAGTAATCTAATACCTGAACCAAAAAGGTCTGCAGTACTCTGGTTCACTATTCATGCTTAACAAAAAATAAAGACTGGCATTTATATAGCACCTTTCATGACCTCAAGATGTCCCAACGTACTTCACAGTCAATGAGGTTCTTTTAAAATGCAGCCCCTGTATAACGTAAGAAACGTGATACCGAATTTGCACAAAGAAAGGCCCAGCAAACTAGTGTGATAAAGGCTAGATAATTTGTTTTTGTAATGTTGATTGAGAGACACTGAAGATAACTTCCCTGCATAATGTCATGGGATTTTTTATGTCCATCTAGGAGAACAGTTAGGATCTGAGTTTAACATCTCATTCAAAGGACAAAGGACACTCCAACAGTGCAGCACTAGAGTTTCAGCCTACATTGCTATGCCCAGGTCTCTGGAGCAGTACTTATATCCACAACCTACTGACTCAGAAGCAAGCGTGCTCCCAACTGAGCCACAACAACAAACCAGCCAGTTTATTAGTAAACCTGCACTGGGAATTGGGATTCAACTCACAGACCTCTATGTAACTCTGCCAGATATTGTCCTATCAGGCAGTCCTGGTTGTTTCGGCAATAAAACATTTACCAGTTATCTATGTTGGTATGTTGCATAGTTTCAGCTGGTTAAACTTCCAGCAGGATTCTGTGCACACTTGGGGTCCCTAAACCTTGACTGTTGTCAACCAGTCCAAAGCTCACTGAACTTAAACAGAGGTGTCTTTCAAGTAGATATGTCCAATTCCCTGTTGAGTTGCTTCTAACACCTCTTGCAGGAAGTGCTTTCCAGATTAGAACAATTCAAAGCATAAAAACATGCTCGTCATCTCCCCTCTGGTTCTTCTGCCAATTATTTTAACTCTGTGCCCTCTGGTTATTGACCCTCCTGCCAGAGGAAGCCCCTTCATCTTAATTAATCTATAAAAACCTTTCATAATTTTGAACACTTCCATTAAATCTTCCTTTAACCTTTCCTGTCTAAGAAGATCAATCCCAGATTCTCAAGTTTCTTCACATAACTCAAGTCCCTCATGCCTGGTATAATTCTAATAAATCTCCCCCGTACCTTTTTGAAGGCCATTGAATCCTTCCAAAAGTATGTTGTCCAGAATTGGAAACAGTGCTCCAGCTGAGCCCTAGCCAGTGATTTATAAGGGTTTAGATTTACTTCCTTGATTTATACTTTCTGTCTCTACTGATGATGCCAAGAATCCTGTATGTTAATGGGATTGGAAGGGATTCAGACCTGACAGCAATTGGTTGTGATAAATCTCTTGTTATCACATAGCAGGGATTATGTATTGCAGTGTTTACAGCATAGTTTACAGTTTGGAGTGTTTTAAAACTCCATCACCATCAAGAGACCATGATCGGGTCACCGATTTTTTTTTTGAAAGGTTCTAGTTCACATGCTAGGATCTCTGTTTCATTTGAGTGAGTGGCTGTGAGTGACTGGTCCTTTCCACTATACCACCTTGGCGATTGTACATTGACTGTGTAGTGAGGATGCAAACTGGCAGGTTGCTTGGCGAATCAAGGTAACCAGGGATTGTGATAGAATGCAGCCTCTCATCCTCAGTTGTCACAAGTTATCTTGTCATCAACCTCGTAAGTAAAAATTCCCTGGTAAACTCTGGTGGTGATGATCAACATCAGAGCTGCTTGTCTTCTCAATTTTCCTTTCAATTAATAGCTTGTTGGGTATCAGTTGTGGCTCAGTTGATAGCATCCTTGCCTCTAATTCAGAAGATTGTGGGTTCAAGTGCCCCGCCAAGACTTGAGCAGAATATCAATGCTGACAGTCCAGTGTAGTACTTGTACTGAGAGTGATGCACTGTTGGAGGTGCTGTCTTTTGGATGAGATGTTAAACCAAAGCCCCAGCTGCCTGGTCTATTTTGCACTATTTTAAAGAGAAGGAGAGTAATCCCCAGTGTCCTAGCCAATATCTATCCCTCAATCAGCATCACAAAAACAGGTTCTCCAGCATCAATCACTGTGGTTCCTGCGCTCACATTTGAGATGTGTTGCTGGTGAAGTGTGAAATTCAAATATTCATTACACTTTTCCTTATCCTTTAAGGATTTCTTCAGTTCCACAATTTATTTTTCCAAATTGCTGGCTGCACCATCACTTCGGGCACAAAATTGGGTGGCACAAACCAATAACTTATTCACATTATCTTCTTTAATTTCTTTATCATATACTTATCCTTGAATATAACTAGCTGTCTCCTTGTAGGATGACTCTTTATTAGTCAGGCAATTTGTCACCAACCCTTGAATATCAACACTATTTAATTAATTTACTTATTCTGCAATGTTTCTTTTACATTTCCCACCTTGGAAATTTCACAGTAACTTGTACGACTGGCAAGTGATTAGATCTCTTACACTCCCATCAGGTTGCCCTCTTACACATGAAGCTGACCAAGACTTAACAGATGCTCAGATCTACTGTGTAATCCAACAAAAGATCACTGTTTATCAAGTCCCTTTGTGGTTGCCATTCTGTCAGAATTGCAAAGGATTCAGATTTGACAACAACTCATTCCAATAAATTTCCTTTATTATCACACAGCAGAGATGAACACATTACAGTGTTTAGGCAATAATTTAAAGTTCCAAATAGATCATATTTCACTTGTTGGAATCTAGACACAGTGGTGAGTGTTCTTTAGCTAGATGAATGTTAGGCTCCTTCAGTCAGCATTCAGATGCACCTGCACAAGCCATGTATCTTTTCCATGTCTTCTACTGTATTTCTAACTGTTCATAAACCCTCTTCTTTATTCCACAAATTACTGGTCATCTGACTCAATGGCTGGAATTTTCCAGCCCCTCATGCTGTCGGGGTCTTCTGGTCCCGCCAGTACGAACAGAGATTTCAATGGCTCACTGACCCTGTCATGAAGGGGGGCTGGAAAATTCCGGCCAATAAGTCCAATCATTTTTTTCCACACTGGCTTAAACTCTGGTATTCTGCTTACTTGGCAAATTTATGTATTTTGAATTCAATTATACACAGGCACTTCCTGCTTCTATCCAACATCTTGCAGAGGGATCCTGTTTTTCTGCCTCTCTTTGGCTGTGGACCGCTCTTTGCATTGGAAAACTAGCAAGTGTCAGGCAGACCAAAGGGTTTCTTTCACTGAGTTGATAGTCATCCAGCAGTAGTTGATGTTTGTCTCGATTTGTGTCATTGGGAACAGCTCATAGAGCACAGAGCTCTGCAGTACAGAACTACTTGGAAGGAACATTGAAAAAAACCACTGCATCACTTTAGAGACCTTTTTTAGCAAAGATATATTCCAGTAGGAGGTGGGCAACGATTTCTACCCATCACAGCTGTCTTAAGGGGATGATGATGGTGAGAAGGGTACGGTGATGGTGAGACTCTGCTGTGCAAGAAGGGTCTGACAGGAAAGGCACTCACCAACAGCCAAACTGCATTTTGGTGCTTGTTTCAAATTCTGATGATGAGGCATTCTGTAAAATGATTTTGACAGTCTGCTCAGGGAACTATTCAATAGGATCCTTTTCCTGCAGAGCCTCAAGGACGTTGGATGCGGATCACTGCCTGATGGACTTGTGGTTAAAGCTGTTTTTCTGCACAAACTTTTCCACAAGGAGCAGGAGATAAGGCAATGTGGCCAGACCCATCCCTTGCAACACTGGGACAGATTGAACCTTGCAATAAGATAGTGACACATGGTGCTTTCACACTGAGTGTCTGCACGTAGCTTGATATAGTTGCACAAATAGGTGGCCATCAGGATGAGGGATGAGGGTGGTAGTGGGTATGTTTTGTCCCCTTTATCTAGAGATTTTTACATAGTGTCCCTGTAAATATGATGCCTTATTGATCTCTAGATAAATATAAGATGGCTCAGGTTCCCATTGTAATACAGGAGCAAGGTCTGGGCCAAAGTTGCATCACATACTGCAAAACCAGTTGCACCTTGCATCTGATGACCAGGCTCTTACCCGCACTGGAAATGAAGGATTGCTCCCACATGCCCAGTTTCTGTTTGACCTTAGATATACAACTCTCCCTGCTTTTGACATATGCCCTCCAAATGATATCCCCAGCACCTTCAGGTAGTGTGATCTAATGGTGATGGGGACAAAGGATTGGTTGGTCCAGTTCTCAAAGAACATGACCTTGCTGTTGCTGCAAATTAATCCAAAACTGTTGTTAGGGATGGTCTTCAAGTACCATCTCCAACAAGAGAGAATCTAACCGTCGCCCCTTGATGTTCAATGGCATTACCATCACTGAATCCCCCATTATCAACATCCTGGGGGTTACCATTGATCAGAAAGTGAACTGGACTAGCCATATAAAAATACTGTGGCTATAAGAGCAGGTCAGAGGCTAGGAGTCCTGTGACAAGTAACTCACCTCCTGATTCCCCAAAGCCTGTCCACCATCTACAAGGCACAATTAGGAGTGTAATGGAATACTCCCCACTTAGCTGGATGAGTGCAGCTCCCACAACACTCAAAAAGCTTGACACCATCCAGGACCAAGCAGCCCGTTTGATTGGCACCACATCCACAAACAGTCACTCCCTCCACCACCATCGCACAGTAGCAGCAGTGTGTACCATCTATAAGATGCACTGCAGGAATTCACCAAGGCTCCTCAGACAGCACTTTCCAAACCCACAACCACTACCATCTAGAAGGACAAGGTCAGCAGATAGATGGGAACACCACCTCCTGGAAGATCCCCTTCAAGTTACTAACCATCCTGACTTGGAAATATATCACCGTTCTTTCACTGTCGCAGGGTCAAAATCCTGGAACTCCCTCCCTAACAGCACTGTGGGTGTGCCTACACCATATGGACTGCAGCGGTTCAAGAAGGCTACTCACCCACCACCTTCTCAAGGGTAAAAACTGATGGGCAATAAATGCTGACCTAGCCAGCGAAGGCCACATCCCATGAATGAGTAAAAGAAAATGCTGAAAATTAGAAAATTCATCCTTTTAAAAAGGAGTTACTTAGATTTCAGTAAGAAACACAAGCAACAGGAAAGTAAAGTTAAGTCAAGGCCAAGTAAAATAGAGCAGTATAAATTAAGCAAAATAAAATAAAGTTAACATAAGGGAAGTAAATTGAAGCCATGGCAGGACAGCTTGGTCATGTGGAATGTGTGTCCTGTAATATATGGGAAGTCCTGGTGTCTGCAACTGCTGTCCTAGACAATCACCATGTGCAGGAAGTCTCAGCAGCTGCAGAACCTTGACCCCCAGGTTTTGGAACTTGAGCAGAGGCTGGAGTCACTGTGGTGCATTCACGAGACTGAGGGCTACATGGATAGCAGGTTCAGAGAGGTGGTCACACCGCAGCTTAGGAGCCTGGAGGCAGAAAGGGAATGGGTGACTGCCAGGCAGTCTAAGAGAATTAAGCAGGTATTGCAGGAGTCCCCTGGGGTCCCGCTCACCAATTGGTTTTTGTTTTGGATAATGGTGAGGGCATTGATTCCTTGGAGGAGTGCAGGCAGAGCCATGTTTGTGGCACCACAGGCAGCTCTGCTGTACAGGGGAGGAAGAAGACTAAGTCGAAGACTAATACTTTAAACATAAATAAGGGCAACTATGTGGCTATGAAAGCTAAGCTAGCTGAAGTTTACTGGTATACTAGGCTAGAGGATAGATCAATAGAGAAGCAGTAGCATATAATTAAAGGGATATTTCAGAATACACAGAATAAGTATATTATTACTATAAGGAAAAATTCTAAATGGAGGACCCACCATCCGTGGTTAACTAAAGAAGTTAGGGAAAGAATCAAGGCATCAAGTAAGGAAAAAGCATTTAACTGCGCAAAGATGAGCGGCAGGTCAGATGATTGGTCAGAGTATAAACAATGGCAGAGAATGACTGAAAAGTTAATCAGGAGAAAGAAATTAGAGTATGAGAAGAAGCTAGCTAGAAATGTAAAAACGGATAGCGAGAGTTTCTACAAGTATTTAAACAGGAAAAGTGTAGGCAAAGTCAGTGTTGGTCCTCTAGAGAGTGAGAAAGGAGAGTTGATAGTGGATTATAAGGAAATGGTCGATGAAATGAAATATTTTGCTTCTGTCTTCACTATAGAGGAAATTAAAAATGTTCCAGTAATAGCTGTAAATCAGGAGATGGAGGGGAGAGAGGAACTTGGTGAAATTACAATCAATAGGGAAGTGGTACTAAGCAAACTGATGGAGCTGCGGGCTGACAAGTCTTCGGGTCCAGATGGACTTCATCTTAGGGTCTTAAAAGAGGTGGTGAATGAGGTAATAGATGTGTTGGTGCTAATTTTCCAAAATTTGTTAGATTCTGGAAAGGTTCCATCAGACTGGAAAGTGGCAAATATAACTTCTCTGTTCAAGAAGGGGGGGAAGCAGAAAACAGGGATCGATAGACCAGTTTGCCTGATGTCTGTCATGGGTAAGGTGTTAGAATCGATCATTAAAGAGGTTATAGCTGGACACTTAGAAAAACACAAGGTAATTGGAAAGAGTCAGCATGGTTTTGTGAAAAGGAAATCATGTTTAACCAATTTATTAGAATTCTCTGAAGGAGTAACATGTGCTGTGGATAAAGGGGAGCCTGTAGACCTACTTAGATTTCCAGAAGGCATTTGATAAGGTCCCACATCAAAGTTTATTGCAGAAAATAAAAGTTCATGGTGTTGGGGGTAACATATTAGCTGGGATAGAAATTGGATGGCTGGCAGAAAACAGAGAGTATGCATAAATGGATCATTGTCTGATTGTGACTAGTGGAGTCCTGCAAGGGTCTGTGAGGGGGCCTCAACATTTTACAATTTACATCAATGATTTAGATGAGGGGAACAAAGGCATGGTAGCTAAATTTGCGGAACGACACAAAGATAGGTAGGGAAGTTTGTTGTGAAGAAGACATAAGGAGGTTGCAGACAGACATAGACAGACTGAATGAGTAGGCAAAAATCTGGCAGATGGGGTATAATGTGGGAAAATGTGAAGTTGTTCACTTTGGCAGGAAGAATAAAAAAGCAGAGTATCACTTAAACAGAGAACGACTGCAGAATTCCAAGCTGCAGAGGGATTTTGGTGTTCTTGTGCATGAGTCAGCACAGCAAGTAATTAAGAAGGCTATTAGATTGAAATCCATTATTACAAGAGGAATTGAACATAAAAGTAAGGATGTTATGCTTTGGTTATATAGGGCATTGGTGAGACCGCATCTCAAATATTGTGTGCAGTTTTGGTCTCCCTATTTAAGGAAAGATGTAGATGTGTTGGAGGTGGTTCAGGGGAGGTTTACTAGATTAATACCTGGAATGAATAGGTTGTCTTATGAAGAAAGGTTGAATAGGCTGGGCTTGTTTCCACTGGTGTTTAGAAGAGTGAGGGGTGATTAATTATATAAGATCCTGAATGGTCTTGACAAGGTGGACGTGGAAAGGATGTTTCCCCTTGTGGGTGAGTCCGGGGGTACTGTTTTAAAATTAGAGGTCGCCCTTTTAGGACAGAGATGAGGAGAATTTTTTTCTCTCAGAGGGTTGTGTGACTTCGCACTCCCTGCCTCAGAAGGCGGTAGAAGTGGAGTCACTGAATATTTTTAAGGCAGAAGTAGATAGATTCTTGCTAGGCAAGAGAATCAAATGTAACCAGGGGTAGATGGGAATGTAGATCTTGAAACGAAAACAGAACAACCATGATCTTATTGAATGGCAGAGCAGGCTCGAGCGGCGAATGGCCTACTTCTGCTCCTATTTCGTATGTCCGTATGCAACAGGGGGAGAGCTGTGATGATAGGGGGTTCGCTAGTTAGGGGAACAGACAGGTTGAGGTCATAGACATGATTCCAGGGTGATATGTTGCCTCCCTGGTGCCAGGGTCAAGGACATTCTTCTGGGGTAGGGTGATCAGCCAGAGGTCGTGGTCCACGTTGGTACCACTGACTTAGGTAGGAAAGGGGGTTAGGTCCTGAAAGCAGATTTCAGGAAGCTAGGAAGGAGATTGAAAAGCAGGACCTCTAAAGCAGTAATCTCGGGATTACTACCAGTCCCACGTGTAAGTGAGTATAGAAATGGGCGAATTGAGCGATTGAACATGTGGCTGGAAAGCTGGTGTAGGAGGGAGGGCATCAGATTTCTGAGGCATTGGTTTGGTTCTATAAGACCATAAGACATAGGAGCAGAAATTAGGCCTTTGGCCCATCGAGTCTGCTCCGCCATTCAATCATGGCTGATAAGTTTCTCAACCCAATTCTCCCGCCTTCTCCCCGTAACCTTTGATCCCCTTACCAATCAAGAACCTATCTATCTCGGTCTTAAATACACTCAATGACCTGGCCTCCACAGCCTTCTGTGGCAATGAATTCCATAGATTCACCACTCTCTGGCTAAAGAAGTTTCTCCTCATCTCTGTTCTAAAAGGTCTTCCCTTTACTCTGAGGCTGTGCCCTCGGGTCCTAGTCTCTCCTACTAATGGAAACATCTTCCCCATGTCCACTCTACCCAGGCCTTTCAGTATTCTGTAAGTTTCAATCAGATCCCCCCATATCCTTCTAAACTCCATCGAGTATAGACCCAGAGTCCTCAAATGTTCCTCATATGTTAAGCCTTTCATTCCTGGGATCATTCTCGTGAACCTCCTCTGGACCCTCTCCAGGGCCAGCACATCCTTCCTGAGATACGGGGCCCAAAATTGCTCACAATATTCTAAATGTGGTCTGACCAGAGCCTTATAAAGCCACAGCAGCACATTCCTGCTTTTATATTCTAGTCCTCTCGAAATAAATGCCAACATTGCATTTGCCTTCCTAACTACAGCGTCAACTTGCAATTTAACCTTAAGAGAATCCTGGACTAGGACTCCCAAGTCCCTTTGCACTCCAGATTTCTGAATTCTCTCCCCATTTAGAAAATAGTCTATGCCTCTATTCTTCCTACCAAAGTGCATGACCTCACACTTCCCCACGTTGTATTCCATCTGCCATTTCTTTGCCCATTCTCCTAACCTGTCCAAATCCTTCTGCAGCCTCCCCGCCTCCTCAATACTACCTGTCCCTCCACCTATCTTTGTATCATCTGCAAACTTAGCCAGAATGCACTTAGTTCCTTCATCTAGATCATTAATGTATAAAGTGAAAAGTTGTGGTCCCAACACTGATCCCTGCAGAACTCCACTAGTCACCGGCCGCCATCCTGAGAAGGACCCGCTTATCCCCACTTTCTGCCTCCTGCCAGACAGCCAATCTTCTGTCCATGCTAGTACCTTGCCTCTAACACCATGGGCTCTTATCTTACTGAGCAGCCTCCTTTGTGGCACCTTGTCAAAGGCCTTCTGGAAGTCCAAGTAGATAACATCCATTGGCTCTCCTTTGTTAACCTACTCATTACCTCCTCAAAGAATTCTAACAGATTTGTCAGGCATGACCTCCCTTTGATGAAACCATGCTGACTTTGCGCGATTTTACCATGCACTTCCAAGTATTCTGAAATCTCATCCTTAATAATGGACTCTAAAATCTTTCCAACGACCGAGGTCAGGCTAATCGGCCTGTAATTTCCCGTCTTTTGCCTCACTCCCTTCTTAAACAGGGGGGTTACATTAGCAATTTTCCAGTCCTCTGGGACCCTCCCTGACTCCAGTGATTTCTGAAAGATCACCACTAACGCCTCCACTATCTCTTCAGCTATCTCCTGGGGAAGGTGGAGAAGGTGGGGAAGAAGAGCAAATATGTAGGTAAATTTCTGAGTGCAAAACAATAGGGCAGTAATAGTTGGGGAAGGTGGGACCGTTATAAGCTGGATGGTACACACCTGAACAGGACTGGGACGAATATCCTTGCAGGTAGATTTGCTAGTGCTGTTGGTGGGGGTTTAAGCTAGATTGGCAGGGGCTGGGGGCAAATTCAGAACAGGGACCGGGAGATGGAGAATTCATGAGTTACTCAGAAAGACAGAAGAAGCACAGGTTGAAAAGTGTACAGCACAGGAATTTGGCAATGTTAAAAGGGGTATATGTAAATGTAAATAGCAAATAAAGTCAATGAGCTGAGGGCACAGACAGATACATGGCAGCATGATATCATTTCTATAACGGAAACTTGGCTTAAGATGGGCAAAAATGGCAGCTCAACATCCCTCGATATAGAGTTTTCAGGCAGGATAGAGGGGGATTAAAAAGGTGGGGGGGTGTAGCATTATTGGTTAAAGAAACAATTACAGCTGTGAGGAGAGATGATATACTAAATGAAGCATCAAATGAGGCCGTATATGGATTGAGCTGAGAAATAAAAAAGGGGCAGCCACATTGCTAAGAGAGTACTATAGACCCCCAAATAATGGAAGGGACTTAGAAGAGCAAATATGTAGGCAAATTTCTGAGTGCAAAACAATAGGGCAGTAATAGTTGGAGACTTTAACTACCCTAATATCAGTTGGGACATGAACAGTGTGAAGGGCACAGAGGGCACAACAATCTTGATCTGCATTGAATAGACCTTTTTCAGCCAGCACGTAACAAGCCCAATGGGGGGGGTGCAATTCTAGATTTGTCATAGGAAATGAAGCAAGTGGATGAAGTAGTAGTGGGTGACCATTTTGGAGATAGTGACCATTATACAGTTAGATTTAGCATCATTATGGAAAAGGACAAATATAGAACAGGAGTAAAAGTTTTAAATTGGGGGAAAACACATTTTACAAAGCTGAGAGGTGAACTGGTGTAAGTGGGCTGGATACAGCTACTAGAAGGGAAAATAGTGTCAAATCACTGGGAGGTATTCAAAAGCGAGATCCTGCAGACACAGTATAGACACGTCCCCACAAAGAAAAAGGGTGGTACTGCCAAAGAAGCATGCAGCGTACGATAAAGCAGTAAAAGATCGCTTAAGACAGTCACAAAAAGCTTAATATTGTGGAAAGCCTCGAGGAGTATTGAAAGTACAGGGGTGAAGTAAAAATGGAAATTAGGAAAGCAAAGGGAGGATACGAAAAAATATTGACAGGTAAGATCAAAGAAAACCCAAAGATGTTTTACCAGTACATTAAGAGCAAGAGAATAGCTAAGGAAAAGGCAGGGCCTATCAGAGATGTACATGGTAACTTGTGCGTTGATGTTGAAGATGTGGGCAGGTTTCTCAATAAGTACTTTGTCTCCGTCTTCACTAAGGAGAGGGATGATGCAGACATTCTAGTTAAGGAGGAGGAATGTAAAATTTAGATACAATAAACATCATGAGAGAGGGAATACTGGAGGAACTGGCATCCTCGAAAGGGGAAATCTCAAGGGCTGGATGGATTGTATCCCAGGATGTTAAAGGAAGCCAGGAAGGAAATAGCGGATGCTCTGAGGATCATTTTCCAATCTCCACTAAATACAGGCGAGGGAAGGGTGTGAGGGATAGACCAGAAAATCATAGGCTGCTCAGCCTGACTTCAGCGGTAGGCAAATTATTGGAATCAATTCTGAGAGAAAGGATAAACCGTCACTTAGAAAGGCACGGATTGATCAGGGATAATCAGCATGGTTTTATGAGGGGAAGATCATGCCTTACTAACTTAATAGAATTTTTTGAGGAAGTAACAAGGAAGATTGATGAGGGTAGTGCAGTGGATGCTGTCTACATGGATTTTAGTAAGGCACTTGACAAGCTCCCACATGGCAGACTGGTCAGAAAAGTGAGATCCCATGGGATACAGGTATAGGTGGCGAGTTGGATCCAAAATTGGCCCAGTGACAGGAAACAAAGCATAATGGTTGATGGATGTTTTTGTGAATGGAAAGCAGTTTCCAGTGGCGTTTCACAGGGCTCAGTGTTGGGCCCCTTGCTGTTTCTTGTATAGATTAACGATTTGGACTTAAATGTTGGAGTCACGATTGGGAAATTAGCAGATGACACAAAAATTGGCCGTATAGTTGATACTGAAGAGGATAGCTGTTGTCTCCAGAATGATATCAATGGTTTGGTCGAGTGAGCAGAAAAGTGCCAAATGGAACTCAGCCCAGGAAAGCGTGAGGTAATGTATTTGGGGAGGGCACACAAAGCAAGGGAATACTCAATAAACAGGAGGATATTGAGAGGGGCTGAGGAAGTGATGAGCCTTTGGAGTGCATGTCCACAGGTCCTTGAAGATGGCAGGGCAGGTGAATAAAGTGGTAAAAAAGCATATGGAATGCTTTCCTTTATTCAATGAGGTATTGAATACAAAAACAGGGATGTAATGCTGGAACTGTATAAAATGCTGGTTCGGCCCCAGCTGGAATTTTGTGTAGCATTCTGGTCAGACAGTAGATATGAGGTTTACAAGAATGTTGTTGGGCTTGAAAATTGCAGCTATGAGGAAACATTTTCCTCAGAACAGAGCAGGCTGAGGGGTGACCTAATTGAGGTGTACAAAATTATGAGGGGCCTAGATAGGGTAGACAGGAAAGACCTGTCAATTATCAGGGGGCATAGATTTAAGGCGATTGGTAGAAGGATTAGGGAGGACATTAGTAAAAACATTTTCACCCAGAGGGTGGTGGGTACCTGGAATTCATTGCTGAAGTTGTTGGCTGAGGCTGAAATGCTCAACTCATTTAAAAGGTACCTGGGTCTGAACCTGACGTGCTGTAACCTGCAAGGACCAGGTACTGGAAAGTGGGATTAAAAATGAATTAAAAATTTATTTTTCTTTTTTTGGCTGGTGCAGATAAAATGGGCTGAATGGCTCCTTTCTGTGCTGTAACTTTTCAATGGTTCTAACTCTTGTACTGAACTCAACTTATCAGCTGAAACACAAAAAGTGTTGGAAATACTCAGCAGGTCTGGTAGCATTTGTACCAGATAGACAGAGTCAAAGTTTCAACTCAAATATTGCTCTTCTTCCGAACTACCTGATATCCTTTGTAGGGGCTGGGGCGTATAGCAAAAACTGGGAGCAATGTATAGTCAAGGTCAAACAGAAACTGGGCATTTGGGAGCCACTCTATAAATACTTAGCAGGACTGGCAGTATTTGTGAAGATAGAGAAGCATTCACGTTGGTGACTTTTGGTCAGAGTTCTGAGAAAAGTCATTGACATGAGGCGTGAACTCTTTCTTTCTCCAGATGCCACCAGACCTGCCAAGCATTTTCTGTTTTCATTTTCAGTTTCATTTTATTCTTCGTCTCATCCGACGCCTCAACAAGAAAGTTTGTCTCTTTTCAGGTGCAAAGGAACACAAGCTCCAGCAACTCATCGACACCAACACCCATCCAGGATCCTCCACCCCTGCCTGTCCCTCTGTCCCCATCCCGTCTTCCAATCCCAGCCCCGGCCGTGTATTCACCATACCCCCTGACCTTCCCCTCTCCGACATTGAATGTTCAGTACTCAGCAAGGGACTTAGTTTCATACCCTTACGCCCTCATCTCAATGAATTTCGGGCTCGGCACGATGCTGAACTCTTCTACCGCCGCCTTCGTCTCCGTGCTCACTTCTTTGGGCAGGAGTCCTCTCCCCGTTCAACGGATCCTTTTACCCACCTCCAATATTCTCCCTCCACCTGGACCCCTCCCTCTGGATTCTTATCTTCTCTTGATCTTTTAATTGAGAACTGTCGGCGTGACATTAGTCGTCTCAATTTCTCTGCTCCTCTCACCCATTCTAACCTGTCTCTCTCTGAACTTGCTGCACTCCGTTCTCTCAGGTCCAACGCAGACATTGTCATCAAACCCTCTGACAAGGGTGGTGCTGTTGTTGTCTGGTGCACTGACCTCTACCTCGCAGAGGCTGAGCGTCAACTCGCAGACACCTCCTCCTACCTCTCCCTGAACCATGACCCCACCACTGAACATCAAGCCATTGTTTCCAGGACTGTTACTGACCTCATCTCCTCTGGAGATCTTCCTTCCACAGCTTACAACCTCATAGTCTCCCAACCTCGGACGGCCCACTTCTACCTCCTAGCCAAAATCCACAAACAGGACTGACCCGGCAGACCGATCGTGTCAGCCTGTTCCTGCCCCACGGAACTCATTTCTTGCTATCTTGACTCCATTCTCTCTCCCATTGTCCAGTCCCTTCCCACCTACATCCGTGATTCCTCTGACACCCTACATCATATCAACAATTTCCAGTTCCCTGGCCCCAACCGCCTCCTCTTCACCATGGACGTCCAATCCCTCTACAACTCCATCCCCCACCGGGATGATCTGATGGCTCTCCGCTTCTTCCTCGAACAGAGGCCCGAACAATCCCCATCCACCACTACTCTCCTCCGTCTGGCTGAACTTGTTCTCACACTGAACAATTTCTCCTTAAACTCCTCTCACTTCCTCCAAATAAAAGGTGTGGCTATGGGTACCCGCCTGGGCCCCAGCTATGCCTGTCTCTTTATGGGGTATGTGGAACGTTCCTTGTTCCACTCCTACTCTGGCCCCCTCCCACAACTCTTTCTCCGGTACATCGATGATTACTTCGGTGCTGCTTCATGCTCTCGTCTGGACCTGGAAAAATGTATTAATTTTGCTTCCAATTTCCACCCCTCCATCATTTTCACATGGTCCATCTCTGACACTTCCCTTCCCTTCCTTGACCTCTCTGTCTCAATTTCTGGTGATAGACTGTCCACCAATATCCATTACAAGCCTACCGACTCCCACAGCTACCTCGACTACAGCTCCTCACACCCCGCTTCCTGTAAGGACTCCAACCCACTCTCCCAGTTCCTTCGCCTCTGTCGCATCTGTTCTGATGATGCCACTTTCAAAAACTGTTCCTCTGACATGTCCTCCTTTTTCCTTAACCGAGGTTTTCCACCCACGGTGGTTAACAGGGCCCTCAACCGTGTCCGGCCCATCTCCCGCGCATCCGCCCTCACACCTTCTTCTCCCTCCCAGAACCATGATAGGGTCCCCCTTGTCCTCACTTATCACCCCACCAGCCTCCGCATTCAAAGAATCATCCTCCGCCATTTCTGCCAACTCCAGCATGATGCCACCACCAAACACATCTTCCCTTCACTCCCCCCCCGGTGGCATTCCATAGGGATCATTCCCTCCGTGACACCCTGGTCCACTCCTCCATCACCCCCTACACCTCAACCCCCTCCCACGGCACCTTCCCATACAACAGAAGGTGCAACACCTTCCCCTTTACTTCCCCCCTCCTCACCGTCCAAGGGCCCAAACACTCCTTTCAAGTGAAGCAGCATTTCACTTGCACTTTCCTCAACTTAGTCTACTGCATTCGTTGCTCCCAATGCGGTTTCCTCTACATTGGAGAGACCAAACGCAGACTGGATGACTGCTTTGCAGAACACCTTCAGTCTGTCTGCAAGCATTACCCAGACCTCCCTGTTGCTTGCCATTTCAACACTCCACCCTGCTCTCATGCCCACATGTCCGTCCTTGGCTTGCTGCAATGTTCCAGTGAAGCTCAACGCAAACTGGAGGAACAGTACCTCATCTTCCGACTAGGCACTTTACAGCCTTCCGGACTGAATATTGAATTCAACAATTTTAGATCACGAACTCTCTCCTCCATCCCCACCCCCTTTCCGATTTCCCCCCTCCTTTTTGTTTTTTCCAATAATTAATATAGATTTTTCTTTTCCCACCTATTTCCATTATTTTTAAATGTATTTCCATCCATTGTTTTATCTCTACCTTTTAGCCTTTTTCGATTCCTCCACCCCACCCCCACTCGGGCTATCTGTACCTTGCTCGTCCTGCTTTCTACCCTTAATTAGCACATTCCTTAGATAATATCACCACCTTCAACACCTCTTTGTTCTTTTGTCTGTGACATCTTTTGGTTATCTCCACCTATCACTGGCCTTCTATCCAGCTCTACTTGTCCCACCCCCCCTTAAACCAGTTTATAATTCACCTCTCATGCGGACTCGAAACGTTAACTGTGTTCCTCTCCGCAGATGCTGCCAGACCTGCTGAGTTTTTCCAGGTATTTTTGTTTTGGATTTCCAGCATTCGCAGTTTCTTGCTTTTATTTTCTGTTTTCATTTCAGATTTCCAGATTCCGCAATATTTTGCTCTTGAAACAATAACTCTACCTGTGCTGACTTTTAGTGGGTTGGTAAATCTTGTTCTCAAGACCCTTAAGCACCATTGGGGATTTTAAACCAGTGACACATCGAAGTGACGAAGAAATCCTCCTCCTGGGTAGGTGGCGCTGTGGTTGTCGCTGGCGCGCGTGCCTCTGCTCCTCCTGGTTAGGTGGCGCTGCCGCAAGCGCCCGCCGACCTAGGGGTCGCGCTGTCTCTCCGGTTCTCCTCCTCTCTAGGCGGCGCTGTCCCTCTCGGGTCCCTGTGGCGTGTTGTGGCCGCTCTGTCCGTTGTTCCTCGGCTCCGTCCTGCTGCCGCCGCTCGGTGCGACTCTGTGAAACTCCTGGTCCCTGGACACCTGAGCGAGAACCGGCGGGATTCATGAGGTGAGTGCCGCTGCCAGCGCCGGGAATGTAGCTGCCGCGGCCCGGCCGGTTGGCCGGCCCGCTTTCAGCCTCCCGCCCGTTGGCCGGGATATTTCAGAGCTCGAGCGGGACAGTGCGCGGAGCGGTGGGATGGCCGGACTGGGCCGAGCAGAACCCGCCATTCCTTTTTATTTTATTTAGAGAAGGAAAATTCCGTGGCGGTGATGCGAAGTTGTGGAAACAAAATAAGTCGATGAAGCGACAGCCGCGGTCTGAACTCGGCCGCGGCCTGTTCTCCGATTTGTTGTAATTTATGGCGGGATATTACAGAGTGTTTCCCGGATTCGCGCTCCCGCTCCTCCCGCGCCACCGCCAAGTTGTAAATAAACGGGCTGGGAATCTGCGGCTGCTGTAGATGTTGTTGCTGGTGCCGAGGCCTGAGTTTGTAGGCCCGAGGAGCCCGTGCGCCAGAACTTTTTGTGGCGGCGGCGCGAGGTTGGCGGGCGGGCGGCTCGAGCGGCTCCTGCCCGTTTGGGGAGGTGAGGGTGAGAGTGAGATGGGGGGGCGGCGGGTGAAGGAAAGTCACTCTCTTTAGATTCTCGCCCGGGTTCAGGTAAAACGCAGGCCGATTGAGAGGAGTTTTGGGACGTTTCTTCTCTTCCCCCACCCCCCACCTCTTCCCCAAGTCCAGAAAGTGACGGGGGAACATGTTGCGGCTGCAAGGCCGTGAGGCACCTTTTACTGAGTCTCCTGCCCAGTCCGGCCGCCAACATTCATTATCTTTATGAACGAAATCGGTCCACGCAGGTCTGTCGTGTTATTTATTCTGATTATTTAATTGAGGAAAGAATGGAGATGACGGAAAAAGCTTTGAGTAACATTTTAAACTTGTGTTTGACCAGCAGAGGCCGGTAGTGATCTACAGAAAGGGAAAACTGGAAGGATGGCTTTCCCACAACCCAAATCTGCAGATGGAAAGATCATCATCTACCCTCCTGGTGTTAAGGAAATTACTGACAAAATCTCCAACGATGAATTAGTCAAAAGGCTAAAGGTATGGTTAGACGTTTCTTGTTAAAGTCATTTTTCAAGATTCTTTGGGGGGGTGGGGTATATGCTTTGTTTTCTGAGATCCCCATCAGTTTGAGACAAAATGAAAACACGGTGCTGAACAACTCTCTCAGTGGGTCAAGGAGCATTTGTGGCGAAAGAGTTAACGTTTCAGGCCGATGACCTTTCAAGAGAACTCGACTCGTGCTTGGGTTTCCTTTCATTTTATGCTGAAGATTACCAATAAAGTATTTCTAATTTGTACAGCTCAGTTCATTGCAGTGTTTTGACCATATTGGTTATGACACAGCTTTTGGCAGTTTCTGATCTTATTTTGTGTTTCAGCTGACAATGTAAATATAATTGGTTTCAAGTTGGTGGAACAATTAAACAGTTTATTAATACTGCAATATGACCATTGTCTTTGTGCAATCCTTTACAATAGTCTACCTTGAAAGGCCATAAGGCTTTATTTGCTACATTTGAGAGTTTACTTCTTGGTGGATAGCCATGGTGTACGAGGGATCTACTCTGTCTCTTCCTTTCATCCTCTAACCCCATTACCCCAAATAAAGTTTAATGGTATTACTTTGGATAACTTTGTCTCAAACTGAGTGTAATGTTCTAATGCTACTTCAATGCAAAGTTGTATTATTTCTCTAAATTGGTGCAGTAATAGAATACTGACTTATTTTTCTAATATATGCAGGAGAGTGGAGTTTTTGCTTAGAATGCTAGGAAATCTTTGGAATTGCTGTAACTTGCTGATTTTTGATAATGGACGTTTTGCAGTGTTGGACTTCTGCCGGGCCATTTATTCATTCTGCCAGAGTTGAGATTGCGATATTTTATTTTCCTATTAACTTGAATTCTTATTTCTACGAATAATAGCTCAAAGCCATTAACTTCCACTGTTTTTGGTGTGTACACTGGGTTATATCCAGTGCTATACTTCACTACAAATCACTATATGATGCGCAGTGTGAAAATATATAAAATATTTATTTATTGCATTGTTGAAAGTTGTTCAAATTATGCACTTCTGCACTTGATATGATTTGTTGGATTGGAAAAAGGTGGAGAATTTTGTGATATGGTCTTTGCCTTGGTATGGCTGAAGGAGGTATCGTAAAGTTAAGAATCCTTTGCAATATAGATAGTTCTGTGAATGGAATATGGGGCATCTGGTTGGAAAGCTTTTGGCTTTTTTTTGGAGTCAGTGAGCAAATTCGTCAGTCAAAGGTTATTTCCTGTTTGGACACTGAAAACCATATCAGAAATTTACCATATTGGTCTTGAGATCTTTATAATATGGTGAGCAGAAATCAGTTTTTACCAATTAATTAAAAATGTATTCGATATTACTAGACCTTCAAATAGACAGTGGGAGCGAGAGGGCAAATAAGTTATTGCAAAATTCAAAAGGAAGAAAATGGTAGGATAAACTGCTCAATCTTAAAGGTAAAATAAATACAGGAAAGTGGCAATAACTGAATACAAGTAGTGTTTACCTTTAACCATTTCTTTTTGGAAAATAAAGATATTTTGGTATTTGTGCAGTCGGGGTCAAAATGTATTTTTTGAGGGCTCTTGAGATTTTTGCGAGGGCAATTTTTTTGTTGTCAGGGGCTCCTTTTTCATTCTCAGTTACTCCTTTTATTAGTGAATGTATCTCCTGTATTTGTTGAATTTTTTTAGGGTTTCCTTCTTTAGATATGATACGGTAGTACATATAGCAAAGACTATTAATATATATTTTAAATCTTTTTAACTTGGAACCTGCTCAAACCCTTCATTACCTATAGACTCGAATATTCCAAAACACCCCTGGTTTGTCTCCCACATTCTACCCTCCATGTTTGGACCAATGTTGTAATGAGGTGAGGAGCTGAATGGCCCTGGCGGAACAAAACTGAGCGTCAGTAAGCAGGTTATTGCTGAGTGAGTGCCTCTTGATAGCACTGACAACAACACCTTCCATCACTGCCAATGATAGTGTAGACTGATGTGGTGGTAATTAGCTGGGCTGGATTTGCCCTGCTTTCTGTGGACAGGACATAGCTGGGAAAATTTCCACATTGTTGGGTAGATGCTAGTATTGTAGCATCTAGCTTGGCTAGGGGCATGGCAAGTTCTGCAGTACAGGTCTTCAATACCGTTGCCGGAATGTTGTCAGCGCCCACAGCCTTTGTAGTATCCAGTGCCTTTAGCCATTTCTTGATACCGCGTGGAGTGAATCAAATTGGCTCAAGACTGGCATCTGTAATGCTGTGGACCTCCGGATGAGGCCAACATAAATCATCAACAATCTATCACCAATAAACTATTTCATATCTTTGTGATTCTGCCTTATAAATGCAAGTTCGTTCTATTTGTGCCTTTTGCAATAATACAAATTTGAAGCATAACATGCATTTGAGCGCAACTTGAAATGGTTCTAAATAGTGTAATTAAGAATCACATCAAAACATAGCATATTTCATAGTTGTTCTGCAGTTTTCTGTAGGAAACTGGAATTGTTTTATTCCATATCTGTTTTTTTTGCTAAGAACCTAGCTCAAAAGAATACATTGCAATCAGTGCATTATATATGAACAAATGCTATCCCAGTTGTTGAAAATGCTTTGATTTTTTAAGATCACTTATATTCGTCAGATTCTGTTGCACATTATGGAAAATGGGCCACCGGCAGAGTTGTTTAGCATATCAGTAAGATTGGAGTAAGAATAGGGCCCTGTGTATTAATATATGTAGTTTCCAGTACACGCAAATGTGCCACACAGACGAGCCCGACCGACAATCTTAAATTGGTTTTCAGCGTAATTCTTAGCACACTGAGGATTATTTAGCACATGTTGTCCAATTGTGGAATCACATCTAATGTTGGACACTGTTTTGAGTTTTGCATGCACGGTCTGGCTGGGTATGGTCTGTATCTCGATATGATCTGCCAGTCTTTGGGACGTATGGCCAACATACCTAGCATCACACTGGCACTGAAATTCATACACCACATTACTCATTTGTGTGATAGGCAGAACGTGTTTTGGTTTGATGGCAGCATCCAGTTAGTGGCGTGTTGCTGCTGCATAGTAGCAGCGTTAAACAGCTAGCTTCACCTGTTGCTCAAATTTTTGAGATACCTTGCTTTTCTAGGATAATTTGAGGTAGGTTGGGCACCTTTCAGGGCTGTAAGTGATTGCCTTAGGCCCATAATATACAGCGTAATATACAGCTTGTGTAATATACAGCACGAAATGATCTGATCAGGGTAACCATTCTCCTGCCGGATGCTTTTGATGTGCCCTCCTGGTGGGGGATGGGGTTGGAGCTGGACGGTCAGTGGCGCGGGGTCGGTGCTGGAAGCCTCGTGGAAGTCGGGGGCCAGTCGGGGGAGCCCTGTGGGGGTTGTCCCTTGAGGGGTGGGGGTCAGTACTCTTGTTACCCAGGAATTAGAAGTGGTTTTAATTCTTCTAACTTTCCCTGGGTAATTAAAACTGTAAGTTAGTTGGAACTATCCGAAGTTTGGATGGTTCCAGTTGCAGGGCAATTGCCCAACAGAAATTTGAACTTCCCAGGCAATTGCTGGGAAATCGTCTGAGTGAAGAGCACACAAGGAGGCTACAAAGGAGGATAGATAGGTTAAGTGATTGGGCAAAGATCTGGCAAATGGAGTATAATGTGGTAAAGTGTGAAATTGTCCATTTTGGCAGCAAAAATAAAAAGCATACTATTTAAACGGAGAGAGATTGCAGAATTGAGGTATGCAAGTACAGCAACTAATTAGGAAAGCTGTCATTTATTGCGAGGGGAATTGAATACAAAAGTAGGGAGGTTATGCTTCAGTAATGTAGGGCATTGGTGAGACCACATCTGCACTGTATTCATTTAAGGAAGGATATAAATGAGTTGGAAGCAGTTCAGACAAGGTTCACTCAACTAATACCTGGAATGGGTGGGTTGTCTTGGGAGAAAAGGTTGGACAGGCTAGGCTTGTATCAGCTGGAGTTTAGAAGAGTAAGAGGTGACTTGATTGAAACATATAAGATCCTGCGGGGACTTGACAGGGTGGATTTAGAGAGGATGTTTCCTCTTGTGGGAGAATCTAGTGCAAGGGGCCACTGGAAAATCCAAAAACACTACATCCACTGGTGGTTCCTCACTCACACTACTCGTTACAACCTCAGAATGGTAAAAAAAATCAAAAGGCAAAAGGGAGAGAGGAACTTTAAAACAATCATGATCATGAGAAAAAAAGTATTTGGCAAATAATGGAACCAAAGGCTGACAGGTCCACTGGACCTGATGGCCTGCATTCTAGGGTCAGAAAGGAAATGGATGCATTGGTTGTAATCTTCCAAAATTCCCTGGATTCTGAAGAAGCCCCAGCAGATGGAAAAACAAATGTAACACCACTGTTCAAGGAAAGAGGGAGACAGAAAGCAGCAAACAATAGGCCATTTAGCCTAACATCTATCATCGGCAAATGCTAGAATCTGTTATTAAGTAAGTAGTGGCAGGACATTTAGAAAATCATAAAACAATTAAGCAGAGTCAACATGATTTTATGAATGAGAAATTGTGTTTGACAAATGTGTTAGAGTTCTTTGAGGATGCAACTAGCAGGGTGGATAAAGGGAAACCAGATATAGTGCATTTGGATTTATGAAAGGCATAAGGTGCCATATAAAGATTTTTGCACAAGATAAGAGCTCATGGTTCTGTGGGTAGTATAATAGCATGGATAAAGGATTAGCTAACTAACAGGAAACAGAGTCAGGATAAATGGATTATTTTCAAGATGGCAAACTGTAGCTAGTAGGTGTGCCACAGGCATCAGTGCCGGGGCCTCAACTATTTACTATCTATGTTAATGACTTGGATGGAGGGACCAAGTGTAGTGTAACAAATTTGCCGATGATACAAAGATAGGTGGTAAAGAGGAGACAGTCTGCAAAGGAATATAGAAAGCGAATAGGCAAAAATTTGGCAGAAGGAATATGTAGGAAAATGAAGTTGTCCACTTTGGGAAGAATAGAAAAACACTATTATTCAAATGGAGAGATCTGCAGAATGCTGCGGTACAGAGGGATCTGGACGTCCTTGTATACAGAGTTATACAGCAGAGAAACAGGCCCTTTGGCCCATCATGTCCGTGCCGGCCATCAAGTACCTATCTAATTCTAATCCCATTTTCGAATGCTTCGCCCGTAGCCCTGTATGCTGCAGCGTTTCAAATGCTCATCTAAATACTTCTTAAATGTTGTGAGGGTTCCTGCCTCTACCACCCCCTCAGGCAGTGTGTTCCAGTTCCAACCATCCTCTGGGTGAAAAATTTTTTCCTCAACCCCCTCTAAACCTCCTGTCCCTTACCTGAAATCTATGCCTCCTGGTTATTGACACCTCCACTAAGGGGAAAAGTTTCTTCCTATCTACCCTATCCATGCCCCGTCATAATTTTATTTACCTCTATCAGGTTCCCCCTCAGCCTTCTCTGCCCTAAGGAAAACAACTCTAGCCTATCCAGTCTCACCATGGCTGAAACGCTCCAGCCCAGGCAACATCCTGGTGAATCTCCTCTGCACCCTCTCCAGTGCAATCACATCCTTCCTAGAGTGTGGGGACCAGAACTGTACACAGTACTCCAGCTGTGGCCTAATTAGCATTTTATACAGCTCCAACATAACCTCCCTGCTCTTATACTCTCTGCCTCAGCTAATAAAGGCAAGTATCCCATATGCCTTCTTAACCACCATATCTACCTGAGCTGCTGCTTTCAGGGATCTATGGACGTATACACCAAGGTCCCTCTGATCCTCTGTGCTTCCTAGGGTCCTACCATTCATTGTGTTTTTCCTTGCCGTGTTAGTCCTCCCAAAATGCATCACAAGCCAGCATGCAGGTACAAGTAATTAGGAAGGCAAATAGAATGGAATGTTTGCCTTGATTGAAAGGGCTGGAGTATAAAAGTAGGGAAATTTTGCAACAGTTGTACAGGGCATTGGTGAGGCCATATCTGTACACAGTTTTGGTCAGCTGACTTAAGGAGGAATCTGCTTGCATTGGAAAAAGTTCAGAGAAGCATTTGGAGCTTAGAAGAATGAGAGGTGATCTTTTTGAAACATATAAGATTCTGAGGGGGCTTGACTGACGCTTGGAGGATGTTTCACCTTGTGGGGGAATCTAGAACCGGGGGCACAGTTTAAAAATCAGTGGTCATTCATTTAAGATGGGGGTGAGGAAGACTTTCTTCTGACTGTTATTAGTCTTGGGAATTCTCTTCCCCAGCAAACATTGGAGGCTGGGTCATTGAATATATTCAAGGCTAAGTTGGACTGATTTTTGATTGAGGGAGTCGAGGTTTATGGGGGTGCAGACAGCCATGATCTTATTGAATGGCGGAGCAAGCTCAATGGGCCAAATGGTCTACTCATGCCCCTATTTCTTATGTTTTTATGCCCTTTATTTGAATAGAGGCATTAGATTTGTAGTTTTCCAATCTTCTGGGACCTTACCAGAATTCGGGGAAGTATGGAAGATCACAACCAGTGCATCTACTGTCTTTGCAGTTGCTTCTTTTAACACCATGGGATGCAGACAATCGGGTCCAGGGACTGTTAGCATTTGGTCGCCCAAATTTGCCTTGTGCTTTTTCTCTAGTGATTATAGTTTTAGTTTCTTCCTCCCTTTTGCCCCTGATTTTCTATTATTGGAATGCATTTACAAGTTGGCAGGCTGTGATGATACAAAGCTAGGTAGGACTTTAAACTGTGAGGAGGGCACAAAGAGGCTCCAGAGAGACACAGGTTAAGTGAGTGGGCAACAAGATGGTAGATGGAGTATAATGTGGGAAATGTGAAGTTATTCACTTTGGGCGTCAAAATAGGAAAGTAAAATATTTTGTACAAGCAGTGAACCTTGTAAATATTGATGTTCAGAGAGAGTTGGTTGTGCTCATACAAGGAATGTACAAAGATAGCATGCAGGTGCAGCAAGCAATTAGGAAAGCAAATGGCATGCTGGCTTTTATTGCAAGAGGAATGGAGTACAAGGATCAAAAAGTCTTGCTACAATTGTACAGGGCTTTGGTAAAACCATACCAGGAATACTATACGCTGTTTTGGCCTTCGTATTTAAGGAAGGATATACTTGCATTGGAGGCAGTACAGTATGAAGGGGCTTGACAGGGTAGATACTGAGATGTTGTTTCCCCTGACTTGGGGAATGTAGAACAGGGGGGCACAGTTTCAGGATAAGGGTTGTGAATCTTTAGCCTTGAATATACTTAAGAAAATAAGAAATAGGAGTAGGAGAAGGCCATTTGGCCCCTCAAGCCTTTCCCGCCATTCAAGAAGATCATGGCTGATGTGCCGCAGACCTTGACTCCTCTTTTGTGCCAGCTCCTCATGGCCCTCAACTCCCTGATATTTCAAAAATCTATCTATCTACCTCTTTAAATACTTTGTGATCTAGCCTCCACAACTCTTTCTGGTAGAGAATTCCAACATTCACTACCCTTTGAGAGAAGAAATTCCTTCGCATCTCAATTTTGAATGAGTGTCCCCTTATTCTGTAACTATGTCCCCAAGTTTGAGATTCCCCCACAAGTGGAAACATCTTCTCAACATCTACCCTGTCAAGCCCCCTCAGAATCTGTATGTTTCAATAAGATCACCCCTCATTCTTCTAAACTCTAATGAATAAAGGCCTAACCTGTTTAGCCATTCTTGATAAGTCAACCCCTTCATTCCAGGAATCAGCCTAGTGAATCTCCTTGTGAATCCCTTACTGTCAATATATCCTTTCTTAAAAATGGGGACCAAAACTGTACACAGTACTTCAGGTGTGGCCTCATAAACACCCTGTACAGTTGTAACAAGACTTCGCTATTTTTAAACTCCAACCCCTTAGCAATACAGGCCAAAATTCCATTTGCCTTCTTAATTACTTGCTGCACCTACATGCTAACTTGTTGTGTTTCATGCGCAAGAACACCCAGATTCCTCTGTGCTGTACTTTTTTGGAGTCTCCCTCCATTTAAATAATAGTCTGCCTTTTGATTCTTCTTACCAAAGTGCATGACCTCACACATTCCTACATTAAACTCCATCTGCCAAGTTTTTGCCCACTCACTCAGCAAATGTTGAAACATTACAGTCTACCCCCTCCTCCAAGTCATTAATATAGATAGTAAATAATTGAGGCCCTAGGACTGATCCTTGTGGCACTCGACTGGTTACGTCTTTCCAACCTGAAAAAGACGATTAATCTCAACTCTGTCTTCTGTGTGTTAGCCAATCATCAATCCATGCTAATACATTACCCCCAATACCATGAGTTCCTATCTTGAGCAACAACCTTTTATGTGGCACCTTATCGAATGCCGTCTAGAAATATAAATGTACTACATCTAGCGATTTCCCCTTTAATCAACTTTACTTGTTATATCCTCAAAGAACTCTAGCAAATTTGTCAAACATGATTTCCCGTTCACAAAACCATGTTGACTCTGTTTGATTGCATTAAGCTTTTCTAAATGTCCTGCTATTTTTTCCTTAATAATGGTCTCCAGCATTCCCAACGAGAGATGTTAGGCTGACTGGCCTATAGTTTCCTGCTTTTTGTCTCCCTCCCTTCTTGAACAGGGGCGTCATTTTAGCAGTTTTCCAATCTGCTGGGACCCTTCTGGAATCCAGAGAGTTCTAGAATATTTCGACCAATACCTCCACTATCTCTGCAGCCACTTCCTTTAAAACCCTTGGATGCAGGCCATCAGGTCCTGGCAACTTGTATGCCTTTAGACCCATGGGTTTGTCAAATACTTTGTCCCTTGTGATAGAGACTGTTCCAGGATCTCTCCTCCCATGAGCTCCTTGCTTATCTGATATCTTTGGGATGTTTATAGTGTCCTCCACCATGAAGACTGATGCAAAATATTGGTTTAAATTATCTGCCATTTTCCTGTTCCCCGTTATCAAATCTCCAGCTGCATCCTCCAAGGGTCCCACGCTCACTTTAGCCACTCTTTTTTTATGTACCTGTAGAAGACCTTGCTGTTTGTTTTTATATTTCTTGCCAATTTACTTTCATAATCAATTTTCTCCCTGTTTATTAGCTTTTTAGTCATCCGCTGCTGGTTCTGAAAAAATTCCCAATCCTCCGGCCTACCACTAGTTTTTACCGCCTTGTATGCCTTAGTTTTTGATTGGAAACTCTCCTTGACGACCTTAGTTGATCACGGGTGGTTCATCTTTCTCATTGAGTCCTTCCTTTTGACCGGGATATATTTTTGCTTAGCATTATGAAATATCTGCTTAAATGTCTTCCACTGCTCATTCACTGACTTTTCCCTTATTTTCCCATCCTGCTTTAGACAACTTGTTCTTCATACCTCTGTAATTGTCCCTTTTTAAGTTGAGGACATTGGCTTGAGACCCGAGTTGTTCCCCTCAAACTGAATTTGAAATTCTACCACATTGTGATCGCTACCCCCTGGAGGATCCTTAATTACGATATCTCTTATTAACCCACTTCATTACACATTACTAGATCTAAAGTAGCCTGTTCCCGGGTGGGTTCTGCAACGTGTTGCTCTAAGAAACAAAACCTGATTCATTCTACACGTTCATCATCCATGTTACCGCTGTTAATCTGATTTCTCCACTCAATATGCAGATTAAAATCACCTATGACAATTGTAGTGCCCTTTTTACGTGCCTCAGTTATTTCCTGATTTATACTTTGTCTTACAATGAGGCGACTCTTTGGGGGGGCCTATAGACGACTCCCACCTGTGACTTCTTCTCCTTGCTGTCCTTTATTTCCATCCAAACTGAATCCACATCACGATCTATTGAACCTATATCTCTACTCACCACCGCACTGATACCTTCCTTTATTAACAAAGCTACCCCACCACCTTTTTGCCTATTTTTCTGGAATGTCGAATACCCTTGAATATTGAATTCCCAGTCTTGGGCACTTTGCCACTACATCTCTGTAATAGCTATCAAGTCATATTCATTTATTTCTATTTGTGCTATTTGTTACAAATGCTGCGTGCATTCAGATAGAGATTTAAGCTTTGACTTCTTACCATTATTGCTCACTCTGGCTCTAATTTCTGCTGCACTCCTCTGCTTATATTATCTGCCCCTTCTTGTCACACTGATTATCGTTCGCCTCTTCACCATCCTGCACCTCTGCTCTCTCGTTTCTTTTTGATTTTTTAAACTTCCCTTCAATTGAACCTTCCCTTCCACTAAATAATTTAAAGTCGTGTCTGCAACCGGAGGTATACTATTTGCCAGGACACTGGTCCTAGTATGGCTCAAATGAAGCCCGCTCCAATGGAGCAGCTTTCTCCTTCCCCAGCACTGGTGCCAGTGCCGCATGCATCGGAACTCATTTCTCCCACACCAATCTTTGAGCCACGCATTTACCCCTCTGATCTTATTTACCCTACTCCATTTTGCACGTGGCTTAGGTAGTAATCTGGAGATTATTACCTTTGTGGTCCTTTTTAATTTAGCCCCGAGCTGCTTGTAGTCCCTCAGCAGAAGCTCTTTCTTAGTCCTGCCTATGTCGTTGCTACCTAGGTGGACCACGACAACTGGATCCTTCCCCTCCCACTCCAAGTTCCTCTCCAAGACCAGAAGAGGTGTCCTTAACCTTGGCACCAGGTAGGCAACACAGCCTTTGGTACTCTCTGCCTTTACTGCAGAGAACAGTACCTAGTCCCCTAACTGTGCTATCCCCTATTACTGCTACATTTCTCTTTTCTCCCCCCACTTGAATGGCGCTCTGTACCAGAGTGTTGTGGTCAATTCGCTCATCCTCCCTACAGTCTGTGCCCTCGTCCACATCGGGAGCAAGAACCTCATACCTATTGGTCAAGGGCCCTGGCTGAGGCTCCTCCAAAGCTAAATTTTGAACCTCCAGACCTGCCTCACTTGCAGTCAAACTCTTTCTCCCTCCCTGATGCGTCGCTGTGTACTCAGTTCAGACTCCAGCTCATCAACTTTGAGCCGAAGTTCCTCGAGCAGCCAACACTTGCTGCAGATGTGGTCAGCGTGGATCACACCAGCATCCACCAGCTCCCACATACTACAGCTGCAGCACGTCGCCTGCACAGCCATCGCTATTTTATTTAATTAGTAAATTTGGATGTTAAATATTTTAGAAGTGAATTTCTTAACTCTGCTCTTCAGCTGTAATAGCGTCTCCTGATTTAAACCACTTGGCCAATCAAAAAAGACAGGGAAGAGATATCCCGGCTCTCCTCGCTGTTTTAAACCGAACTGCTGGCTCCATTGCTGTTTTATACCAAACTCTCAGCTTTCTCCTTGCTGTTTTAAATTTAACTCCCGGCTCTCTCTTCGCTGTTTTAAGGCTGAGTTAAACAGATTTTTGGTGTCTCAGGAAATCGGGGATATGGTGACTCGGTGAGAAAGTTGAGTCGAATCCCATGATTAACCATGATTGGATTGAATGGCGGAGCAGGCCCGGCCAGCTATATGGGCTTTGGTTTTTAGTTCTTGCGTTCTTTTAATGTCTTCTACTGCGAAAGCATATGAAATATTTGGTCAAAGTCTGTACCATTTGCTTGTTTCCATTTATTAATTCTCTAGTTTCATCTTCTAAGGGACCAGCATTTGCTTTTGCTGCTCTTTTCCTTTTTATATACTCGTAGAAGGCCTTGCTGACTCTCTTTGTATTTCTTGCTAGTTTACTCTTCTTTTCTTCCTCTTTATTTTTTAGTCACCCTTGGTTTTATCTAAACTTCTCCCACTTTTCTCGCCTCCCACTAACCGTCATAATATTATATGCCTTTTCTTTCAATTTGATACCGTCCTTAACTTCCTTAGTCATGGATGGTTCATCCTTCTCTAATCTTTTTTTTCTAAATGGAATATGTCTTTGAGAATCATATATGGCCTTAAATGTCTACTGTCCTGCATTTTAATTTATTTTCTCAGTCCACTTAAGCCACCTCTGCCTTCATACAGTTGTAACTGCCTTTGTTTTTTTATATATTAATTCACGGGATGTGGGTTTCACTGGCTGAACCAGCATTTATTGCCCATCCCTGGTTGCCCTTGAGAAGGTGGTGGTGAGCTGCCTTGAATTGTTGCAGTCCATGTGGTGTAGCTACACCTGCAGTACTGTTAGGAAGGGAGTTCCAAGATTTTGACCCAGTGCCAGTGAAGGAACGGGGGTATATTTCCAAGTTAGGATGTTGAGTGACTTGGAGAGGAACTTCCAGGTGGTGGTGCCCCATCTATCTGCTGACCTTGTCCTTCCAGATGGTACTGGTCGTGTGATCGGAAGGTGCTGTCGAAGGAGCCTTGGAGAATTCCTGCAGTGCATCTTGTAGATGGTACACACTGCCGCTACTGTGTGTCGGTGGTGGAGAAGGTGAATGAATGTGGATGTGCCAATCAAGCGGGCTGCTTTGCCCTGGATGGTGTCCAGTTTCTTGAGTGATGTGGGAGCTGCACTCATCCAGGCAAGTGGAGAGTATTCCATCACACCCCTGACCTGTGCCTTGTAGATGGACAGGCTCTGGGGAGTTAGGAGATGAGTTAATCATCGCAGGATTCCTAGCCACCTTTGCTGTCCAACCGGCAGGGCAGACCCAGGGATGGTGATGGTGGTGTCTGGGACATCACTTGTAAGGTATGATTGTTTGATACAACTGAGTAGCTTGCTAGTCAATATTAGAATAGATAGGTGCTTGATGGCAGGCATGGACATGATGGGCTAAAGGGCCTGTTTCTGTGTTGTATAACTCTGACTCTATTTCAGAGGGCATTTAAGAGTCAACCACATTGCTGTGGGTCTGGAGTCACATGTAGGCCAGACCAGGTAAGCACGACAGATTTCTTTCCCTAAAGGGCATTAGTGAACCAGATGGGTTTTTACAACAGTCGACAATGGTTTCATGGTCATCATTCAACTTTTAATTCCAGATTTTTATTGAATTCAAATTCCACCATCTGTCATGGCGAGATTCGGACCCTGGTCCCCAGAGCATTACCCTGGGTCTCTAGATTACTAGCTCAGCTACAATACCACTCCGCTATCGCTCCCCTGTCCCCCCTCATTAACGATAACTGGTTTCAGATCCAAGTTTCTCACCCTCAATCTGTTTCTTTTTACACTGCTTTTCCTGTGGCCCAGGTGACAATCCAGAGATTATTATCTGTTGAGGTTCTACATTTTAATTTATACCTTAACTCTTTGAACTACTTTCCTAGCTCTTCTTACATGGGTCAGAACAACTGGATCCTTCCCCCTCCCACTCCAGGTTCTTCTCTAGCCGTGATGCCCTTAACCTTGGCACTGCACAGGCAACGCAATCTTTGGAACTCCTGGTCACAGTTGCAGAGAAACAGTATCTGTCTGCCTGGCTATCACCACCACATTTCTTTCCTCTCGCTCCACTTGAATGGCCTCCTGGACTATGGTGCCATGATCAGTTTGCTCATCCACACTGCAAATTTTGCCCTTATCTGCACAGGCATTAAGAAACTTGTACCTCTTGGTTTAGGACAAAGGCTGAGGGTTCTCCAGCACTGTGCCTGGAGCCCTCTTTCCTGATTTCCAGTCACACGCTCTTTCTGAATCCTAACCAGACTACCCAATCTAAGGGATGTGTCTGATCAAAGTGTCCAAGTAGCTCTCCCTTCCAGTTCTGTTGAAGGGTCATGAGGACTTGAAACGTCAACTCATTTCTTCTCCGCCGACGCTGCCAGACCTGCTGAGTTTTTCCAGGTAATTCTGTTATTGTTTTAGCTCTCCCTTTGTGCTTTATAAAGTCAACACTTCAGACTTGAGTTCAAAAACCCTGAGCTGAAGTTCCTTTAATATGCAAATGTCAGGGATCACTGTACTCTCCATATGCTGCAGTTGTGACACACCACCTGCTCTGTTGAATTGAAGTTTATATGCTTAATAAATTTGGCTTATTTTTTGGTTTTTAAACAAATTGCTCAATCTAATTTGAGTGATAGAGAATAAACACTGGTATAGACAGGTTGGACCAAATGGCCTGTTTCTGTTCTGCATAAGAACATATGAATTGAGGAGTAGGCCATTTGGCCCCTTGAGTCTGCTTCACCATTCGATAAGATCATGGTGATCTGATTGTAGCCTCAAATCCACATTCCACTTACTGCCGATAACCTTTGACTCCCTTGTTGGCCAAGAATCTATCTACGTCTGCCTTAAAAATATTCATTCACCCTGCCTCCACTGCTCCTTGGGGTAGAGAGACTTCCAAACATTCATGACCCTTTTGAGAGTCAAGAATTCTTCTCATCTCCACCTTAAATGGGAGACCTCTTATTTTTAAACTCTGTCCCCTAGTTCTAGTCTCTTCCACAAGGGGAAATATCCTTTCAGCATCCACCCTGTCAAGTTCCCTCAGGGCCTGATATGTATCAGCAAGATCATCCCTCAATCTTCTCAACTTCATTGGATACAGGCCCTGCCTGTCCAACTTTTCCTCATAAGATAACCCAACCCCACCCCACCCCCACAATCCCAGGCATCAGTGGAGTAAACCTTCTCTGAACTGCTTCTAATGCATTTATATCCTTTCTTAAATAAGGAGACCAAAACTGTCCACTGTACTCTAGATGTGTCTCGCCAAAATCTTGTACAGCTGTAGCAAAACATGCCTACTTCTATATTCCATTCCCCTTGCAATAAATGACAATGTTCCATTTGACTTCCTAATCACTTGTTTAACCTGCATACTAACTTTTCCTGATTCATGTACCAGGACACCCAGATCCTTCTGTACCCCACAGATCTGCATTCTCTCTCCATTTAAATAATATATTGCTTTTTCTATTCTTTCTGCCAAAGTAGGCAAGTCCACATCTTCCCACGTTTTCCTCCATCTGCCAAATTTTTCCCCACTCACTTAACCTATCTATATCCCCTTATACCCTCTTCACAACTTATTTTCCTATCAATCTGTGTGTCATCAGCAAATTTAGCAACCGTACATTGGGTCCCTTCATCTAAGTCATTGATCTAAATCAGGCTTGTCCAGCATTGGGCCCGCGGGCCGGATATGGCCTTTGAAGCTCCCCACTGGGTTCACTGAAGGATAGTTTTTTAAAATGCTGGTAAGTGCAGTGGATGATTCTTCAAGAAACTGTCCCTCTAATCACAGGCTGTTCCTCTCCCACATTAGCTGCTGATGGCTCATTTGTGAATGAGGGAGAGAAATGTGGGAGAGAAGCAGCTTGTGATTGGAGGAACAGCAACACTGATGGCAGCAAGTGGGCTCCAGAAACAGAGACTGGGGACAGAGAAAGATTCGCAGCCAGGCTGGGTGGGGGAAGGAGAAACTCACGGCTGGGCTGGGCTGGATCGGGTGGGGGAAGGAGAGAGACCCTCCGGGCTTGATGGGAGAAGGAGAGACTTGCTCTGGGCCATGACAGCCCAGGTGGCGGACGGAGAGACATGCTCCATGCTGGGTGAGGGAGCGTGAGACTCATTCCATGCCAGGCTGGGCCAGGTGGGGAAGACTCACCATTGGCCCAAGCGGGTAGTGGGGGGAGACACCCACTGCCAGGCCAAGCCGGGTGGGACGGGGGGTGTTGTGACTTGCTGCTGGATGGTAAGAAGCTGGATCTTATGGTGTGAGCCGGAGATGTGGATGCTTGGTGAGGATGAAAAGACTCATACCCAGGAGTTTGAGAGAGAGTGAGTGTGATTGAGCGAGCGTGTGCGTGAGAGCAGTCCTACAATGTGATTGCTGTTATGGGTTTGCACAAGTGACTTCTTACTTTTACTAGTTCTTATCTCTACCCAAACTGATTCTGCATCTCGATTTCCATAAGTAAGGTCATCCTTTCTATTGTACCAATGTCATCCTTAACTAACTGAGCTATCCCCCAGCTTTTCCTACCTTCCTAAATGTCATGTACCCTTGAATGTTCAGGTCCCAGTCTTTTGTCATCTTGCAGCCATGCCTCTAATTGCTATCAGATCATACACATTTATTTCTAATTGTGCTATTAGTTCATCTGTTTGTTACGAGCCTTTAGTTCTGTGTTTTCACTTTTTTTGTAACCTCTAACCTTATCTGCTGGTGCATTCTTGGATTTGTACACTCTGTCCCTGCCTGCCATGCTCTGATCATCATTTCCCTTACTCTTTTGCCTTGTATTCTCTATTTAGTTCATCACATCTTCCCAAACTTGATCCCTTGCCCCAACTATTTATTTTAAAGTCATATGAACTTGAAACATTACCTTTGTTTCTCTCTCCACAGGTGCTACCAGAGCTTCTGAGTTTTTCTAGCACTTTCTGTTTTTATTTCAGATTTCCAGCATCCGCAGTATTTTGCTTTTATTTTTAAAGCCCTTTCTACCACTCTAGTTATACAGCTTGCTAGAACACTCATTGCAGCATGATTCAGGTGAAGACCATCCCAACAGTACAGCTGCTACTGTCTCTAAATGACACAACTTGGAATCACTTTTGATCTGCAGGTGTGAGGACAGCATTAACATGTTGTCAGGCCTACACTATGGAACCACTGGTGTTCAGTGGCTGCCTATTCTTTCTGTGGATTCAAATGATCAGTTATCCAAACGAGAACTAGGAGCTGGAACATTGCAGTATTCAGTGATTAAAAATATAATTATGCATCAATATACAATATGTATGCATGGATTATTATAATGCTACAAAATCAGAAAATATTGTTTCAGATCTGTCGTTTTTAGGTATTGCTCTTGAGCACTTCAGTGAACCAATTGTCATTGTTTTGGGTGCCTATGAAGTATTTGATCGGGCCTGCCTTTGTGCACTTTTGCACAAGTGATATAAATTTCCACCAAAGCTGTTGTAATGGCTGTGAGATTTCCTCAAGTTGTAGTATCATCGCTGTAGTTAACAGTTTATTCTTTGATTTCAATAATTGGGGAGCAAATTGTTCAGGGAATTTTTGCCATAAATAGAAGCTTTTGTTTATTTTGGCTATTATGCTCCAGGTGTATAGTTCTTCCAAAAGTTTCTGACTGGTTTCATTTCCATGTTGGTCGAAAGGAACTGACAAATGAACATTTAACTTTTAATTGCCTACATTTTGCTGTTGCAAGACATCTTAGGGTGTTTGTTATTCGTTAGACCTGCCCTTGTATGCTTGGATTTACCATTTTTGTTTGGCAAATTGGTAAAAAGACAAGCTGGTAATGTTACATCAAGGGGAAGCAGTCATTTGGGACTTGAGTAAACATGCCAAGCTGTGTATCTCCTTAACCAATCCGACTGAAGTTTAGAGAAGGAAATGTATGTTTGTAATCTGTAAATTTTCATTGCCAGTGAGATCGATTGGTAGTAATTAATGCTATTGTGTCATTGAAAAGTACTCAGTTGCGTGACACATTTCAAGTCTAATAAATTTCATAATATTATTGTGGTTTATTGTAAAGTAGGTTTATGGGTATGAGTGTAGATGGTTCTGCCTGTGAGATTTAATTAAATTAGAGCCAGATAGGCTGTAAGCTTGAAATTATCAAAAGATGTTTGGGGTAAGAGGCATTTGAAATGACAATGAGTTAACATGGATGAGGTCTTCACATATAGGGTGTGAAGCAAATTTACATTTTTAGATAAGTGAAGGAGTTGTTTGGGTTTCAAAGGGATGGTAGGATGTTTACAAGTAACAAGATAAATAGGGAAAGGTTGTTATGTTTATTTTTCCCGAAAGGTACTGACCATATTGGCAACATGAAAAATTTTTATATTATGAGATAAGTATATTTCCAAAGACCGAGAACCTTGGAACTGACAGATTAAAGAGCGAGAAAATATATAAAGAAGGAAGGAAGGTGATGTTGTCGGGTCATATAAGAACTAAAAGAAATGTGTAAAGCAGCCTTGGGGAAGCCTCCAGCTAGGTTTGCAAAAGTCTGCTGTTGTCCAGTAACTAAAGTTGGAGAAAAGCCTTTGGAATTCCACTGCTGAGTGGGTGCTGTGGTAAATTTGCTGGCTTGCAATTTAAATTTAAAATCTATTTTGGACTGTTGCCTTAAAGGGGGTGTGTAGTTGGGAGTCAGTCTAATTAAGAATTTTAAGATTTGTTACAATAAGTAACTGTGATCTTATGTGTGTGCTTTAAATCTTTTATTTTGTTAATGTTTTCATTTCGTTTTTAAAATCGTTGAAGGTGTTAGTGGACTCATTACTTCTGAATTCAGTGCCCACATCTTCTCGTAATAAATACAAATTGCAAAACCGTTGTGATAGCTTAGCCAAGTTCTCCTTATGGATTTGGTCTGCCTGGCACACATCACCTGCCACGTCTTAACAAAAGACAAGACTTAACTTTCTTTGGCTAGTTAAATTACTACTTACCACACCATTCAATACATTTTAATGGTGAAGTATACAATGAGATGCTGTTTTTGCAGAGCTGACAGTAGAGCAGAGCAGCTAAGACAGCAACGTTGGACATTGGCATATTTAAATGAGATTTGTTCCTTGTGGATTTACTGCTTCATTTATGTATAAATAACAGCAGCCTTTATTAGCCTCACTGTTGGCTTGAGAGCAAAATATGGACGACGGTAATGTAACAGAAACTTGACGCCATTTTTTTGAAGTGTAGTCACTCTCTTTTCATTTGGAAATGTGACAGCCAATATGCAAACAGCAATGTGAAAATGACCAGATCTGTTTTCTTTGTGATGTTGATTGAGGGATAAATATAATTGAAGAGCCAGTGAGTTATCCCCAGTGTTTTTGAAATAGTGCCATGGGATCTATAGCCACCCGAGTGAAGGGTAATTCGGACTCGAAACGTTAACTGTGTTCCTCTCAGCAGATGCTGCCAGACTTGCTGAGTTTTTCCAGGTATTTTTGTTTTTGTAAGGCTTCAGTTTAATGTCCAATTCAAAATACAGTACTTTCTGATGATGCAAAGCTTCCTCAGTACTGCAATGAAGCATGAGCTTTGATTTTTGTACCCAAGCCCTGCAGTTGGCCTTGAACCCAGAACCTTATGATTCAGAGGCAACAGTGTTACTAACTGAGCCATGGTTGACACTCTAGTCAAATTGAAGTGGACAGCAGAGGTACAGCCATCGTGAGGAGAACAAAGACAGCACCATGAAATCCCAGTATGCTGAACTATATTTGACCTCTCACCGACTTGGGAATAATATATTATGTTAGAGATGCTGTTTCCTTTTACAATGTGTTCATGCACCGACAGTCAATGGAGAGCATTGGAGTATGTCCACATTCTATGGCATGGGCTGCCTTAATATCAATACCAAGTCCCATTAGAACCAAAAATACTGTTCCTTCTGTGCTTAAATCGTTCATTTAAAGTTGCGTTTCTACGGTGTAAATACCAAATGATTGACATGACAGTATAACTTGCACAGTAAACTTTACAGTATGAGTGTATCTATATAATTGTATAGCACATTTTTAACGAAGATATTAGTTAAAAAGTGTTCGCTCAGCATTGTCACCTCTGAGCCAGGAGGTTGTGGGCTCAAGCTGCACTCCAGGATGAGAAAGCATAATCAAAACTGACGTTTCATTGTACTTTAGGGAGAATGCTGCTTTTTGGAACATCTATCTTTTGGATGAAATGTTGAACTAAGGCCCAATCTGCTTGTTCAGGTGTACGTAAAAGATTGCATGGGATTTGTTTGAGGGAGAAAAGGAGTTCTCCTGTTTTGATCAATATTCATCCCTCAGTCAGTGCTACTAAAACAAATTAACTGATCATTTATCTGATTGCTCTTTCTGGAATGTTGCTGTACACAAATGGGTGTGAAACACTTTGCAGATCCTCAGGACATGAAAGGTGCTATACAAATGCAACTTACTTACAATTGGCTATTGTCCTGAATGTGATGGAATGCACACTGGGACACTCATGTAATTGGAAAGGCAAGTATTTATTTGACAGCTGGAAAAATCTTTGTTTATATATTTACTTGAGCTGACATTTTAACAGTTGTGTAGACTATAGTTTCCATTAATACAAAAATACCACAGTGGAATATGAAACATTATATTCTGTACACACGGTTTATCAGCCCCTCCCAGATTTTGAGTTTTAGTTGTGTAAGGAAAAGAATCAAGCTAGATTACTGTTGCTCGTGTCCTAATGATAAAATTCCATAATCAGCATTGTGTTGGGAATTAAGCTGGCCTCAAGCAGGGTTGAGGGTTGATTTCTACTCTTCCAGTGGTTATAAGGGGTTTTTTTCTACCTGAAATGATTAGGCATCACCCATCCAGTTCTTAATGGTCACAAACTACATTAATTTGTCAGTATTGTTAGAGAACCTGTAAAGATGGCTAGTGTGGGATATGGAAAAAGAAGTACTGGTGCTGTGTTCATTTTTGAGGTTGGGTTAAGAAATAATGATCTTGCTTTTACGTGGACCCTTTCACAGTCTCAGACTGTTGCAAGGTGCTTCATAATCGATGAAGCAATTTCAGTGTGCAGGCCTGCATATGAAGAGTGGCCCATGAGGATGGTGGAAGCAGAAATAATCAATGATTTAAAAAGGAAATTGGTTGGGCACTTAAAAAATGAACTTGCAGGCTTCGGGGAGCAAGCGGGGGAAGTGGGACTGACTGACTGGATTGCTCCAGGGGAGTTTGCATGGACTCAAAGTGCCGAATGGCCGCCTCCTGTTAAATGATGCTTTGTCTCAATATTGGCATTTTTGTTCTCAAACAAGTAATGTTGAGAGTTTTATATTTTACCATATTCTTAATGCCAGTTTGTTCTGTTGTACCAAAAACTTAATATATTGCTTTAAATAAGGCTTGAATTAACCTTTTTTTAATGGGAGTTTTAAAACCAAAATTTGATGAAAAATAATAAGAAAACCTGTTTGTAATCCATGTAAATGTAAAATGCAGTGAATATTCCACATTTACATTTTTTGTTTCTTTTAACGTTGGAAGTTGCAATATTCTGTGGAGCAAAGGGGGAGACGTTGGCATAGTGGTAATCCAGAGACCCAGGCTAATGATCTGGGGACAGTGGTTCAAATCCCACCAGGCAGCTGGTGGAATTTAAGTTCAGTTAATAAATCTAGAATTAAAGGCTAGTCTTAGTAGCGGTGACCATGAAACCACGGTTGATTGTCGTAAAAACCCATATGGTTCACTAATGTCCTTCAGGGAGGGAAATTTGCCATTTTTACCTGGCCTGGCCTACATGTGACTCCAGACCCACAGCAATGTTGTTGATTATTAGCTGAAATGGCCTAATAAGCCACTCAGTCGAAGGGCAGTTAGGGATGGACAACAGATGCTGGCTTTGCCAGCAAAGACCACATCCTATGAAGGAATAAAGAAATAAAAACGCAATATCCAGTTTTATCAAACAAGTAGTTCTTCAGTTCTCCAAAGTATAGCACAAATGGTGTCAATGGGAAAATTATGCATAGCCTGTTGCTGTCAGTTAGCCAAGTAATTATTGTTTTGACAATCATTCGAAAGGATGGGTGTATCTATATACAAGAGGGTGGTTCCTGTTAAGCTCAACGTTTATCCAATGCAGTAATTGCATTATAAAGGAATTATTTCATCTATTTTACATTAATACAAAATTTTGTAATAAACTGATGTGTGCATCATACTTCTAAAATCTGTAGATCTAGTTTCTATATAAAATGTATATTTCTATTATCCTCCTCATCCTAGGCAGTCCCTTGGGAACAACGATGACTTGTTTCCCCTCTTGTTCCAAGGGTTCTGAGATGGCTGATAAGCCCAAAGCATGATTTGCAGACTTTGCCATGTGCAGGGCAGGTGGTGTTTGGAGGTTTGTGCGCTCTATCTGACGCCCAGACTTTGCCTCCACGTGTTCCAAACAGTGTCTTGATGCATTTGGTGCCTTCCTGAATGAACCCCCTCCATTTGGCCGGTCACAAGACAGAGACTGCCATGAGTCGGTGGGGATATTTGCAGTATTTGTAGTGTTTCCACTGTCTTCCTGGCAGTCTTATGCTGTGATCAAGTTCCGAGTGGAGCAGTGCTTTGGGAGTCTGGTGTCAGGCATACGAACAGTACTTCTCGGCTTTGAGGTGCATATTGTGGGTTGTCCAAGTCTCTAAAGCATATAATAGTACAGGGGTCACCGCTGCCCAGTAAATCATGAGCTCAGTCTCGGGTTTGAAATCCTGATCCTCAAATATTCTTTCCCTCAGTCGGCTGAAGGCTGAGCTGGCATATGGAGGCAATGCAGAAGTTTGTCGCCCTTGTCTGCATATGTGGAGAGGAGGCTCCCAAGATGTGGAAAGTGATCCACATTTTCCAGGATTTCTTTGTTGATCTTAATTGTGAGGAGGTGGTGTTTTGCTGTGAGAGCTGGTTGGAAGAGGACCTCAAGTTTTCTTGGTTTTTAGTGAAAGGCTCAATTTCTCATATGCTTTGGAGAAGGAGTAGACAGTGACCTGGAGCTCAGTTTCTGAGTGAGCGTGCATGCAAACGTCACCTTTATATTAGAGCTCAATGACTGACGTTGGAGTGATTTTGGTTTTGGATTGAAGGCAGTGTAGGTTGAACAATTTCCCTTCTGTTCTGAAAATTATTTCCTCGCCTGTGGGTAGTTTTTTGGAGGTGAGGTGCAGTATTGCAACGTGGAAGATGGCGATGGCAACCTGTTTGACCTAGGCTTCACTGAGAGAGGGTCTGAGGTGCTTTTGTTAGTGAGAATTTGCATTAAACATTAAAAATGAATGTTAATATTCTAATATAAGTCTGCGTCACCTACTTGCACACGAGTAGGGGAGAGACCTCATCCTGAATGAGACACAGCCAGAGTGAGTGTGGGTATTGGCAATTTGGTGCACAGCGGGAATTCGGTGCATAGGGGAAGAGGTGCTCTTTGCATTTCTCTTTGCTATCCAACTTGTTAAATCTTCAGAGAGTAGTCTTGCCCTGCTACAGCAGTAGAGGCTAAAAGGGAAAGGAATCACTGCTAAGTATTGGGTAAGGTCGGGTAAGTATTTACTACATTTATCGCTTATAGTTTCAGGTGTTTTTGAGGTTTCTAGTTTGTATATTCTGTAGTAACGAGGACCAGGAAAGAAGGGCCCTAGAGTAATTGATTTAAAAGGTTTAATTTAAAGGGATAAATCATGGCAGGAGAGCTTTAAGCTGTGATGTGCTCCTCGTGCTCCATGTGGGAAGCTGGGAACATTTCCAGTGCCCGGGACCAGCATGTGTGCAGGAAGAGTGTCCAGCTGCAGCTCCTGGAAGCTCAGGTTTCAGAGCTGGAATGGCGACTGGGGATACTGTGGAACATCTGTGAGTCTGAGAGCATTGTGAATAGTACGTTTAGAAAAGTGGTCACACCGCAGCTGAAGGGACTTGAAGGAAGGGAATGGGTGACCACCAGGCAGTCCATGAGAAATAGGCAGGTAGTTCAGGAGTCCCCTGGGGACCCGCTCGCAAATCGGTATCCCATTTTGGAGGCTGATGAAGGCGCTGGTTCCTCCAGGGAGTGCAGACAGAGCCGAGCTTCTAACACCGTAAGCAGCCTGTCTGGACAGGAGGGGAGGAAGACCAATAGTAATAGGGGATTCTATAATCAGGGGAGCAGATAGGCACTACTGTGGCCGTCATCATGACTCCAGGATGGTGTGTTGCCTCCCTGGTGCCAGGGTCGGGGATGTCACTGAACGGCTGCAGGGCTTCCTGAAGGGGGAGGGTGATAAGGCAGAGGTCATGGTACATGTTGGTACCAATGACATAGGTAGAAAGAGGGATGAGGTCTTGCATCAAGAATTCAGGGAGTTAGGCAGTAGACTAAAAAGCAAGACCTCTCGGGTTATAATCTCTGGATTACTCCCAGTGCCACGTGCTAGCGAGCTCAGAAATTGGAGAATAGCGCAGATAAATACGTGGCTTGAGAGTTGGTGCAGGAGGGAGGGTTTTAGAATCCTGGATCACTGGGACCATTTCTGGGGAAGGTGGGACCTGTACAAGTGGGACGGTCTACATCTGAACCAGAGCGGGACTAACACCCTTGCGGGCGGGTTTGCTAGTGCTGTTGGGAGGAGTTTAAACTAATTCGGCAGGGGGTGGGGGAGACACAGAATGTAAGCAGAATAGGGACACATCATAATACAGTAAAGCCATCAAGTCAGAGGGAGTACAGCTGTATTAAGTTTCAAGGGAGTAAGGCAAGCCTGGATGACCTCTAATGCCAGGAGTATTACAGGTAAAACGTATGAGTTAAGGGTGAGGATTGACACGTGGAATTGTGATATAGTAGCCATCACTGAGATGTGGTTGGGGGAGGGGCAGGATTGGCAGCTCAACATTCCGAGATATAGAATCTTCAGGCGGGTCAGGGGAGGGGGTAAAAGAGGAGGAGGCTTTGCATTATTAGTTAAGGAGTCAGTTACTGTAGTAAGGAGAGATGATATCTTGGAGGGGGCATCGAATGAAGCTTTGTGGGTAGAGCTTAGAAATAAAAAAGGGGCAGTCACATTGTTAGGTGTTTATTATAGACCCCCAGATAGTCAGCGGGAAATTGAAGAGCAAATATGTGCACAATTTGCAGAGGTGTGTAAAAACAATAACAATAGGGTAATTATATTACGTGATTTCAACTTTCCCAACATTAATTGGGATAGACATAGTGTTAAGGGCTTGGATGGAGTGGAGTTCTTGAAATATGTACAGGAGAACCTTTTAATTCAATATGTGGAAGGCCCAACAAGGGACGGCGCAGTGCTGGACCTAATTCTGGGGAATGAAGCCAGACAGGTGGCTGAGGTGGTGATGGGGGAGCATTTTAGTGATAGCGACCACAACATGGTACAATTTAAGCTTGTTACAGACAAACAAATAGACAAGTTGCAAAAAAATGTTTTGGATTGGGGGAGAGTGGATTTTAGTAAAATAAGGCAGCATCTGGCCAAGGTAAACTGGGAACAGCTACTTGTAGGGAAATCTACAGAGGAGCAGTGGGGGGTGTTCAAAAAGAAAATGGGGAGGGTACAGGCTCAACATTTTCCCTCCTAGGGTGATAGGAAGGAGTAACAAGCCCAGAGAACCATGGATGACCAGGGATATTCAGAATAAGATGAGAAGGAAAAGAGAGGCTTTTAGCAGGTACAATGGGAGCAAATCAGCGGAGGCATTAGTGGCGTACAGAAAGTGCAGGGTGGAGCTTAAGAAAGCAATTAGGAGAGCAAAGAAAGGATATGAGAAAGCTCTGGCTGGTAAAAGGGAAAATCCCAAGATATTCTATAAGTATATCAATGGGAAGAGGATAACCAGGGAAAAGAGTAGGGCCCATTAGGGACCAAGGGGGCAATCTATGGGTGGAGCCAGAGGACATGGGTAGAGTGTTGAACGAATACTTCACATCCGTCCTCACCCAAGAGAATGAGGATGAAGGCTTGGAACTTGGGGAGAGAGACTGTGAGGTTCTTGAGCAAAATGATGTAGGGAGTGACAAGATATTGGAGGTGTTGGCAGGCTTAAAAGTGGACAAATCTCCAGGTCCGGAAGATTTGTGTCCCAGACTGCTGAGGGAGGCAAGGGAGGGGATCGCAGGGGCTCTGACCCAAATTTTTAATTCCTCTCTGGCCACGGGGGAGGTGCCAGAGGACTGGAGAACAGCTAATGTGGTTCTGCTATTTAAGAAGGGTTGTAGAGATAAGCCAGGGAACTACAGGCCAGTGAATCTCACGTCAGTGGTAGGGAAACTATTGGAGAAAATTCTGAAGGAGAGAATCTATCTACACTTGGAGAGGCAAGGTTTGATCAGGGATAGTCAGCATGGCTTTGTCAGAGGGAGGTCATGCCTAACAAATTTGATTGAATTTTTTGTGGAGGTGACCAGGTGTATAGATGAGGGTAGTGCAGTTGATGTAGTTTATATGGATTTCAGTAAAGCCTTTGACAAGGTCCCACATGGGAGACTTAGAAAGAAGGCAAATGCCCATGGGATACAGGGTAATTTGATAAGGTGGATTCAAAATTGGCTTAGTTGTAGGAGACAGAGGGTGATGACAGAAGGATGTTTTAGTGACTGGAAGCCAGTGTCCAGTGGCGAACCACAGGGATCTGTGCTGGGTCCCCTATTATTCGTCATTTATATATACAACATAGATGACTGTGGGCGAGAGGATTAGTAAATTTGCGGATGACGGAAAGATTGGCCGGGTGGTTAACAGTGAGGTTGAGTGTCTTGGGCTACAGGAAGATAAAGACGGGATGGTCAAATGGGCAGATAAGTGGCAGATGGAATTTAACCCTGAAAAGTGTGAGGTGATACATTTTGGAAAGGGCACTTTGACAAGGAAGTATTTAGTGAATGGCATGACACTAGGAAGTTCTGATGAAGAAAGGGACCTTGGCGTGTGTGTCCATAGATCTCTGAAGGTGGAGGGGCATGTTAGTGGGGTGGTGAAAAAAGCATATGGGAAACTTGCCTTTGTTAATCGAGGCATAGATTACAGAAGTAGGGAGGTCTCGTTGGAGCTGCATAGAACCTTGGTGAGGCCACAGCTGGAGGACTGTGTGCAGTTCTGGTCGCCACATTATAGGAAGGATGTGATTGCACTGGAGGGGGTGCAGAGGAGATTCACCAGGATGTTGCCTGGAATGAAACATTTAAGTTACCAAGAGAGGTTGGACAGACTTGGGTTGTTTTCGTTGGAGCAGAGAAAACTGAGGGGCGACCTGATCGAGGTGTACAAGATTGAGGGGCATGGACAGGGTAGATTTGGAGCAGCTGTTCCCCTTAGTTGAAGGGTCAGTCACGAGGGGCAGGAGGTTTAGGGGGGGAAGTGAGGAAATACTTTATTACCCAGAGGGTGGTGACGGCCTGGAACGTGTTGCCTAGGAGAGTAGTGGAGGCGGGTTGCCTCACATCCTTTAAAAAGTACCTGGGTGAGCATTTGGCATGTCAGAACATTCAAGGCTATGGGCCATGTGCTGGTAAATGGGATTAGGTAAGTCGGCCAGGTGTTTCTCATGTGTCGGTGCAGACTCGATGGGCCGAAGGGCCTCTTCTGCACTGAGATTCTGTGACCTAACGTTTCATGATTCAACTGATAGTTTTTTTACCAAACTATGGTGCTATATTTAACATTTGTCAAATGGTGGCACCGTAACAGTGCATTTTCTGGAGAATGGTGGATATAGTAAAGGAAAGAAAAGGTTAATGGTTTGCACACTCCTTGCATGTGTTCCTCAGCTTCTGTTTTTGCCAAGTAGCACGGGTACCACCCTGTGGGCTCTCCGTTTACTAGGATTATTGCTGCTGCTATATCCCCGCCACTGAGCAGTTCTGCCTGCTGTTGAGCTCCCTTTGCTGGATACTCAGTGGTCTGTTTGTCTTGAAGTACCCTGCTTCTGTCATTGCAGCTGCTGCTGATAGCCATGTAGTAACCAGATGGTTGTTACCCTTTAATTGCACTCCTGCTAGTTTTGTATTCAGTTAATTTTCTGTAGTAAAGCCTTAATCTTTAATTTTGTTGACTGAAGCCAGGCTAATTAATGCTGCTCGACCGAACAATTTATTGTATTTATTAGTATTTCCACTATTTATTTCTCAACTTATTAATTTATTCCCCATCCTCTGAAAGGCCACTTGATATTCACAAAGCACAAAATTGAAGTCAGTGGGCATCACTGGAAAAAATTCCCTCTTTTTTGGGTTACATCTAGCACAAAGGAAGATAGCTGTAGTTGTAGCTGGAAGTCAATTATGTCAGTCCCAGGACATCACTGCAGGAGTACCTCAGGGTCGTGTCTCAGGCCCAACCATCTTCAGCTGTTTAACCATTGACCTTCCCTCCATTTTACCGCATTGTAAGCTCAGATTTGGGGATGATCATCTATAACTGCACATTATTCAGTACCATGCACAAGTCCTCAGATCCTGAAGCAGCCCATGTCCAAATGCAGCAAGACCGCAACAATATTCAAGCCTGGGCTGTTAAGTACAAGTGCCAAGCAAAGACCATTTACAACAAAGAATCTAACTATCTCCCCATGACATTGAATGGCATTACGGTCTCTGAATTTCCCCCCACCATCAACGTTTGGGGGTTACCATTGACCAGATACTTAACTGGACCAGCCATTTAAATAAAAGCAAAATACTGTGGATGCTGGAAATCTGAAATAAAAATGAAGTGCTGGAAATATTCAGGTTTAGCGGCATCTGTGGCGAGAGAAAGTCATATTTGACTCAAAACGTTAACTGTTTCTCTCGCCATAGATGTTGCCTGACCTGCTGAGTAACACTATGGTTTTATTTCAGATGTAGAAGTACGATGGCGACAAGAGCAGGTCAGAGGCTGGGTATTCTGTAATGAATAACTCACTTTGTCTCTCCTGAAAGCCTGTCCATCATCTACAAGGCACAAGTCAGGAGTGTGATGGAGTACTCTTGCCTGTGTGAGTGCAGCTTCACCAACACTCAGGAAGCTCAACACCATCTAGGACACAAGTAGCCTACTTGATTTGCACCCCATTAACTGCTTTAAACATTCACTCCCTCCACCACAGGCACAAAGTGGCAGCAGTATGTAGCATCTACAAGATACAGCAACACTCCAAGGCTTATTTGATAGCACATTCCAAACCTGTGACCTCCATCACCCAGAAGTGGGATTGGCAACGTTCAAGGAGAGCTAATTTTTAAATTTAGTCAATAACACAATTAAGAACCGTGATGCTGTTACTCAAATGCCAATAATAATGAAAACAAGACAGAAGCACATTTATGGATTTCTATGCTGCAATTCTTCACTGACACTCAAGCATACATGTATGTTACATATCCATATTAATAAATATACATATTAATAAAGAGCATTTGATTATCAGCAACTTTTTCAAAGTTTTACAAATAATTTCTCACAAGTACAATGGTAATAAAAGTTTTTTTTTAAAAATAGGCCATCTAATGACCATCAACTCCTTCAAGTTTACTGAGATCACTAGCCAATATTTAATTTGGGCTCAGTAAATGGCTAGTCAGGTCCGGTCGGCCCACCCCTTCGCCCTCTTTCCTGGTATCGCCCCTACCAACTCCTGCGCATTACCCCCCACACCCAACTTTCCTCTCCTTCCCAGTTCTGCCTGCTCTCCACCCACTGCCCCCAGCCCCTTCTCACTTTTTGTTGAACCAGTCTGCATATCAAAAATTCTTGACTAATATCGCCAATTTGAGCAATTTCAGATTGGTGGGCAAGTTAATTTCTTAAATTTTACATAGTCTTTTTTTTAACAGGAGTTTTGGTTTAACTTCACAGGTCATGCACAGACTTTAAACATCATAATGGTACATTATAGGGTCAGTTTAAGATTTGTTCTGCCTTTCCTTTCTTTGGTCATTCCTTGAATAGGAAGATGTGGCTGGTTGGCCAGTTAGCAGGGCAACTGATTCACATGACTAGTGATTTTAAAAAATCCATTTCATGGTGAATCTGCATAGCATCACCAGGTCTTGATGTGTAGTCCATGTGATGTGCACGGGATACTGTTGTATTGGTACACCATTGATGAATGTCATATCCTTAAAGGAACTTCTGACTGTATTAATGCAAACAAAAGTTGGTTACTAGACAGCAAGTAATTAAGAAGGCTAATGGAGTGCTTTCTTTTATTATGGGAAGGATTGAACATAAAAGTAAGGATGTTATGCTTCAGTTATACAGGGTATTGGTGAGACTGCACCGCAAATACGGTGTGCAGTTTTGGTCTCCTTTATTTAAGGAAGGATGTAAATGCAATGGAGGTGGTTCAAATGAGGTTTACTGGATTGATACCTGGAGTGAGTGGGTTGTCATATGAGAAAAGATTGGACAGACTGGGCTTGTTTCCACTGGAGTTTCGAAGAGCGAGGGGTGATTTGATTGAAGTACACAAGATCCTGAATGGCCTTGACAAAGTGGAAGTCGAAAGGACGTTTCCTCTTGTGGGTGAGTCCAGAACTAGGGGGCACTGTTTAATTAGGGGTCGCCCTTTTAGGACAGAGATGAGGAGAAATTCTTTCTCTGAGGGTTGAGAGACTTTAGGATTCCCTGCCTCAGAAGTTGGTGGAGGCGGGGTCATTGAATATTTTTAAGGCAGAGCTAGATAAATTCCTGTTAGGCAAGGGAATCAAAGGTTATTGGAGTTAGTTGGGAATGTGGAAATCAAAACACAAAACGGCCAGCCATGATCTTATTGAATGGCAGAGCAGGCTCGAGGAGCCGATTGGTCTCCTAGTTTCTATTTCTTAGGTTCTTATATGTTCTTAGTGTATGAAATAATTCTAGGGCTTGAAAATATAACACTAGTATGTTAACAAAATACACAGGTCAGTCAATATCGATAAAAAGAGAAGGTGGGTTTTGATGTTTTAATTGTGCAACATTTTATTCAAACTGAAGACTCAAAGACCTGCAGTAGTAAGTTTGGAAGAATCAGAAGGTCGGAGTATGGAATCAATAGATGCACCAATCGCAGTTGAGGTAAAACAGAAAAACCCGTCAGGGGAAAGTGATTAAATTTGGGATGATGTGGCCATTCAAGATCAGAAAATGTACTTTGATAACACGAATTGGGATATTTTTATGGAGGATGAAGATGTAAATAAGAGCATAGATATCATAAATGTTTGTTATCTTCTGTGAGCAGCTTCATGACCAAACTCAAATGATTTAAGATGTATCCAAATGAGAAACCCTGGATTTCAAAGGACTTGAAAATAATAACGAAGGCAAGATGAATTGCATTCAGTGTAGGGGATCAAGACAAACTTGACGCAATAAAAAATCAAGGTGAGAAAGGAAAGTCAATGTGAAAGAAGCGTGTAGAGACACGCTGTCTAATTGTTAGACAAATAATTCCAGAGATGCATGAAAGTGTGTGCTTAAAATGTCAGGCTTAACAGAAAAGGAGAAATGACCCCCTTTGTCTTCAGATAATACTTGTGATGTTGTGAATGAATTGAACAGATTTTTTAGTTGGGTTTAAAATGATGAATTTAAGGAACATCAGATTCTGCAGCAGGCTTCACTGCATGAATTAGAAGGATCTCATGTTTCTGTCAACAAATGGGTGGTAGAGAAGCAATTCAAGTGAGTAAATCCACAGAAAGCATGTGGCCCAGACTCAAACTGAATGAAAACAAGATGTAAGAACTAGTTATAGATTTTAGGAAAAAACAGTTAACAACATTGTTCCTGTGAAGATTCATGATGTGGAATAGTTACTAACTACAAGCATCTTGGTATCAAAGTAGATAAGTTGTTGAATTGGAGGGAACAGTGTCGTAACGTGGCAGCCAAGGGACATAGACATATTGCCTCAGAAAAGTAAAATACTTTCGATTAGATCCTCTAATCATCAAACCTTCACATATGGCTGTAGTTGAGTGCTATCATTGAGTCATAGAGTTATACAGTACAGATTCCCTACGGACCGTCGTGTCCATGCTGGCCATCAAGCACCTATCTAATTCTAATCCCATTTCCCAGCACTTGGCCCGTAGCCCTGCATGCTATGGCGTTTCTAGTGCTCATCTAAATACTTCTTAAATGTTGAGGGTTCCTGTCTCTACCACCCCCTCAGGCATTGTATTCCAGATTCCAACCACCCTCTGGGTGAAAAAGTTTTTCCTCAAATCCCCTCTGAACCTCCTGCCCCATACCTTAAATCCATGCCCCCCTGGTTATTGACACCTCTGCTAAGGGGAAAAATTTCTTCCTATCTATGCCCCTCATAATTTTATATACCTCCTATCAGGTCCCCCCTCAACCTTCTCTGCTCTAAGGAAAACAACCCTGGTCTACCCAGTCTCTCTTCATAGCTGAAATGCTCCAGCCCAGGCAACATCCTGGTGAATCTCCTCTGCACCTCTCCAGCACAATCACATTCTTCCTATGGTGTGGTGACCAGAACTACACAGTACTCCAGCTGTGGCCTAAATAGCATTTTATACAACTCCAGCATAACCTCCCTGCTCTTATATTCTGTGCCTTGGCTAATAAAGGCAATATTACCTTCTTAACCACCTTATCTACCTGTGTTGCTGCCTTCAGGGACCTATGAATATGTCCACCAAGGTCTCTCTGATCCTCTTTACTTCCTAGGGTCCTACCATTCATTGTGTATTCCCATGCTATGTTAGTCCTCCCAAAATGCATCACCTCACACTTCTCAGGATTAAATTCCATTTACCACTGCTCTGCTCATCTTACCAGCCCATCTATATTGTCCTGTAATCTAAGGCTTTCCTCTTCTCTGTTTACAATACCACCAATTTTCATGTTACCTGCAAACTTATTGATCATACCTCTTATATTCCCATCTAAATCATTTATGTACACTACAAACAGCAAGGGTCCCTGCACCGATCCTTACGGTATACCACTCATCACAGGCTTCAAATCGCAAAAACAACCTTCGACCATCACTCTCTGCCTCCTGCCACTAAGCCAATTTTGGATCCAATTTGCCAAATTGCCCAGGATCCCATGGGCTCTTAGCTTCTTGACTATTTTCCCATGCAGGACCTTGTCAAAAGCCTTACTGAAATCTATGTAGACTACATCAACTATACTACTCTCATCTACACAACTGGTCACTTGGGCAAAAAATTCAGTCAAATTTGTTAGACACGATCTGCCCCTCACGAAGCCATGCTGACTGTCCCTGATTAATCCCTGCATCTCCAATTTAATTTAATCCTGTTCCTCAGAATTTTTTTCCAGTAGTTTCCCTACTACTAATTTTGGACTCACTGGCCTGTAATTACCTGGTTTATCCCTACTACCCTTGTTGAATAATGTTACCAGTCCTTCCAGGCTGTCTTCCAGTCCTCTGGCACCCCTCCTGTAGCCAGAGAGGATTTGAAGATTAGTGTCAGAGCCCCTGCAATCTCCTCCCTTGCCTCACATAGCAGCCTGGGATACATTTCATCTGGGCCTGGAGATTTATCCACTTTTAAGCCTGCTAAAACCGCAAATACCACCTCCCTTTCAATACTAATTTGTTCAAGTATATCACAATCCCCCTCCCTGATTTCTACATCCACATTGTCCTTCTCCATAGTGAACGCAAATGAAAAGTAACCATTAGAACCTCACCTACAACCTCCAGCCCCACTTTGGCTAGATCCTGTCTTATCATATTGAAATTGGTCTTCCCCCAAGTTCAAGATCTTTATTTCTGGTCCATCTTTGTTCTTTTCCATAACTACCTTAAATCTTAGAGTTATGATCACTATCCCCAAAATGCTCCCCCACTGACACTTCTACCACTTGTCCGGCTTCCAGTCCCTAAGATTAGGTCCAGTACCGCCCCTTCTCTTGTCGGATTTTCTACGTGCTGGCTCAGAAAGCTCTCCTGAATGCACATTCAGAGAATTCAGCCCCCTCCAAGCCTTTCACACTAAGACTATCCCAGTTAATATTGGGGAAGTTGAAATCCCCTACTATTATTACCCTATTATAGTTCTCTGAAATTTGGTTACATATCTGCTTCTCTATCTCTCCCTGACTTTGAAGGCCAATAGTACACTCCCAGCAAAGCGATTGCCTCTTTTTTGTTTTTAAGTTCTACCCATATGGCCTTATTTGAGGAACCTTCTAAGACACCATCCCTCTTTACTGTGGTAATTGACTCCTTGTTCAACAGTGCAATGCAACCTCCTCTTTTACACACCGTCCCCCCCAGTCATGCCTGAGGATTCGATACCCTGGAGCATTGAGCTGCCAGTCCTGCCCTTCCCTCAACCATGTCTCTGTGATAACAACAATATCATATTCCCTTGTGTTAATCAACACCCTCAATTCATCTGCCCTACTCGCAAGACTCCTTGCGTTAAAATAGATGCAACCCAGCCTTGCATTATTCCCTTGTGTCTTAACAGGTCTATATTGGCTCTGCCTTCCAGACTGACTTAGTTTCTCTTCTATATTTGGCTGTGCATCACCCCCTACTATACCTCCACTCTGTATCCTATCGCCCTGCCAAATTAGTTTAAACTCCAACCAACAGCTCTAGCAAACCTCCCCACAAGGATGTTGGTCCCATTCTGGTTCAAGTGCAACCCGCCCGAATTGTACAGGTCCCACCTTCGCCTGAAATGGACCCAGTGATCCAGGAAACTAAAGCCCTCCCGCCTGCACCATCTCTTCAGCCACGCATTCATCCTCTCTATCCATACCCCTATTCCTATACTCACTAGCTTGTGGCACAGGGAGTAACCCAGAGATTACAACCTTTGAGGTCCTGCTTTTTAATTTATTACCTAGCTCCCTAAATTCTTGTTACAGGACCTCATCCCTCTTTCTGCCTTTGTCATTGGTACCAATGTGCACCACGACCTCTGACTGTTCGCCCCCCTCCTTTAGAATGCCCTGCAGCCATTTTGACATTTTTGACCCTGGCACCAGGGAGGCAACACACCATCCTGGAGTCACGTCTACGGCTGCAAAAGTGCCTGTCTGCATCCTTCACTATTGAGTCTCCTACCACTGTTGCTCTTGCACTCTAACTCCTCCCCCTTGCGCAGCTGAGGCACCCACAGTGCCATGAACTCGGCTCTGGCTGCACTCTCCAGAGGAGCCTTCACCCTCACTGTTTTCCAACACAGAGAAACGGTTCTTGAGTGGGATGCATTCTGGGGCTTTCCTGACTACCTACCTGCCTCCCTTCTTCTGACTGGTGGTCACCCATTCCCTCTCTGACTGCACTTCCTTAAGCTGCAGAGTGACCACATCTAAAAACGTGCTATCCACATACATAACCCTCAGCCTCACGAGTGCACCGCTGTGTCTCCAGCTGACGCTCAAGCTCCGAAACCCGTTGCTCGATCTGGTCAAGCCGATGGTACTTCCTGCACATGTGGTCATCCAGACTGCATGGAGTGTCTAAGAATTCCCGCATGCAGCAGGCTGTACAACACATGGGACTGAGCTCCCTTGCCATTCTTCTTGTTTGCTTTTAATTAAAAAGTCTATTTCCTTAAATTTAAGTCCCGCTCTGCTCAATGAAGTCTTGCTCTTTACAGCCCCGCTCTGCCCACTGAAGCCTTGCTCTTTACAGCCCCATCTGTAATTTCTAGCTCTAATTCCCAAACAGAAAATGTCTTTTTAGATGTCTTGCCTGGTACTATTGTCTGAAGCTGATTCTTTAAGAGTGCAGAGATTATTGAATGAAGCAGGAAGGGTATTTGATGAGCAGATCTTTACGAAATTCGCTTTTGAAGAATTTTGATGAAAGTAAAGAGTGTCATGAACAATGAGAATCACCCCCTTGTCTCTGTATCACTGTTGGATGCATTCAGGGAAAACAATCTCTCAGGTGCAGGACAAATCAGTTCCTGAACTTCGCTTGTGCCCTTCTCTGCAAGAACTTTTGACAGGAGTTTGATGAGGATATGCATTTGCAGCGGGACTCACTGACTGATTATGTATTAAAACTTTCAAATTCATTAAAATTTTTAGAATTATGGTTAGATTTCTGTGATCGGATAATTTTCTTTTATTGGTGGTATTCATTTATATGTAACCTTTTAATGTACCAGCAATATGCCCAAAATGGATTTCCATATGAAATTGTATTATTTAAAACTGCCTGCTGCTGTATAAAGACTAATAGGTGATATTAAAAATCATTAGTGCAATGTTGCAGGGATATAAAAAGGATAAGGGAATGTGCAAATTTTGGTGGCGTAGGTGCAGGAGAATTTCATAGAAACAGAGGAAATTGAAAAAAGAAACGACAAAGGAAAGGGAGAAAAGATATACTCTTGGTGCAGCCAAACTGAAATTTTTAAAAATGCAATTATATATGGTGAACTATCCATTGTAAGAAGAGGATACAAAACAGGGTCACACCTTGGGTTCACATGCAGTCACCATGTGCTCTGGCAGAATCTCCATTCTGAATGGCAATAGTGGATTCATCTGATGCAGCATACCAACATAATGCTTGGACACTGCTCTATGCTGCTGAATGCAATGTATTTGTGTTAACCTGTAAGGACTGCTTGCATTGGTATAAGTAAAATGTACAATGAGTAAATTGTTACAATTCTTATATGTTGGTGGACATGAAATATATGGTCCTCACTCCTCATTCAACTGCCATTCATTGGTTCTGAAGGGTTAAGCTTGATTCCTTTGATAATATTTCCATGTTACTGCAAATCAATTTTTGAAAGTACAGAATGATCCAGGCTAGCAGTATGGACAAATAGCTTTAATTCAGAGCTAAACCATATTTATTCAGGAAGGCTGATTACTGGGGATGGAAAAGAGAGACATTAAACAAATGATTGTGAGCCAAATTGCCAACTCCCAAGTGGGAGGGAAGTTTCACAGAATTTGCAGGACGGAACTGCCATATTTGTTTGCTAATTAGTCAAGACTTGATTTAATACTTCTTGAAACTTTGCTGAATTTTGGACCTCAAAATTAAACTGAAGTTGGCCAGTAATTATACATTTATTGATCAGCAACTGCATGTAAGTTGGACTCCAAAGAAAAATTGCTATTAAAGCATTTAAATATGGGCAGGTTTGTACACGACTATCCCAATATACTGCTTGAGCTTTTAGGAAACCCCAACTTTGCATATTTCTGACCCTAACCAAAAATCTAAAAAAATGATTGGTTAGGTGATAATGCATCATTGTTTGAAAAAATATATACACATTACCATCCAGTTTATGAAACACTGAGGTAGGTCAAGGAATAAGACATGAAAAGCATAGGAGAGTAGCATTCAAAAAGGTGAATTAACCTTGCCTGAGCATGCAGCACAGAACAACCATAAAGTAAAAATTATTGGTTCTGAAAGTAAACATAGAGAATGCCTCAACAAGGATGCTGTCAAGCTTCATACTTGTCAGAATGTAATCCATAACAAAGATAGTTATCACTTCAGTGTAATTTGTGACCTGTGTTGAATAAAATTGTGCCCTTAAGATCAACATAAGTGGCATTGTTTTAAATAAAATGTTGGATTTTAATGTGCATTTAGATTGATTTTATTTTAGCTTAATTCAATGCTTTTTTTTATTCATTTACGGGATGTGGGTGTCACTGGCTAGGCCAGCATTTATTGTCCATCCTTAATTGCCCTTGAGAAAGTGGTGGTGAGCTGCAGTCCATATGGTGCAGGTACACCCACAGTGCTGTTGGCGGGGGGGTTCCAGGATTTTGACCCAGCGAGATTGTAACGCTGAGTGCAAATGTCCCAGGATTCCCCATTCATACAACGATCGAGAACGAGGGCGCACAGATTTAAAGTGGTTTGCAAAAGAAGCAAATGTGATGTGAGAAAAAGCGTTTTCGCACAGCGAGTGGTTCAGGTTTGGAATGCACTACCTGGAAGTGTGGTGGAGGCAGGTTCAATCAAGGCATTCAAGAGGGCATTAGATAATTACTTAAATAGAAACAATATGCAGGGTTACAGGGAAAAGGCAGGAGAATGGCACTGAGTCATAATGCACATTTGGAGAGCCGGTGCAGACATGATGGGCTGAATGGCTTCCTTCTGCAATTGAATGATTCTGTGATTGGTCAGCAACCAAGATTTTCAATGCCATCAAGAATTTGTGTTATGGACAAACCAGTGAGGGATGAAAGTTCTTGTTAATTGGTTCCTGTCTTTGAGAGATAATAGATTTTCTGTGTCAATGCATCTGTCTCAATGCTGAAAGCATATGTTGGGAAATCCTGCAACTCATCCCACTCTCAAAAATTTGAATTCTTCGCCAGAACAAGACTGGCTGGGTGTGTGGAATTCCAGTGTGTAGCAGGATTAGTGAAGCAGAATATCCTCCCTACATACATTGTTGGAATTTAATGCAATGAGTATTCCACTTAATCCATTCCTCTCAACCCCCATTTGTTTTTTTATTAACTGTGGGAAATTGTCAATTCTTTTCAAGGTGTGACACTATTTTGTAACATAGCTGGGAATTCTAGGTTATTTCAATGGTTATTTCTACTTCCTTTGCAAAAGAAGAGTTAATATCTAATTGTTGTGACTTGTGGACCTCACCATTTGAAGTGAAATATAGTTTAAATGTGAGTTAATTTTATCATTTAAAAAAAATAGAGGTAGAAGAATCTCATAACAATGCCTATGCTATTACAGCAACTAAACCTAGTCAAAAGGAGATCAAGGATGGACCCCTGGTGTTCTTGCCAATATTTACCCCTTGATAACCATCAAAAAATAATCTGATTATCATATTGCTGTGGGAGCTTGCTGTGTGCAAATTGGCTGCCAAGCTTCCTGCATTACAAGAGTGATTACATTTTAAAGTAGTACTTCATTGGCTCTGAAGTGCCTTAGGGCATCTGGTGGTCATGAAAGTTACTCTATAAATGCAAGCTTTCTTTCCTATTCTTCTGTTCCTAGTTTACAATTTAGCTCTCACCTCAGATTCTGTTCCCCGCCCCTTCAAAACTGCCATCATCAACTCCGCTCCTCAAAATGTCTACCCTTGACTCCTCCATTTTTGTGAACTACCACTCTACCTCCAACCTACATTTCCTCTCCAAAGTTGATGAGGGTGCCGTTGCCTCCAAAATTCATGCCCATTTTTCCTAGAACTCCAAGTTTGAATCCCTCTAATTAAGTTTCTACCCCTGCCACAGTCCTGAAGTGGCTCTCATCAAAGTTGCCAATAGCATCCCTTATGACTGTGACAAAGGGAAACCGCCCCTCTTCAGGAGGATGGTTAATAGACCAGGACTGTGATCCATATCAATGCCAATGACATAGGTAGAAAGAAGGATGTGCTTGTGCAGTCTGAATTTAGCGAACTAGAAAGAAAACTAGCAACCAGATCCTGAAGCACATCTTGGGTTGTAAGTCCGGCCTCCGACGATTGGAGACTGGAAGATCTCAGCCAAGGATTGGCAAGCAACTGCAATTGAACAAGAGGCTGCCTTTAAAGAGGGGGTTGTTAGATATAGCCAAGGTACGCTGCCATGAGGGGGAAAGGTAGAGCAAATAAACCCAGAGCTCCCTGGATGTCAAGAGGTATAAGTAAGATGAAGCAGATAAATGGTGCATATGACAGAAAGGAAGATGATACAATTGAGAACTGGGTTCAGTATAGATCAGAGAAGCCAGGAGGGAGTATGAGAAGATACTGGCGGTTAACATAAAAGGGGATCCAAGTCTCTTATATGCCTATAAATAGAAAAAAGGGTGGTAAAAGGAGTAGGGCTGATTATGTACCCAAAATGGGACTTTTCCATGGAGGCAGGGGGGCATGGCTGGGGCACTAAATGAGTCCTTTGCATCTGTCTCTACCAAGAAGATGCTGCCCAAGTCATGATGGAATAGATAGTTGAGTGACTGGATGGGTTTGAAATTGATAAGGAGGTAGCATTAGAGAGACTGGCTGTAAAGTTGATAAGATGAATACTGAGAGAGGTAAAGATGGAAATTGTGGAAACACTGCCCATAATTTTCGAATCCTCCTGAGATAGAGGGGTGGTGTCAGAGAACTGGAGAATTGCAGATGTTTGCGCCCTTGTTCAAAATAAGGATAAGCCCAAGACCCATCGGTTCAACTCGGTGGTGAAAAGTTTTTAAACATGATAATTTGGAACAACATTAATAGTCACTTGGCCAATATGGGTTAATTAAGGAAAGCCAGCGTGGATTTGTTAAGAACAAATCATGTTTCACTAACTTGAGTTTTTTGATGAGGTAGCAAAAAGAGTTGATGAGGGTAATGCAGTTGGCGTGATGTCCTTGGACTTCTAAAAGGCAGTTGATGAAGTGCCGCACAATAACTTTGTGAACACAGTTGGAGCTCATGGAATAAAACCCTGGTTCTACTGGAATATTGAGTCCAGTTCTGGGTACCACACTTTAGCAAGGATGCGAAGGCATTAGAGAATGTGCAGAAAAGATTAATGAGAATTGGTCCAAGGATGAGGAACTTTATTGGTTGGAGAAGTTGGGGCTGTTCTCCTTAGAGAATAAAAGATTGAGAGATTTGTTAGAGGTATTCAAAATCATGAGAGGTTTGGACAGAGTAGATGAGAACCTGTTACTGTTAGAAGGATAGAGAACAAGAGGACACTGATATAAGGTGCTTGGCAAAAGCAGTGGTGTCACAACGAACAACTTTTATGCAGAGAGTGGTTAGGATTTTGACTTCATTGCCCAAGAGTGTGGTGGAGGCAGATTAATCATAGCTTTCAGAAGATAATTGGATCATTATCTGAAGAGGAAAAAAATGCAGGGCTACAGGGAAAAGGTGGGGGAGTGGCACAAGATGAATTGCTTTAGCAGAGCTCAGGCACAGACAAGATGGGACAAATGGCTGCCTCCTGTGCTGTAATGAATCTATGATTCCAAGGTTGTTACTTGTGACATCAACCCAATATCTGTCATCTACAGCTCTTTCTGCTTCATCTCTATCTCAGTTGCCATCCAGAGAGCTTTTGCTTTGTTTAACCTACCTTTTTCCCTCATGGCAATGTACCTTGGCTGTACCTTAACTATTGCCTCTTTAAAGGCAGCAGCCCATTGTTTAATTACAGTTTTGCCTGCCAGTCTGAGCCAGATTTTTTTTTCACCCCATTGAAGTTGGCCCTACCCCAATTAGTTTTTACTCTGGATTGCTCCTTGTACTTTTTCATAACTAACCTAAATTTTATGATACAATGATAGTTTCCTTGCCGACACGATCTATTTGACCGCCCCCCCCGCCCCCCCCCCGGCCATTCCCAAGAACCAGATCTGGTACTACCTCCTTCCTCGTTGGACTGGAAACCTATTGATGTAAAAAAAAATCTATGATCTCACTTCAGAAACTCTCCTCCCTCTCTGCCTTTCACACTACTGCTATTCCAATCTATATTGGGATAATTAATATCCCCATTATAACTATGCAACAGGTTTCTCTCTCTAACCTCATTGCAGCCTTACACCTCTCTAAGATAACTGTGTTCCTCGAATTTGACCTCTTGACCACCTCCAAATTTAATTGCTCCATCATTGGTGGTCATGTCTTCAGCTGCTTGGGTCCTGTGCTTTGGAATTTCTTTCCTTAACCTCTCCACCTCTCTACCTTTGCTTTCTCCCTGCATCACACTCATTAAAACCTACCTTTTTGACTAAGCTTTTGGTCATCTGCCTTAGCATCTCTTAATGCGGCTTTGTGCCATATTTTGTTATATAATGACTCTGTGAAGCAACTTGGGGCATTTTATTTTGTTAATGATGCTGTATAAATGCAAGCTGTTGTTGATACAGGTAAGGCATGTAATGGATTATTATGTATTTAAAGTACAAAGTGTCCTAAAAGTCCAATTGAGATTGGGTCTTCACACATGTAGAAATTCTATTAGACATTCCATCAGAATGATTTTTCTGAGTAATCTCATTTGTTCTTTACTTGTATACATTCCTATATAAAGATTTAAAATTATATTCTGAAGATTAAGTTGTGTGCATTTAATCTTTCAGCATTCAGTCTGTTTTCCGTTTCTTTTTATGATTCCTTGTAGAAAAGAATTTAAAATTAATTTGGGAATGTGAGCTTGACAGTGTATTCAATGTTACTGTACAGATGGTGGTTAAAACATTCATGGATATGGACCAGGACTCTGAAGATGAAAAACAACAATACCTTCCATTGGCTTTGCATTTGGCTTCGGAATTCTTTCTCAGGAACCCCAATAAAGATGTTCGTCTGCTTGTGGCGTGCTGCCTGGCTGATATCTTCAGAATCTATGCCCCAGAAGCTCCATATACATCTCATGACAAACTTAAGGTAAATAGTGATTGTTGAAACAGGAAACAGCTCCACCTTCACTGTGAGCATAGAATTAAGTGTTCAACCATAGCTTGCATTATTTGTTTCACAGTTGTGTTTATTTCAATAAGCGGATTTCTGCATTCCCCATCACAGATGGTGACAGGGGACTTGGTGGTGTGGCGGTAATGTCACTGGACTAGTAATCCAGAAACCCAAACTAATGCTCTGGGAACATGGGTTCAAATCCCACAGCAGCTGGTGGAGTTTAAATTCAATCAGTAAATCTGGAATTGAAAGCTGTTCTCAGTAATGGTGACCATGGCAACTATCATCAATTGTCGTAAAAAACCCATCTGCTTCACTAATGCCATTTAAGGAGGGAAACCTTCTATCCTTTTCCGGCCTGGCCTACATGTGATTCCAGACCTTGAGCAATGTGGTTGACTCCTAACAGCCCTCTGAAGTAGCCTAGCAAGCTACTCGGTTCAAGGGCAACTAGGGATGGACAACAAATGCTGGCCTTGCCAGCGACGTCCATCCCATGAAAGAATTTTTTAAAAAGTGACCCACCCTGGCCTTTGCCCTTCTCCACCCAAGCAGTAAGAACCTCATTATGAGGACAAGGTTTGCAGGGTTAATGAGCAAATTAACCATGGTGCTGTGGTACAAAAGGCCATTTAAGTGGCCTCCTAAAGACCGAATAAGAATGTGGTCGTGGTAGGGTACATTCTTGCCTGGGGGTGGTCGGGGTTGGTGTGTGGATACTGTTGTCCCCAGCGTGACCAGGAATTCTGAAGACCATGTTACCTGCTGGGGTTAAGAACAAATTTGGAGTGGAGGTGAAAGATCAAGTTGTTGTGGTCCACGTAGGACCCATCACATAGGTTGGACTAGGAATAATCATCTGAGAGAGTTTGAGAAACTAGGGTTGCAATTAAATACAGAACTTCATGAGTAATAATCTCTGGATTGTTAGCTGAGCTATGTGCAAATTGGCATAGGGATGAATAGATGAGAAGGTTAACTGTGTGGCTGATAAAGTGGTGTGCGAGTCATGGATTTCATTTCATGGGGCACTGGCACCAGTACTGGGTAAAGAGAAAACTGGTTGGTGTGGTCTTCTCTTAAACTGGAATGGGACCATTGTTCTGTTGAATTGAATAACTAGGACAGTAGATAGGGCTTTAAACTCACGAGGTGGGGTTGTGGTGAGAGGATTCAGAAAAGGGTCAATTCAAAAACAGCGAGAAATGTCAAGGCAATAGAGCAGAGCAGAGATGCAAGTAGAAATAAGCAGAGTGTGCCAGGAAGGGACATAGAGCTTACCTAAAGTAATGGGACATAGGTAACTCAGGTGATGTCAGGGGAAAAATAGAAATAAATTAAAGCTAAAGGCACAAAAGCTGAATGCAATATATGCTTTGCACAAAGTAGATGAATTAATAACAAAGGTAGAAATCAATTAGTTCAATGTAACAGCTATTATGGAGACGTGGTTGCAGAGCGACCAAGGTTAGGAATTGCATATTCCAGAATATTTGACTTTGAGAAGAGGTAGGCAAATAGGAAAGGAGAAGTGATAATCCTGGTTAGAAAGGATGGGATAAAGACGATAGAGAGAAAGGAGCTTAGCTCAAGCGATGAACATGTAGAATCAATTTGGATGGAATGAAGAAATAGCAAGGGGCAGAAAACACTGCTGGGAATAGTCTATTGGCCTCTAACAATAGCTGTGGTGGTGTTCTTTATATGGCTAGTCCAGTTCAGTTTCTGGCCAATGGTAACCCCCAGGATGTTGGTGTGAAATTCAGTGTTAGTAATGCTGTTGAGCATCAAGGCGAGATGGTTACATTCTATCTTGTTGGGGATTGATCATTGCATGTTACTTGTGCAGTGCGAATGGCACTTGCCACTTATCAGCTCAAGACTGAATGTTGATCAGGTCTTTCAGCATATGGACACGGGCTGCTTCAGTATCTGAGGAGTCATGAATGGTGCAGAATATTGTGCAATCATCAGCAAACATCCCCACTTCTGACCTTATAATGGAGGGAAGATCATTGATGAAGCAGTGGTAAATAGTTGTGCCTAGAACACCGTCCTGAAGAACTCCTACAGCAATGTCCTAAGGTTGAGCTGATTGGCCTCCAACAACCGCAACCATCTTTCTCTGTTGGGCATGACTCCAACCAATGGAAAGCTTTCCCTCTGATTACCATTTACTTCAATTTTCCTGGGCTCCTTGATGCCACACGCAGTCATATGCTGTTTTGATGTCAAGGGCAGTCACTGTCACCTCTCTTCTTGATTCCAGCTCTTTTGCCCATGTTTGGATCAAGACTGCAATGAGGCCTGGACCTGAGTGGCACTGGCAGAACCCAAACTGAACATCAATGAGCAGAGTATTGCTGTTTAAGTGCTGTTTGATAGTGCTGTTGATGACATCTTCCATCACTTTGCTGATGATTGAAAGTGGACTGATGGGCTGTTAATTGGCTGGATTGGACTTGTCCTGCTTTTTGTTAACAGGACATAGTTGGGCAATTTTTCACTTTGCCGGGTAGGTGCTGGTATTGTAGCTTTACTGGAACCGCTTGACTTCAGAGTGTAGCTAGTTCTGAAGCACAAGTCTTCAGTGCTTCTGGAATGTTGTCAGGACCCATATCCTATTCTGGATCCAGTGCTATCTTGATATCACATGGAAAAAATTGAATTAGCTGAAGAATGTTATCTGTGGTAGTGAGGACCTCAGGAGGAGGCCAAGATGCATCATCCACTCAGCACTTCTGTCGACCCTTCCATCACTTTGCTAATGATCGAGAATAGACTGATGGGGCTGGTATGGATTTGCCCTGCTTTTTGTGGACCTGACGTGGCGATTTTCTACATTTCCAGGTAGATGCCAGTGTTGTGGCTGCACTGGAACAGCTTGGCTAGGGGTATGGCTAGTTCTGGAGCACATGTCTCCAGTACTACTGCTGGAATGTTGTCAGGGCCCATAGTCTTTGAGTATCTGGTGTCTTTAGCCTTTTCTTGATATCACGTAGAGCAAAATGAATTGGCTGAAGACTGGCATCTGTGATGCTGGGAACCTAGGGAGGAGGCGAAGATGGATCATTGGCTCGACACTTCTGGCTGAAGATGGTTGCAAATGCTTCAGGCTTGTATTTTGCACTGATGTGCTGGGCCCCTCCATTGAGGATGAGGATATTTGTGGAGCTGCCTCTGCCGATTACTTGTTTAATTGTCATGACTAGTTGAGGAAGGACTGCAGAATTTTTGTCTGATCCGTTGGTTGCTTAGCTCTATTTGTTGCAAGCCACCTCCCTTGTTTGGCATGCATGTAGTCCTGTGTTGTAGCTTCACCAGTTGGCACTTCATTTTTAGGTATGCTTGCTACTGCTCTTGACATGCTTTCCTCCACTGCTTATTGAACCAGAGTTGATCCCCTGGTTTGATGGTACCCCTGGTTTGATGGTAATGTTAGGGTGAGAGATGTGCCGGGTAATGAAGTTGTAGATTGTGGTTGAATGCAATTCTACTGCTGCCAGTGGGCCATCTTCAACACTAAAACCATCACTAGAATTGGCACTTGGAATGTCCAAACACTCCAAATGTGGGAAGGTGTCCCTGATGTTGCGAGAAATGAGAACTTATTGATTCGACATCTTAGGCATCAGTGTGATTTAGTGGATGGGTCAAGGATGAATCAGCAGTGAGGACATGACGGTTCTGTACTCTGGGCAAGAAGAACACCATGTCCATTGAGTTGGCTCACACTGAAGAGATGCTCAGCACAATCATTAGTTGGGTGGAAGCCAGCAAATTATTGCATCATCACCGCCAGATTCAACACAAGGCATGCCAAAGTCAGTGTCATGAAAGTTTGATGCACCAACAGAGGCAGACACAGAGGAGAAAGATGGCATCTACCGTCAATTGCTGGACATACGGAACGAGGCACACAGCTATGTTATCAAGGTACTGATCAGTGATTTCAATGCTAAGCTCGACGGCAATCGGCAAGGACTAAACAGTATAATCTATTATGATCCTTGCCCAAACTCCCAAGTTGTTGGTAGGGTCTTGTTCGGGACCAAATGTTTTATTTAATGTAGTCCAAGTTTGAGATTCAAGACGCTTGCTAATAGAATAAAGCCACAAGATTTCCTGGGTCTTGAACAAACAAAACCAAACTTTACTGTACAAGGTCAGAAACATAAACAATTTACAGTATCTATCTTATTAACCTTGAATGTTAGAGTATATGAGGTACAGGCAAACTATGGTCGCGCACACCACACTGCACAATAAATTATAGATACAGCCAAAGCGGATTCCATGGATTTCTCAACAACCCACCCAGACGCCAATAACACTGAGTCAACCAATCTTGCTGAAAAATGGTCACACGAGTGATTTCAATCTTCACCTTTGAAGATTGAGCCAAGTCATTCCAACTCTGATGGATTCAATGATGACCCACCTTGTGGAGTTTCAGCCTTGTTCCCCTGGATTCCTGAATATATACACAAGTACCAGCTTATAAGCACAATTTCAGACCTTCGACTGTGCTGAGCAGAACACCACTGTTCCAAAGGGATACTTTTGCCCCAGCGGCGCGCAGCACGGAGTCACCAACCTTCGACTGCGTTTGGATCTTCAGGGCGTCTCTTGAACCCTCTTCAATATCGAGGCTCACATGGCATCAACAATGGCCCACCTCACAGGGTTTCAGTCTTGTCTTCCGAGATTCCATTGCCTGAGATTCCAGAGTATACACCCAATCACCAGTTCACAAGCACAATTTCAGATCTTTGGCCATGCCGAGCAGAACACTACTGCTCCTGCAGCATGGTGGCAACAACCTTTGGCTGCCTTCTTCACCAAGCCCATTTTCTGTTTAGAACCTTTTTCTCTGCTCATCTCTTTTTCCTTAATTTTAACTGGGATCTGTTCCTGTCCTATGTCTTTGTCCCCTACCTGTGACTTGCTTTTGGGACCACTCCCTGCCCCATTTGCTTTGTGGGAATTCTCTCTGTTCCCTAACTGGGACGCTTGTCTTTCATGGCACTTCACCCCCAGTCACGTGACTTTGGTTTTCGCACCTTTTTTTGCTTTTTATGTGCAGGTGTGCTGGGCCTTAAGGACTTCAAAATTGCAGAGCTACTGAATTGCACCCGTGCAGCCCCCCCCCGCCTTAAGTCCGGAGTTTGTTGGGACTTGGATTTCCCTACCTCCGCTTTCAGCATTGAGTTAAGTTGACACCATGAGTCAGCAAGCAAACGATGAGTGTCTGTTGGCCATCTGCAACAGTAATGGGCTCAGCATTAGGCATACCTTCTTCAGGCACAAGGACATCCATAAAAAGACATGGAGATCTCCAGGTAGCACCATGAACGACATTGACTATGTATGCATCAGTGGCAGATAGAGGACTTCCCTAGAAAATGTCTGGACTTGTCATGATCAAATCTGTGGAACTCGACTAGACCTCCCATTGCTTAAATTTGGGCTGCGGTATTCAACCAATTTGGGGGACTGGGCTAGATTTGACCATATATTATGTTGAGTATTACTGATAAAAGGCATTTTGTCAAAGCTTTTCACCTTGAAGTCATCAGGACAATCACAAGAATACAAATGTTAGGGGAAACACCACTGTATGAGAAGAGAGTGCCGATTGGTTGGCAAGTGGACTCTGGCAGAGGCGTGTCATGGAGAATGCACCACTGATGGTGACTGACAATTAACTGCCAAACATTGTTTGAAATTTTAAAACAGGCAGCTTGACTCTGATTGGTCAAGGCATTGCCCCGAGGAATGAGCCAGCGAATGGCTATCGCTTATTTAGTTCAGCTGAAACAAGTGCAATGTGTGTACATGTTCTTTCTGTGCAAAGAACAGGGTTCTGTGTATTAATATATGTAGCTTCCAGGACAGGCACGTGCACCACACTGCGAGTCCAACTGACAATCTTAAATTGGTTGTCAGCGTAATTTTTAGCACATAGGATTGTTTAGCAAATATTATCCAATCGTGGAATCACATCTAATGTCGGACACGATGTTCTGAGCTTTGCAAGCAAGGGTCGGTTAGGTACGATCTGTACCTTGCATGTTGTGAACAGCAGAAATGTCATGCTGTTTGATACTATCCTTTGTATGTCTTTGGGGCATAGAAAATAAGAGCAGGAGTAGGCCTTTCGGCCCTTCGAGCCTGCTCCGCCATTCATTATGATCATGGCTGATCCATCCCCTCAATAGCCTGCTTTCTCCCCATATCCTTTGATTCCTTTCGCCCCAAGAGCTATATCTAAATCCTTCTTGAAAACATAGAATGTTTTGGCCTCATTTACTTCCTGTGGTAGTGAATTTCACAAGCTCACCACTCTCTGGGTGAAGAAATTTCTCCTCATCTCAGTCCTGAATGGTCTACCCCGTATCCTCAGACTGTGACCCCTGGTTCTGGACGCCCCCACCATCAGGAACATCTTTCCTGCCATCTACCCTGTCTTATCCTGTTAGAATTTTATAGGTTTCTATGAGATCCCCCCTCATTCTTCTGAACTCCAGTGAATATAATCCTAACTGACTCAATCTCTCCTCATATGTCAGTCCCGCCATCCCAGGAATCAGTCTGGTAAACCTTCGCTGGACTCCCTCGATAGCAAGAACACCCTTCCTCAGATAAGGAGACCAAAACTGCACACAATATTCCAAGTGTGATCTCACCAAGGCCTTGCATAATTGCAGCAAGACATCCCTGCTCCTGTACTCTAATCCTCTTGCTATGAAGGCCAACACACCATTTGCCTTCTTTACCGCCTGCTGCACCTGCATGCTTACCTTCAGCGACTGGTGTACGAGGACACCCTGGTCTCGTTGCACATTCCCCTCTCTCTCAATTTATAGCCATTCAGATAATCTGCCTTCCTGTTTTTGCTACCAAAGTTTTTGCTACCTCACATTTCTCCACATTATACTGCATTTGCCCACTCACTCAGCTTGTCCAAATCACACTGAAGCATCTCTGCATCCTCCTCATAGCTCACTCTCCCACCCAGCTTTGTGTCATCTGCAAATTTGGAGATATTAGATTTAGTTCCCTCATCTAAATCATTAATATATATTGTGAATAGCTGGCGTCCCAGCACCGATCCCTGCGGTACCCACTAGTCACTGCCTGCCATTCGGAAAAAGACCCATTTATTCCTATGCATTGTTCCCTGTCTGCCAACCAGTTTTCTATCCATCTCAATACACTTCCCCCAATCCCATGCACTTTAATTTTACACGCTAATTTCTTCTGTGGGACTTTGTCAAAAGCCTTCTGAAAGTCCAAATAAACCACATCCACTGGCTCCTCCTCATCAATTCTACTAGTTACATTTTCAAAAAATTCCAGTAGACTTATCAATCATGATTTCCCTTTCGTAAATCCATGCTGACTCTGTCCGATTCTGCCACTGTTTTCCAAGTGCTCAGCTATTAAATGTTTTACAATGGACTATAAAATTTTCCCCGCTACCGGCATCAGGCTGACTGGTCTATAATTCCCTGCATTCCCTCTAACTCCCTTTTTAAATAGTGGGGTTACATTAGCTACCCTCCAATCTGTAGGAACTGTTCCAGAGTCTATAGAATCTCGGAAGATGATCACCAATGCATCCACTATTTCTAGGGCCACTTCGTTAAGTACTCTGGGATGTAGATTATCAGGCCCTGGGGATTTATCGGCCTTCAATGCCATCAATTTCTCCAGCACCTTTTCCCTAATAATACTGATTTCTTTCAGTTCCTCCCTCTCACCAAACCCTGTGTTCCCCAACATTTCTGGTATGTTATTTGTGCCCTCCTTTGTGAAGACAGAACCAAAGTATGTATTTAGTTGGTCAGCCATTTCTTTGTTCCCCATTATAAATTCCCCTGTTTCTGACTGTAAGGGACCTACATTTGTCTTCAATCTTTTTCTCCTCACATACCTATAGAAACTTTTAGAAAGTTTTTATGTTCCCCGCAAGCTTACTCTCATACTCTATTTTCCCCTTCTTAATCAATCCCTTGGTCCTCTTTTACTGAATTCTAAATTGCTCCCAATCCTCAGGTCTGTTGCTTTTTCTGGCCAATTTGTATGTCTCTTCCTTGGATCTAATACTATGTCTAATTTCCCTTGTAAGCCATGGTTTGGCCACCTTTCCTATTTTACTTTTGTGCCAGACAGGAAGAAACAATTGTTGCAGTTCACCCATGCGCTCTTTGAACGTTTGCCATTGCCTATCCACTGTCATCCCTTTAAGTAACGTTTCCCAATCCATCATAGCCAACTTGTGCCTTATACCATCGTAGTTTCCTCCATTAAGATTCAGGACCTTAGTCTCAGAATCAACTACGTCACTCTCCATCTTGATGAAGAATTCTATCATATTATGGTCGCTCATCCCCAAGGGGCCTTGCACACCTAGATTGCCAATTATTCCTTTCTCATTACACAATACCCGGTCTAGGATGACCTGTTCTCTAGTTGGTTCCTCAACGTATTTGTCCAGAAAACCATCCCGTATACATTCCAGGAATTCCTCCTTTACGGTATTGTTACTAATTTGATTTGCCCAATCTATATGCAGATTAGTCACCCGTAATTACAGATGTTCCTTTATTGCATGCATCTCTAATTTCCTGTTTAATGCTGTTCCCAACATCACCACTACAGTTTGTGGGTCTATTTACAACCCCCACTGACGTTTTTTGCCCCTTAGTGTTTCTCAGCTCTACCCATACAGATTCCATATCGTTGGAGCTAATATCTTTCCTCACTCTTGTGTTAATTTCCTCTTTAACCAGCAATGCAACTACACCGCCTTTTCCTTTTTGTCTGCCCTTCCTAAATACTGAACACCCCTGGATGTTCAGTTCCCATCCCTGGTCACCCTGCAGCCATGTCTCCGTAATCCCGACTATATCATAACTGTTTACATCTATTTGCGCGGTTAATCCATCCACTTAATTGCGAATGCACCTTGCACAAAGCCTTCAGGCTTGTCTTTTTAACATTACTTGCCCTATTCCCACTATTTTTCACTGAGGCCCTGTTTGATTCTTGCCCTTGATTTCTCTGCCTATCACTTTTCTTACTCCCCTTTCTGTCTTTTGTTCTTGTCCTTGATTCCCCCTCCGCTGGCTCCTTGCATAGGTTCCCATCCCCCTGCCATTTTAGTTTAAACCCTCCCTAACCACTCTAGCAAATATTCCCCCTAGGACATCAGTCCTGTCCAGTTTGTACTGGTCCCAATGTCCCAGGAGTCTGAAACCCTCCACCTCACACCATCTCTTCAGCCACGTATTCATCCGATATATCCTGCGATTTCTACTCTGAGTAGCATGTGGCACTGGCAGTAATCCTGAGATCACTACCTTTGAGGTCCTACTTTTCAACTTACTTCCTAACTCCCTATGTTCTGCTTTTAAGACCATATCCCTTTTTTTTAACCTATATTGTTTGTACCACCAATATGTACCACGACCACTGGTTGTTCACCCTCCCCCTTCAGGATGTCCTGTAGCCGTTCTGAGACATCCTTCACCCTAGCGCCAGGGAGGCAACATACCATCCTGGAGCCTTATTTGCGGCCACAGAAATGCCTATCTATTCCCCTTACAATTGAATCCCCTATAACTATTGCATTCCCACACTTTTTACTCCTCCCCTGTGCAGCAGAGCCAATTGTGGTGCGATGAATTTGGCTGTTGCTGCTTCTCTCTCTCTCTCTCTCTCTCTCTCTCTCTCTCTCTCTCTCTCTCTCTCTCTCTCTCTCTCTTTCTCTCTCTTTCTCTCTCTTTCCCCCCCCCCCCCCCCCCCCCCACCCCCAACAGTATCCAAAGCGGTATATCTGTTTTGCGTTTTGCAGAGGAATAGCCACAGGAGATGCCTGCACTGCCTGCCTAGCCCTCTTGCTCTGCCTGGTGGTCACCCATTCCCTTCCTGCCTGTGGACTCTTAGCCGGCGGTGTGACCAGCTCTCTATACATGCTATCCACGATGCTCTCCGCCTCGTGGATGCTCCACAGTGTCCCTAGCCACCGCTCTAGCTCCGAAACCTGGGCTTCCAGGAGCGGCAGCTAGAGACACTTCCCGCACATATGCTGGCCCCGGGCACTGGAAATGTTCCCGGCTTCCCACATAAAGCAGGAGGAGCACACCACGGATTTGAGCTCTCCTGCCATGACTTACCCCTTTAAATTAAATTATACCTTTTGGAAGATACTTAATATTAAATAATATCAATTACTCTAGGGCCCTTCTTCCCTGTTCCTCGTTGTTACAGAATATAGCCCTTACAAACGATGAACCACAATATAAGAACTTAAGAACTATAAGTGATAAAAGAAGTAACTACTTACCCGACTGTACTCACAGCACTCAAAAGGATCACCTCATTCCCTCCTCATCGAAGTCCCTCAGCCACCTCTCCTCTCCCAGCTCCTTTTCAACTCCCGACTCTTCTCGCTCTCCTTTTCAACTCCCGACTCCTCTCACGCTCCGCTTCCTGCAGCCTGCATTCCTAACAACACTGGCACTGAAATTCATATAACACGTTACTTGTTTATGTGATAGCCAGAAAGCCTTTTAGGCTTGACGGCAGCATCCTGTTCATGGCAAAAACCACTTGTGCTACCATGCAGTAGCAAGACATGAAATAGCTAGCTTTACCTGTTGTTCAAATTTTTGAGTTACCTTGCCCTTCCAGGGTAATCTGAGGTAGACTGGGTACTTTTCAGAGCGGAAAGTTACAGCCTTAGGCCTGTTCATGAGTTTGCAAGATATACAGCGCAAAATAATCTGATTAGGGTAGTCATCCCATAGGATGTTTTTGATGCGCCCTATTTCAGCATCAAGCTTGCATGATGAGCAAATAGCTTGGAGCTTATTTATGAGGTTGCTGTTGAGACCAATCTTATAGCATGTGGAACTGTAAGAATCCCAGCACGGGTATTGACCAGTGAAAGTAGGCCTGTGGTAGACAGTGATAGAGAACCCCCTGGCAGATTGCTCAACTAGTGCATCAAAGAAGGGGAGTTCATTTGATTGCTCCATTTCAAAGGTGAATTTTAAGTGCAAAGTGGAACCCATGAAGGCATGCAAGGAAATTATTACATGCTGCTACAGATTTAAATGTAACAAACGTATCATCCACACATCGGAAATGCGCAAATGGCAGGAGGTTAGGTGTCATTTCATCAAAGACACGATTCTCATGGAACCCAACAAGGATGTTTATGAGAGCTGGGCCTCGAGGGGTCCCATGGCAACACCATCTATTTGGGCATACATGGTGTCATTAAAGCTGAACTCAACTGCGCGAGTTGCTAAGTTCATAAGCTCGATGAATACTGATTCCCGCAACGGTGGCTGAAATAGGGCACATCAAAGACATCCTGTGGGATAATGGCTGCCCTGATCAGATCATTTTGTACTGTATATTGTACAAACTCATGAACAGGCCTTAGGCTGTCACTTTTGGCCCTGAAAAGTGCCCAGTGTACCTCAGATCACCCTGGAAGGGCAAGGTATCTTGAAAATTTGAGCAACAGGTGAAGCTAGCTGTTTTACGCTGCTACTACACAATAGCAACACAAATACTTTTTGCCACTAACAGGATGCTGCCATCAAGCCAAAAAACGACCTGCCTATCACACAAATGAGCAATGTGGTCTATGAATTCAGTGCCAATGTGATGCTAGGAATGTAGGTCATATGTCCCAAAGACTGGCGGATTGTATCAAACAGCATGTTCCTTCCGCTGTTTGCAATGGGCAAGGTACAGACTGTACCCAACCAGCCCGTGCTTGCAAAACTCAAAACAGTGTCCAACATTAGATGTGCTTCTGTGATTGGACAAAATTTGCTAAATAATCCTCACTGTTATAAATATTTCACTGAGCCAATTTAAGATTGTCAGCCAGGCTTGCAGTGTGGTGCATTTGCATTTGCATGGAATGGAAGCTGCACATATTAATACACAGGGCCCTGTTCTTTGCAGACAGAAAGAACATGTACACCCATGCGCCTGATTCAGATAAACCAAATAAATGATAGCCATTTGCTGGTTCATTCTTTGGGCAATGACGTGACCAATCGGAGTCAAGCTGCCAGGTTTAAAATTGCGAACAATGCTTGGCACTTAATTGTCAGTCATCATGAATTTGTGTATTCTCCATGGCAACACCTCTACCAATCAGACTCCACTTACTAACCAATCAGTCTCTTCTCATTCAGCATATGGTTGTTGCTTCCCCTGACATTGGTACTTTTGTGATTGTCCTGATGAGTGCAAGATGAAAAGCTTTGACAAAATGTATTTTTTCAGCAATAGTCAAGCTCTATACTACCAAATGACTATTTATATATTATGTTACATTTAATCCAGTTGTGTATTTGTTTTCTGTTATGGTTTCCCTAGAGCCTTGGATGTAGGCTCTGGCTAATGCACTTTGAGAAAAATGTTATCAGGTAAAATATTTCAGGGTTTATTCTGTAACTGTTAACCGGATTGCAATTCTGAAAAATAAAAGCAAAATACTGCAAATGCTGGAAATTTGAAGGAAAAACAAAATGTTGGAAATACTTAGCAGGTCTGGCAACACCTGTGAAGAGAGAAACATTTAACGGTTCAGGTTCATTAGAACTGGGAAAAATTAGAAATGTAATAGGATTTGAGCAAGTGAAAGGGGGGGTGGGGTAGGGTGGCAAGCAGAACAAAGGTCTGTGATAGGGTGGAGGGCAGGAATGTGGCTGATGATATCTCTCCACTTAGACTGCCAGACCGGGTTCAAAATACACCCAGCTGGAGGGTGAATTCACCTTCCTTGTCAGTTAGCCCATGAGAAAGCAAACTGGGGTCTCCTCCTCGATCCAAATGGGGCTGAATAATTGCAGGTATAGACTTCCCGGGAGCAGGAAAACAGTGCAGAGTTTGATTGGAAGAACAGCAAGCGTGGGAGAGACAGAATCTTTAAGTCGCTGCTTCACTAATCACAGACTCTGTCTCTCCCATGCTCGCTGCTCCAGCTCCTCCAATCATAGGTTCCCTCTCTCCCACTCATGCTGTTCCTCCAGAGATAGAATCTGTGATTGGCATGAAATGGTGACTAGACCAGATGTAAGTATCACATAGAATTCTGCAGCACAGTGGAGGCCATTTGACCCATTTTGTCTATGCAAAGTCGTTATCCAAACAGTTCTTGTCCCTGGCTCTGTTCCATAGCTTTACAATTTTTTTTACCCATCAGATATTTATCTCATATCCTTCTGAAAGTTTCTTGTTGAAGCTGCTTCCAAGTGCAGGAGGAATAAACACACATACAGAAGATAAAGTTACTATGTGACAGCATCACCAATTAAAGATGTTAGTGAGAATGAAATAGGAGTCACTGAAAACCAGAAAGTAACCCTCGAGAAAAGGCCAAAAAGAGCCCTTGGAGAAAAATATATTTTGACCACTGCTGTCAGACCAGCTGAGCATTTCCAGCATTTTCTGTTTTTATTCCGAATTATAATATGTCGTAGTCTCTTACATGGAAAAATTCTCTCAGAATTCCTAAATAGCAGTGTCCATGTTTAACTGCAGTACATGATACCTGATGTCTTGATAGCACATGTTTTGACTTTTATGCAGTGGCAACTCTTGCCCTAATTTTGTACTGTTTGTTATATCACGCAGTGTGTGTGTAATGCAAAATGAGGAAGGCTGTTTGAGTTATCTGCAACTTTCATGCTATGCTTCCATACATTCATTTGCACAGGCCATTTGTGGGTACATTTTGGGGAAGAGGATAGTTCATTTAAGTGCTGGGCTTTTGAGTAACAGCATAAAGGATTTGGAGACTATATTCTATTAAATACTTGAATGGAAAAACTTGTAGGACTACGGGAAAAGAGCAGGGGAGTGGGACTAGGTGGATAGCTCTTTCAAAGAGCCAGTATAAGCCCGATGGGCTGAATGGCATCTTTTGTGCTGTATTATGTTGTGTTTCTTTTAATTATGTGCCCTAACCTATCTGCAACATGATATTTTCATGTAACTTTGTTATTTTGTTACCCCAAAACTTATCAAGATGAGTCATTCTGTGGTTTGTAGAGGGTGAATTTTACTCAGAAGACTTACGTTTCATAAGTACCTATTTCCCCCAGATTCTGAACATTAGGTTTTTATCTCTAATGCAACGGTAAATCAGCCACATGATAACTGTATTGACTTTTGACTTTCTACAAACAATTGTGGTAATTGAAATGAGTTTAAATCTGGCTCTGTTGATGACTGATTCAGGAGGTTGGAATCCAAACCTTATAATGCGCTTCCATAGATACTACATTACATGGAAACAATGATTCAAATTTTCCAACCCAATTTGATACTCAACACAAACCTCCCTCTGCTCCATACTTCATCCCACCCTGCTATTCTATTCATCCCACCCTGCTATTCTATTCATCCCACCCTGCTATTCTATTCATCCCACCCTGCTATTCTATTCATCCCACCCTGCTATTCTATTCATCCCACCCTGCTATTCTATTCATCCCACCCTGCTATTCTATTCATCCCACCCTGCTATTCTATTCATCCCACCCTGCTATTCTATTCATCCCACCCTGCTATTCTATTCATCCCACCCTGCTATTCTATTCATCCCACCCTGCTATTCTATTCATCCCACCCTGCTATTCTATTCATCCCACCCTGCTATTCTATTCATCCCACCCTGCTATTCTATTCATCTCACCCTGCTATTCTATTCATCCCACCCTGCTATTCTATTCATCCCACCCTGCTATTCTATTCATCCCACCCTGCTATTCTATTCATCCCACCCTGCTATTCTATTCATCCCACCCTGCTATTCTATTCATCCCACCCTGCTATTCTATTCATCCCACCCTGCTATTCTATTCATCCCACCCTGCTATTCTATTCCCCCCTTCTTGATACGTGTTCAGACAGAGTCACAGGCACTCGTTAAATGCATCAATGATGTATGTGTCAGCACTCCATGTGGCACCATGTTCCACATTGCTCTTATGTTCTTGATTTCATCTTCTGGTTATCATACATTTATGCCTCTTTTTCCTTGCCTCAGTCTGCCTGCACATTTACCATATTGAGCCCTTACATAACTTGAGAGATTGCTTGCAGGTTTACTATTAGCCTTTTCTTTTGTAGAGAAAAGAACTCCAGATGGTTCAATCTATTATTGATAGTCACATCCTCAATTCTGATAAAATTCATAATACATTTGTGTGGACAAATCTCCAGAGCTTCAGTATGGAGGCAAAACCTGCACACAATACTCCAGATATGACTTAACCTAGATCTGCTTTTTATTCCTGCTTGAGATGTGGGCGATGCTGTTGAGACTGATTGTCCATCCTTAGTTGCCCTACTACAGTCCATGTTGTTTTCCTTATGCTTTGATACACTTCACTGGCAGGGGGCAGCTAAGCATCAACTATATTGGTGTGAGACTGGAGCCACCTATAGGTTAGACTCGGTAAGGATGGCATGTTGCCTTCCTTGAAGGACATTTGTTGGGTTTTTACAAAAATCTGACAATTGCAGATTTCTCAAAACTATATTCAGATACTCAAATTGCCAAGATGGGATTAGAATTCAAATTATCCGGAGTAGTAGACTTGTAATATAACCACTGCATAACCGTATTCATAAAAGTAAGGGCAGTATGATGGGTGATTGGGACTTGATTTGGGTCAGCAGATGAGCAGTAGAGTTTTTATTTGTTCATGGGCTGTGGGTGTTGCTGGCAATGCCAGCATTTATTGCATAACCCTAATTGTCCTTGAGAAGGTAGTGGTGAAGCGCTGCCGTGAACCTATGTAGCCATGATGGTGTAGGCACATGCAGAATGCTATGAAGTAGGAAGTTCCAGGTCTACGACCCAGCAACAATGAAGAAATGGCAATATATTTCTAAGTCAGGATGTTGTGTGACTTGGAGGGGAAGTAGCAGGTGATGGTATTCCCATGTGTCTGGTGCCCTTATCCTTCTAGGTGGTAGAGGTCACAGGTTTGGGAGGTGTTGTTGAAAAAGCCTTGATGAGTTGCTGCAGTGCATCTTGTAGATGGGTATGCGCAGCATCCATGGTGTGCCAGTTCGGGAGGGAGAGAATGTTTAGCATGGCAGATTTTTTTATTCACAGCATGTGGGAAGGACTGTCTAAGCCAGCATTTATTGTTCATCCCTAACTGCCCTCGAGACAACTGCTCGACCATTTTACAAGGAGTTCTCAGAGTCAACCACATTGCTGTGGGTTTGGAGTCACGTTTAGGTTAGTCTGGATAAGGACAGCAGACTTCTTTGCCAAAAGATCACTACTGAATCATATGAATTTTTACAACAATTCTGTTGTTTCATAGTCAGCATTTCTGATATTGGCTTTTTAGCTCAGATTGATTTAAATAATTAGATTTAAATTCCTCAGCCATTGTCGTGGGATATGAACTCTGCTGATGGAGCAGAGATGGATTCTCAGTCTCTGCTGCTGGAATGGGAAGGATTCCTGAGCTGTCCTGATGGGATGGCCTCTCCCAGTGGGACAAATCTTTCTGTCCCTGTCCCCTTGCCTGGGCTGTTTGCCCGTGGCCACTCTGGGCTCTCCCAGTAGTAACTCTGGCCAAGCCAGGCTTGCTGTCTTCCCGGAACCCTGCCCACTAAGGACCAGTAAAGTTATTGGGACTCCAGACCTGATCCCGGACAGCGAACCTGGCATTCTCTCCTCATCCTCTCTGCGTCCGTGCTGCTGCCAGCCAGCAGCATGTTGCTGGGGTGAGGTAGAGGCCGAGACCTGGTAGCTTTTCTGCCATTTCCCATTTTGCACTACAGCAAATCAGTGTTGCTGACAGAAGGAGCAGCCAGAGTCAGCCAGCTCACACCCGGAGTCAGTTACCTCGCAGCTTAATTTAAAAATTATAGATCAGGAATGTAATCCATCCATATTTCCAATGTTCTTATGGGAAAAATATTTTCTTTTAGTGTGTTTTCATTTTGCACACAATTTTTAGGGAATATATTAGGCCTGCTAAATGAGGGATAGCTGTATGGTACTCTGTTTCGTTCTTCATATTGTGGCCACTTTTATGTACTCGAAATGTAGATTAGGTAACTGCTTTGCTGAACATCTCTGTCCATAAGTGCAATCCTGATCTCTATAATTTGCCACTTGAAATTTCCCTCCCATTGTCCAATCTTTGTCTTCAGCCTCCTGCCCTGTTCTCATCAACAACAGTCAGGAACAGTATCTAATAATAACCCTGGGTATTTCCCCCTTTATTTTTTAACAGCAGGATATTTATTGCTTTTGTGGTGTATGTGACTTGCGCCGGGAGGTGAGGGTTTTATGTTTTGAATGTGGATAGTTAGCAAGAGCATAGTTTGGAGTGCCTACTTTATTATTTTCTGTTTAGGATTTGGAAGTCTGTGTGCATTCAGCATATCTCTTTTTTCATTTCAGATCTGCATTTGGGTGGATTATTTCCTACTCTCATTTTCTTTCTTTTTCCTTGTGTGAATCATTGCCAAGCCATTTTTTGTTTACTGTCTTAGCTGTTTGACTTTTTAAATTCTTCTCTGTCTTTCTGTTGCCTCGCTGAAATAATTTTTTGTCATGCAAAAGTGTTCTGCTTTTTTATTAAGCAGTTTGCAAGTTGTTCAATCTGTTAATTTCTCCAATTAGGAGTATCTTGCTTATGGGATTTGTTTTTTGTTTTTGATTTGGGTGAGCACCTCTAACCAAAAAAGTAACTTGCCTTTTTTGGGAGACTGATTGGGCTGCTGTATATTTCCATTGTTTGCAGTTTTCTGTCTCCATATTTAATTATATTTTTATGATGTCTACTTTCAGCTCTCTTAATGCCAGTTATCATGCTTGGCTGAAGGTGTGGATAGGAGACTTGTTGCCACGATGTCAATTCAACTAGTAGGGGATCTGTGGGGGGGAAATTAGGGTGGATTCTCTTATTTCCCTGTGGCAAAGTCATTTATGTCTGTTTAATTTTCTTCATTGCGTGACTGATATCAGAAAATGTGGACAAGAAGCTATGTTGCATCGCACTGTAGATAAGCATGCGATGTTTCACTCTGCTGCACTGAGAAGCCATAGCTTTAAAGTATGAGATGTAATTTTTTGTTATTGTTTACTTTGTTCTCACGGTTACACATTGACATTATTTTGGGATCTCTTTAGCCCATAATAAAATGGAACCATCTTTGTACAGTTGTAATATGAAACTGCATGACCCAACAAATTTTAATAAGTTCCTGGAAGAAGCAGAGCCTTGCCATTAGTGGCCTTTTTATTTCTAAGTGTCTCACATTTGCACTTATTTTTAACAACATGATTTTGCATTGCAGTATTTATTACAAAAGTCTGTGCAATTTATAGCTCACTATTTTGACATTTTAGTTTGGATTTCTAAAAGTCTATATTTTATGCAGATATTACACCACAAATGCAACTTTCAGAGTGCTGCAAATTGGAATGTAACATTGTTTTACCATGGATCTTTCAGGAGTATTTTAAACTGCTTTTGCATAATTTGTTAAATTATGCTTTTTTTCTGTGTGGACAGGACATTTTCATGTTCATTACACGGCAGCTGAAAGGATTGGAAGATACCAAAAGTCCGCAGTTTAATAGATACTTTTATTTATTAGAGGTAAGCTACTTCAACCTGTGTTAACATTAATCAAGCATATATATCACACTTGAAAACAATTCACTGTTCACACAGTAAGAATTCTATTCTGAATGTAAATTCTAATTTTTTTAAATTGTAGCTGTAACTAAGTTGAAAGTGAGCTCTCTGAAAGAAATCAGTGAAAATTCAAAAAGCCCCTCATATTTAGTCATAGCTAATGGAATTCATGTGACTGTCTTCTGGAACCCCTTCATAGCATTGGAGAAGTTCAAGTCTACAGTCTAGAACGAGTGTTTGAGAGAGGACATCATTAACGAAAATCCTGAATATCACTTCAAAGTAAGTCTGGGAAGTATGACCAGAGGACACACATTTAGATATAGTGAAAGATGTACTTAAAGTTGACATCAGGAAGAAGCGTTCTAAGGACATTATAAACCTTTCAAATAAGCTACCAGGTGATTGTGAGGAAAAAACATTAAGACATCCAAAATGTAGCTGGTTACTGAGATGGGGGTGGTGGGGATCTTTAGGAATAAATTTTCATGGATCAAAATGCCTCTCTTTATACCCAATAAGTAGAAAAGACTTCTATAGAGTTTTGATCCAGATAAATTAGTCTTGATGAAAACAGGTGATTGAACTGTTTGTGTATCCGATCTTGAAAACTACAAGCAATACATGTGACCCAACATAATTCCTGAATTAAAACTGAGTTTTACCTTCACTACATAGAAGACCAAAGCAAATATTGTTGGCTGGTGGAAATCTGAAATAAAAGAGAATTCTGGAAATATTAGGACAGGTCAGGCAGCAATTGAGAGAGAAGCAGAGTTAATGTTTCAGATTGATTTTTCATCAGTATGTCAGATTTTAATTTAATAGAACTTAATACCATTGCATCGTGTATATGGAATAATAACATGAATTATGAGGTTTTATGGAAGCATTTATAAAGTCGTTGGGGGCTCTATTGCATTCAAACAAGAACAAATCCAGGAAAAATGCTCAAAGTAATTTCCAAATCTCTTTCTGACCATCTGAAGAAATAGAGGTACTTTTTTTTCCCTCGTAATCAATAAAGATTGTCAAAACAGACTCTCAGGCATATCTACTCATGTTAATTATATGTTAAATCTCATCTTAAAACTCATTGGTTACATTTTCTTCATAGATACATTCCTACATTGAGCTGTATATGCAAGTGACACACTACTAAATTCTACATATGAACATGGAGCAGGAGTAGGCTACTCAGCTCCTCAAACCTGCTCCGCCATTCAATAAGATTATGGCTGATCTGATAGCCTACCCCTGATAACCTTTCACCCCCTTGTTAATCAAGAATCTATCTTGCTCAGCCTTAAAAATATTCAAAGACCCTGCTACACTGCCATTTGAGGAAGGGAGTTCCAAAGGCACTCAACCCCCTGAGGGAAAAGAATTTCTCTTCATCTCTGTCTTAAATGAGCAACCCCTTATTTTTAAACTGTGACCCCTAGTTCTAGATTCTCCCACAAGAGGAAACATCCTCTCCACATCCACCCTGTCAAGACCCCTCAGGATCTTATATGTTTCAATCAGGCCGCCTCTTACTTTTCCAAACTCAAGCGGATACAAGTCTAGCCTGTCCAACCTTTCCTCCTAAGACAACCCGCCTGAGTTTTTTTATTCATCTTTCTGTTCTGTGAAAATATACAAACCACTCATTTTAACAGGATTCCAATTTTCTTCTTAATTGTCAGCTGTGGCTCAGTTGGTTGCACTTTTGCCTCTTCAGTCACAAGGTTCCACATTCAAGACCCACTTCGGGGATTGAGCATAAAAATCAAGATTGACACTCCGGTGCATTCTAAGAGAATGCTGCACTGTAAGAGGTGCCGTTTTTCAAATGAAACGTTAAGCCAAGGCCCCATCTGCCCGCTCAGGTGGATATAAAAGATACGATGGCACGATTTTGAAGAAGAGTAGGAAAGTTATTCCTGGTGTTCTGGCCAATATTTATCCCTCAATCAATATCACAAAAACAGATTGTCTGGTTATTATCACATTGCTGTTTTGTGGGAGTTTGCTGCCAGCAAATTGGCTGTCGGATTTCCTACATTGCACCACATTACGGTGGTGAGCAATTCAAAAGTACTTCATTGGCAGCAAAGTGATCGCTGCCACCTGGAAGGACAAAGACAGCAGATGCATGGGAACATCACCTGCAAATTCCATCCCCCAAGCCCCACACCATCCTGATTGGAACTAAATTGCCATTCCTACAGTGTCACTGGGTCAAAAACCTGGAACACCCGACCTAACTGCAGTGTGGGTGTACTTACACCAGATGAACTGCAGTTGTTAAAGAAAGTGGCTCATCAACACCTTTACCACCTTGAGGGCAATTGGGGTTGAGCAACAAATGCTGTCCTCGCCAGTGATTCTCTCACTCCATGAGAAAAAGTGCTTTGAGACTTGAAAAGTGAAAAATGAGTGCAAGTCTTTTTCATTATAGCCTCTCCTCCATCTGTCTTTAATGAGCACGCAATCTAATTTACTGCTCTCTTTTAATTATAAAACTTTTGCGATCAGCTTGATATCTCTTGGAGTGTTTTTCTATGTTTTCTATGCACCTTATTGTACTTTGCTTTTTATAGCTGTCCCAGTCTGCTGGATTTTCACTCTTACATTTGTGTAAGCGTTTCCTTTTAGCGCGACTTATTTGTTAATCATGGTTTCATCTCTGCATAAATGTAGCTATTGCATTGTACGGGTACTTCCCAGATTTGGATTGCACCAAATACTTCCCACTTATTGCCACTTTAACTAGCAACAGTGCAGCCTAGTTTACTTTTGTCAGTTTATTTCTCAACTCTTTGAAGTTTGCTATACTTATCATGAACTCATAGAAACCTGAAAATTTATGGCACAGAAGGCCAGTGTGTCCATGTCGGTTGGCAAGTAGCCATGCAGCCTAATCACACTTTGCAGTTCTTGATCTGCAGCTTTATAGGTGACAGCACTTCAAATGCACATCCAAGTACTTTTTAAATGTTATGAGTTTCTGCCTCTACCATAAGAACATAAGAAATAGGAATAGGCGTAGACCATTCAGCCCTTCGAGCCTGCTCCGCCATTCAATATGATCATGGCTGACCCGCTAACTCAGTGCCATATTCCCGCTTTCTCTCGATACCCCTCAATGCTCCTTATATCCAAAAATTTATCAATTCCTTTCTTGAATATGCTCAGTGCCCTGGCCTCCACAGCCTGCTGTGGTAGAGAATTCCACAGGTTGACCACCCTCTGAGTGAAGAAATTTTTCCTCATCTCAGTCCTCAATGGCCTGCCCTCAGTATCCTGAGACTGTGGCAACCTGGTTCTTGACTCCCCAACCAGGGGAAACATCCTCCCTGCATCTAGCCTGTCTAGCTCTGTTAGAATTTTATACGTTTCAATCAGATCCCCTCTCATTCTCCTAAACTCTAGTGAATACAGACCCAGTCGAACCAACCTCTCCTCATATGACAGTCCTGCCATTCCCAGTATCAGCCTAGTGAACCTTTGCTGCACGCTCTCTATGGCAAGTATATCCTTTCTTAGGTAGGGAGACCAAACCTGCACACAGTACTCCAGGTGCGGTCTCACCAAGGCCCTGTATAACTGCAGTAAGACATCTCTACTTCTGAACTCAAATCCTTTTGCAATGAATGCTAACATACCATTTGCCTTCCTAATTGCTTGCTGCACCTGCCTATTTACTTTCATTAACTGGTGTACAAGGACACCCCGATCCTTTTGTACGTCCACATTTCCCAATATACCATCATTTAAATAATACCCTGCCTTTGTTTTTCACGCCAAAGCATATAATTTCACATTTATCCACATTATACTGCATCTTGTTTGCCCACACACACAACTTGTCTAAATTGCCCTGAAGCCTCCTTGCTGCATCCTCACAACGCCGCCCAGTTTTGTGTCGTCAGCAAACTTGAAAATATTGCATTTGGTTCCCTCATCCAAGTCATTCATATATATCGTGCTGGGGCCCAAGCACTGATCCCTGCAGTATACCACTAATCACCGCCTGCCACCCGGAGAAAGAACTATTTATTCCCACACTCTGTTTCTGATCTGTCAACCAATTCTCAATCCATGCCAGTATATTACCCCCAGTGCTATGTGCTTTAACTTTGCCCACGAGCCTCTTACGTGGGACCTTATCAAAAGCCGTCTTGAAATCCAAATACATCACATCCACTAGTTCTCCCTTATCTATTCTACTAGTTACACCCTCAAAAAACTCCAGTAGATTAGTTAAGCATGATTTTCCTTTCATAAACCCATGCTGACTTTGTCTAATCCCGTTAATGCTTTCCAAGTGTTCTATCACCATGTCTTTTATAATAAACTCTAGCATTTTCCCCACTGTCCCTCAGAATTTTTTGCCAATAATTTTCCCTCTACCAAAGTTTGGCTGGTGAGCCTCTAATTACTCACTCTATCCCATTTTAAACAATGGTACAACGTTGGCAGTCCTCCAGTTGTCCACTGCCATATTCAGTAACTGGAGAGAATTGAAAAATGACTATCAGAGCCTTCGTGTATCTTCTTTTGCTTCCCTTAACAGCCAAGGTATGTTTTATCTGGGTCTGGACATCCATCCACTCTGCAAGGTTTTGGAACCCTTAATGCACCTCTCTCATTATGATAATTTAATTTAATATTCCATACTCCTCGCTGATTGCAGTATCTATATAGTCCCTCTGTTATGTGAAAGAACCATACCAACATCCTCCCCCTCCACACACAGGTTACCCTTATGGTTCTTAAGAGGCCCCACTCTTTCTTTAGTTATCCTCTGCTCTTTACGTATTTATAAAAAATCTTTTTTTTTATTGCCAATAGTTTTATTAAATTTCAGATTTTGGTTCAAGGATCAGCCAATGCTTTAGTTCACTTCAGTTCCGGTGAAGTTTGATGGATTGGAATCATACAATTCCCAATAACTATAGTTTTTGGGCACTTTGCTCTAGAATTATTCCCATCTCTAAACCGCTTCCATGTGACATTTCTTGGTTCACATGGTTTTATATACTAGTGTGCATTTAATCCATGAAAAAAAATTGAACACAATGGTATAGATTTGCTCACTGCTGCCCTGAGTTTCAAATCTCAGCCATACTGAGTAACATTCTGGGAGACTCATTTTTAAAATAGTGGATGATGTTGGTACCATGTTTGCATTACATACCCACTTAGAACTCTGAGGAGCACTAATATTTGTAGTTTATGCTGTTCAATTTGCAAATAATATTTTGACAATCTATTTTGGAGCTATGTATACTCCAGACACTGAATAATCTCTTTTAATTCTATACTTGATAATAGTAAACTTGCTAATGTTATTTTATTCCACAGAACCTGGCGTGGGTGAAGTCGTATAACATTTGTTTTGAGCTTGAAGATTGTAATGAGATTTTTATACAGCTGTTCAGGACCCTCTTCTCAGTCATTAAGTAAGAGTTTTAAGTGTATTAAGTGTTTCTTCATATTTCCTTTTGAAAATCAAATAAAAGCAGGAGCAAATTATTAGCTTTCTTTTGCTTGTAGCTGTATTAAGGGTGAACTCTGGATATGTGTTGGGCACACAACTTTTGTATAATTTGATAAATATCAGCCCAGCCAGATAAAAATTGGATTCGGGTTTTTTTGACCCATAATCGATGCTTGGATTTCTGTTGTCCTCAAGCTCAGTCCAGGCTCTCTCAGGGCAGACTGAGAATCAAAGTTGGCACCTTCTGACTTGTCTGGCTTTGCAGTACATTGGACAAATTTATTGGTTTATTGGGGCTGAGCCATATTTTTGTTATTCATTTGTGGGATGTGGGCTTCGCTGGCTGGGCCAGCGTTTATTGCCCATCCCCAGTTTCCCTTGAGAAGGCGGTGGTGAGCTGCCTTCTTGAACCGCTGCAATCCATGTGGTGTAGGTACACTCGCAGTGCTGATATTTTAGCAAGTGTATTTGTACGGTGAATGCTGAAATTCCAATACCATTTTTAAATTGCTTTTCATCTCAATGATTTTTCAGTTTCCCTCCATGTAACCATGATAGTTTCAGGAAATCGGTATTTCAAGTTAACAGAAGTATTTAAATAGTTCTTCCCCTTGAATACTGCGACATGATGTGTGTTGTTGTGATCATTGAATTGCTCACCTTTCTGATATGCCTTAAAACAGTCATGCCATTTATTCAGTTATTTTTCAAATATTCAGTCCAAATGAAGCTTAGTGACTGAAGAATTATTTTCCCCTCCAGTTTAATGGCTTCCATTAAATATTTCATGTGTGTTCAAAGGCAAAATAAAACTGAAAATTACTGAATAATGTTCTTTTTGGCAGTTTTGTCATCTAGAGCTGACGTCAAAGAGCAAGTTGGAGTTGTTAAATTATCCATGCCTGGCACAATTGATGGTGCAGGTTTTAGTTTAGGTTACTATTTTCTCTAAAAGATAATTTCTCAACTTCTAAATAAGTTTTTCTGCTAATTGTAAGTCAGTGTTAAATCATTTAATCCATTGAATAGATGTGCATATATACTTTTGATTTTATTTGTGCTAAAAGCATCAGGAATGCTGATCAAATATTTATCTCCAGTGATAATATAATAGGAACCCGACCTGTTCCAATCAATTAACAAGGTTTACTCGCAAGGTAAAATGCCACTCAATGAAAACAAAAATGATGAATTTGTGCAGCTTCTGAAATTTGTATTAAAAAATGTTCATATGTTCACCCTGAGGTTTTTTCAGATAATACTATTCCCAAATCTGACTGACTACAGGAGACAGTGTCTGCTATCATGCAATGCACTATTACCCCTATTTGCAGAATGAGGAATTCCACTTGAACTGTAGAGGTAGTTCTGCAGTCAGTAACCATTTGAACATATTTTTATCTCAGCAACAGCCACAATCAGAAGGTTCAGATGCACATGTTGGATTTGATGAGTTCTATCATCATGGAAGGAGATGGAGTAACTCAGGACCTACTGGACTCCATTCTTATCAACCTTATTCCTGCACATAAGGTATTTGTTCTTGAAGAGAATATTTTGATCATAAACCAAGTTATTTCAAAAAACTAGAAATAAACATCTAAGCAGTGTTTAAAGTAGCAGTTGCTTGATGTTTCCCAGCAATTTTACCTGTACATCATCTTTGTGTCTCCTGACACTCACCAGATTCTTCTGCTCTCTGTCTCCTAATGATTATGATGATTCTCAGAATCCCATATACTCTCTTGTGCCCTTTCATTAACAGCACTTTTGGAAGACATTGAGAAGCTTTCAGGGTGTTTAAAGCACATTTTAAGAATAAACAAAGAATTTTTTAAAACAAAGTTGGATATTTGTGAAACCATTTTTAGAATCATAGAAATGACAATGTAGATGAAGACCACTTGACCATGTACTGTTAATTTAATTTTGTCTTTTGCTTTTATTGTTTATAATCCTAATGCCTCATATCTGTATGCGAGGTTTCATGCTGAACTACACCTTCAGCTTAATTATTATTGTGGTTTTAGTACTTATTTTTAAAAAACTTATTTTTTGTGATTACCAATGCCATCATGTTGGAATGCTTCGGGGTTTTTTGTATCTCACTACTGTTCCACTGTGTTGCCCTAGAAACAGACCAAGTCACATTAGATCGTCTTTTATGTTTAATCAGAGCCACTTTTAGTTCGAAGATTTTTCATGAGAAACTAAGGTGATGCCCAGTGCTTATTTTGGAGGATGCCACCAAATTTAAAAACAGTAGATAATGGGTATATCAGAAAATAAAATTTAGATGATGCAAAGCTTGGGTTATAAAAGAGATGATTACAAGAGAAAGGGTAGGCTGAGGAAGGTAATGCATTCTACAGTTTTGAGGTTCTGAGAATTAAAAAGGCACAATAAACTTTGACCTCACATTGTGGATGCAGAGAGGAGGAACAATGTGTAAAAAGTGTCTTTGGAGCTTAGAAAAGGAGTAAGAGAAGAAATTCACAGAAGCACTGAGCATTGGAGGAACAATGAAAGGCAAAAAAAATGTTTTGACAAAGAGGGAGGTTGGAGGTGCAAGAGTGATCAGGAATTATAAAACAGATTCTATATCCCAGCATACCCATGGAGGAAGACAGTGGCATAGTGGTAATGTCACTGGATGAGTAATCCAGAGGCCTAGGCTAATGCTCTGGGGACATGGGTTCAAATCCCACGATGGCAGCTGGTGGAATTTAAATTCAATTAATAAATCTGGAATCGAAAGGTGACCATTGTCGATTGTTGTAAAAACCCATCTGGAAATCTACCATCCTTATCTGGTCTGGCCTACATGTGACTCCAGACCCACAGCAATGCATAAACAGTGGCTTGTGGTCAACCACATCAGTAATATGGTTGACTCTTAACTGCCCTCTGAAATGTCCATTCAGTTCAAGGGCAGTTAGGGATGGGTCCATTCAGTTCAAGGGCAGTTAGGGATGGGCAACAAGCACTGGCCTTACCAGCGACACCCACACACTATGAAATAATTAAAAATGTTACCCCTCTTGAAACTTGTTTATCCAATTATTTGATTCTGTTTTGATTCTATTCGATTCCCAACTAATAGTTTACCAACAACTGAAACAAGACCACCTGACCAATTATTCTAGTTCTCTAGCACAGTTTCCTTGGCACTAAATTTTGGAAATTTATAGTTCGATCTTCTGTAAACAATCAAATCCCTATAATTTGCCAGCCTGATGTTTGAGTAGTTTCTTCAGTACCATTTCTCTTTGAATAGTAACACCCTTTTTCTGCCTACCTTCATGTGGTTCCACAATCCCAATAAACACCTCTTGGCCATCTCTCACTCTGCTTCAAGTTTGCCTACTTCATTTCTTACTGGCCTCCCCACCATAACTACCTCTCACCACTAATGTGTCTCTAGAAAGCTTTTTTATTGATGTTTGTATTTGAGTATTTTTTGGGTACTCAGCCTTTGTAATTTTCCGTTTTGTACCTTTCCTATAGTCATTTTTGTCATGGCTTTCATTTTTCTAATGTGCCTGTTAAGTGCCAAATGCTTTTAAAATTTAAAAAAAGGACCTTGCTCTGTTCACCCATGAAATCCCAGCCTACATTGCACTATTTTTTCTTTACTAGAGTATACCTGATTTGTTTCCTTTGTATCTGCTGTTTAAATAATGCAATTTTTTGAATGCTGGTTCTTTTTGGTATTTTTATTTCCACAGAAAAGGGGAGGCTTATGGCAGTTACTGAGGGCTCAAAACAGCGGATGCCCTAGAGGAGTATAGAATGTGTAAGGGTGAACTTTAAAAGGAAATTAGGAGAGCAAAAAGGGGGCATGTAAAAACATTGGCAGGTCAAATAAAGGAAAATCCCAAGTTATTTTTACAAGTACATTAAGAGTAAGAGGATAACTAGGGAAAGAGTAGGGCCCACTGTAGTGGTAATTTGTGTGTGGAGCTGGAAGACGTAGGTAGGGTTCTAAATGAATACTTTGTGTCGGTGTTCACAAGTGAGAGGGATGATGTGGGTTTGGAAATCAGGCAGAAGGACTGTGATATAATTAAAAGAAATTAGCATAGAAAGGGAGGAGGTTCTAAGTGGTCTGGCAGGGTTAAAAGTAGATAAATCTCCAGGCCCAGATGAAATGTATCCCAGGCTGTTGAATGAGGCAATGGAGGAGATAGCAGGGGCACTGGCAATAATTTTTAATATTTCAATTTTCAAGAATTAATCTACACTTTGAGAGGCAGAGATTAATCAAGGGCAGTCAGCATGGTTTTGTTAAGGGGAGGTCATATCTGACCAATTTGATTGAATTTTTTGAAGAGGTGACCAGGTGTGTTGATGAGGGCAATGCATTTGATGTAGTCTACTTGGACATCAGCAAGGCTTTTGATAAGGTCCCGCATGGGAGACTGATAATGAAGGTAAGAGCCCATGGGATCCAAGGCAATTTGGCAAATTGGATCCAGAATTGGCTGAGTGGCAGGAAGCAGAGGGTGATGGTCGAGGGGTGTTTTTGTGACTGGATGCCTGTGTCCATTGGGGTTCCGCAGGGATCGGTGTTGGGTCCCTTGCTGTTTGTGGTATATATAAATGATTTTAGGCTTGAATGTAGGAGGGCTGATCAATAAGATCGCGGATGACACGAAAATTGGTGGGGTGGTAAATAGTGAGGAGGATGGCCTTAGCTGACGGCAGGATTTTGACGGACTGGTCAGATGGGCTGATCAGTGGCAAATGGAATTTAATCCGGTAAGTGTGAGGTGCTGCACTTGGACAGGACAAACAAGGCATGGGAATACACTATGAATGGTAGGACCCTGGGAAGCACCGAGGATCAGAGGGACCTTGATGTGCATGTCCACCCGTCCCTTAAGGTAGCAGGACAGGTAGATAATGTGGTTAAGAAGGCATATGGGATACTTGCCTTTATTAGCCGAGGCATAAGAATATAAGAACCGGGAGGTTATGCTGGAACTGTATAAAACGCTGGTTAGGCCACAGCTAGAGGATTGCGTGCAGTTCTGGAATCCGCATTATAGGAAGGATGTGATTGCACTAGAGAGAGTACTGAGGAGATTTACCAGGATGTTGCCTGGGCTGGAGAGTTTTAGTTATGAGGAGAGATTGGATTGACTGGGGTTATTTTCCTTGGAACAGAGGAGATTGAGGGGGAACATGATTGAGGTGTATAAAATTATGAGGGGCATAGATAGGGTAGACAGGAAGGACTTTTCCCCTTCGTGGAGGGATCAATAACCAGGGGATTTAAGGTAAGGGGCAGGAGGTTTAGGGGGGACGTGAGGAAGAATTTTTTTGCCCAGAGGGTGATGGGAATATGGAACTCACTGCCTGAAAGGGTGGTGAGGCAGAAACCCTCATAACATTTAACAAGTATTTGGATGTGCACTTGCGATGCCATGGCATACAAAGCTACGGGCCCAGTGCTGGAAAATGGGATTAGAATAGTTAGGTGCTCGTTTGACCGGTGCAGACCTGACAGGCCGAAGGGCCTTTTTCTGTGCTGTAGACCTCTATGACACTTAATGTAGACAAGTTCCTTTTCATCTTAGTTCAATCTCATTTTTTCCTTTTAGTATCCATAGTCTTGATGCTTTTCCTATTCCTACATTGAACTGCATTGAATATAACGTTTCCAGGTTTTTTTTACTTCTAGAATGCTAGTTCGTGTTGCTTCAGTGCCCAGAACCTGATCAAGTAGTGCTTCCTCCCTCTGTTGGAGTAGTTGCATGTTGATTGAGAATACAGTTCCAAACATCTTTCCACCTTTTCCATCATAAACATTTTCCATATCTGAGTCTGTTTTTGGTTAATTAATATCTAGAAGTATAATTATTAAATTACTTTCCTTTAATTTGTCTATAAATTTCCTCCATTTCCACCCCATTATTTGGTGGCACATGTATTCTGGAGAATGTGACTGACACCTTCATATTCTTCAATTCAGATGGATTCTGTTTACAAGATATTTCTCCTCTTTCTTATTCATTATGGGATGTGAGCAACACTGGCAACGCCAAATCACCCCCCATTGTCCTGGAAAAAGTGGTGGTGAACTGCTGCCTTGAACTGCTGCAGTCCTTGAGTGTTATTGGCACTGCACTCATCCAGGCAATTGTAGAGTATTCCATCACGTCCCTGGCCTTGTGCCTTGAAGGTGGTGGGCAGACGTTGGACTCCCCACCAAATTCCCAGCTGCTGACCTGGTCTTATAGCCATCGTATTTATATGGCTGGTCCAATTCAGTTTCTGGTCAACGGTGGCCCTCAGGGAGTTGATGGGGGTGGATTCAACGATTGTAAGGCGATTGAATGTCTTTGGAAGATGGTTGGATTCTCTCTTGTTGGAGATTGTGATTTCCTCGCAGTTTTGTGGTGTGAGTATTACTTGCCATTTATCAGCCCAAGCCAGAATGTTGTCCAGACCTTGCTGTATGTGGGAATGGACTGCTTCAGTATCTGAGTAGTTGCAAGTGATACTGAGCACTGTGCAATCATTAGCTAACACACCCCCAATTCTGACATGATGGAGAGAAGATCATTGATGAAAAACTGAAGATGGTTGGGTCAAGGACACTACCCTGAGGAACTCCTGCAGTGATGTCCCAGGACTGAGATGATTGAGCTCGATTGACCACAACCATCTTCCATTGTGCTAGATATGACTCCAACCAGCGAAGAGTTTTCCCCCTAATTCCCACTGAATTCAATTTTGGTAGGGCTGCTTGATACCACACTCAGCCGAGGGCAGCAAATCTCACCTCACCTTGAGTTCAGCTCTTTTGTCCATAGTTGAACCAAGGTTGTATCGAGGTCAGTAGCCAAGTGGGTGTTGCAGAGGCCAAACTGAGCTTCAGTGAGCAGCTTATTGCTGTTGTGAACCATGTATAATTTTTTAAGTCGACTTCTTGTGTTAAGAAAGGTAAAAGTGGCTTCAGTTTCATTTAGGTTTTTATGAACGTTGGCACCTCGGAGTCTGGATTGTCACTGAAAGGTTTCAGGTGTTTTAGGTTTAGAATTAAAAGAAGAGAAACCTGAAACTGGTATATCAGTTGGTGAGAAACTCACCAAGACTCCTCAGCTTCCAAACCGTGACCGCTGCAATCTAGAAGGACAAGGGTAGCAGATGCGTGGGAACACTATCACCTGCATGTTCCTCTCCAAGCCACACACCATCCTGACTTGGAAATATATCACCGTTCCTTCACTGTTGCTGGGTCAAAATCCTGGAACTCCGTCCCTAAAAGCACTGTGGGTGTACCTTTTGCAGTGGTTCAACAAGACAGCTCACCACCACCTTCTCAAGGGCAATTGGGGATGGGCAATAGATGCTGGCCAGTCAGCAATGTCCATATTCCATGGTTGAATATAAAAAAAGCTTAGCTGAAATTCACTTAAGAATGAAAGAGTTGGGAAAAGATAAAGCAATGAAAAAGCTTGAACTTGATAAAGGGAAAACGAAATGATGCAGCTTGAAATAGAGAAATGAAAAGACTTGAAATAGAAAAGGAAAGAGCAAAAGAAACGGAAATGCGAAAGCTTGAACTTGACCCCTAGAGAGATAAGTTAGCAAAGGAGGAAAGAGATAAGATAAGAGACAGGGAATTTCCAACAAACAACTTGGCATGAACTGCCTAGAGAAAAGCTTAGATTAAAGAAAGGAAGGAGAGATAGTGGTTTAGAGGATGACCCTGATTCCACTGAGGAATTTGATTTACCTAATGATCTTTGTTTAATGCCCAAGTTTACAGAGGATTGAGTTGAAAGATATTTCAGCTCATTTGAAAAGATAGCTGTGAAGTTGAAGTGGCTAAAAGATGCTTGGACCTTAATGTTACAAAGTAACAGGTAGAGCTATGAATGTGTACACTAGTCTGTCAGAAGAGAAATCTGCAGATTATGAAGTAGTTCAGAGGGCAATATTAAATGCTTGCAAGCTTGTCCCTTAAGTATATCATTTGAAATCTTGGACTTCTAAGGAAAGACTGAATGAAACGTTTATAGAATTTGCTGGGGGAAAGAAATGCTGTGGGACTGGTGGTTTTGATCACTGAAGTTAGAGAAAAATTTTGAGAATGTGAGGGTGGTGGTGCTGCTCCTGACATGCTCTTCTGCCCTCTTCATTGAATCAAGGGTAGTCCCCTGGCTTGATGATAATGGTAGAGTGAGGGATATGACAGCCATGAGATTATAGATTGTGGTTGAATACAATTCTGCTGCTGTTGATGGCTAAAATTACCTCTTGGATGCCCAGTTTTGAACTGCTAGGTCTGATCTGAGCCTATCCCGTTTAGAAGGTGATTATGTCACACAACACGATGACAGAGGATGGGATGGGACGATCTTGGATCTGCAGGCGGCAGAGATTGAACATGTTCCTGCTTGTTCTTTAGTTTAGCTCCACTCCAGCGGGAAGCTTGCTGAGGGTGAGATGTAGCATTGCGGCAAGGAAGATTGAGAAGAGCGTCTTTCTCTCGACACAGCTTTGTTTCACTCCGGTCTGAACGTGGATTGAGTCTGTGGTGGATCCGTTGGTCAGGATCACGGCTTGCATGTCATTGTGGAACATGCAGAGGATGGTGACAAACTTTTGGGGGCAGCCAAAACAGAGGAGGATGCTCCATAACCCTTCGTGGCTGGGAGTGTCGAAGGCATTTGTGAGGTCTGAGTGTCATGTACAAGGATTGGTGCTATTCCCTGCATTTCTCTTGCAGTTGTCACGTGGTGAAGATCACATCCGTGGTGCCCCTTATTGGGCGGAATCCGCATTGCAACTCTGGGAGGAGCTCTTCAGTCACAAGGAGAGGGCAATTGAGGATTCTTGTGATGACCTTCCCTGTGGCCAACGGGCAGGGAGATTTATCTATAATTACCGCAGCCAGACTTGTCACCATTTTTGAAATCGGTCATGATTACGGCATCTGAGATCTCCTGGCATGCTCTCCTGCTCCCAGATAAGGGAGATGAGGCCATGTATTCATGCCAATAGTGCTTCTCTGCTGTGCTTTAGTGCTTTGACAGGGATTCCCTCTACTCTTGATGCTTTGTTGTTCTTAAATGTTGAATGGCCTTTTCTGCCTCATGCCAGGTTGGGGTTGTACTGAGATGGCGGTGGGTCATATGCTGTGGGATGGAGTTGAGGACACTCGCACTGAAGACAGTCTTTGTTCAGAAGATCTTTCAAGTGCTCCTTCCAGCAGGCGCTGACCGCCTCTCTGTCCTTGATGAGCACCTCTCCATTCTTGGCCAGCAGTGGAGTGGGGCCTTGGGTGCTTGGATCATAGGTGGTCTTGACTGTGCTAAAGAAACCTCTCATGTCATGGCTGTCGGCTAACTGTTGGACCCCTTGCCCTTTCTCCACCCACTGTAAATGCATACGTTTCAATTTGGAGCATGTTGGTTTGATAACATTTCCTTTTCTATTACCTGTACACACTGATTTTTTAAATATATTAGTGGGTTCTGTTGACACCTTTCAACCTTTTTTCCTCCTTATTCCCTAAACAGCAAAAGCTCTGTTTCCTTTCAAATTCTGTTCTGGTCTGGCTATTCCCTCCCTCTATTAATTGATGCAATTATCGGGCATAATATTTATTTTTGTTCCCTGTTTTAAGAGTATAGAAATGAGAAAAGTTGTAATGTAAGCAGCTTGGGGGAAATAAAAACTGCATGTTGCATATTTGAAGGATCCTGAACTTGAGGTGATGGCCTGTTCTGAAGTGTTTTTGTATTAGGTGGCCTTGCATCGGTCCCCAGAGGACGCAACTGGACTAAGTTCAATTCCCTGTGGATATTAAAGAATTGCTTTGAATTCAAGAACCATTATTTTTGCATCAACTTACAAACCGAAGCAAATGCAGACAGTTGATTCCTAATGGGATCTAATTTTGTGTGATGATTCTGTCCAAGCAAGGATCGCTATGACGCCTCATATAACATTTTAAATAGGACCTTGACAGCATTGTTGAGGGAAAGGTCCAAGATCTACATTCTTCATTCCCCATTTTTCTTGCGTAGTATGCAGCTGCCCTTTAATGGTCCATTGGAAAGCTTTAATTAACATCGCCTCCTCTTGCAGCTCTCAGAACACATGAAATCCAGATTTTTGTCACCAACTGTGATCTGGAGTTCACCGTTGTAATATGCCATTGGGCCCACTTCTGTTTTGACTCAATTTTTCAGCAGGAATGAAAAAGCAATCAGCAGTGGGAACTCTTACCAACATACCCACAGGTCAGTACGACCCTGCCACAGCTCAGCTTGAGATCAGCTATCTCTACATACACCTGTCATCAACCAGGTATGTGTGACATAACTGCTTACTGGATACTGCACTGAGCAGTAGGGATAACTCTGCTTTGGACAGAACCCTTGCCCCAAAAGCATGGAGTGGAAAACTGCATATTTGAAGGGTCTTGTGAAAAGGAAAATACTGACACAACTTTTGCACTGCAGTCATTATCTTCAAAACCATTAATAGATTTATAATAATTGATATTAAGACGTACTGATTTTTCAGAGTATTGTGTATTCGCTATGATAAACCAGCACATATAGATGTTTGCTAATTTTCTGTTTCAGAACATGAACAAGCAAGCTTATGATTTAGCTAAAGTACTCCTGAAGAGGACAGCTCAAACAATTGAACCATGTATTGCCAGTGTAAGTATCTTGATAATCATTTTCTAATAAAAACAATTCTTCATCTTCCCACCAAGTCAAGTCTATGGCGTAAATCAGAAAATGCAGGAAAAATTCAGGTCTGGCAGCATCTGTGGAGAGAGAAACAGAGTTAATGTTTGGAGTGCATATGACTCTTTTCAGAGCTAAAGAGAAGTAGAAGTGTGATGCGATGGATTTTATACTGTTTAAGAGAGGATGGAGCAAGATAGGAGGTCAGTGATAGGTGACAGCTAAGGAGAGATTGACAAAGATGTCATCGACTCAAGACAAGTATTAATGGTAGTGGTAAAGAGTGAAGAAGTTGCTGATAGTGGTATAAAAGTAAGATAGCAGAAGGTGTTAATAGCAGAACAAGGGCCAGTGCTTTGTGAAAGCACAATATTGAAACAAGTGATAAATGGTGGGGGGTGGTGGCTGGGGAAAAAGGATTTTAAAAATGAACAAATAAGAGAATAAAATTTGAAAATAAATAAATAGATAAAAATTGAATTAAAAATGGGGCAAGATGGACAAGAGAGTTCATGGTCTGAAGTTGTTGAACTCGATGTTAAGTCCAGAAGGCTGTAAAGTGCTTAATCGGAAGATGAGGTGCTGTCCCTCCAGTTTGCATTGGGCTTCAGTGGAACATTGCAGCAGGCCAAGGACGGACATGTGAGCATTAGAGCAAGATGGTGTGTAGAAATGGCAAGCAACAGGAAAGTCTGGGTCATGCTTGCGGACTGAGCGAAGGTGTTCCACAAAGCCTTTCATGGGATGTGGGTGTTGCTAGCTCGGTCTGCATTTGTTGCCCATCCTGAGTTGCCCTTGAGAAGGTGGTGGTGAGCTGTCGTCTTGAACTGCTGCGGTACATGTGGTGTAGGTACACTAACAATGCTGTTAGGAAGTGAGTTCCAGGATTTTGACCCAGTGAAAGTGAAGGAACAGTGATATAGTTCCAAATCAGGATGGTGTGTGATTTTGAGGGGAACTTGCAGGTCATGGTGTTTCCATGTGTTGCCCTTCTGGGCGGTAGAGGTCACTGGTTTAGTAGGAGCTGTTGAAGAAGGCTTGACGAGTTGCTGCAATACATCTTGTACATGGTATACACTGCTGCCAGTATGCACCAGTGATGGAGCGAGTGAATGTTTAAGGTGGTAGATAGGGTACCAATCAGTAGGCTGCTTTTTCTTGTGTTGTTAGAGGTGCACTCATCCAGTCAAGTGGCGAGCATTCCATCACGCTCCTGACTTGTGCCTTGTAGATGATTGACAGTCTTGGGGAGTCAGGAGGTGAGGTAATTGCCGCAGAATTACCAGCCTCCAACCTGCTCTTCTAGTCACAGTATTTATATGGTTGGCCCAGTTCAGTTTCTGGTCAGTGGTAACCTCCAAGATGTTGATAGTGGGGGGATTCAGTGATGGTAATGCCATTGAATGTCATGGGGAGATGATTAGATTCTCTTGTTGGAGTTGTCATTTTCTGGCACTTTTGTGGCATGACTGTTACTTGCCACTTACCAGCCCAAGCCTAAATGTTATCCAGGTCTTGCTGCATATTGCCACAGACTGCTTCAGTATCTGAGGAGTCGCAAATGGTATTGAACTTTGTGCAATCATCAGCGAATATCCCCACTTTTGATCTTATGATGAAGGGAAGGTCATTGATGAAGCAACTGAAGATGGTGGTGCCAAGGACCTGCAGCGATGTCCCTGGGCTGAGATGATTGACCTCTAGCTGCCACAACCATCTTCCTTTGTGCTGGGTATGACTCCAACCAGTGGAGAGTTTTCTCCCTGAATCACATTGACACCTGTTATGTTAGGGCTCCTCGATGCCATGCTAGGACAAATGCTGCCTTGATGTCTTGGGCAGGCACTCTCACCTCTTGAGTTCAGCTTTTTTGCCCACATTTGCTGTGTAAGTTTTTCCAGCATTTGATGCATCAATGACACCTTCCTAGTCGGCCCAATCTCTCCTCATAAGACAGTCCTGCCATCCCAGAGTACACTCAGCTGAGTTGTTGTGAAGGGCTATTGCCTAAGCATATCCACTGCTCTCAGTCACTTAATGTTACATGGATTGAATCAGATTGGCTGAGCACTGACATCTATGATCGCGGGGACCTCAGGAGAATGAATGGGAAGATTTACACTTTTGGCTGAAAATGCTGCAAATGTTTTATTCTTGTCTAATGTTGAGGAAAGTAATGCTAAAGAAACCTTTTCCTGTTGGCTACCTGACTGCCCATCTTCATTCTCAAATGGGCAAGTAGGACTGACAGCTTTGCCCTGGTCTCTTGTAAAGCTTAATTCCATGGTCTCTGTTCCTTAGTGTTTAACATGCAGGTAGTCCTGTTTTATAACTATGTAGTATGATTCTCAATCTAAGGTATACCTGATGCTGCTCCTGCCATACACTTTCAAAGTCTATTGGATCAGGGTTGGGTTCTCCGCTTGATGGTATTAGACAAATAAGGGATGTGCCCAACCATGAATTGCATGGTTGGGTTGGTATACAACCCTGCTATTGATATTGGTCACCAGCACATGACAGATGACCCGTTTCAGAGATCGAGAGCTGCCTTTAATCTGTCCCACTCAGCACAGTGGTCATGGCAATTTACACGATGGAGAGTGACCATTCTTGAGATGAGACTTCATCTTGACAATGACGATGCGGTGGTCACTCCTAACACAGAGACACGCGCGCGCGCGCAGACTGAGAGGGGGGTGGGTGGTGGGGGGGCCTGTTGCAACAAGTTAAATTTGTATGACACCTCTAAAGTAATGATACATCCACAACAGGAATCTATTGCGTGAGGTCAATCATGTTACTTCCTTCTGTTGATTGCCTTGTCTTTTGATACACATTCCTAATGGCAACTATGTTCTTGGCCAACTTGATCAGCAGTGATACTACCAAGCCACTCTTTCTTGAGAATGTTCCCCTCAGAATGCAGCCTGTTTGTCCAATACCTTTACAACTACTTGAATAGGGTTATCCTTGGCAAGTATGAGTTCAGTCGTGTATGCTTATGTTACTGAACTAGAGGTTGAGACGAATAGCTGAGAAAAAAATTCAGTTTGAATCCCTTCATGGTGGCTTGAGAATTTAAAATTCTGATTAAAAGAAAATCTGGTGATAATAAACTGGTATCAGTAAAAGAGACAATAAACTCTGGCCCTTACCCAGTCTACGATATGTGACTGCTATTCTTCCTACCGTCAGGGGAGACTCTGAGCTGTCGGATCAAGTGGCCTAGCAAACTATTCAGTTAGATCAACCTGCTACAGACTATAGCTCTAGCAGGTAATCCACCATTACCTTTCAGGGCAACTAGGGATGAGCAAAAAATGCCAATCTTGACAGCAATGCCCACACCGCAAAAGTGTATAATAAAAATATCTGAGACACAGATTTCTCAACAGGGGCTCCAGTTCCCAGATGTTAACAAAGAGGACTTTGTAGGCTTGATTGTGCTGAGCTTGCCTGGGTCTTGTCCTGGACCATTGCTAAACCCATCTAACATTTTTCTTATTATTGTATTTCATTGGAATCTTTTACAGTTGAGTTGATTGACTTGGGAGGCAAGGCCAGGTAGAAGTGTTGCAGGTTGCATTTCATGGATAATTTTCATGAACCAGTTGTGTTTTTAACAATAATCTAGTAATTTCATCTGGTCCATAAATTACTAGATTAATTAAATTTGCTTTCACAATTTGCCATGGTGGTTTGAACTTTTGGATTCTAGGTTGCTGGTCCAGTAAGATAAATGAATGCATGACTGTCTCCTTCTTAAGCTAAATCTATCTTTGAAAAGTTGAACTTTCTCTTTTATGACAGATTTCTTTGTAAAGCTCTATAGCTGGGAAGGCTTTTCTCTCACCTCATGGGCACAATAAATAAAAACGTCTGATGGGCAGTTCTGTCTAAGCTCTGGAATTTTTTATGTCTACTTTAGAACTATGTTCACTGCATCCATTAGATCATCTTTTGACCATCTTAAATTATAAATGAGCCATCTTACACCCTTTTGCCTCTTTGCAATCTAATTGTATTATAATGACACAAAATTGAGCTCATGGGATTAGGTCTACCTGGCAGATTAGCATGGATTGAAGATTGGTTAATGAACAGAAAACACAGCTGGAATAAATGGGCCAATTTTGGTTTGGAAAGGCAAAATCACCTGTATTCACTACTTGGGTCTCAGCTTTTTACATTCTACAACAGTGACTAAGATGAGGATCCAAGCATAATGTATCCAAGCTTGTTACCAATACAAAGCTAGTTGGGGAAAGTAAGCTGTGAAGAAGATGCAAAGAGCTTCAAAAGGATTCGTGCCGATTGAGTCACCAGGCAAGAACGTGGCAAATGGAATGTAATGTTGGGAAATGTTAAATATTAACTTTGGGAAAAATAGAAAAGCAGAATATATTTTAAATGGTGAGAGACTGGGAACTGTTGATATTCAGTGGGGCCCAGGTTTCATTGTGAATGAATCACAAAGTTAATATACAGGTACAGCGAGCAGTTAGGAAAGCAAATTGTATGTTAGCTTTTGTTACAAGGGTCTTGGAATGTAAGAGTAAAAAGTCTTGTTGTAATTGCATGGCACATTGGTGAGCCTACTCCCTGGAGTACTGTGTGCAGCTTTGACTCCCCACCTAAGGAAGGATATAATTGCCTTAGAGTGGGTGCAGTAAAGGTTCACTAGATTGATCCTTGCATGAGTAGATTGTCCTATAATAAGAGTTTGAGCAGACTCGGCCGATATTACTGTAGATTGCGGCATATAAGTCTACCTGGTATATAAAATGGCCCCATTTTCTCGGTGCCAAAAACCATGTTTAAGCCAATGCTCGGCATATAAATTGACTCCCCTTTTCTATACTCGCATTAGGAGTCAGCCTCAATTTTTAACCTGAGAATTGCATGTTTTTGGCTCACTTTATAAGCTAGTGCATGGGATCACACAGGCAATACGGGTGGCAAAGAAGCAGCGCAGGTGCTTAAGATACGCCCACACAAAATAGACTGCACATGGGTAAACGATGTTCAGAAATGGACCTTGTGGCAAAAAGAATGGAGCACAAAGCTGGTTTCAAGCTATAAGTCGTAACATATGCTAACTCATTAAATAACTACAGCAAGAGAATTTGGTGTTGGTGAAAAAATGATGCAAGAATGGAAGGAGGAGGAATCCATGTTGAAGATACCCAAGACCAAATGAACCATGAGAACAGGGACCAGCCACTGACCTGATCTTGAAAAATGTGTATTGGAATAGGCCCTCAAATCATCAGAATGGTTACGTCGTTACCAGAAATGCAGTGTTTATACACTTAAGTGGGCCAAATCAAACCCCAAGTCCAGTAAAAATTTCAGAGCTGCAGCTAGTTGGTATAACTGCTTTATGTCTATGTCTATGAATATGTCTAGTGTTGTGGCAGAAGATAAGATTGCCCAGAGACAAACAATAGGCCTTGATGCCAAACAACCAGTTCCCAGTGATTCTTCATCAGACAGTGGCAAAACACGTGGACTCATTATGTCGCATCAGCAATATGGATGAAGCATGCATGAATTTCAATATGCCGAGCAGCCAAACTGTGGAGTGGGAAGGTTCAAAAACAGTTCCAATGAAAACCACAAGATCAGAAGACAAGATTCACGGTGATACTAGCCTGCAAGGCTGATGGAACAAAATTAAAGCCTGTGGTAATTTTCAAATGTAAAAGTTGAAAATGAAGTTCCCTGCAGGAATTTTTGTGCATGCCCTTGACAACAGTTGGATGGATAAGGCTGTAGTGAAGTTGTGGATTGATGGTACATGGCATAGGCCTAGGTTAAAAAAAAAACTAGTTTTTTAGTGTGGGACATGTTCAGATCCCACCTAATCGATGAGCTCAAGAAGTGCATGTGAAGAAATAACACCCAAATTACAGTTATACCTAGGGGTCTAATGTCGGTAGTTCAGCCTTTTGGATGTGTGCACCAACAAACCATCCACGACCTTGATCACGCCAAATGGAATAGGTGGACAGTTGATGAAGAAAAAACTTTGATGAAGAGTGAAAATATGTATGCTGCCCGATTTGATGTTTTGTGTGGTTTTGTCATTGTGTCATTAATGCAGAAACTTATCAGGTTATTCATAAGTGCAGAATAAATAGTTCAGTGGATGGGGAGGAAGATGATTTGGTGTGGGGATGATTCTGAAACTCAAAGTGCCAAATTTGATCCAGAGTGAGATGTGTATGATGAAGCCATAGCCAGATTGACTCGATGAATTTGATGAACTCGTTGCATTGGATGCTGAAGACAATGAATTTGATGATTTGTAAAATGTTTTGACATTGAAGGTATGCTTGTAGAATTAATTCATCCAATAAAACATGCTACGTTGATTTAATTTGAATCACTTTTTTTTCCACACTCCAAAATGGTGACCATCTGTAACAGTACTAGCAGTTTACATTTTATGCTTGACATATCAGTTGACCTCCATTTTTTGGACAGATTTTTTGAGGCTTCAAAGGTCAACTTCGACTCTGCAATTTATGGTACCTAGAATTTAGAAGAATGAGAAGTGATCCCATTGAAACATATAAATTCTTAAGGGGCTTGATTGGTGGATGCTGGGAGTCCAGAACTGGCCATCACAGTCTCAGAATAAGGCCATTTAATACTGTGATGAGTAATTTCTTCACTCAACAGTGTGAGAGTCTGAGATTCTTTACCTCAAAGGGCAAGCCCAGTCATTGAGTAGTTTCAAGTCAGAGATCAATAGATGCTTGAATCCCTTAGAGTTAAAACATATAGGGATAGTTTGGGTAGGTGTGGCTCAGGTAGGTCTGCCATGATCTTGTTGAATGGCAGACCAAACTTTGGGGTGGGGGTGGGGTTGGCAAACAGCAGACTTGCTCCTATTTCTTATGTTCTTATGTAAGTCAGATTGAGACGGGGAAAATCTGCATCCTTTCTCAGGATCTCCAAATTTGAACTGCTTATCCCCCAGGATCCTCCTTCAATATTCTGGCTTTTTAAACACAAGTTTGGTGTTCTTAAGTTACTTCATCCTAATTTTTCCTTTACCCTTTTTCAGCCTTCAAAGTGTTCTGAACAAAGGGCATTAGCCTTTAATCTTTGTTTCAGAATGTATTTTTTTGAAGAAACTTATTAACATTTGTTGATATACATGGTTTGAGATTTTGTATTTTTAAACCATATGCTGGATTATTGAAAAAGATCATTCTTAACCACTGAACTATGCCAACAGTGCCTACTAATGACATCTTGTAAATGAATACCAACTTATCATCATAATCATGTTACCTTTCTTGAAAATTTACCATTATCCTCTGGTGTCTTTCACCACTTGTCAAACTGGAAACCGCCCTTGTAGAAGTACATAGTTGCCACTCACTAGAATAGTTCATCTTAAATATATATTTGCAACCTTGCTCTTATCTGACATTCTGTTCATGAAATATTCGTTCAATCAAAGTTTTCTGTTCATGTTCATAAATTTCTTCCTAAATACATTTGACTTTTTGGGAGCAGACCATTGAAATATGGAAACAATTATGAGAGAAACCACACCACCCCAGTTCCAGATTACAGTTTGGTCAAGATGCTATTGTCATTACAACTGAAAAACTAGCCAAAAAATGCTTACTTTTAAACAATTTCTAATTTGTCAGAATACTTGGTACAAAACACACATTTAAAATTGCCCAGCATTTGTGCTAGAATAGCTTGGAAACCTAGCAATTTTTTTTGGCTGTTGCATGTTATTTTAGCAACTTTCAACACACTTTGGGCAGGATGTTGAGCTCCAATATGCTGTATCAAGAAAATAGCAGCACACTCACGGATCAGAATTTCCCAGCTAATGTGTTATTACTGTGGTAGTGAATGTTGTGAAACAGAAGTGTTTTTTTTTCAATGCTCCTTCTTGTACTGGTTGGCTTCAAACTTCAAAATTTGATGATTGCAATCTGGCCTAAGCAAACCAGTTCTAAACTAAAACTGGGTTTGAGCTGAATTTCAATCAGATGCCAGCAAATCCCATTACACCTTTGTTTTAGCCTAACTGCCCAAGTTCACAAAATAATTTCAGTTATGCTCATTATCTTTGGTTTCAGGTTTCCCAAAGTCCTGTATAAGTGGAGGAGAAAAATTCTAAAGGTTAAGAGTTTTGAACTAGGTGGCTATCTTAATTAGAAGTATTGTAGCAAATAGTACACAGGTTGGAAAAGTAATTGCATTTCTAGTTCAGAAACCTAAATTCACATTTTCTGTCAGCGAAAGCGTACCAGGAGAGGTAGAGCAGCACCCATTCAAAAGATGCAATTTTGTTATTTTTCTCTAGGTCGTTACTCTTGAAATAATACTCAGATTTTGAAGTCATCAATATGTTTAATGCCCCATGTATTGAATTAAGTGTTACTTGATTTTACTTTATGGTGATATTTATAAACATTATCATTTTGTTTCTAAGGTGCTCTGACTGATTTCAACACTTTATATTTACTAAAATTTGTTTCATCAGTTCTTTAATCAGGTCCTAGTTCTGGGAAAGTCTTCAGTCAGTGATTTGTCTGAGCACGTATTTGATCTTATTATGGAGCTTTTCGCTATTGATCCTCACCTGCTGCTTTCAGTTATGCCACAGCTCGAGTTTAAACTTAAGGTAAGTTTCAGTTATGTTGATCGATTGTTGACTGATAAGACATAACTCTCTCCATAATTGATGATTATCTTTTGGATTCTAATGTTGAAGTGATTTTGTTTTGATGTAAAGACTGGAAATGGGAATAAAAAGGGCTTTCAAAATGTGCAAGGAATTCAGTGGGCAGGAATATTTGATAAAGTCTGAGATTAGCAAAAGCAGGTGGGAAAAGTGAGAAGGTAAATACTGAATTTAAGATGGCTTATAAAAACTGAAATGACAACTAAGCAGTTTTCAAATTGGCTGCAGTAAGCAAAAATTAAAATATAAATCCAAATAAAATTGGCTGCAAGAGGCTGGAATCGAAGGACAGAGAGAAAGTTATTAAAAAGTTACAGTCTACTCCTGTTAATTTGAAGTTGCTTAATTCAAATTACTGGATAATTCAAATTGCATTTGTAAGGGCCAGTGTGCCAGTTACTTAATTCGAATTTCTGGATAATTTGAATATTGGGCAAAAACGACTTTGAATTATTACGAGTAAATTATATTGTCTTTACCTAGGAATAAGAGATTTGCTGAAGTGAAATATCCGATTTCCAGGAACCGCAGAGGAGGACCTAAACTAGGCAAATAGCAAAGGATATTCTGGCTATACCGAGGTTAGATACTCTTAAAAGAAACAGAATCCCAAGTCTGGACCATTTGCACCCAAGTTTCTTAAAGCAAATGAGGGTTGAAATTAGTGAAACTGACATTTTGTAAGTTTGATAAACTTTGGATGATGTTCCTGAGCTTTGCAAAGTGGCTAACATATCGCCATTGCTTTAAATAACTGTGGAGACATACCTGGAAATTGTAGATTAGTGATCGGAATATTTCGTGGGAAAATATTACAAACAATTTTCAAATTTCTAGTGTATGAGCACCAGAAAAAACATAACTTAACAAGTTATGTTAAGGACAGTGAATATGGACTCCGGGAAGGGAGCTTGTATATAACAAAGTACACTTGTTTTTTTTTCAAGATATTATTGAAGTAAAACGATGAAAATTAATTTCATATTATGTATTTGCTACTCCAAGAGCTTTTGTTACTGTTCCACTTAAATGATAATAGCTAACGCGCAGCGTCATAAAATAATGGGTCAGAAGTGGCACTGGCAAGAAAATTGATTTAAAACAGGATATGTTATAAATAGATATTGTCAAGCTAAAAATAGATCGAGTGGGGTAGCCCAGGGACCATGCTGGTGCCCCAGTTCTACACTTGTACATTTTTCTATAGGTCCTTATTTTAACTGATAAAAGACACTATTTCCCCATATGTCAGTTCTTGAAAGCGCACAGCCCACATAAGCTCTAAAATAACTCCTCATGAATTATTGGAACACTGGAAGGTGAATTTAGATATTTCAGGTTATTTTCTGCTTTTCTTATATTTAGGCTTCTGTATTTAAAATTGCATTCATTGGTGAGTCTTGGTTCCTTGTGGCCTCTAGCTTCCCCGGCTGTAATATCTAGCTAATATACTATCCAGCTTTATAAACAGAAACAAATTGTGACAATCAAATTCTAAGCTGCTATTTGGTAGCTAGCCTTTGTATATGCAGTACTTGTCTTGCTAACTGCAGAAACAAATTAACCTAACTTATCTTTTGGAAGGTTTAAACCAACTTAATGATTTAAACTTTTTAATCTGTTTCTGCTGGGGTTTGCTGAACTGGCATGGTTGTTAGCTCAAATGAGAAGAACGTGCCAGCTATATTCTTAGACAATTTGTACATATTTTTGTTTGATTGAGGCTTGGTTGCTCCCTTCCAGCTTTCTGTAGTTTTGGAGATGACTGATTAAATCAATGACATTTATATTAAGTTAAGCTGGGGACATATTTGTGTGAATAACTGTTTTTCAACCTTTTGTCTTGCGACTGAATTAAAGAAACTGCTTCGTAGCTATGAACAGACAAAAACTGCTTTTTTTTTTGGGCATGGTGCCCCATAAGAACATAAGAAACAGGAGGAGTGGGCTATTTGGTCTTTGGAACCTCCTCAGCCATTCAATAAGATCATGGCTGATCTGATTGCGGCCTCAAAGAAGCCTAATAAATTTGTCAAACACAATTTCCCTTTCAGAAAATCATGTTGATTCTTAATTGCATTTTGACTTTCTAAATGTCCTGTTACGACTTCCTGAACAATGGATTCCAGCATTTTCACAATCTCAGATGTAAGGCTAACTGCCGTTCTCTCTCTCCCCTTTGTTGAATTATATTTGTGTATTTCCAATCCGCTGGGAGCTTTTCAGAATCTACGGAATTTTGGTAGATTATAACCAATGTATCCACTAACACTGCAGCCACTTCTTTTAAGACCTTTAGATTCAGGCCATTAGGTCCAAGAGACTCGTCAACCTTTAGTTCCATTAGTTTTCCTCAACTTTTCTCCCTTGACTATGATTGTTTTAAGTTCCTCCTTCCCTATGTCCCTCGATTTTCTACTATTCATAGGATGCTTTTTGTATCTTGCACTGTGAGGACAGGTATAAAATATTTGTTCAAAGCCTCTATTTCCTTATTCCCATTATTAATTTTCCATTTTCATCTTTTAAAGGATCAATATTTACTTTAGCTACTTCCTTTTCATATACTTGTGGAAGCTTGCGCTGTGCCCTTTATTTTTTTTGAAAATATGATTTTTCAACTTTCAACTAACTGGAAATTTTGCAATTTGTACTGAGGGCAAACTGCTTAAAAATGCAAGGACACTCCCAAGATGAATGTGAGAAACAAACCAGTCACCCTCAGGGGAATGTGAAGAGAGGGACATTTCCAATAATCCAAACACACATCGAAATTCTTAACCTTCTAATGAAGAGGCATTAAAAATGCAAAGTACTGGATGTTGAAACAATGGCTGCCGCAGACAGACGCACCCAAAACCTCTTGGTAATACAGTGGGTTAAGTATTCCAAGGCAAGGCTGCCCAGCCGCTAGAGAGATTTCCAGCCGCTTGAGAGAGATTTCAAGTGACATAGGCGGTGTCAAGAAAGCCTTAAGCAGAGGAAATGGGCTGAAGGCTGCTCTCTCTCCCTCTCTCACTTTTGGAATAAGTGTGTTGTCCGGTTTGAGAAGCCAACTCTATCAGAACCCGACCAGTGAACTGAGATCTCGTAATAATTGCAATATCTTCTACATTTGACCACATCCAAGAAACCAACTATACTCACCCAAATTGGCCACAGCAATTAAGATCCACACCTCGAGAACAATCAAAGGACATTTAACTGTATATTCTTTTAGTTTTCTTTTATTGAGCTCTAACTTCCCTCATTTCTGATACCCGTGTGCCCTCGCCTGAATGACTGCATGAGGGCCAAATGCTTGATGTCACATTTTTATTACTTTTCTTGAGTTAAGTGGTTAATAAATTTTGCTCTTTCTTTGACTCAAGAAAACCTTTGTTTAGTTAGTTCCTTATTTTTTTCATTCATTCATGGGATTTGGGCGTCACTGGCTAGGCCAGCGTTTATTGCTCATCCCTAATTGCCCTTGTTCTGAGGGCATTTAAAAGTTAACCACATTGCTGTGGGTCTGGAGTCACATGTAGGTAAGGAATGCAGATTTCCTTCCCTAAAGGACATTAGTGAACCAGATTTTTTTTGTTTTACAACAATTGGCAATGGTTTAATGGCCATCATCAGACTTTTAAAATTCCAGATTTTTGATTAATTCAAATTACACAATCTGGTGGGATTTGAACCTGGGTCCCCAGAGCATTACCCTGGGTCTCTGTAATACTAGTTCCAGTGCCAATTCCACTATGCCACCACCTCCCCATGAGCTTATTGCTCAGAGCTTAAATAGTTAAATACATTCTGATTTGGAAAAGGCATACCCTCATAAAAAAAAACTTCAAACTTTGTTGTGACCAACTGAGGAGGTTGAATAGAGCGGAACCAGCTCGCCCCTTCTCACCTGGCCTTAAAGCCACTTCTTTGTTTCGTGCTAATTTATTCTTATATTTTACTTTCTCTTTCTTTTTCTCCCTCTTAGTTTTTTTAGCCATCCTTTGCTCATTTCTAATTTCTTAATTTTCTAGCTTACCACTAATCTTTGCAGCATTGTAAACCTTTTCTTTCAAGTTGATGCCATCCTTAACTTCCACAGTTAGCCACGAATGGTGCATCCTTTTCATACATCAAGTATTTCTTTTTGAATAAAGTATATCTTTGAGAGTTATGAAATATCTCCTTAAATGTCTGCCAGTGTTTATCTACTGTCTTAAGTTCTAATCTATTTCCCAGAAGACTCGAGCTTTAGATTCCAGTTTTGCACCCTGAAAATGAAATCATAATTTTATGATCACTCTTGCCTACTTATCCTGCCTCATTACACATTATTTCTTGATTTATACTCTGCCCTACACTGTAGCTACTGTTAGGGGGGAGCTATAAACTATTCCCACCAATGACTTTTTTCCCTCGCTATTTCTTATCCCCACCCAAACTGATTCTACATCTTGATTTTGCAAGCCAAGATCATTTTTCACTACTGTAATGATCTCATCCTTTATTAATGGAGCTAACCCTCCTTCGTGTCCTATCTTCCTATCCTTCCAAAATGTCAAATACCTTGAGTATTCAGTTCCCAGCCGTGGTCTCTTTGTAACCATGTCTCTGTATTGGCTATCATATCAGACCCAATTATTTCTATTTGTGCTATGAATTCATCCACCTTTTTTAATACCACTTTCATCCACCTTTTTTTATACAATTTTCCCAACTCTGTCCCTTTTTGCTGGTGCATTGTTATGTTTGCACGCTCTGTCCCTTCCTGTCACACTTTGGTTATCATTCCCCGTATTGCTACCCTGAACTATTGCCTTTTCCTTTCTCATTTACTTTCTAAATCTCCCCTCACGTGAACCCTTCCCCCTCCTCCTCTACCCCCTGAGCCACCCCCAACTCTATTTAAGTCAAAGCCCTCTCTACGCCCTAGTTGTGAATCGCCAGGGTACTGGTCTCAATACGGTTCAAATGAAGGTCATCTCAAAGATACAGTTCCCTCTTTTGCCCAGTACTGGTGAATCAAAACCCATTTCTCCCATACTATCTTTGAGACATGGCTCCAGCTCTCTGATCTCACATTCAGGACACTCATTCTCTGCTAAAGAGAATAGCATCTGTATCCCTAACTATATTGACCCCTACTACTAGTACATTCCTTTTTACCGCGCCCCTGCCCCCCACTTGAATGGCCCCGTACCATGGTGCTGTGGTCAGTTCACTAATCCTCCATGTAGGCTGCAAGAACCTCAAACTTGTTGGGCAAATGCAAGGACTGAGGATTAAAAGCTTAAAACTCACCAACCAATCATCTACCCGTTTACCCAATTAAAGCATCTTGATGACGCTCTCATGTCTCACTGTGACCTACTCCCTCTCTCAGACCACTCGATGTTCTGTAAAAGACCAGAACAGCACCTCTTCCAAAACTGCGCTGAATTCCCTCACACAAATTCCCATGTTTAGCACTCTTGCCGCATGTGTACTCCATTGAGCTTCATGCTAGTTAACTGCTAAATTGCTCATAATTCTTTGAATTGGTATTTGAGGGGTGATGGTGGTGTAGTGGTAATGTCATTAGACTAGTAATCCAGAGGCCCAGTCTAATGTTCTGGGGACATGGGTTCAAACCCCATCATAGCAGCAGGTGGAATTGAAATTCAATTAACCTGAAAATTAAATGCTGGTCTCAGTAATTGTCTTATAAACACCATATTCAATTGTTGTGAAAACCCATGTGGATAACTAATGTCCTTTTGAGGAAGGAAATCTGCTGCCCTTACCTGGTCACTTCTAGATGTGATTCCAGACCGACAGCAGTGTGGCTTGACTGTTAACTGCCCTCTGAAATGGACTAGCAAACCAGTTGGTTCTTGGGCAGTTATGAATGGGCAACAAATGCTGGCCTTGCCAGCAATTCCCGCATCCCATGAAAGAATAAATTAAGTTCAATGATGTTTCAGATGACTTTACTAACTTCCCCACTATTGATGTGAATGCCATTCCATTTGCATTCAAATTAATGAAAGCTGGCTAGTTCGCACAGTTGGCCCCCACATACTTTTCACCTGTCTCACCCACTTAATGAGACGAAGTTTACTTGTGGTTGACTGTAAAAGTCCCATTATAATTTGACTGTGTACTTTTGGCAAAATTAGTAGTAGCAAGGAATCTGCAGTACAAAATTGTTTCAGTTTAAGAATTGCAATAGTTTGCTGATCTTAATCAATAGCCATGGAGTTCCAAGATGAGGGAAGTGGAACATATGCCTGTCTGCTTGAAGCTGTGGTGCACGGTAAAGGGAGATTTATTTACCTTAACCATGATCCTGAGATTCCATATCAGAAATGGAAAAGTGTGCAATTTCCCAGTGATAATATCCTTTATCTTGATTGCGAAAAGTCTTCTTTTTGGACTTGAAAATTGTTTAGTCACTTATGCCTACTTAAGCTTTAAAGTTTATTCTTTCCGGATTTGTGTCTTGATTCAATTAAATTCATAGTGTGTGAGTAGATTTCTTAGTTGATGTGATCATGTTTTTCTGTTGATATTCAGAGCTAGTGAAATTATTTTTTGTTGCTTTGGATCTCAGTAAGACAAATCTAATTGCTAAAACTTATTAACTGCCGCAAACAGTGAATCACTTTGTTCTTTGTAAAATTTTTACGTTCAATGTAGATAAAATAATTGTTTTTCAGCAATGAGAATTTTTGATAACAAAATCCTGAATACACAATATGTCATCTCAACTTATCCATCTCTTTGGAGATCCCTGGAGCTGCCAGTTCTATTTAAGCTGGGGAACTCATTAATTGTTACGCCACAAGGTGAATTCTGTATGATGCCTCATATTATAATTTCGTGTCTTCCTTCTCTGCTAAGAATAGGAAATTGCTGTAATGGCATGGATTTTGCAGTTGGTGGCATAGCAACCTGCTTGCTGCTGACCTCTAAGAAAGCTACCCACAAAGATCTAGCATGGCATGCAGAACACTTCCCAAGAACCTCTGCCATCCAGCATCTGGCATTTTTTTATTCGTTCATGGGATGTGTCACTAGAAAGGCTAGCATTCATTGTCCATTGCTAATTGCCCTTGAGAAGGCAGTGGTGAGCTGCCTTTTTGAAACACCGCAGTTCTCGTGATGTCGCCACAATGCTGTTAGGAAGGGATTTTGGCACAGCAACAGTGAAGTACCAGCGATATAATTCCGAGTCACGATGCTGTGTGTCATCAAGCAGGTTACAGTTGGTCACATTGAAGAATTTTTACAGAAGGCAAATCAGGATGTAAAAAGCGCTGATTATCCTTCACTTTTTAATCACTTTACAGAGAATGAAATAAAGGTTGGGACATATTTATGGGATTAATGTAGAAGCTAAAGCATTGTCAACTTTACAAACAAGCATTTTTAAAATCTATGCATTTTTTACCATAATGGAGAAATTTAAAATTTTATAGACATAGAATTATTTTTTCAAGGCTGGAGAAGTTGTCCAGTAATTATGAACTTAGTATGACATTTAAAAACTCACTGACACTTCATTCAACAAGGTAGAAGCTGTTGCCACCAATTCCCTGTTCTTCCACATGCTGTGTTGTCTAACGTTAGAAATTACTTGAAATGACATGAACACAGTTTAAGAATATGAGGGCTCCGTTTAAGATGAAGATGTGGATAAATTTTTTCTCTCAAGAGGGTCGCAAGTATGGGGAATTATCTTCCCCGGAAAGCAGTGGAGGCTGGGTCATTGAATATTTTCATGTCAGACCTGCTGAGTTTTTCCAGGTATTTTTGTTTTTGTTTTAGAACTTTTGGGGTTTTTACAGTGAGCTAAACATGGGACTAAGGAGCAGGAGTAGACCATTTAGTCCTTCAAATTGTTGTCATTGAGTGAGATCATGGCTGAACTGGTTGTTGTCTCAACTCCATTTCGCCCCTCACCCCCATCACCCTTCACTCCCTTGTCTGTCAAAAATCTATCTAACTGCCTTGAAAATATTGAATGACCCAGCCTCCACTGCTTTCCGGGGAAGATAATTCCCCATACTTGCGATCCTCTTGAGAGAAAAAATTTCTCCACATCTGTTGTTCCATTGTTTAAGAAGGGTAGCAGGGATAATCCAGGAAATTACAGGCCAGTGAGCCTTACGTCAGTGGTAGGGATATTATTGGAGAAGATTCTTTGTGACAGGATTTACTACCATTTGGAAGCAAATGGGTGTATTAGTGAGAGGCAGCATGGTTTTGTGAAGGGGAGGTCGTGTCTCACTAACTTGATTGAGTTTTTTGAGGAAGTGACAAAGATGATCGACAATGGAAGGGCAATGGATGTTATATACATGGATTTCAGTAAGGCCTTTGACAAGGTCCCTCATGGCAGACTGGTACAGAAGGTAAAGTCGCACGGGATCAGTGGTGAGCTGGCAAGATGGATACAGAATTGGTTTGGTCATAGAAGACAGAGGGTAGCAGTGGAAGGGTGCTTTTCTGAATGGAGAGCTGTGACTAGTGGAGTTCCGCAGGGATCAGTGCTGGGACCTTTGCTGTTTGTAGTATACATAAATGATTTGGAGGAAAATGTAACTGGGCTAATTAGTAAGTTTGCAGACGACACTAAGGTTGGAGGAGTTGCAGATAGTGAAGAGGATTGTCAAAGGATACAACGGGATATAGATCGGTTGGAGACTTGGGCGCAGAAATGGCAAATGGAGTTTAATCCGGACAAATGCGAGGTAATGCATTTTGGAAGGTCTAATACAGGCAGGAATTATACAGTAAATGGCAGAACCCTTAAGTGCATCGACGGGCAGAGGGATCTGGGTGTACAGATCCACAGGTCAGTGAAAGTGGCAACGCAGGTGGATAAGGTAGTCAGGAAGGCATATGGCATGCTTGCCTTCATTGGCAGGGCTATTGAGTATAAAAGCTGGGAAGTCATGCTGCAGCTGTATAGAACCTTGGTTAGGCCACACTTGGAATATTGCGTGCAATTCTGGTCACCACATTACTAGAAGGATATGGAGGCGTTGGAGAGGGTGCAGAGGAGGTTTACCTGGTCAGGAGGTTATTAGCTATGAGGAGAGGTTGGAGAAACTCGGATTGTTCTCACTAGAGCTACGGAGATTGAGGGGCGACTTGATAGAAGTTTACAAAATTGAGTGGCATGGACAGAGTAGATAGTCAGAAGCTTTTTCCCAGGGTGGAAGAGTCAATTACTAGGGGACATAGATTTAAGGTGAGAGGAGAAAATTATAGAGGAGATGTGCGGGGCAAGTTTTTTACACAGAGGGTAGTGAGTATCTGGAATTTGCTGCCAGAGGAGGTGGTGGAAGCAGGTACGATAGTGGTGTTTAAGAGGCAGCTTGACAAATACATGAATAGGATGGGAATAGAGGGATACGGACTCTGGAAGTGCAAAATGTTTTAGTTGATGGGCAATATGATTGGCGCAGGCTTGGAGGGCCGAAGGACCTGTTCCTGTGCTGTACTTTTCTTTGTTCTCCATCTTAAACAGAGACCTTATATTCTTAAACTGTGTTCATGTCATTTCAAGTAATTTCTAAAGTTTGTATCTACAACAACACAGCATGTGGAAGAAGGGAATTGGTGGCAACAGTTTCTGGATTTCGGCTTTTAAATGCATATGTGTGGACGTCAAAAGTTGCTGTCAGTTTCATAGGGTAAAGATAGTGAATGCTGGCAGTTTGGCTGTCATTACAACTGCCAAATCTCAGCCATTACGTGGGCATGAGAATTTTCCATTTTGCTATCTCTTCACTCAGAGGTGTCTTTCTCACCCAGATGGTTTTGTCGCAAGATTAATCTGTTGAACTGCTCTGGCTTAGTGTCTTATTTTCCCAGTTGTATTAGCTAACATTTGTGCACTTAGAATTCATGTTTTCAGTGCATTGGACTGGGGCAGCAATTGTATTTCATGCCATTTACTGTAAATTCTGTTGGGATTGTGCTTAGCTCTTATTGCATATAAAACAATATTTGAGACCAACATTTAGCTGGAAGAGTAGCGGAGTGCATGTCATGAATTTGTCGATACAGAGTTAGCAATTGAGCATTGTTTTGCTCATAATGTGTCAATATGCAACTGAGCAGGTTCTAAGATTTGGCAGGGAGCTGGAGACTGAGACCCAAACTTATCTTGATATCTTTCATGCCATCTACCTCCGCCCAACCCACCTTCTGCATCCTGACTCATCAGCCATTTCTCATACTTTATGTGCACTTTAAGCCCCTTTTATGCTTGTAGGTGTCATCACACGTTGCTTCACCCATCAGTAGACAATTTCTGCCTTGGCAATTTTGTAAAAGGCATTTGATGCACAATTGGTGAATTTTGTACAGATTTTCATAGGCAGTCATAAATCTTGAGTTGCCAATGCAGTTTTTTCAGGTCTCTTTTTTAAAAGCCCCAAAAAGGTTCAGAAAACAAAGATTTTATAACTGAAAAATCAAACACTTCAAAATGAACATAAATTACCTCAAAAAACAAACTGAAAACCTCTTCAGCTAAAAAATATGTTCTTATTTTGGTAACTGTAGGTGCTTAAGCACAAGTGCTATTTAAGTCGGTGTTCATAACAGGAAAGGAGTTGTTAATATTTTAACTAGACTGGTCTAAGAGAAAGCTCAGATTTCATGAGCCCACATTTTCAGAAAGAACATGCCTTCAAAAAGAAATTCTCCAATCCACACAATATGAAAACCACACTAATTAGAAATCTTTTCTGGATAATGGAAATTTCCGCAAGCTGCACACGCACAGATATGATTGAAAACTTTCCAACTGTTTGAGGGCAAAATGTACAATTTAAGCCCAGTCTTCGAGGGCTGAGACCATGAAGTGAAACAGTTTAAGAAAGGCACTTCAAAACAAAATGCAATTCAATGGGCAAATTTAATCATGTTATTGTGAAATATGTAATATTTCAGAATTTTATAAATTTGCTTGAAACCTTATTTGCACATAAGAAATTTTAGCTCCTGAGGGAGAAAAAGCTGATGTTTCCTAAATGCGTGTAAGTGATTATGTTGGTTCATGTTTTAATACATTGGTAGATATTCAACTGCCTATTTGTAATCTGCTGTTTTCATGAGTCATTAGTAGCTTCTCATTGGCAGTTTCCTAGCTGCTTACTTTTAGATTCAGGCATTGCTCGTCCCTGGTTCTGATTTGTTGCTATTTAGCACTTTTTGATCTAATCAACAAAGTGTTGATGAAATGTTGACATTTCAATGATTGAGACACAGAAAATGAAAACAATGTGTAGCTGAAGTGCATGCTACATGCAAGAGTTATAATACATTTTGATAGTTTATTGGCAAATCTCCAGAGGCTCATGGTAAATCAGAATGTTTATACAGACATAGATGTTATATAGTATCAATCTTGAAGTAAATGTAGGTGTGTGTGTCCGCTAAAGCTATTAAAGCCTGTATGATGTGAAGTAAATACATGGATGAGTTTATAAAGAAGTCATTTTAAAATGCTGTAGATATACTGGTTGAAATATTGTGTGTTCTTGGACAATTCCCTCGTTCTGTGAAATGTGATGTAGATTTGACAAAGAGAAAATGCATTCTATGTTAACAGTTTTTAATTATAAAGATGAAAATATGATGCTGTATTATGAGATGGTCACTGACATGAGAATACTTTACTCTGGAGGTCAGTGTGGTAACGATGGTATTTAGTATTTTATTTAATACAACTCATGGTTGAGTGCTTCATAGTCAGTGAATTGTGCACTCTAGAGATTAAAAATCAGCATATCCTGGCCATGAGAATAATATCTTATCTCACTGACCTTCTGTTACCTCCCTTACATCTGCTTGTAAAAGCATCAATTGGTTCAGAAGGTAGCTTAGTGTATGGTCAAATTGAATTACTGTACATTTTTATCTTTGCCACATTTTAGGTTTTTTCCTAACTTTAACCATGCATTGTGAATGGAGTTTTAAAGGTTTGACACTTTGAGCAAGTTACTTGTTTGGTCCTCAGAAAACTGGTCATTCTTGTCTATTATACTCATGCCAGTTTGTTTTCCCAGAGTAATGATGGAGAAGAGCGACTGGCTGTTGTTCGACTCTTGGCTAAGCTATTTGGTGCAAAGGATTCAGAGCTCGCAACACAAAATCGTCCTCTGTGGCAGTGTTTCCTAGGACGGTAAGGGACTTTTTGTTAGTTAATGACTCGATGTGGAATTTTTCCTGTGCATAATTTGCTTTCATTAGAAGCATGAGATGTTTGTGGGAGCTTGCTGTGCACAAATTGGCTGCTGCATTTCCTGCATTACAGCAGTGATCACACTTGAAAAGAATTTCACTCACTGTAAAGCGCGACAGTAGTCATGATAAGTGTTGTATAACTATGTTTTTCTTTTTGTTAGTTTCAGATAAGCTCTTATTAAACTGCACAAGTACTCTTGAAACCTCATTTCTTAAAAGTGGTTAAAAATGCTTAGGTTTGGTTCTACAGAGAGAACAGCACCATCATACCTTGTCCAAATGATGATTCTGTGGTGATAATAAATGTTAGCCTGATATTCGCCATGATCTGAATGGCAGAGCAGCCTCGAGGAGCCTATTCCTGCTCCAAATTCGTATTTTGCAGCTCTTTCACCTCTACACCCATGGTTGCACCCTAGGATATTAAAGGAAGTAGCTACAGAGATATTGGATGCACTGGTAGTAATCTCTCAAGAATCCTTAGATTCTGAAAAAGTCCCAGAGAATTGGAAAACTGCCAATGTAACACCCTTATTCAAAAAGGGAGGGAGACAAAAAACAGCTAACTATATGCCAGTTAGTTTAACACCTGCCATTGGGAAAATGTTGGAGTCTATTTATAAAGGATGTTATAACAGAGCATTTAGAATTACATAATCTAATCAGGCAGAGACAGCATGTCTTCATGAAGGGGAAATCATGCCTGAAAAATTTATTAGAATTGTTTGAGGAAGTAACAAGCAGGATAGGGGAACCAGGAGATGTAATATATTTGGATTTGCAAAAGGCATTCGATAAGGTACCAAATGTAAGGCTACTTAATAAGAAAAGAGCCCATGATGTTGGGGGTAGTAGATTAGCATGGATAGAGTTGGGATAAGGGAGGCATTTTCAGGATGGCAACCTGTAACTAGTGGAGTGCCACAGTGATCAGTGCTGGGGCCACAATTATTTACAATATATATATTAATGACGGATGAGGGAAGTGAAAGAACTATCGCCAAATTTGCTGTTGATACAAAAATAGGTGAGAAGGTGAGTGGTGAAGATGACACAAGGAGTCTACAGGGGGATATAGACAGGTTAAAGGAGTGGGCAAAAAAGTGGCAGATGAAATATAATGTAGGAAAATGTGAAGTTATGCACTTTGGCAGGAAGAATGGAGGAGCCGAATATTATTTAAATGGAGAAAAACTGCACAAGGCTGCAGCACAGAAGGATTTGGGAGTCCTTGTGTATGAATCCCAAAAAGCTAACATAAAAGTTCAATAAATAGGGAAGGCAAATAGGATGTTGGCCTTGATTTCAAAGGGAATGGAGTATACAAGTAGGGAAGTCTTGCTAAAACTACACAAGGTGCTAGTTAGACCACACCTGGAATTCTGTGAACGGTTTTGGTTCCCCCATTGAAGGAAAGATATACTGGCATTGGAGGCAGTCCAGAGAAGGTTCACGAGGTTAATACTGAGTATGGAGAGATTTTCTTATGAGGAGAGATTGAGTAGGTTGGGCCTGTACTCATTGGAGTTTAGAAGAATGAGAGGCGACCTTATTGAAACATTTAAGATTCTTCAGGGGCTTGCCAGAGTAGTTGTTGAGAGGTTGTTTCCACTTGTGGGAGAGTCTAGGGCCAGAGGGCATAATCTCAGAGTAAGGGGTCACCCATTTCAAACAGATGAGGAATTTCTTCTCTGAGGGTAGTTAATCTGTAGAATTCTTTACCACAGAGGACTGTAGAAGCTGGATCGTTAAGTATATTCAAGGCGAAGATAGACAAATTTTTAATCAGTAAAGGAATCAAGAGTTATGGGGAGAAGGCAGGAAAGTGGGGGATTATCTGATCAGCCATGATCTCATTGAATGGTGGAGCAGACTCGATGGGCTGAATGGCCTACTTTTGCTGCTACATCTTATGGTCTAATTGGATTTTTTCCTTGCCAAATATCCATGTACGTACTTTGACACTAGTCAACACAAATTAGTAGATAGCAATTAATGAATGAGCAGTCTTCCCAGGTTTTCTTTTTGGTTCGCTCCAAAAAAGGGATGCTGAGGTCATTATATTGCCTTTTTTTAAATTCATTCACAGGATGAGGGCTCCATTGGCTGGGCCAGCACTTATTGCCTATCCCTAGTGGCCCTTGAGAAGGTGATGGTGAGCAGCCTTCTTGAAACGCTGCAGTCCATGTGGTGTAGGTACACCCACAGTGCTGTTAGAGAGGGAGTTGCAGGATTTTGACCTAGCGACAGTGAAGGAACGGCGATATATTTCCAAGTCAGGGTGGTGAGTGACTTCGAGGGGAACTTCCAGGTGGCTGTATTTCCATGTATCTGCTGCCCTTGTCCTTCTAGGTGGTCATAATTGTGGGTTTGGAAGGTGCTGTCTAAGGAGCCTTGGTGAATTCCTGCAGTGCACCTTGTAGATGGTACACCCTGCTGCTACTGTGCGTTGGCGGTGGAGGGAGTGAATGTTTGTGAATGTGGTGCCAATCAAGTGGACTGCTTTGTCCTTGGACGGTATCTAGCTTTTTGAGTGTTGTGGGAGCTGCACTCATCCAGGCAAGTGGGGAGCATTCCTTTACACTCCTGACTTGTGCCTTGTAGATGGTGGACAGGCTTTGGGGAGTCAGGTGGTGAATTACTTGTCGAAGGATTCCTAGCCTCTGACCTGCTCTTGTAGCCACAGTATTTATATGGTGAGTCCAGTTTGGTTTCTGGTCAGTGGTAACCCCCAGGATGTTGATAGTGGGAGATTCAGTGATGGTAATGCCATTGAACATCAAGGGGCGATGTTGGATTAGTGCTGGACATTAACTGAACAATCTACAATTTTCACATTACTGATATTAATATAGTTTTAATTTTGTGTTATTTCAATTCTTTCCTCTTGAAAGCACGCATATATGCAGCTTTTCACCAAAAGCTTATCCGCTGGTTGATTTATTTACTGAAACATCCGTTTTACAGAATTTGGGGATGGTCATTGCCTGACACTTGTGTGGCACGAATGTTACTTGCCACTTGTCAGCCCAAGCCTGGATATTGTCCAGATCTTGCTGTATTTAGACATGGACTGCTTCAGTATCTGAGGAGTTGCGAATGGTGCTGAACAATCATCCGTGAACATCCCCACTTCTGACCTTATGATGGAAAGAAGCCCATTGATGAAGCAGCTGAAGATGGTTGGGCCTAGGACACTACCCTGAGGAACTCCTGCAGTGATGCCCTGGAGCTGAGATGACTGACCTCCAACAACTACAACCATCTTCCTTTGTGCTAGGTATGACTTCAATCAGCAGAGAGTTTTCCCCCTGATTCCCAGGGATTCCAGTTTTGTTGGGGCTCCTTGATGCCACACTCGGTCAGATGCTGACTTGATGTCAAGGGCAGTCATTCTCACCTCACCTCGGGAGTTCAGCTCTTTTGTCCATGTTTGAACCACGGCTGTAAATGAGGTCAGGAGCTGAGTTGCCCTAGCAGAACCCAAACTGGGCATCAGTGAGCAGCTTATTGCTAAGCAAGTGCCGCTTGATAGCACTTTTGAAGACTCCTTCCATTACTTTACTGATGACTGAGAGTCATCAGATGGGACAGTAATTGGCCGGGTTGGATTTGACCTCGTTTTGTGTACAGGACATAGATGGACAATTTTCCACATAGCTGGACAGATGCCAGTGTTGTATCTGTACTGGAACAGCTTGGCTGGGGCTTGGCAAGTTCTGGAGTACAAGTCCTCAGTACTATTGCCGGAATATTGTCAAGGCCCATAGCCTTTGCAGTAAATAGTGCCCTCAACCATTTCTTGATATCACGTGGAGTGAATCGAATTGGCTGAAGACTGGCATCTGTGATGCTGGAGGCCTCTGGAGGAGGCCGAGATGGATCATCCACTTGGCACTTCTGGCTGAAGATTGTTGCGAATCCTTCAGCCTTACCTTTTGCACTGCTGTGCTGGGCTCCTCCATCATTTAAGGTTGAGGATATTTGTGGAGCCGCCTCCTCCAGTGAGCTGTTTAATTGTCCACCACCATTCGCGACTGGATGTAGTAGGACTGCAGAGCTTAGATCTGATCCGTTTGTTGTGGGATCTCTTAGCTCTGTCTATCACTTGCTGCTTATGCCGTTTGGCACGCAAGTAGTCCTGTGTTATAGCTTCACCAGGTTGACACCTCATTTTTGGGTATGCCTGGTGCTGCTCCTGGCATGGCCTCCTGCACACTCCTTTGAACCAGACTTGAGCCCCTGGCTTAATGGTAATGGTAGAGTGGGGGATATGCTGGGCCATGAGCTTACAGATTGTGTTCGAGTACAATTCTGCTGCTGCTGATGGCCCAAAGCACCTCATGGATGCCAAGTCTTGAGTTGCTAGATGTATTCGAAATCTATCCCATTTAGCACAAAGGTAGCACCACACAAAGGAGGGTATCCACAATGTGAAAGCGGGTCTTCGTCTCCACAATGACTGACTGTGTGGTGGTTATTCCTACTGATACTGTCATGGATGTCAGATGCATCTGCGGCAGGCAGGTTGGTGAGGGTGAGGTCAAGTATGTTTTTCCCTCTTGTTTCCTCACCACCTGCCGCAGACCCAGTCTAGCAGCTGTGTCATTTAGGACTCGGCCAGTAGTGGTGTTACCGAGCCACTCTTGATGATGGACTTTGATGTCCAAGTGATGAGGGCGGTACATGGTAATCAGCAGGAGGTTTCCTTGCCCATGTTTGAACTGATGCCATGAGGCTTCATGAGGTCCAGAGGCAATGCTGAGGACTCCCAAGGCAACACCCTCCCAGGTGTATATCACCTCTGCTGGGCCTGTCCTGCTGGTGGGACAGGACATACCCAGGGATGGTGATGGTGGGGTCTGGGACATTATCTGTAAGGTATTATTCTATGAGGATGACTAAGTCAGGCTGTTGCTTGACTAGTCTGTGAGACAGCTCTCCCAACTAGCCCCCCAGATGTTAGTTAGGAGGACTTTGCAGGATTGACAGGGATGCGATTGCCGTTGTTGTTTCCGGTGCCTAGGTCGATGCTGGGTGGTCCGTCTGGTTTCATTCCTTTTTTTTTGTGACTTTGTAGCTGTTTGTTACAACGGAGTGGCTTGCTAGGCCACTACAGAGGGCATTAAAGAGCCTGGAGTCACAAGGACAACAGATTTCCTTCCCTAAAGGACATTAATGAACCAGATGGGTTTTTACAACAATCAACAATGGTCATCATTAGACCTTTAATCCAGATTTTTATTGAATTCAAATTCCACCATCTGCTGTGACAGGATTTGAACCTGGGCATTACCCTGGGTCTCTAGATTACTAGTCCAGTGACAATACCACTACGCCATCGTCTCCCCATTGCTTGCATTGTCTTAAAGTGGGACTGGTTAGCTTAGCAGGGTGTTGATTACACAAGACTTGCTACATGAGACCTGAAAAATGCATGGAAGATTGTTCAAATGAAACGGCACAAAAACGGCAGTTGCTGGAAATCTGAAACAGATAATGCTGGAAGCATTCCACAGACCGGTTACCATTTCAAATAAGAAATAGCTTAGCATTTCAGGTGTGGACCTTCTCAAAATTGGAACATGTTCCAGATGAGTAACATTCAAAAATGGAACAGAACAATGGGAAGGGGAATTTTTTTTAAAAAAGTGCCATAGACCTGTAAAATGTTTAATTAGAAAACAGGTGATAGCTAAATGACAGAATTGATATTGATATGATAAGAGAACAATGAGAGAACATTAAAAAATGTGCAAGTCACTGACAGGATGAGGATAGCTGGTGATGGAAGGTTGTGGGAGGCAAGGAGAAATAAAAAACAGGTAAAATTGGCAAAGCAGAGTAGGCTCCAAGTGCCCAGAAGGGAATAATAATACAGGTTGACACCAAGGGCAGTAGCTGCCTGTCAGCGCAGAGTTCTGATGGAGCTCCCAACACCAAGCATGAGAGATTCCTCCTTTCTCCCCAACCAAGATGCTAACACATTGGACCCACATTGTTGGCACTTCCTGCCAAGGAGGAAATGGCAACTGTTACAGCTTGAAGTAATCCAAGTCAATATATTAAGGCCACTGAGCTACAGGAAGTACCTGGTAGAGATGTGGGGTGCTCTTTTTCGAAATTATGTTGAACTTCTTTGGAATAGTGTTGAAGGCCATAGAGAGTAGGTTGCACTTGTGGACAGATCAGAAGCATTTGTAGCATCAATCTTCTAACCTTCGTATAGTTTCCCCAATGTGGAGAGTGCAGAGGAGATTTACCAGAATAGTTTTAGGGATTAGGGATTTTAGGTACAAGGTTAGGTTGGAGAAGCTGGGGTTGTTTTCCTTGCAGCAAAGAAGACTGAGGGGAGTTTTGATAGATGTGTACAAGATTATGACATGTTTAGATAAGGTAGGCAAAGAAAAGCTGTACCTGTTAGCTGATGGTTCAAGAACTAGGGAAACACATTTAGGCTTTGAGCAAGAAACACAGAGGGTGTGTCAGGAAAACTTTTATATGCAATGTGTGATAATAGCATAGAACTCGATGCCAAGGAGGGCGGTCTAAGTGGAGAAGATTAATGATTTCAAAAAGAAGGAAGGTTAGATGGGGGAAATGGGACTGGCTGGATTTGGCTGATGGACTGAATGTCCCCCTGTGCCGGTATAATTCTGTGACATGGAGCATCACATACTGAAGATAGTCACTTTTGTATTGTGTCTGCAAATGTGACTCAAAGCTCCCTGTTAATACATTTGAAACTATTTGGTTCACTCTTACTCTGACCTCCATCTTTGCTCTTTTGTGTTGTTCTAGTTAAACTCAATGTGAACTGGAGAATCAGCGCCTTATCATTGTATTCCATTGATTTATTATTGGCTTGAATAATTTTAGAACTGCTCTGTAGGTCATGGTTGATGAACCAGATTGAAAGTTTAAGTGCTGACTAAAGTAGTGGACAGGGAATGCCAATGCATGTTACTTATCTGACTTCCAGAGGCATTTGGTAAATTCCCTGGTACAAGATTGTTAGCTAAAATTGAAGCTTATGGAATAGAAGGCAAATTATTGATCTAGTTAAGAAATTGGTTGAATGTTAGACCATAAGACATAGGAGTAGAAGTAGGCCATTTGGCCCATCGAGTCTGCTCCATCATTCAATGAGATTATCGCTGATCTGATAATCCTCAATCCCAGTTTCCTGCCTTTCCTCCATAACCCTTGATTCGCTTACTGATTAAAAATATGTCTATCTCAGCCTTGAATATACTTAATGACCCAGCCTCTACAGCCCTCTGCGGTAAAGAATTCCACAGATTGACTACCCTCTGAGTGAAGAAATTCCTCCTCATCTCTGTCTTAAATGGGTGACCCCTTACTCTGAGATTATGTCCTCTGACCCTAGACTCTCCCACAAAGGGAAGCTGCCTCTCAACATCTACCCTGTCAAGCCCCTGAAGAATCTTATGTTTCAATAAGGTTGCTTCTCATTCTTCTAAACTCCAATGAGTACAGGCCCAATCGACTCAACCTCTCCTCATAAGAAAATCCCTCCATACTAGGGATCAACTGAGTGAGCCTTCTCTGGACTGCCTCCAATGCCACTATATCTTTCCTTCAATAGGGGGACCAAAACTACTCAGCGTATTCTAGCTGTGGTCTAACTGGTGCCGTGTACAGTTTTAGCAGGACTTCCCTATTTTTATACTCCATTCCCTTTGAAATAAAGGCCAACATTCCATTTGCCTTCCCAATTACCTGCTGAACTTGTATGCTAGCTTTTTGTGATTCATACATGAGGACTCCCAAAGCCCTCTCTACAGCCCTAGTTATTCGATTCGCCAGGACATTGGCCCCAGCACGTGAAGCCTGTCCCACCGGAACAGCTCCCTTCTACCCCAGTACTGGTGCCTTTGCCCCATGAACTGAAACCCATTCTTCCCATGCCAATCTTTGAGCCACGCGTTTAACTCCTTGACTTTATTTATCCTATGCCAGTTTGCCCGTGGCTCAGGTAGTAATCGGGAGATTATTACCTTGAAGGTTCTGCTTTTTGATTTATCTCCTAACTGTTCAAATTCTTTCAGCAGAACGTCCTTCCTACCCCTATCAATGTGGACGACAAGTAGACCCCTCTCCTCCCACACCAAGCTCCTCTCCAGCCCTTAGGAGATGTCCTTAACCCTGGCACCAGGCAGGCAACACAGCCTTTGGGACTCACGCTCACGGCTGCAGAGAACAGGATCTATCCCCCTAATTATTCTCTCCCCTACCACTACGACGTTCCTATTTCCTCTCCCTGACTTGAATGGCTCCCTGTACCGCGGTGCCGTCGCTCATTTTCCCTGCAGTCCCTGCTCTCGTCCACACAGCTTGCAAGAACCTCGTAACTGTTGGGCAATTGTAAGGGCCGCGGCCCCTCGAACACTGTCCATTGGGTACCTGCATCACCTGCACTCACACCCTCCAGTCCCTGATGACAGACTAAATTTGAATGATCGAATCTGAGGGGTATGACCGCCTCCTGGAGCAAAGAGTCCAGGTAACTTTTCCCCCTCCCTGATGTGACGCAATGTCTACAGCTCGGAATCCAGCTTTTCAACTCAGATCTGAAGTTCTTTGAGTTGCAAACACTTCCGATAGATGTGTTCTCTCTGGATCACCTTGGTGTCCAGCAGGCTCCACATACTGCAGCAGCAACACATCACCTATCCTGCCATCACTATTGTATTGTATTTTATTTAATTTATCAATTAATTACTCTGGCATCCCCGCTCTTTACACTTTTATTGTAATTTTTTCTTTAACACCAGCATTGATCTTATACTTAACAAGCTATTTTTAAGAAAAAGAGAGAAAAAATAGACTGGAGACCGATACACAAACTAAAGACCTTACTTTTACTTCAAAGACTTGAAATACTCACCAATTCTACTTGCCAATCTGCTTTCCTTTCACTTGCGTCACATTGTGGTTCGTGATGTCACTCCACCACTGGCCTCAGTGCAGGCAGGCCTCACGATCCGTGCCTTTTATCCTCTCCTGCTCACACCTCGCTCAAAAACTTATTTTGAGCCTTAGGAATAGAATTTATTTTAATCACTTACCAGATACTCAACAATTAACCAGCTTCTCCTGTAACAGAACAAGAATCAATCCCTGCTGGCTGAAAAGTTTAGACAAAAGCAACCGAAAACCTTGTTCCCTTCCTCTGCTTAACTCTCTGAAGTACTCAATTTTATTGTAAAGTGCTAAGTCTCGCTAAATTGGTTACTTATATATGCTCCAAACACAAAATGCCTATCTTGAGTCACTTTAATGAGGATCAAGCTTTAACTGGTTCTTAATTAAGCTGTTAGGAGAAATGGGAGTTGGGATCGTGTGAAGGTACACTCATTGGCAGGATGTTTCTCATGGTGTCCCGCAAGGATCTATGCTGTGATCTCAACAATTCACCTTATTTATTTGTGACTTGATGATGGAGCAAAGGGCCACATGTCCACGTTTTGCATTAACACAAAGGTAGGCTGTATTGTAAGCAATGTAGATAGGAGCATAAAATTACAAAAAGATTTTTTAAATACATAAAATTTTTAATGTTTTTTGTGGTTTGGGTGCCACTGGCCAGGCCAGCATTTGTTGCCTCTCCTTCATTGCCCTTGAACTGAGTGGCTTGCTACTGAGGCCTTTTCAGAAGGCAGTTAAAAGTCAGCCGCATTGCTGTGGGCCTGGTGTCGCCTGTTGGCCAGATTTCCTTCCCTAAAGGACATTAGTGAACCAGATGGGTTTTACAACAATTAATTACGACACCATTACTAGCTTTCAGTTCCAGACTGTTTATTAATTGAATTTATATTTCACCAGCTGCTACGGTGGGATTTGAACCCATGCCCCCAGAGGATTAGGCTAGGTCTGTTGATTGCTAGTCCAGTGACATTACTACTATGCCACTGCCTCCCCATTAAGCAAATGGGCAAAACAGTAGCAAATGGATTTCATTGTAGGCAAATGTCAGACCATCCACTTGGAAGCTAAAAATGGTTGAACAGAATACTTCATAAATGGTGAAAAGATAGCAACACTGGAGGCCCAAAGATACTTGGATCCATGTACATAGATCATTAAACTGTTATAAACAGATATGGAAAAAAGCCAATGGAATGCTGGTCTTCAGTCCTGGAGGGTTAGGATACAACAGGATGAAAGTCATGCTTCAGCTGTACAAAGCCTTGGCCTCACCACACCTGGAGTACTGTGAGCAGTTCTGGGCACCATATCTTGGGTGAATGTATTGGCTGTGGAGGGAGTACAGTGTAGATGCACCAGAATGATATCTGGACCCCAAGGAAGTTTTCACGGTTTTAAGGGGGCAGAAAGTTGATAGAAACTACCTGGGGAGCTCTGCTGGGCAGATTTAATAATTTTGGGGACTTGAATCTTCATGTAGTCTGGACCAATCAAATTGGCAAGGCGGGGTGATGGCGTAATGGTATTGTCACTGGATTAGTAATCCAGAGACCCAGGGTAATGCTCTGGGGACCCAGGTTCGAATTTATTGAATTTGAATTCAATAAAAATCTAATTATGACCATGAAACTATTGTCGATTGTTGTAAAAACCCATCTGGTTCACTAAAGTCCTTTAGGGAAGGAAATATGTTGTCCTTACCATTGCCGTCCAAACCCACAGCACTGTGGTTGACTCTTAAATGCCCTCTGAACATGAAATGCTGCCCACGAATGAATAAAAAAAGTCGAGTAGATGGAGTTTGTAGGATGTTTTTGTGGCAGTTTCCTGGGACAATACGTTAGATCCATTACAGTGTAAGGAGGTAGGATTAATTAGTAATCTCATAGTAAAAGATCTGCTGGGAACGAGTGGTCATAATACGATGAATTCCATGTAAAGCTTGAAAGCAGCACTGTCCAATCACATACAAGCATTTTCAGCTATATTAAACATTGGTATGAGGGGAGAACTGGCTCCGGTTGATTGAGTACATAGACTAAAAGGTATGGCCGTAAATAAACAGTGGGCTAAACAGGATTGGGAGTATTTTAGAAACCAAAGGGCCATCAAAAAGTTGATAAAAAGGGAGAAAAAATGAGAATAGACTAGCTACGAATATAAAAAAAAACAAAATTGTAAGAGCTTTTGCAAGCATATAAAAAGGAAGAGAATAGCTAAAGTAAACATTGGTCCCTTAGAAGCAGAGACAGGAGAAATTATCGTGGGGAATGAGGAAGTGGTAGACATGGAACAAATGTTTTGTATTTCTCTTCACAATAGAAAACATAGTCGCAGAATCTCTATAGTGTAGAGGAGGCCATTTTGCCTCTAAGATTTTTGGATTCAGGCCCACAGATAGCTGAATAGGTAGTCCACTAGTCATAATTAATTTTAAGATGGTTTATTAAATTGATTAATAAGCAAAAGTTTAAATATAATGCATTAACTAAATAGACAGAAAAAGTATGCGCAACCAGTAGCTGTTGAGAGCAGCTTGTCGATCCTGGAGAACAAATGGATAGTTCACACAATGTGTTGATCTCAGTAGCTTGTGATAACAGCATTCTGCTGTATCATTGAAGTGTTAGTAGGAGCCCCTTCATCTTCCTCCTCCTCCTCCTCCGGTCCACCTTCCATCTGAAGAAGGCAGGTGCCCAAGGAGCACTGCTACCTCACCAGCACCTCAGGCCCCTACTACCAGTATGATGCCAATATACACACACACACCCTTTTTGGTGGGTGTGGGGGCTCGTAGCTTAACCAGTGTCAATTATCTATCTAACTATTCTGACAAATGGATACAGGACAGATACATAGAAGCATAGAAACTAGGGGCAGGAGTAGGCCATTTGGCCCTTCGAGCCTGCCAAGCCATTCAATATGATCATGGCTGAATCTCTATCTCAACGCCATATTCCCGCTTTCTTTCCATACTCCTTGATGTCCCTAATATCCAAAAAATTATTCGTTTCTTTCTGGAACATACTTAGTGACCCGGCCTCCACAGCCTTCTGTGGTAGAGAATTCCGCAGGTTGATCACCCACTGAGTGAAGAAATGTTTCCTCATCTCAGAGGTCAACATATTCAAAACATCAGATTGGTTACCACCCCCCCTTGTTCATCACCCTGCTCAAGGTCAGCTTTTCAGTTTACATCATGCTGAGGGTCATATCCTGGCCCTTTCTAAACACTTGCATAAATAAGGGGGTGCACAAGGCACCATCATTCCAGCTGAGGAATGTCAACATGGCAGTCTGAACTAAGTGACCTTGCAGTTTCTGAAGACTGTCTAGAGGTCAAGGTGTTTAGAAATTCTCTTTTTCAATAAAGAGAATCAATGCTGTTTAGCTAATCTCATAAAATGCAGAAAATACGTGTTTTTAAAGACCCCAATTTCTGACATGCTGATTGAGTCTGCACTGGCTCTCACTAGCCTGCCTTATCCCCATAACCTTGCATGTTCTTTCTTTTCAGATAGCAATTCAATTCCCTTTTGAATACCTCGATCGAACCTGCCTCTACTGCCCTCTCAGGAAGGTCATTCCAGACTCCAACCACCCTCTGGGTGAAAAATTTTTGCCTCACATCACTTTTACTCCTTTTGTCAATTATTTTGAATCTGCGCCCTCTGGTTCTTGATGCTCTCTTGAGTGGGAACAGTTTCTCACTATTTACCCTATCCATACCCCTCGGGATTTTGAATACCTCTACCAAGTCTCCTCTCAGCCTCCTTTTCTCCAAGGAAAACAGTCCCAATCTCTCCAATCGATCCTCATACCTACAATTCTTTATCCCTGGAATCATTCCTGTGAATCTTAACTGTACTCTCTCCAATGCGTTCACATCCTTCCTCAAGTATGGCACCCAGACTAGATGCAGTACTGCAGATGAGGCCTAACTAGTATCTTATACAAATTCAACATGGACCTCCTTACTCTTGTACTCAATGCCCCTAAGATACAATATGCTTTATTAACTGCCCTCTCAACATGCCCTGCCGTCTTCAATGACTTATGTACATATACACCGAGGTCCCTCTGTTTCTGCAGCTCCTTTGGAGTTTCTCCCTTTGTTATACTGACTTTCCATATTCTTCCTGCCAAAATGAATCACCTCACACTTCTCTTCATTGAACTTCATCTGCCGCTTGTCTGCCCAATCCACCAACATGTCTATGTTCTTTTGAAGTTCACGACTATCCTCATCACAGTTGATAGCGTTTCCAATCTTCGTATCATCTGCAAATTTTGAAATCATGCCCTGCACACCAAAGTCTAGGTCATTAATATATATCAAAAAGAGCCAGGGTCCCAACAATGATCCTTGGGGAACTCCCAGAGAGTTGCCACCCAACATTTGTTGTTGTAAAATATCCCTTGAAGAGTCCGACAGAGAGAAAAAAAGTAACTTTTCTTCTACTCCAGCCACCAGTGGGAGCCATCAGAAACTTTGGGCTGCACAGCAACCTGCAAGGAGACTTCTTTTGGCAGTTTCCCCTGAACAGGCTCCACTGAAGTTTGTTCTTGTTGGCCCTCCGTTGCTCGCACCCCTCTGACTGGCATGGTTACAGCTTGTCTATGGCGCTGACCCGTTCAGGATGCAGAGCGCCATAGCAGCCCTCTGCTTTGCGGAGTGCTCGGGCCGATATTTCCAGGGTACAAACCTTCCCTACAATCTGCAAAATAACCATTAACCATTACTCTCCGTTTCCTGTCACTCAGTCAATTTCTTATACCAGTGCCTACTTTCCTTTTTATTCCATGGACTAGAATTTTGCTCACAAGTCTGTTGTGTGGCACAGTATCAAATGCCTTTTGAAAATCCATGTACACCACATCAACAGCGTTGCCTTTATCAACCTTCTCTGTTACCTCCTCAAAAAAACTCTACAAGTTAGTTAAACATGATTTTCCTTTAATAATCCACGCTGGCTTTCCTTAATTATCCTGCACTTGTCTCAGTGACTATTGATTTTGTCCTGAACTATAGTTTCCAGAAGTTTTCCTACCACTGAAATCAGACTGACTGGCCTGTAGTTGCCAGCTTTATCCTTGCAACCCGTTTTGAACAAGGTTGTTACATTCCAATTCTCCAATTCACAAGTTGCATACCAGTAATAAAGGGCAACCTAGGTGCTAAAAAAAGTGAGGAAATATCAGCAGCGAAGTCATACTGGAGAAACTTGAGGGACTAAAACCTGACAAATCCCCCAGGACCTGATGGCTTACGGCCTAGGGTAAAAGAGAGAGCTGCAGAAAGTGTGGATACACTGGCTATGATATTCCAAAATTCCCTAGATCCTGGAAAGGTCCCAGCAGATTGGAAGTCAGCAAATGCTGTTTAAGAAAGGAGAGAGAGAGGAGAGAAAACGAGGAGCTACCAGCCAGTTAGCCTGACATCAATCATCAGGAAAGTACTGGAATCTATTATTAAGGAAGCCTTAACAATGCACTTAGAAAATCCAAGTATAATTAGACAGAGTGAACATGGTTTACGAAAGAGAAATCACATTTGACAAATTTATTAAGAGTTTTCTGAGGATGTAACTAGTAGGGTAGATAAAGGGGAATCAGAAGATGTAGTATATCTGGATTTCCAAAAGACATTTGGTAAGGTGCCACAAAGGTTAATAGGCAAGATAAGGGCTCGTGGAGTTGGGGGTAATATATTAACATGCATAGAGAATTGCTTATAGACAGGAAGCAAAGAACAGGCATAAATGGGGCATTTTCAAGTTGGCAGCCTGTGACTATTGGAGTGCTCCAAGGATCACTGCCCATGCCTCAGCTATTTACATCTATATTAATGACTCAAACAAAGAGTCAGTAATGTACCTATGTTTGCTGATGATACGTAGTTAAGTAGAAATATAAATTGTACGGAAGGTATAGAGGGACTGCAAAGAGGCATAGGCAGGTTAAGTGAGTGGGCAACAAGATGGCAGATAGCGTATAATGTGGGTAAGTGTGAGGTTATTCATTTTGGTTGTAAGAATAGAAAAGAATATTTTTGAAAAGCTAAACTTGCAAATGTTGATGTTCAGAAAGAATCGAGTATGCACATACAAGGAACAAAGTTAGTGTGCAGGTACATCAAGCAATTAATAATGCAAATGGCATCTTGGCCTTAATTGCAAGGGGATTGGAGTGCAAGACTAAGGAAATCTTGCTACTTTTGTGCAGGGCCTTGGTGAGACCACACCTGGAATGCTGTGTGCAGTTTTGGCCTCCTTATTTAAGAAGGGATATACTTGCGTTGGAGGCAGCACAGTGAAGGTTCACTGGATTGGTCCCTGGGATGGGAGGGTTGTCCTGTGATGAGAGGCTGAATACATCTGCGTTCTGTGGAGTTTAGAAGAATGAGAGGTGATCTCATTGCTGAGTGGTTGTTTCACCTGGCTGGAGAATTTAGAGCACAGGGACACAATCTCGGGGTAAAGGGGCAGTCATTCAGGGCTGTGATGAGAAGAAATTTCTTAAAGGGTGTGAATCTTGAATTTTCTATCCTAAAAGGCTCCATTGTTGACTATATTTAAGGCTGGAATAGACAGATTTTGGGTGTCTCAGAATCAAGGAATATGGGGAGTACGTGGAAAGTAGAGTTGAAGCCCAAGCTCTGCCGTGATTGTATTGAATGGCGGAGCAGGCTCGACGGGTAGTATGGTTTACTCCTCCTATTTTGTGTGTTCTTGTGAGACTAAGGCCAGGGGAGATGATCTAAAAATTAGAGCCACATCTTTTAGGAGTGAAATTAGGAAAATCATTTGCGTACAAAGGTTGACCAGAGTCCGGATGCTTTCTACAAATGGCAATTGTTGCCAGGTCTATTATTTTTAAATCTGAGGTTGATAGATTTTTGTTAACCAAAGATATTAAGAGATATGAAGTAAGCTTGCTTTATGGAGTTAGATTGTTGGTGACCCATGGTCTCGTTGAATGGCAGAACAGGCTTGAGGGGCTAAATGGCCGACTTCTTTTCCTATGTTCTGTTTCCTTTATCAGTATGTGCTGCTGATATGAGATACAATGGGAAAGATGGACTGAGGCTTGACAGGTGGGGATCCTGAGTTGAAATGTTTTTCTGGCAATGCCACCTGTAGAGCTTAAAGTCGTGCTTTTGCTTTCTCCCAAGTGCCTGGTTTGCTGGGTCAGCTTTTCCAGTTTTTTTGCACTCATTTCTATCACCCACCTTCTCAGCTGTTCACATTCTATTTGTCTTATAAATGTCTTTATTTCTTGATTTTTTTTAATCATATGCTTGTTGTTGCCTCATGCCAGAGAATTATCTCCTGTTTACCACATTGCAAGGGGATTGGAGTGCAAGACTCATACAAACATAAGATGCTTTGTGCTTATGTTTCCCTTGCTGTCCCCCCCATTCCTTTTCAAATGCTGCTCATCTGTACCACTTTACAGTTATGATTTAGAGTCCATAGCCAAATAATCACAACTGTTTAGCCCACAGATACTGCCTGACTGTATTTCCAGAATTTTTGCTTTTAAGTCTTGCTGCAGTAACGCAGAAGTTGTAGTGTTAAGTTGTTGCACTATTTAACAGTAAATGCTGGAAATACTCAGATCCGACAGCATTTGTTGAGGGAGAAACAGTTAACATTCCAGGCCTGTGACCTTTGATTATGGATTATCATGTGGGGATATTCATAGCGATCGGGCGGAAAAAAAATGGAATATTTTGAAATGGTGGTAAACAAGTTCACAGATGGTGGATTAACCATGTGATTAAAAAGGTTTATTTTTTGTGAAAAATCCATATTGTTGCTTGTTAGGAATTTTAGTGCAATGAAAATTTAGTTTGTATAGTTTTGATGTCATGCCCAATTGCACAGGTGAATGACAGATTTTGTAATCAGCAATATGCAAATAAGTTTGGGGAGAAATTATTCAACTATCAAGCCTTTGACCCTTTCTTCGCCACAACATGATTTACTTAACCTCACCTCCACCTTTGATGTCCTAGTCCCCAATAAAACTATTGCTCTCTCTCACCTTGGCCATTCCTCCTGACATGGCCCCCATCTTGGCTCCCTTAATTCCAACGGATGCAGACTTGATAGGATATAGCAGATAACTGGTTTAGCCACCTGCTGTCAGATCTGGATGCACCACCTAAACACTCTCGGACACCGCTCTCGCCTGCTAAAACTGCTTACTATTCCAGGATGACCCTGGAATGCAAAGATAATTCCCCCCCCTCCCCAGTTCAACAGCAAGTGCTGGCTGTTCATAGATTTTTATGTTACTAAGATCGAGACAGTCGATTAGCTGCCTGTGCTGTGTTCCTCTCTTCCATAAGCCCACCTGGCCAAGCTTCCTTTAATACTCCCCCTGACCCTACCCCTGAATTCACAACTTTCTCTCCTATTCCCCTTGACCCTGACCCCACCATCCTTACAAACTGCCATCCCATCTCCAACCTTCCTTTCCTTTCCAGAAGCCTTGAACATGCTGTTGCCTCCCAAATTTGTTCCTAACTTTCCCAGACTCCCAGGTTTGAATCCCTTGAATCAGGCTTCTACCTCTGCAGAGTAGTGCAGAGAACCGAAACAGTTCTTAGCAAAGTTACAAATGTGATTCTATGTGACTGATATATGTAAACTTTCCCTTCTTGTCCTTCTCAATCTGTCTGCAGTCTTTGACACGGTTAGCCACATCATCCTCCTCTTAAAGCCTCTGCACTGGCATTCAGCTGGGTGGAACGGTTCTCACCAGGTTCCATTTTTATCTACCTAATCATAGCCAAAGAATCACTTGCAACAGCTTCTCTTTCCCCTGCACCATATTTCTGGTGTCCCCCCAGGATCTATTGTTGACCCAGTTCTATTTCTCATGTACATGCTGCCCCTTGGCAACATCATCCAAAGCCACAGAATTAGTTCTCCCACATACGCTGATGGCACCCAGCTCTACCTCACCACCTCTTGACTCCTCCCCTGTTGCTAACTTGTCAAAACTGCTTATCTGGCATTCAGTACTGGATGAGCAGAAATTTCCTCCAGCTGAATATTGGGAAAACTGAAGCTATTGTTTTCGATCCCCATTCCAAACTCTGTTCCCTAGCAACCAACTCCATTCCTTTTCTTGGCAACAGTCTGATATTCAGCCAGTCTGTTTGGAGCCTTGTTGTCATGTTTGAACATGACATGAGCTTCTGACCTCATATTTGTGCCATTACTAAGACTGCCTATTTCCACCTCCCTAACATCATCCGATTTTGCCCTTTTCAGCTAATCTGATGCAAAAAACCCTGTATTCATGGCTTTGTTACCAATATACTCGACTGTTCCAGTGCACTGCTGCCTGGCCTCCCACATTTTACCCTCTACAAACTTGAGGTCATCCAAAATTTCCCATGTCTTAACTTGCAGCAAGTCCCATTCCCTGATATCCCTGTCCTCACTGATCTACGTTGGCTCCCGGTCAAGCAACCGCTTGAATTTAAAACTCTTATCCTAGTTTTCAAATCCATCCATGGCCGAACCCCTCCCTATTTTTATAATCTCTTCCAGCCCACAACTCTCAGTTATCTGCACTCCTTCAGTTCTGGCCTGTGTGCTTCCCCAGTTTTAATAGCTGCACCATTGGTGGCCATGCCTTCAGTCGCCTCAGACACAAGCTCTGGAGTTCCATCCAAACACCTCTCCGCATCTCTACCTCACTTTCCCCCTTTAAGATGCTCCTTCAAACTGATCTCCTCCTCCAACCGTTTGGTCATCTGACCTAATATCGACTAATGTGATTCGGTAAAATAATTTCCTTCACAAGGCCCCCATGAAGTGCCTTGGGACATTGCATTGTACTGAAGGCGCTGTGTAAATATAAGTTGTTGAAAAATCACTTCTGATAGCACAATTTTGGCTGCAATTAGCCCCTGATTCCAAATACCACCCAAAGCAGATATTATTTCCCCCAGTGCCTTTTAATGAATCTAGACACATTGAGCAAAAATGGCTGTTATATGGTGTCATGATTATATGGTGTTATATAGTTAAAGGTTACTGCCCTTGCTATGTCCTCCTTGCAGTCATTTGATAGCAGTGCATTTCAGCATTCCATTGTATGTGGAGTGTGAGCTGCAGTCAAAGAACAGGAAAACAGAACCTGCAGTCAATAGTCAACATACATCTTAGTTTTTAATCGCCTGTATTATTGTATAGCTTATTCAATGAACAAGTCATATTTTGGCTCTTTATTCATCAGTTTTGAATAAATTATTTTGTGCAAATGAGGAAATAAGTTGTATGTATTTGCAGAATGAAATATCAAAAATATGATTTTTTTTTTATATAGATTTAACGACATACATGTTCCTGTGAGACTAGAATGTGTGAAGTTTGCAAGTCATTGTCTGATGAATCATCCTGATTTAGCCAAAGATCTTACAGGTGAGATGTTAACCTACAGAGTTGTGTAAATTTGCTTTCAGGGCTAGCAGTTGAGGCTTAAACTACGTCAATGTTCAAGGCTAGATGGGTAAGCACTCAAAGGGATATTAGAACCTGATGGCTCAAGGAGTTTAGCACTAAATGTAGATACAGACTGGTTGGCCAAATTCCACACTATAACTTTTATGAATTTCTATATCATGATCTGATTTTGTCACAGTTGCAATTTTGCTAATTCTTCTAGCGACATTTTTTGCCAAAAAATCTGGTGATAATAAGCACATTGTATCATGGTCCTTTTATCACTAATAGCTGTATGTGATCTCAACTTCAGTGGTTTTATTAGTTGTTTTCACAAAATCCAGTATTTTGATTGGGCCATCAATTTTTAAATCATCTTACTGCAATATGCAGGCTATTGGAAATTAGGGGATGTAAATAGTCAAGTTACAGAAAACTAACTAGAAGTGCCACTACTGCATTTAATGTTACTGTGTTTTTTTTGTTCCTCAACTGTTTATTCCTCAACTGGCACAATCAATACCCATGTTCAACGTTTGTTTCACCGTGTGTGTTTTATACCTAATGTCACTATGAACTTGTTTCCTTGCATACTCTGCTCCATGGCATTACTTAATTGCATGCTTAACTCCAACTGAAAGGAAATGCACTGTTAAAGGGAAAACTAAGTGAATAACATAATGATAAGAGCTGGATTAGTAACAAATGAGAGTCATGTTGATAGTGAAACCTTCATTTTTTGCTGAGTTTAAATGGAGATACTGTTGGCAGCCAGTGGCAGGAATGTATATTTACTGGTTCAACAAGGCATTTTTTTGTTAATCGTTTATCACCATTTCTCCCTTCCTTTTATGGAGGTGCTCATCCAAAATTCTGCTACCCATATCCTATCCTGCACCCTCCCTGTTTGCCCATCACCTTGTTATTGCAAGTTTACATTAGACCATGGCCCAACAATGCTTCAGATTTTAAATTTTTATGTTTAATCCTAAAGTGACTTTGCCCTTTCTTCCTCTTTTAAATTCCCCCAGTTCTATAACCAAGTTCACAAAGCTCTACATTCCCCTGGTCTAATTGTCTCATTTAATCACTGGTGATTCTTGAGACTTGGAAGTTTAACAGCCTACTGAGTTATTAAATGCCTCGGTCAAAATTGATTTTACTTTTAACCTGCTACATGTCAATTTGTGCAATCAGCTTAAATTCATTACTGATATTTGACTTCTGAATTGTCATTTGCTGTGTTGGATTTTGCAGTACGCATGAGATGCTTCTTTGTGATGGTTGACAGAAATGCAGACCTGTTAAGAAAATTGGTGAAAAGTTTTTGAGTTTATAGTTTTTAAGGCATTTCTGCAAATATCAAGTAACAGGATTAGAGTTTTTTATTCTTTTACAGGATGTGCCATTGCTGGCTAGGCCACCATTTATTGCCCATCCTTAATTGCCCTTGAGAAGGTGGTGGTGAGCCACATTCTTGAGCTGCTGCAATTCATGCAGATACACCCACAGTGCTGTTAGGAAGGGAGTTCCAGGATTTTGAACTAGCAACAATGAAGGAACGGCGATATATTTCTAAGTCAGGATGGTGTGTGGCTTGAAGGGGAATTTGCAGGTGGTGGTGTTCCCATTCATCTGTTGTCCTTGTCCTCCTTGATGCTGGAGGTCACATGTTTGGAAAGTGCTATTGTTGGAGTATTGGTGAGTTTAAATTGAGATACTGTTGGCAGCCAGTAGCAGGAATGTATATTTACTGGTTCAACAAGGCATTTTTTTGTTAATCGTTTATCACCATTTCTCCCTTTTATGGAGGTGCTCATCCAAAATTCTGCCACCCATATCTTATCCTGCACCCTCCCTGTGCAGTGCGTATTGTAGATGGTACAAACTGCTGCTACTGTGTGTCGGTGGTGGAGGGAGTAAATGTTGAAAGTGATGGATGAGCTGCCAATCAAGTGGGCTGCCTTGTGCTGGATGATGTCAAGCTTCTTGAGTGTTGTTGGAGCCGCAATCATCCAGGGAAGTGGATAGTATTCCATCGCACTCCTGACTTGTGCCTTGCAGATGGTGGGCAGGCTTTGGGTAATCGGGAGGTGGGTTACTTGCTACAGAATTCCCAGCCTCTGCTCTGCTCTTGTAGTCACAGTATTTATGTGGCTGGTCCAGTTCATTTTCTTGTCAATGGTAACCTGCAGGATGTTGTCAGTGAGAGATTCAGCGATGGCAATGCCCCATTGAATGTCACGGGAATATGGTTGGATTCTCTCTTGTTGGAGATGATCATTGTCTGGCACTTGTGTGGTGCAATTGTGACTTGCCACTCATCAACCCAAGCCTGAATGTTGTCCAGGCCTTGCTGCATATGGACATGGACTGCTTTGGTATCGAGAAGTTGAGAAGTCCCTTTGACTTAAATTTTGCTAGGGCTCCTTGATGCCATACTCGATCAAATGCTGCCTTGATGTTGAAGCCAAACGCTCTCACCTCACCTCTTGAGTTAAGCCCTTTTGTCACATTTGGACCAAGATTGTAATGAGGTCAGGGGCAGAGGTGGCCCTGGCAGAACCCAAACTGAATGTCACTGAACAGTTCGCTTCTGAATAAGTGCCACTTGATAGTACTGTCAACGACCCCCTCTATCACTTTACTCATGATCGAGAGTAGACTGATGGGATGGTAATTGGCCAAGTTGGATTTATCCTGCTTTTTGTGTACAGGACATACTCGGGCAATTTTCCACATTGCCGGGTGGTTGCCAATGTTGTAGCTGTACTGGAACAGCTTGACTAGGGGCACAGCTAGTTCTGGAGCACAAGCCTTCAGTACTGTTGCTGGAATGTTGTCAGGGCCCATAACCGTTGCAGTGTCCAATGGGTTTGTTGATATCACGTGGAATAAATTGAATTGGCTGAAGACTGGCATCTGTGATTTGGAGACCTCAGGAGGAGGTGGAGTTGGATCATCAACTTGGCACTTCTGGCTGAAGTTGGATGCAAATGCTTTAGCCTTCTCTTTTGTACTGGTGTGCTGGGCTCCCCATCTTTGAGGATAGGGATATTTGTGGAGCCTGCTCCACCAGTTAGCTGTTTAATTGTCCACCACCATTCATGCCTGCATGTGGTAGGACTGCAGAGCTTAGATCTAATCCATTGATTGTGGGGTCACTTAGCTATGTCTTTAGCATGCTGCTTTTGCTGTTTGGCATGCAAGTAGTCCTGTGTTGTAGCTTCATCTCATTTTCAGTTATGCCTGGTTCTGCTCCTGGCATGCCAACCTGCCACTCTTCATTAAACCAAGGTTGACCCCCTGACTTGGTGATAATGGTAGAATGGGGATATGTCTGGCTATGAGATTACAGATTGTAGTTGTATACAATTTTGTTGCTGCTGATGGCCTACTGTGCCTCATGGCTGCCCAGTATTGAGTTGCTAGATTTGTTCGAAATCTATCCCATTTCCTATGGTGGTAGTGCCACACAACAATGGAGTAAATGTTGAAAGTGATGGATGAGCTGCCAATCAAGTGGGCTGCTTTGTGCTGGATGATGTCGAGCTTCTTGAGTGTTGTTGGAGCCCCCATCTTTGAGGATAGGGATATTTGTGGAGCCTGCTCCACCAGTTAGCTGTTTAATTGTCCACCACCATTCATGCCTGCATGTGGTAGGACTGCAGAGCTTAGATCTAATCCATTGATTGTGGGGTCACTTAGCTATGTCTTTAGCATGCTGCTTTTGCTGTTTGGCATGCAAGTAGTCCTGTGTTGTAGCTTCATCTCATTTTCAGTTATGCCTGGTTCTGCTCCTGGCATGCCAACCTGCCACTCTTCATTAAACCAAGGTTGACCCCCTGACTTGGTGATAATGGTAGAATGGGGATATGTCTGGCTATGAGATTACAGATTGTAGTTGTATACAATTTTGTTGCTGCTGATGGCCTACTGTGCCTCATGGCTGCCCAGTATTGAGTTGCTAGATCTGTTCGAAATCTATCCCATTTCCTATGGTGGTAGTGCCACACAACAATGGAGGGGTATCCTCAATGAGAAGACAGGACTTTGTGTCTGCAAATACTGAGTGGTGGCCACTCCTACCAATAATGTCATGGGCAGACGCATCTGCAACATGTGGATTGGTGAGGAAGAGGTCAATTAGGTTTTCCCTCTTGTTGGCTCCCTCACCACCTGCCACAGACCCAGTCTACCATCTATGTCCTATAGGACTCGTCAGCTCAGTCAGTAGTGGTGCTCGGAGCCATTATTGGTGATGGGCATTGAAGTCCCCACCCAGAGTATATTCTGCGCCCTTGCCACACTCAGTGCTTCTTCCAAGTGGCGTTCAACTTGGAGGAGTACTGATTCATCAGCTGAGGGGGTCAATAGGTGGTAACTAGCAGGAGGTTTTCTTACCCACGTTTGACCTGATGCCATGAGACATCATGGGTCTAATGCTGAGGTCTCTGACAGCTACTCCTTCCCGACTATATACCACTGTGCCACCATCGGTTGTAGATCTGTCCTGTTGGTGGGACAGGACATAACCAGGGAACATTAGAACATAAGAAATAGGAGCAGGAATAGGCCATTCAGCCTTTCGAGCCCTCTCCACCATTCAGTGATATCATGGCTGATCTACCTCAACACCATTTTCCCACACTATTCCTGCACCCCTTGATGTTTGAAGTATGTAGAAATCTATCGGTCTCGATCTTGAACTTTCTCAACGATTGAGCATCCACAGCCCTCCGAGGCAGAGAATTTCAAAGACTGACCACCCTTTGAGTTTAGAAATTCCTCATCACAGTCCTAAATGGCCTGCCCCTTACTCTGAGACTGTCTCCCCCCACCCCTTGTTCTAGACAACTATCGACCCCCCCCCCGCCACACAAAGGGAAACATTCTTCCTGCATCTACCCTGTTGTGCCCTGTAAACATTTTATATGTTTGAATGAGATCACTTCTCATTCTTCTAAATTCCAGAGAATAAAGGCCCAGTCTAATTAACCCTTCCTCATTGGACAATCCCTCCATTGCTGGAATTAATTTAGTGAACCTTCGTTGCACTCCCTCTATGGCAGGTATATCTTTCCTTAGGTAGGGAGACGAGAACTGCACTCACTACTCCAGATGCTGTCTCACCAAGGCTCTCTATAATTGCAGTAAGACATCTTTACTCCTATACTCAGATCCTGTTATGACAAAGGCCAACATACCCTTTGCTGCCTTAATTGCTTGCTGGAAATTCATGTTAGCTTTCAGTGACTCATGAACAAGGGCACCCAAGTCCCTTTTAAGTTCAACACTTCCCAGCCCCTCTCCATTTAAGAAATACCTCATTTCTCCACATTATATTCCATCTGCCAAATTTTTGCCCACTCATTTAGCCTCTCCAAAACCCTTGACGTGTCTTTGCATCCTCCACACAACTCACACTTCCACTTGGTTTTGTCATCTGCAAATTTGGAATATTACCATTAATCCCCACATCCAAATCATTAATATAGATTCTAAATAGCTGGGGCCCAAGCACTGATCCTTTTGGTACCCAACTAGTCAAAGACTGTCAACCTGAAAATGACCCATTTATTCCTACTCTCTTTCCTGCCTGCTAACCAATTCTCAATCTGTGCCAATATATTACCCCCAATCCCATGTGCTCTAATTTTGTTTACTAACCTTCTGTGTGGGACCTTATCAAAAGCTTTCTGAAAATCTAAATATACCACATTCACCAGTTCTCCCTTATCTATTCTGCTAGTTACATGCTCAAAAAACTTCAACAGGTTTGTCAAGTATGACTTCCCTTTCATAAATCCATGTTGGTTCTACCAATCCTACCATTATTTTTTTAAATGTCCTATTATCACATCCTTTATTACAGTTGCTAGCATTTTCCCTACTACTGATGTCAGGCTAACAGGTCTGTAGTTCTGCATTTTCTCCCTCCTTCCCTTCTTAAATACTGGGGTTACGTTTCCAACTTTCCAATCTGCAGGAACTGTTTTAGAACCTATAGAATTTTGAAAGATGACCACCAATGCATCTACTATTTCTGCAGCCACCTCTTTCAGTGCTCTGGGATGTGTAGATCATCAGGTGCAGGGGATTTATCTACTTTAAGTCCCATTAATTTCTTTGGTACTATTTTTTTATTAATATTAATACCTTGCTGTTCCTCGTATACACGAGTCCCTTGATTTCCTCATTATTTAGTGGAGGTTTTTAGTATTTTCCTCTGTGAAGACAGACACAAAGTATTTAATTTCTCTACCATTTCCTTACTCCCCATTATAAATTCTCCTGACTCCACTTGTAATGGCCCCACATTTGTTTTTGCTTTATCTTTTCCTTTTTACATACATATGGAAGTTTTTATAAACCGTTTTTATGTTTCTCACTTGTTTACACTCATGTTCTATTTTCCCTTCCTTAATCTTTTTCTTGGTTCTCCCTTGCAGAATTCTAAATGCTCCCAATTCTTAGGCTCACCTTTTTTATGGCAACTTTATATGCTTCTTCCTTTGATCTTGATTTCTTTCGTTCGCCATGGTTGGAACTTTCCTTGCTGGGCTTTTGTGCATTAAAGGAATGTAGTTTTGTTGTAAGCTATGTATTAGTTCTTTAAAAGTTAGCCATTGCTTGTCTACCGGCATACCTTTTAACATTGTTCCCTAATCCACCGTAGCCACTTTCTTACCCCAGACCTTCATAGTTTCCTTTCTTTTAGATTTAAGACCCTGGTCTCTGAATTTCAAACTTAATGTAAAATTCTGTCATATTTTAGCCACACAACAAGATTATCAATTAACCCTTCTTCATTGCACAATACTAGATCTAAAAAAGCCCATTCCCTAGTTGGTTCCTCAACGTATTGCACTAGAAAATGATCTTGCATACATTCCAAGAATTCGTCCTCCACATTAGTACTGATTAGGCTTACTCAGTCTTTATGTAGATTGAAATCCCCACGATTACTGTATTACCATTTTTACACGCACACTCCATATTTTCTGTAAGGTATGATTCGCTGAGAATGACTATGTTGCTTGGGTGGTCTGTGGGACAGCCCTCCCAATTTTGGCACAAGCCCCCAGATGTTAGTAAGGAGGACTTCGCAGGGTCAACAGGGCTAGGAGTGCCGTTTTCGTTTCTGGTGCTGAGATTGATGCTTTCTTCCCAGTTTTATTCCTTTTTTTAGACTTTGTAGCGGTTTGATACAACTGACTGACTTGCTAGGCCATTTCAGAGGGCATCTAAGATTCAGCCGTATTGCTGTAGGTATGGAGTTGCGTGTGGGCCTGGCAGACCAGGCGAGGACAGCGCATTTCCTTCCCAAAGGACAACTGTGAACCAGATCGGTTTTAAACAACAATGGATAATGGCTTCATAGTCACTATAACTGTGACTAGCTGCTTTTAAAATTCCAGATTTATCAGTTGAATTCACGTTCCACCAGCTGCCATGTTGGAATTTGAACCTCTGTCCCAAAGCATTCGCCTGGCCTCTGCATTACTAGACCAGCGTCTTTACCAGAACACTGCTGCACCCCAACAATTGTTCATAAAATTCTCGATGAGGAAGGGCTTAGATTGTAACAAAAGGCTTGAAATGTGTGATGCTACAGTTACATTGGAAAAAAAAAAAATTTAGGAATATGTTCATAGTTGCAAAAGCCAGAATTTATTGCCTATCCCTAATTGTCCATGAGAATGTGTTGGTGAGCCGCCCCCCTTAAGCCGCTGGAAGCACATCTGGTGCTGTTACACCCACAGTGCCATTCGGTTTGGAGTTCCAGGATTTTGACACAGCGACAATGAAGGAACAGTGATATATTTACCTATCAGGATGGTGCATTGGATGGTTTGTCATGGCTTGGAGAGAAACTTGTAGGTAGTGGTGTTCCCATGCATCTGCTCTTTTAGGTGATAGAGGTCACGGGTTTTGGAGATGCTACTGAAGAAGCCTTGGTGAGTTGCTGTAGTACACCTTGTAGGTGGTACAAACCATATTGGTGGCAGATGGGGTGCCAATTACCGGGCTTCTTTGCCCAGGATGATTTTGAGCTTCTTGAGTGTTATTGGAGCTGCACTCATTCAGACAAGTGGAGAGTATTCCATCATGTTGCTATTTATGCCTTTTAGATGATGGAAATACTTTGCGGAGTCAAGAGGTCAGTGACTTAGCACAGAACATACAGCCTCAGAGTCACGGAATTTTAACGGCACAGAAGGAGGCCATTCGGCCCATTGTGTCTGCACCGGCCTTCCAAATGAGCTTTACGATCTAGTGCCATTGCCCTGCCTTTTCCCCATACCCCTGCACATTGTTTATATTCAGATAGTCATCTAATGCCCTCTTGAATACTTTGATTGAACCTGCTTCCACCACACTTCCAAGCAGTGCATTCCAGACCTGAACCACTTGTTGTGTGAAAAAGTTTTTTCTCACGTCATATTTGCTTCTTTTGCAAATCACTTTAAATCTGTGCCCTCTCATTCTTGATCCTTTTACGAGCGGAACAGTTTCTCCCTATCTATTCTGTCTAGCCCCCTCATGATTTTGAACACCTCTATCAAATCTCCTCTTAGCTGCTGCCTTTCCAAGGAGAACGGTCCCAACCTCTCCAATCTGTCCTCGTAGCTGAAGTTTTTCATCCCTGGAACCATTCTTGTAAACCTCTTCTGCACTCTCCAATGTGTTCACATTCTTCCTGTAGTGTGGCGCCTAGAACTGTACACACTACTCCAGCTGAGGTGTAACGAGTGTCTTATGTAAATTAAGCATAACCTCCCTGCTCTTGTACACTGCCCCTATTGATAAAGCCGAGGATACTATATGCTTTATTAACAGCTCTCTCCACCTGACCTGCCGCCTTCAATGATCTATGCACATATACACCCAGGTCTTTCTGCTCCTGCACCCCCTTCAAGATTTCACCTCTTATTTTATATGTAAATGTTCTTCCTACCAAAATGCATCACCTCACACTTTGCATTGAACTTCACCTGCTACCTATCTGCACATTCCATCAACTTGTCTATGTCCTCTTGAAGTTCCACACTGCCCTCCTCGCCATTCACAACACTCCCAAGCTTCATATCTTCCACAAAATTTGAAATTGTCTCCTGCACACCAAGATCTAGATCATTAATATATATCAGGAAAAGCAAGTTTCCCAACACTAACCCCTAGGGAACTCCACTACAAACCTTCCTCCATTGCCCATTACTCTCTGCTTCCTATTTTTCGGCCAATTTTGTATCCACGTTGCGACTGTCCCTTTTATTCCATGAGCAATAACTTTTCTCTCAAGTCTGTTGAGGCACTGTATCAAATGCCTTTTGAAAGTCCATGTACACCACATCAACAGCATTACCCTCATCGACCTTTTCTGTTACCTCTTCAAAACAAGTTAATTAAACACGATTTCCCCTCTAGAAATCCATGCTGGGTCTTCCTTATCAACCCATATTTTTCCATGTGACTACTAATTCTATCCTGAATAATTGTTTCTAGAATCTTGCCCACCACTGAAGTTAGCCTGACTAGTCTGTAGTCGCTGAGCTTATCCTTACAACCTTTCTTGAACAAGGGTGTAATGTTTTCAATTCTCCAGTACTCTGGCTCCAGCCCTGAGTCTAGGGAAGACTGAAAGATTATGGCCAGTGCCCCTGCAATTTCTACTCTCACTTCCTTCAGTATCCTTGGATGCATCTCATCCGGCCCTGGTGCCTTGTCAACTTTAAGTACCAACAGCCTATTCAACACTTCCTCCTTTTCAATTTTGAACCCTTCCAGTAACAGAGTTTCCTCATCTGTCACCATGGCCTGGGTAGCATCTACCTCCTTGGTAAAGACAGATGCAAAGTATTCATTTAACACCTCAGCCCTGGCCCCTTTGTCCATGTGTAAATTCCCTTTGAGGTCCCTAATTGGCCCTACTCCTTCTCCTTACCACCTTTTTACCATTTATATGCCTGTGGAAGACTTTGGGATTCCCCTTTATGTTGACTGCCAGTCTTTTCTCATAATCCCTCTTTGCTTCTCTAACATGTTTTTTCACTTCCCCTCTGAACCTTCTGTATTCCTCTTGGTTCTCAGTTGTATTTTCTACCTGGCATCTGTCATAAGCGCACTTTTTCTTCTTTATCTTAATTTTATCTTTTTTATCCAGGGAACTCTACCTTCCACTTTTCATGGAATATATCTTGACTGTGCCCGAACCAATTCTTTTTTGAAGGTAGCCTATTGTTCAGCTACGGTTTTTCCTGCGAAACTTTCATTCCAGTCTATCTGGCCCAGTTCCGTTCTTGCCCCATTGATGTCGGTTCTTATCCAGTTAATTATTCTTACTCTGAATTGCCTATCGTCCTTTTCTATCATCATCCTAAAACATACAGTACAATGATCACTGTCTCCTAAATGTTCCCCCACTGACACTTGATCTACTTGGCCCATCTCATTTCCAAGAACCAAGTCCAACAGTGCGTCTTGTTGGATTGGACACATATTGCTGTAGAAAATTCTTCTGAACACAATCTAGGACCTTTTGCCCCTCTCTGCCCTTTACGCCACCGCTGTCCCAGTCTACATTCGGGTAATTAAAGTCACCCATTATAACTATTCTATAATGCTTGCATTTCTCTGTAACTTCCCTGCAGATTTGTTCTTCTACGTCCTTCTCACTATTGGCCGTCTATAGACTATACTGAGCAATGTGATTGCACCTTTTTTGTTGCTTAGCTCGAGCCAAATTGATTCTGTCCTTGAATTTTCTGGGACATCCTCTTTTCTCCAGCATTGTCCTTTCCTACCTTTTCTGAACACCTTGTACCTGGAAATATTTAATACGCAGTTCTGCCCTTCCTTGAGCCAGGTCTCTGTTATCGCCACAGCATCACATTTCCACATGCCTCTGACCTGATCTTGGAGTCATGGCATCAAAGTGGCTCATTCAGTTAAGTTTCTAGTCATTAGTAAACTGCCCCCTCCCAGGATGTTGTTAATGAGACATTCAAAGATTGCTATTCCGTTGAATTTCAGGGAGACTCACTTGTTGACTTCAGACAGCACCTAACACTTGTGCACCTTTTACTTGCCACTTATCAGCCCAAGCTTGAGTGTTGTCCTGGTTGTGCCACATATGAATACAGACTGTTTCGTTATCTTCGGAGTTGCAAATGGCACTGAACACTAAACGTGTCAGCAAACATCCCTGCTCCTGACCTAATGGCAGAGGGAAGGTCATTGATGAAGCAACTAGTCAAATGCTGCCTTAATGTCAAGAATAGTCACTCTCAATCAAGCCTGGAATTCAGCTCTCTTGCGTGCTTGGATTGAGGCTTTAATGAAGTCTGAAGCTGACTGGACCTGGCGAAATCCAAACTCGGCACCAGTGAACAGGTTATTGGTGAGTAGGTGCTGCTTGATAGCACTGTTAGTGACACCTTCTATCACTTTGCAGGTGATTGAGAGTAGACTGATGGGGCAGTAATTGGCTACATCGGATTTCTCTTTTTTGTGAAATGGGACATAACTGGACAAATCCCAACATTGTTCGGTAGGTGCCAGTGTTGTAGCTGTACTGGAACAACTTGGCCCAAGGTGCAGCTAGTTCAGGAGCACAGGTCTTTAACATTATAGCTGGGATGCTGTTGGGCCCACAAGTTTTCTGTATCAAAGGGCCTTCAGCTGACTCTTCATCTCATGGAGTGAATTGAATTTGCTGACGTCTGGCATCTGTGATATGTTGGACCTCAGGTGGAAATGGATCATCCAGGTGGAACTTATTGCTGAAAATGGTTGCAAATGCTTCAGTCTTATCTTTTGCACTGACATGCTGGGCTCCCCCATCATTGAGGATAGGAATATTTGTGGAGCCTCGTCCTCCCGTTGGTTCTTTCATGTGCGCCATCATTCACACCTGCATGTGGCAGGGCATGCAAAGCTTTGTTCTGGTGGCTCGTTTGTGTGATCGCAAGCCTATCGCATAGTGCTTCTGCTGTTTAGCACGCATATAGCCCTGTGTTCTTGCTTCACCGGGTTGGTACTTCATTTTTAGGTATGCCTGGTGCTGCTCCTGGCATACTCTCCTAGACCCCTGATTGAACCAAGGTTGATCCCCTTGCTTGATGGTAATGGTACAGGGAGGGATATGCTGGGCGATGAGGTTACAGATTGTGGTGGAATACAATTGTGTTGCTGCTGATGGCCCATAGTGCCTGATGGATTCTCAGTTTTGAGCTGCTAAGTCTGTTCTAAACCTATCCCATTTTGCACAGTGGCAGTGCCACACAACATGATGGAGGGTACCTTCAATGTGAAGATGGGACTTCATCTCCACACAGACTGTATGGTGGTCATTCTCACAAATATTGGATAGAATCACCTGCCACAGGTAGGTTAGTGTTGACAATGCAAAGTCGGTTTGTTGATTCTCTCGCCACTTACTTCAGGCTCAGAATGACAGATACTGTCCTTCAGGACTCTTGTCAGCTTGGTCAGTATAGGATCTGCTGGGCCATGCTTGGTGATGGACATTAAATTCACCCACCCAGAATAAATTCTGTGCCCTTGCTGTTCTCAGTGCTTCTTCCAAATAGTGTTCAGCCATGAGGAGGTACTGATTTATCAACTGAAGGATGATGGTAGGTGGTAATCAGCAGGAGATTTCCTTGCCCATGTGTGAGCTGATGCAATGATAGTTTGTGGTCTGGTCTCAATGGGCCACTCCCTCCTGTCTGTATACCACTGCCCTACCACCTCGATGAGTGTCTCTTACTGGTGGGGCAGGACTAATCAGGGTTGGTGTTGGAGGAGTCTGGGGCATTGGATGAAAGGTATGATCCTGAGAGTATGACTGTGATGCCTTGGCTTGAATAGCCTGTGGGACAATTGGCACAAATCCGCAGGTGTTTGTGAGGTCGACTTCACAGGGTCGACTGGTCTGGGTGTGACGTTGTGTCTGGTGCCAGGTGGTACATCATGTGAGTTTAACATACTAGCTAATCGTGTGGTTCATTGACATCCATGTTCTTTACCCTTCTTAGACAGTAAATTCCAGCACCGATTGTACTACTGCAGTGCGCTCCTCTGTTAAAAGCGGGCAGGTAATGGTCAGTGTTTTGCAATGATGACTATGGCAAAACAATCAGCATTCACCATCATTACTCCAAAAAAACTGACAGCAACTTCTGGGGATGTGCAAAATACCATGGAATTCCAGAAGTGGCTGTCAGTGAATCTACACTTCTCTGGAGAGTATGTTATTGAGGTACTCCCAGATTACCATCAATGAGATATATCAATTGGATTGACAAGAATGTCTACTATTGCTGAAAAAAGAGACATGTCTAAGCTTTTCATCTTGCACTCATCAGGACACTTGCAAGAATATCAATATGAGGGGGAAAGCAACAATTTATATTGCATATGGAGAGAGTGCTGATTGGCTGGCATGCGGCGTTGCTGTGGAGAATGCACCGCTGATGGTGACTGACAGTTAACTGCCAGTCATTATTTGAAATTTGAACCAGGCAGCTTGACCCTGATTGGTCAAGACATTACCCTAAGAAATTACGCTGACAACCAATTTAAGATTGTCAGTCGGGCTCATGGTGTGGTGCATTTGGGGTTGAAAGAATAGCACTAACTAGTTCTGTTGACTTGTTAGCTATTTTGAAAAAGGTTATGATCTTCAGGTACAGGCAGCAGAATTGTTCACTATAGTGCATGTCTCTCTCCCAAAGAGTTTGTAGTAATCCTGAATTTTGTAGTTTAAATAAGTCCTTTTTTAATAGACTACTTGAAGGTCCGATCACATGATCCAGAAGAGGCGATCCGGCATGATGTCATTGTTACGATAATAACAGCGGGAAAGAAAGATCTATCACTAGTGAATGACCAACTGCTTGGGTTTGTGAGGGAGAGAACACTGGACAAAAGGGTAAGATTTTGAATTTGCAAACATGTTACACATAACTTATCTGTGCAGAAGTGCTGTGTTCCATTTCTTTGCTTTACAAGAATAAACTGTTCACTTCAAAATGAAGTCTTAAGTGCTAAAACTAAATTCATGAAAAACTGCTACACTGCCACCCTGTGGTCGCCAAGTCTGAAGTGTTAGTTTTATTTTGCAGTATTTCTGTGATTGACAATTCACGGCAGCGGCAACCACACTGGAAAATAACCGTGTAGTTAAAATATGTTGCTCTCCTGAAATAACTATTCCCGTAACCAATTCATATCGGTCACAGATTTCTCAAAATCATTACATTAAGCTTGGGATTGTAGAATGTTTAGAAGTTTCTCTTCATTTGCAAAACTTTGAATCGATATCTTTAGAAGTATCTTAACTCTTTGATCTCTGAGGAGTTAAAGTGAAACACCTGTTCCTATGGCCAGCATGCTTGTTACTTGTTCATTAACTGTAAAACTGAAATAAAAATCATTACAACAAATTTAGCCAAACATCAGGAATAACTATTATGGTGATAAGAAGTAAAAACTATTAAACACCTAAATATCAGGATAAAAATCTTCACCTGTACTTAGCTGGTTGCTGAAGTTTTCCCTTCACTGTTATCTACTTTCCTATTCTCTTGTCCTGTTCATTGACTTTCACAATAATGTGCTGTTTTCTAACTACTCAAACTGTTTTTATTAACAATTTAACATAACTTATCCTTTTCGCAATGTTCACTTTGGAACTGGTGAACTTAAAACCAGACCTACTTGACCAGATTAATCTCGGACATGAAAACTGCATTAGCCTTTGATGTACAAACCTCGAACTAAACTGCCAACTCAGATAAGTAAATTCATTTGAAGGTGTGGGGATGATGGACTGTTAATTTGTAACAGATCAAAAATCACCATGTTTTAAAATTCCGTTTCTATGTTTCATACAAACTTTGTGTGTTTGTGGTACATTTTAAAAAAAAGTTCAATCCCTCTGCCGCCATATACATTTTATCTCTTCAGAAAAAGCAGACAGAGGAAGGTGTAACGAATGGTATGCCACAGGGATCAGTGCTGTGGCCTCAACTTTTTACAATTTATATATATGACTTGGATGAAGGGACCAAAGGTATGGTTGCTAAATTTGCTTAAGACACAAAGATAGGTAGGAAAGTAAGATATGAAGAGGACGTAGAGGCTACAAAGGGATATAGAAAGGTTAAGTGAGCGTGCAAAGATCTGGCAAATGGAGTATAATGTGGGAAATGTGAAATTACCCATTTGGGCAGGAAAAATAAAAAGCGTATTATCTAAATGGTGAGAGATTGCAGAGCTCTGAGATGCAGAGGAATCTGGGTGGCCTAGCGCATCAATCACAAAAAGTTAGTGTGCATCTACAGCAAGTAATTAGGAAAGCTAATGGAATGTTATGTTTGTTGTGAGGGGAGTTGAATACAAAAGTAGGGAGGTTACGCTTCAGTTATATAGGGCATTGGTGAGACCACATCTGGAGTATTGTGTACAGTATTGGTCTATTTATTTAAGGAAGGATATAAACACATTGGAAGCAATTCAGAGAAGGTTTACTGGACTAATACCTGGAATAGGCGGGTTGCCTTATGAGGAAAGGTTGGACAGACTGGACTTGTATCCATTTGGAGTTTAGAAGAGCAAGAAACAACTTGGTTGAAACATAAGAGGGGCCTTGACAAAGTGGATGTGAAGAGGATGTTTCCCCAGTGGGAGAATCTAGAACTCGGGGTCAGTGTTTAAAAATAAGGGATTGCCCATTTAAGACAGAGATGAGGAAAAAGTTTTTTCTCAGTGTTGAGAGTCTTTGGAACTCTCTTCCTCAAAAGGGAGTGGAAGCAGAGTCTTTGAAATATTTTCAAGGCAGAGGTAGGTAGATTCTTGATAAGCAAGGGGGTGGAAGATTACCGGGGGTGGGGGGGGTAGGTGAGAATGTGGAGTTGAGTTTACAGCCAGATCAGCCATGATCTTATTAAATGATGGAGCAGGCTTGAGGGGCCGAATGGCCTACTCCTCTTAATTCTTTAGTTCGTATGAAGCATCACAGCGGTTTCATTCTGTTCAATGACTGAAATGCAGTTCCAATTTGTCACAACTTTAATTCCTTCTCACTAATTCAATCATTGAGTAAAAATGAATGGATAGTTATTTATGAAGAACAGATAGTGGTAAATTAATGGTTAATTTTTTTGTCGTGTAATTTTGCATAGCTGAAATAACCCAGTAAGCCATTCAGCTCAAGGGCAACTAGGGATGGGCAACAAATGCTGACCTTGCCAGTGATGCCCACATCCCATGAAAGTAGAAGTTTTGCTATGCCACAGTCATTGGCTTTGACTCTCGGTTTTTGAATGTGGGTACTCTAGATAAGTTGTTAGCTTCAGCAGACTGATGGCCGTATCAAGGACGACTTTCCATTTTCTTTTTCCGGTGACCAGTTCCCAGCTTCAAATAAGATCCTTAAGTTGGGACTCTGACTGCCCTCTCAGGTTGATAAAGAAAATCCATCTTGGCTGGGCCTATTATCACAAGTGTGTGTCTAGCTATGTGGGCAAGGTATCGTGTTGTTTTCCCAATTGAGTATCCTTGACTTAGTTTTCATTTTTCGATTTTTATATTGAAGCTAATTATTTTGTAGTCATTGCTTCCCGATTGTCACCTGTTTCACCCATGTTATTACTTGAACCAGGTCAAGTAATTCATCCTCCCTTGTTGCAGTAAAAAGAAAAAGTGTTGTATTAATATTGCCTTTCGTGATCTCAGGACATCGTAAAATGTTCTTTGGCCAATGAAGTGTAGTCGCTGTTGTAATTTAGGAAAAGCAATATATTGATTGAGAAAACAGCTCTGAATGCATGACAAAAGCACCCCTTTCTCAAAACAAACATTGCGTTCCTTTTTGTTTTGGATAATTAAAATCTCAAATTAATTGTCAATATCCTCATTTTCAATTTGTCTAATATTTCATGCAGTCTCCTTTTTGATCATTGGGCAACTTGTAATATAATGTAATATAACTGACTTCTTGCTATGGTTCAGTCTTTCCAAATGGGTCCTCTTTGCACTACTTCCATTTTAAATCCTTATCCTCCAGTGTTTTATATTCTCTATGCTATTATAGTGTTAAGTGCTGAAACCAATTGTTGGTTGTAGGATTTGGGATTTAACCTTTCTGGTGGCATAATCCAGTGCCTTTTTATTTGATATTTTTGCTCTTGGGGACTGATAAGTTTAGCAAAAATTCTTGTTGCAACTATTACCACCTATGGTGAAGCTTCTGTAGAGAACAATCAGTAGGCATCAAGTAGGTACGACACCAGGACGTCTGAATATGTGGATTGAGTCAATTACTTTTCAGTAGGTTGAAGCCATTTTAACTTGAGTTTGTGTAATCTTAAACTGGTTCAATATATGCTTTCTGGTGAGATTTCTATTTTGAAGAATATGTTATGATCTGCAGTTTCATTTAATATTTAGTTTAACCAAACATTTAATGAAATATCTCAGCTGGTTGAAAAGCCTTATTCTGTTCATGCAGTGACTAGCTCCTCGATTAAGGTACAAAGGATCTTTGTTGTTGTGATTTTTGAGACGTTACATAAAACCCAGAAAGCATCTCCAGTCTGTCTCAAAGCAACCACAGGGCAGCACTGCTCACATATATTAAAGCATTATAATAGCTTAAGACAAGTATTTTGTTGCTAGTACTAGAGGTGAGTTCTACAGCTTACCATCTTTTCTGTATAAATTTGCCTTCAGTTTGCACGCATAGGCTCAACAAATGAGGATGTTGGTGCTAGGGAATGGAAATTATTAAGCAATCTCACTTTGCCCCAGTACAACCACAGTAAAGTATTACCTTGTTACACTAGTCAAAAAATGAGGAAAATGCTCTGTTGTCTAACCTGCAGAATGGTCTTCCCATTTCATTAAGTGTAATTGAACTGCCGTTTATTCTCTCCTCCTCTCTGATATGGTACTTAACATTTAATTGAATGTAATTCTGATTGTGCTGCTACCTTTCTCAAAGGAACTGAGTTATATTGATGCCAAGCCTGCGTGCAGGAAGAAGAGAGCACAAGTCTACTAAATGATGTTGCAATGCCAGTGTCAAAAACAAACAATAGTCCTTTCTTTTGGGCAACTAGTTAATCTCTGTAGCGGTTAGGTTACAACAGTAGAACTTGGTCAGACTGTGTGTATGTACCACAGATTTACCTCCATAGAGAAGTTAGATAGGCTTATTTGTTCTGTTCCTACCAACTTCAGCCATTCTGCATAGGTATGAAAGGGTAGCAGGAGAGCCTTCACCAGGCTGCTATCATACATTTTCTCGCTGTCAATAGAATGGCACCAGAGACTTGGCAGAGTCACATTTCCAGCGGAGTCAACAGTGAGGATAAAGTTGGCATAAATTAGAGGAGAAAAAGTCATAACAGAAATATTTAATATTTTATCCGACTGATGGCTTTCATTTATCTTTTGTATTTTTAAGTGGCGAGTACGGAAAGAAGCAATGATGGGCTTGGCCCAGCTATACAAAAAGTACTGTCTTCATGCTGAGGCTGGGAAAGAGGCTGCTCAAAAAGTGAACTGGATCAAGGACAAACTCCTGCATATCTATTATCAGAACAGCATTGATGACAAGTAGGTTGAGTTGCACATTTTGAATTGCAAAATAAAAACTGTGCAACAGATCTGAGATCATGGTTGATTTCAAAATGTATAAAATTTAGAAAAAGGGTTGTTATATAAAAATATTGTAATTGATGATATGACTGAAACAAGACCTGGATTGTTGTACAGTGTTATTTGGTCAATGTTTCTTAGCTCAGCACTTTATCCTAAGGGCCATCTAAGCCTTGGGGCTTAGTCTTCTTCATGTTCACTTTTTTTTTTCCATCCAACTCCTCAAATTGCTTGCATAGATTAAAAATAATTACTTATGTCTGGATTAGCAGACCTTTCCTCCTTTCATGGGATGAGGGCATTGCTGGCTAGGCCAGCATTTTTATTGACTATCCCTGAATGCCCTTGAGAAGGTGGTGGTGAGCTGCCTCTTTGAACTGCTGCAGTACATGTGGTGTAGGCACGCCCACATTGCTGTTAGAGGCAATTCCAGGAATTTAACCCAGTGACAGTGAAGGAACTGCAATATAGCCCCAAGTCAGGATAATGTGAGACTTGGAGGCGAACTTGCAGGTGGTGAGGTTCCCATGTATTTGTTGCCCTTGTCCTTCTTGGTGGTAGAGGTCGTGGGTTGAAATGTGCTGTTGAAGGAGCCTTGGTGAGTTGCTGCAGTGCATCTTATAGATGGTTTACACTGCTGCCACAGCATTGGTGGTGGAAGGAATGGATGTTGAATGTGGTGGGTGGGGTGCCAATCAGACAGGCTGGTTTGCCCTGGTTAGTGTCGAGCTTCTTGAGTGTTGTTGGAGCTGCACTCAGCCAGGCAAGTGAAGTTCCATCATACTCCTGACTTGTGCTTTGTAGATGGTGGGGACAGGCTTTGGGTAGTCAGGAGATGAGTTACTCTCTGCAAAATTTCCAGCCTTTGACCTGGTCTTGTAGCCACAGTATTTATATGGCTGGTCCAGTTCCTTTTCTGGTCAATGGTAACCCCCAGAGTGGTGTTAGTGGGGGATCCAGCAATGGTAATGACATTGAGTGTCATGGGGAGATGTTTGGATTCTCTCTTGTTGGAGATGATCATTGCCTGACACTTGTGTGGCGTGAATGTTACTTGCCACTTCAGCCCAAGCCTGAATATTGTCCAGATCTTGCTGCATACAGGCGTGGGCTGCTTCAGTACTGAGGAGCTGTGAATAGTGCTGAACATTGTGCAATCATCAGCGAACATCCCCACTTCTGACCTTAGGATGGAGAGAAGGTCACTGATGAAGCAGCTGAAGATGGTTGGGCCTAGGACACTACCCTGAGGAACTCGTGCAATGATGTCCTGGGACTGAAATGACAGACTTACAACAACCACAACCATCTTTCTTTGTGCCAAATCTGACTCCAACCAGTGGAGAGTTTACCCCCTGATTCCCATTGATTCCAGTTTTGCTAGGGGTCCTTGATGGCACACCCGGTCAAATGCTCCCTTGGTGTCGAGGGCAGCCAATCTCACCTCACCCCTTGAGTTCAACTCTTTTGTCCATGTTTGGACTCAGGCTATAATGAGGCCAGGAGCTGAGTGGCCCTGGCACAGTCCAAACTGAGCATCAGTGAGCAGGTTATTGCTGAGTCAGTGCTGCTTGATAGCACTGTCAACAACCCCTTCCATGTAGCTGATGGGTTTATTGAAACCTTTTCTTTCACGAGTACTTTTTTTCTGTATTTTATTTAATTATTTCCCCAGATTGACTCTTCATTGTTCAGATTTTTTTAGCAATTGCTAACACTACATTGAATCACTTACCCTCTCTGCTTGAGCAGCAACAAGTTACATTTAGATAGTGCCATGATGTGGCACACACCCCCAAGGTATTTCATGGGGCTGAATTTTATATGGTGCTGCGGTCTCCACACCCCCATCTTTAAAATCAGCATGCAGAGGCAAGTGTGGGAGCCTGCCCCCAATCCTGAGTGCTGCCATGCAAAAATTTAACATTGGCAGCAGCATTAGTTGCTTTAAGGTGAAACTTCCACCCGGCGTAGAGAACTGCAGGTCAATTGCCTGGCTGGCACCACTGTAGCTCCAGCGGCTCCAACTTGGAGTGGTGGCTGCTGCTGGGGCTACGGGAAGTCCCACCATGTCAAAGAGCCCAAGTAAGCCCTGGCTCAGGGTTCTTGGCAAAGAGTTTGTGGGGCTGGGTTCAAGAGGTCGGGGAAGGGAGGGTTAAGGGGGTTGACATGAGTGGATGGGGATTACCTCCGATGTGCCCAGGAGGCTGGCAAAGGATGACCCCTCACCATTTCCCAATACCAGCTAAAGTTGCCGGGCCTCCCTCTCTCCCGCCCTGTAAAATAGTGGCAGGGGTGGAATGAAGCCATTAATTGGCCACTTAAGGGTCCCAATAGGCCCAAGTGGCAGGCTCCCTGACAACTCCCCCAGCCCCTGTAAAATTTCACAGGTCAGGTGTGAATGGGTAGGTGGCAGGAAGGCCAGGTGCGGGATTTTAGGTACTTCCCCCGCCGCCTTCAAACCCACCAGTGGAGCAATGTAAAATCCAGCTCATGGGAACAGAATCAGATATTGAGAAGGATTGAAATGAGTGCGAAGACATAGCAAAATGGACTTTAAAGAGGCTATTTAAGGCGAAAGAGAGGTAGTTAAGTAGCGGAGTTTATTGAGAGGCCAATGGAGGGGTTTCTAAATCAATTTTGTATTTGATGCATTGGATTCAGGCATATCAGCAAAGGCAGAGGTCAGGGCAATGGAACATAGGAACAATGGAAATAGGAGCATGAGTAGGTCCCTCAAGCCTGCTCTGCCATTCAATTGGATCATGGCTGATCTTATACCTCAATGCCATTTTCCCACACTATCCCCACATCCCTAGATGGCTTTACTATCTAGAAATCTATCGAGCTCTGTCTTGAGCATAATCAATGACTGAGCCTTCTGGGGTAAGAATTCCAAAGATTTACCACCCTTCCACATCTTAGCCCTAAATGGCCTACTTCTTATTCTGAGACTGAGTCCCCTGGTCTAGGCACCCCAGCCAGCGGAAGCATCCCCCCTGCATCTACCTTATCGAACCCTGTACTGAATTTTGTATGTTTCAATGAGAATCACCTCTCATTGTTCTAAACTCTAGAGAAAGTCGGCCCAGCCTGCTCAATCTCTCCTCATAGGTCAATTCTGTCATCCCAAAAATCAGCCTAATGAACCTTTGTTGCATTCCCACCGTAGCAAGTAGATCTTTTCTTGGGTAAGACCAAGATTGTACACAATACTCCGGGTGTGGTCTCACCAAAGGCTCCATATGATTGCAGCAAAACATCTTTACTCCTTTACTCCAATTCCCTTGCAAAAAAGGACAACATAATATTTGCCTTCCAAATTGCTTGCTGCACCTGCATCATAGCTTTCAATGACTCATGAACAAGAACACCCAGGTTCCTTTGGACATCAACACTTTCAATCTCACCATTTAAAAACACTCTGCATTTCTGTTTTTCCTACCAAAGTGGATAACTTCGCATTTTTCCAGATAATATTCTATCTGCCATGTTCTTGCCCACTCACTTAGCCTGTCGAAATCCTCTTGAAACCTCTTTGCATCCTCATCGCAACTCTCGTTCCCACCTAGTTTTGTGTCATCCGCAAACTTGGAAATATTACAGTAAAATCAAAACCAAATATTACATTTGGTCCCCACATCCAGTGGCTCACGTTCTTGATTGCAGAAAACTCACTGTCAACCCCCCTGACTATGCTGTCACATACTACCACTGCTTTCCTATTAACTCCCCTCACCCCCCCCCCCCCCCCCCCACACATATGAATGGTTTCCTGTACCATGGAACAGTGGTCAGTTCGCTCATTCATCCTGCAACCCCTGCTAGAACCTCAAACCTGTTGGACAATAACCAGGACCGAGGTTCCTCCACTTGTACCTTCTCGATCCCCTTACCTGCCTCACTCGCATTCGCACCCTCCTGTCCCTGACGACAGACCAAATCAGAAGACCCTAACCTAAGGGGTGTGACCGCCTCCTGGAGCAAAGTGTCCAGTTAACTTTCCCCCTCCCTCATACATTGCAGTATCTGCAACTTGGCCTCCAGCTTGAGTGGAAACTCCTCAAGCTACTTAGGACAGCCATATTTGCTATGGATCACAATGAAGTCCAAGAACACTCACATTTTGCAGTCACAACACATCACTTGTCCTGCCACCTTTATTTAACTTTTTATTTCAATTTATAATTAAACCCTGCTACTCCCAATGAGCTTTACTATTACTAGGAAATCTTACTACTACTATTAATAAAACTTTACAATTACTGCTAAATGATGTGAGTTTTACAAGATAAATTAGTCAAATATTCACTAACCAATCAATTACCTGCTTTGCTCAGTGCACCAAATTCCCTTACTCACCAAATTACCATACTTACCCAAATTCCCAAGTCCACTCTTTGTGATAAGCTGCACTCAGTGATGAGCTGCTGTCTTTATGATGACTTATTTTCTCTTTCTTTATCAGTTTCTTGGTCCTCCTTTGCTGAATTTTAAAAAGCTCCCAATCCTCAGGCTTGCTACTTTTTTTGGCAATTTCATAAGCCTCTTGCTTTGATCCAATACAATCCTTAACTTCTCTTGTTAGCCATGCTTGGATCACTTTTCCTGTAGGGCTTTGTTATAAACCATGTATTCATTAAATGCTAGCTATTACCTGTCTACTGTGATACCTTTTAATGTAGTTTCCCAATCTACCACAGGTAACTTGCCCTTCATACCTTTGTAGTTTCCTTTGTTTAGATTTAAGACACGTTTTTCGGATTGAACTACATCACTTTGAAACTGAATGCAAAATTCTACATGATCTCTCTTTCCTAAAGGCTCCTTTACAACCAGATTATTAATTTGCTGTTTTTCATTGCACAATATTAGATCTAAGATAGCCCATTCCCTAGTTGGTTCCTCAACAAGCTGTTCTAGAAAATCATATTGTAGACATTCCAAGAATTTGTCTTCAACAGCATGAGTGCTAATTTGGTTTACCAGTCTATATGTCGATTGAAGTCTCCCATGATTGCTGTATTACCCTTGTTACATATATCTCTAATTTCCTGATTTATACTATGCCCTGTATTACCGCTACTGTTTGGTGGCCTATAAATAACTCCCACCAATGGTTGCTCCCCCTTGCTATTTCTTAGCTCCACCCAAACTGATTCTACACTTGATTTTCCAATCTAAGATCCCCACTCATTGATGTACTGATCTCACCCTTTATTAACAGTGTAACCCCACTTCCTTTTCCTTTTTACCTATCCTTCCTAAATGTTAAATACCCTTCAGTTCCCATTCAGTTCCCAGCCTTGGTCACCCTGCAGCCATGTCTCTGTAATGGCAATTAGATCATATCTGTTTATTTCTATCTGTGCCATCAATTCATCTACCTTGTGAATGCTGTTTGCATTCAGATAGTGCTTTTAATTGCCTTTTTAATATTTTTCTGTATTTTGACCATATTTGATGCTGGCTTTTGTTTCCACTGCCTTCCAATTTTGCACACTACTTTTCTTCCTACCATTACCACCATTGTTCTCCTATCTGAATTCCCTCTCTGGTTCCCATCCCCCTGACAAGCTGGTTTAAATCCTCCCCAATAGCACTAGCAAATCTACCAACGAGAATATTGGTTGGGGTCTTGCTAAGGTGTGACCTTAGTGAACAAGAAAATGCAGGCAGCAAAATTTGAATTTTTTATTTGTTCATGGCATGTGGGCATCACTGGCTAGGCCAGCATTTATTGCCCATCCCTAATTGCCCTTGTTCAGAGGGCACTTAAGAGTCAACCACATTGCTGTGGGTCTGGAGTCACATGTAGGCCCAGACCAGGTAAGGACAGTAGATTTCCTTCCCTAAAGGACAGTAGTGAACCAGATGGGTTATTATGACAATCGGCAATGGTTTCATGGTCATCATCAGAAGATTGAGCACGGGGGGACAGCAAGACACAGTTGTTTAAGTCAAGCCCGCAGGTGATAGATTTTTGATGAGTTGTAGCAATCTCACCTCATTGTTAGAGGTGTTGCTACTTGGATCAAAACTGTGGTCCAGCCTACCTTTTTAAGTGGCTATTCGGCACAGATAGGTAGGACTAAAGCCATGTTAATTGAGTCTCGGTTTTGGTCATCCCAGAAGTCCTGGTGCCTGAATTCGGACCAGTTGTTGTTAGTATTTACAGTTTTTTTTCCCTCTCTCATTTGAATTCCCTGATATAATCTAAGATGTCCTTGGTTCTACCGATCCCGAGTCGCATTGCCGTCCCATCAGCTGATTCCTCTCTGTTCAGCAACGAATTCTGCTCTAGCTTATGTAAAACTTAAGAGACTGGCACAAACTCAGTGAAATATTAACTGATTTCCAGTGCCAGTTTGAGCAAAGAAGTTTTCCAAAATCCTCCTATCTCAGCCTTCAAATCCCCCTCCCCTTGGTCATTCCATATGATTGCTGGGGAAGTATGTGCCAAAATGCCCTCCATTTTTAATGCAGAACAAAGGCATGGCACCAAAGCTGCTGAGAAGGCAGCAGACGAAAATATCACAGACAATGAAACTGCGCATGGCTGGAAAGTTCGCCTCCTACAGTTAACGGTGTCAATGAACACATCCTTGTGTTTATAGGACCTTGGTGTGATCAAAATGGCTTCCTGATTTGCCAAATAACAACATTGACTACACTTCAAAAGCAGTTCATTGGTTGTGAAGTGTTTTGGGATGCCCTAAGATATGAAAGGTGCTTTAAAGTGTTTATGTGCTTTTGATTTCTTCATAAAAGCACAATGTTTGCTGCAATGAATTGTTTAAAATCAATTCTCACCAATAAATTAATGTGATATTTTTGGATGGTAATCAGCAGAGAAAACGTGAATATTTTCAATTTTTCTCTTACCAAAAACAAGTCCTATTATGGAGAGAGGCCGTTTTTTAAAATCAATTTCTGTCCATTACATTCCCAAATTCATTGTGGTTGAGGAATCAGTAGAAAGCTATTTCTTCTCAACTGTGCCCTGCAAAAGGAGGAATTTTCCCTGCTTTTAACAGATTCTGAGATTTGTCTAATTGCAATGCATATATCTCTAATTTCCTGATTTATACTATGCCACTTCATTGCAAGAAATAGAAGCAGGAGTCAGCCCTTCAGCCCATTGAAGTTGGTCCGTCATTCAATGAGATAATAGCTGACCTGATTATGGCCTCAACTCCACTTTCCTGTTGGCCCCCCCATAACTATTAACTGCTTTGTCGATCAAAAATCTATCTAGTTCAGCCCTTGAATATGTTTGATGACCCAGTCTTCGCTGCTCTCTGTGAAAGAGAATTCCTAAGACTGATGAACCTCTGAGAGAATCACAGAATTGTTGCAGTGCAGAAGAAGGCCATTCGGCCCATCATGTCTACACCGGCTCTTGAATGAGCATTATGATTTGGTAGCATTCTCCTGCCTTTTCCCCATTACTCTGCACATTGTTTCTATTCAAATAATCACCCAATGCCCTTCTGAATGCCTCGAATGAACCTGCTTCCACCGCACGTCCAGGCAGTGCATTCCAGACCCTAACCACTCGCTGTGTGAAAAAGTGTTTTCTCACATCGCATTTGCTGCTTTTGAAAATCGCTTTAAATCTGTGCCCTCACATTCTCGATCCTTTTACGAGCAGGAACAGTTTCTCCCTATCTACTCTGTCCAGCCCCCTCATGATTTTGAACATCTCTATCAAATCTCCTCTTAGTTTTCTCCTTTCCAAGGAGAACTTTTCCATCTTCTCCAATCTATCCTTGTAACTAAAGTTTCTCATCCCTGGAACCATTCTTGTAAACCTCTTCTGCACTCTCTCCAATGTGTTCATATCCTTCCTAAAGTGTGGTGCCCAGAACTGTACACACTACTCCATGTGGGGTCTAACTAGTGTCTTGTACAGGTTCAACATAATTTTGCTCTTGTACTCAATGCCACTATTAATAAAGCCGAGGATATTGTATGCTTTATTAACTCCTCTCTCCATCTGTCCTGCCACCTTTAATGATTTATGTACAGATATACCCAAGTCCCTCTGCTCCTGCACACGCTTCAGAGTTGTACCCCTTATATATTGTCTCTCCATGTTCTTCTTACCAAAATTAACCGCCTCACACTTCTTGTGTTGAACTTCATCTGCCACCTACCTGTCCATTCCATCAACTTGCCTATGTCCTTTTGAAGTTCTATACCATCCTCCTCACAGTTTACAATGCTTCCAAGTTTTGTATCATCTGCAAACTTTGGATTTGTCCCCGATGCACCAAGATCTAGATCATTAATATATTCAGGAAAAGCAGGGCTCCAATACCTACTTCTGAGGAGCTCCACTGCAAACCTTCCTCCAGCCTGAAAAATATCCATTAACTATACTTGCTTAGCCAATTCTGTATCCACACTCCTATTGTCCCTTTCATCTCTTCTATCCTATGAGCAAATGGGAGACCCCTTATCTTTAAACTCTGCCCCTCAGTTCTAGATTCCCTCATGAGAGGAAACATCCCCTCAGCCTCTACCTTGTCAAGCCCCCCCCTCAGAATTTTATGTTTCAATAAGATCACCCCTCATTCTTTGAGACTCCAATGAATATAAGCCCAAACTGTCCAACCTTTCCTCATGAGACAGTCCCTTCATGCCTGGAATCAGTCCAGCGAACCTTCTCTTTCTTACTTCCAATGCATGTATATCTATCCCTCCTTAAGTAAGGAGACCAAACCTGTATGCAGTCCTCCAGTTTTGACCTCACCAATGCCTTGTTGCAGCTGCAGCAAGACTTCCCTATTTTTATACTCTGTCCCCCTTGCAATAAAGGCCAACATTCTATTTGCCTTCCTAATTGCTTGCTGTACCTGCATGTCAACTTTTTATGATTCATGTACAAGGACACCCAGATCCCTCCGCACTGCAGCATTCTGCAGCCTCTCTCCAGTTAAAAATGTGATTTTCTGTTCTTCCTGCCAAAGTGGACAAACTCACATTTTTCCACATTATACTCCATCTGCCAAATTTTGTCCACTCACTTGAACCATCTACGTTCTTTTACAGACTTTGTATGTGCCTCACGACTTGCTTTCCTCCCTGTGTTTATATCATTGGCTAATTTGGCTACAATGCAGTTAGTCCCTTCATTCAAGTCATTAATATAGATTGTAAATAGCTCAGGCCCTGACACCGATCCCTGTGGCGCTCCACAATTTACAGTTGCCGACCTGAAAATGACCCATTAATCCCGACTCTGTTTCCTGTTAGTTAGCTAATCCCCTATCCATACTAATATATCACCACCAGAACCATCACCTCTTAACTTGTACAGTAACCTTTTTGTGCTGCACCTTATCAAATGCCATTTGGAAATCCAAATACACTACATCTACTGGTTCCCCTTTATCCACCCTGCTTGTTACGTCCTCAAAGAACTTGAATAAATTTGTCAAACATGCTTTTCCTTTCACAAAACCATGCTGACTCTGACAGTTGTATTATAATTTTCTAAATGTCTTGCTCATACCTCCTTAATAATGGTAACTAGAATTTTCTGTAGTTGCTCCCTTAGTAACTTGTGTATTGACTTCACCAATGCACATTCCAAGACTTGACTTTCAGTTTAAATTCTGGAAGGAAGGCAGCTTGAGGCAAGTTATTTCAAGCTGTGAAAGCAGCTTGTGGAAGATTGCAGCCTCTAGAGTCAAATATGCTGCATGCACATAGGCATGCCACGTTAATTACCTATCATTGCCACTCACCACTTCTGGATTCTTACATTTCAAGTGGAAACTCTCCATTAATTATCCAAAAACAATCCTCGACAGGTAAATAGCATCCAAAAAAATCTTTCAGACATTTGCTGTTGCCTTTGGATATGAGCATATTCCAACAAAAGCACAGATTTTAATGAAGATAGACAGTGATGATAAGACTGAAACAAACTTTAAAAAGATTAGATATTGAAATTGGCAATTAAAACTTAGTTTGAAGGTCCTTACGGGAATATATTTATGGATCTTGGGTGACATTGTTTAGTGAGTCAGAAGTTAAATAAGAACTGAGGTCTAGCATTATATTGTGGAGGTTTGCAGATACGTAGAGCAGTGGAAATAGTTTCTAGGAATACCGTCTTCCTAGAACTGCTCTCTCTCTCTCTCTCCAGTCCTCCTTGAAAATACTGCTAGACCCTCAAGATCCGACCACAGGAAAGGCCACCTTCCAGGTGCTTCCAAATTCTAGAACCACCTCAGTGATGGTAAGTGATGTCCCTTGTAATGCTGCCTGGCATTACACTTTTGTCCTTATTAAATGTCTGACACTGTAGACAGCATGGGTGATATATCTGATTTGATCATATATTTCCCTGAGAAGCTTCTAAGCCAGGTTCTCAGATTACTGAAATAAAAACAGAAATTGCCAGAAAAGTTCACCAGATCTGGCAGCATCTGTGGAGAGAGAAACAGAGTTAATGTTTCAAGTCCGTATGGCTCCTTCAGAGCTGAAATTACTGAGATGTCTAAGGATTTGGTAGGATTACGAGTGATTCTACAATGAGGGTGCAATCTGGGAGCCTGGGGAAGGGGGTTCAGATTTCAGATTTGGCGGCTAGGGCGCAGTGCGGCAGTGGTAGATTGGGAGTTGCACGTGTACGGCAATGTTGGGAGATGAACAAGAACAGAGGCCTTGTTTAGGTCATGCGCAGCATTTTAATGTTCTATAAACTATCCATATGTATATCTAACATGAAGCAACTTTGTGCCTGATAATGCAACTGTTCCTTCTCGGATAGGTTGTTGGTGGAAAAAATCTTCGCTCAGTATCTTGTTCCACACAATCTGGAGACAGAAGAAAGAATGAAGTGTCTCTATTACCTTTATGCTTCCTTGGACCCAAATGCAGTAAAGTGAGTACTATTTAAAATTAAGTTTTATGCTGTACAGAATGATGAAAATTGCAGGATAAGAGAATCCCTGGTCTTCCATCTTCTTAATAGGCCTCTTGTGTGGCACTTTATTAAATGCCTTCCTGAAGTCCATAATATATTTACCTCTCTACTTTGATCAATCTTTTCTGTTGTCTCATCAAAGAATTCAATCAAGATAACCTCATAATTTTCCTTTAAATCCATACTGATTCTCCTTGATTAACCCAGCCTTCCCAAATGCAAGTTTATTTTGCCCCTGATGATGGTTTCTAATAACTTCCTCATCACCAATGTTAGGTTGACTGACCTGTAGTTTGCTATTTATCTTCTCTTCCCTTTCTTGAATAATGATCAAACATTTAGCAGCCTTCCTGTTCTCTGGTACTGCTGCTGTATCCAATGAGGATTGAAAGATTGTGACCAATGCCTTTGATATTTCTAATGTTGCTTTTCTCACCAACCTGGGATGCATTCTGTTTGGACCATGTGACTTACTGACTTTCAGTAATGGTAATCTTTTTAGTACATCTTCTCTATCTATTACTATCCTGTCCATAAGCTACTTCCCTCTCCTCTTCTCAAGTAACTTTCACATCATTTTCTTTTTGTGAAGATAGCTATAAAGTGCATATTTCACATTTTAGCCATGGCTTTGACCCTCACATGAAGATTTCCCTTTGTCATTAATAGGCTCAAGTTATTTCCTAGCTAACTGTCTACAGTTTATATGTTTGTTAAAATATTTTAATGTTCAATTTACTGTTTCCTGCTATTTTCTTCTCAGAACCACCCTGCCTGCTGTATTACCCTTTTCAATTCCCTCCTATACTTAGTATCTTTGTAGTTATTAACTGGATCTTGCTCCTGACATTAACTGAATCTAGATCTTTTTTCCTTTTTCTCTTTTTGATTTTTATTTTCTTTGTCAAATAGCTTTTGATGCTCTACCTTTTCCCTTCAAAGGAGTATGCCCAGTTTGTACATAAACAATCTCTTCCTTTAATGTCCTCCATTGTTCCACTTTGCTGCTTTACCCTGCAACCACCTTTTCCACTCTACCTGTGCTAGGTCCCTCTACATGACCCTCAGTTCATCTGATGCTGAAACCATCAGCCATTCCTTTGTTGCTATTAGACTTGAATATTCCATGCACCTCCTGGTTGTTCTCCCATGTCCTGCCCTCCCTAAACTTAGCGTGATCCAAAACTGCTGCTTGTGCCCTAACTTGATTAGCATCACCCCTGTGCTCACTGACCTACATTGGCTAAACAGCACTTCAGTTTTAAAAGTCTCATTCTTTTGTTCAAATCCCTCCATAGTCTTGCGACCCCCCGCCCATTTCTGTCATGTCCTCCAGCCCCACAACCCGATGAGGTCTGCACTTTGCTAATTGTGGCTTCTGGAGCATTCCTTATTTTAATTGCTCCACTATTGATGGCTGTGCCTTCAGCTGCCTGGGCTTAAGCTCTGCAGTATTTTGTAATGCTCTTGAAAGCGCCTTGGGATATTCAATATGTTGAAGGCACTACATAAATGCAAGCTATTGTTAAATTACTGAAATTAGTTCTTCTCCATTTGAGCATTTTTATCTTGGATATTTCCTGATCTCTTTGCAGAAATACTTCAAACTGAATTATGTTGTGATTTTAGTTGGCTAAATGATCTTCTGTTGTAATACACTCCCCTTACCCTACTTCATTACCTAGAACTCGATCCAGCACTGCTTGCTTCTTTGTTGGACTGGAGACGTATAGATTAAAGAAATTCTCCTGTACACCTCTCAAACATTCCTTTTCTTCTTTAAACCATGTTTTTTCCAATCTATATTAGGGTCATTACTCATGTTTACACACCTTTTAAATTTTCTGTCATGTTTGCTCATCTTCCTACCTTGCTGTTTGGAGCTGTTAGTTTCTTGACTCGAGCCAAATAAATTCAGTCCTAGAACCATAAATATATCCTTTTGATTTTAGAGCTGTAATATCATCCTGAATTAATACTGCCACAATATCCTCTCTTTCCCCCCCCCCCCCCACCACCATCACCCTCTTTTTACTCTGTCACTCCTGGATGCAGTACTTGGTAACCAACCACTGCCAAATTAGTTTAATTTTCCCCCAACAATACTAGTTTACTTCTCTGCAGGAATATTGGTACTGGCTTTGTTCAGGTGCAACATGTCCTTGTTGCGCAAGTGCCCATTCTGCTAGAATTGGTCCCAATGCACCCAAGAGTCTGAAAACCCTCTTGCACCACTACTCCAATTATGCATCAACCTGCGCTGTATTCCTTTTCTGGACTCAATAGTACATGGCACTGCAAGCAATCCTGGGATTGTTATCTTTGTGGTTCTGTTTTATTATCTTTTTCCTAGTTCCTGAAACTCTGTCTGAAGGAGCTCAACACTTTTTCAACATATGTTATTGGCCCCAACATGGGCCACAACTTCTAGCTGATCCTCTTCCCATTGCAGACCATCCACTTGGTGATATCCCTTACCTTGGCACCAGGGAGGTAACATACCATTCAGGAATCATGCGGTTACAATAACGTCTGTCTCTGCCACTAGCCAACAAATCCCTTATGTCTACTGCATGTGCAGTCAAATCTCTCGTAATGGTTGAAGTTTGGTTCTTACTGCATTCCTTCAAGGAGCCATCACACTCCCCTCCCTGTATTCAAAACTGAAAACTGGTTAACAAATGCCATTGGCTTGCAAGATTGCTGCAGTACTTGTGTTTTCCTCCTGCCCTGTCTGGTGGTCATGATTCACTCACCACCTACACACTGCTAGTTTCCCAGATGCACTGCAGTGACTTCAGCCACTCCTCAAGCTTTGAACCTCTGAGTTACCTGAAACAATGGGAGGTACTTCCTGCACACTTAACTATCCAGAACTCATGAAGTGTCTTGGAATTCTGACACAAAACAGGAAGTTTATGAAAAGGTTGCCCTGGCGGTCAATCTATTGACCCTGACCACAAAACACTTGACATTAAATTCAGAGTTTAAGGCACTGATGTCGTAAGATGATGAAACTCTTAAGAAACTAATCTCTGAAAGACTTATGTAGTAGTAAGTTAACTAAAAATACTGGAAGTTATATCTATAAATATTAAACACAATGGAAACTACCATCAAGTGAATTTCAACAATGCTAAAGCAATTTAATAGAACAATTTAACACTAAGCTATTATCCACCAATCTGCCCCCTACACAGCAGTTCTTTCTCAGTTTTCCACATTAAGCTTGCATACAAACTGACTTTGACTTTATCTTCTCGCACTCTCTCCTCTTAGGATTGCTCTCTCTGCTTTCACTCAATAAATTCCATTTAAAATTGTTTTGTGGTCTCTGCTTTAAAAGCCACTTGTGGTAGAGCATTTCTGTGTTGTAAAGTAACTCTGAAAAGTGTTTCTAGTTTTCCTTCTCGTATTTGCAGTGAATATGTGCACATGGCAGTAAAGTGATCTTGAGTTCAAATTTCTGTCCCCCTGTGGCATGTTTTGAAATTGAGCTCAGTATATATTTGTTAGATTGTCGTCGAGCTTAACCATGCAAGTTGCTATTGTAAAAACCGAATCCAGCGAAGGGGCCTGTCATATGTGACAGGTTGACTCCATGTAGCTGACTTATAATGGCCTCTGAAATGGGCCAGCAAGCCATTCACTTGTGCAAAAAAATCACTGATGCACGATCACCTTCTGAGGGAAACTAGGGATGGCCAATAATGCTACCTTAGAGGTCTTGCCGACAGTGGAAAACAATTATTATATTTTTTTAAAATGCGAAGGTCCCTTGCTACTTATTTTCCAACGAGTAAAAATCATATTTTTCTACTCACTTGGTTACCCATAGCTGTTTTCATATTTAGGGTGCAAAGATTGAAATTTATTGAAACTCTCTGCTGGCTGGAGTCATACCTAGCACAAAGGAAGATGGTTGTGGTTGTTGGAGATCTGTCACCTCGGCTCCAGGACATCACTGCAGGAGTTCCTCAAGATAGTGTCCTAGGCCCAAGCTGCTTCATCAATGACCTTCCCTTCCATCATAAGGTCAGAAGTGGGGATGTTCACTGATCATTGCACAATGTTCAGCACCATTTACAACTCCTCAGATACTGAAGCAGTCCATGTCTAAATGCAACAAGACCTGGACAACGTCCAGGCTTGGGCTGATAAGTGGCAAGTAACATTCGCCCCACACAAGTGTCAGGCAGTGACCATCTCCAACAAGAGAGAATCCAACCATCGCCCCTTGACGTTCAATGGCATTACCATCACTGAATCCCCGACTATCAACATCCTGGGGGTTACCATTGATCAGAAACAGAACTGGACTAGCCATATAAGTACTGTGGCTACAAGAGCAGGTCAGAGTCTAGAAATCGTGCGACGAGTAACTCACCTCCTGATTCCCCATAGCCTGTCCACCATCCACAAGGCACAAGTTAGGAGTGTGACGGAATACTCCCCACTTGCCTGGGTGAGTACAGCTCTCACAACACTCAAGAAGCTGGACACTGTCCAGGACAGAGCAGTCCACTTGATTGGCACCACACCCACAAACGTTCACTCTCTCCACCACTGACACGCAGTAACAGCAATATGTACCATTTATAAGATGCACTGCAGGAATTCACCAAGGCTCCCTCAACAGCACCTTCCAAGCCCACAACCACTGCCATCTAGAAGGACAAGAGCAGCGAATAGATGGGAACACTACCACCTGGAAGTTCCCCTCCAAGTCACTCGCCACCCTGACTTGAAAATATATCGCAGTTCCTTCACTGTCATTGGGTCAAAATCCTGGAACGCCCTTCCTAATGGCACTGTGAGTGTACCTACATCACATGGACTGCAGTGGTTCAAGAAGGCAGTTCACCACCACCTTCTGAAGGATAAGCATGGCAAGTTTCAGGAACCTTGGAACGAAGGATAAGCATGGCAAGTTTCAGGAACCTTGGATAACGAAGGATATTGTGAGGTTAGTCAAAAAGAAAAGGGAAGCATTCGTAAGGGCTAGAAGGCTGGGAACAGCTGGGAAACAGTCCGTAGAGAATACAAAGAAAGTAGGAAGAAACTTAAGCAAGGAGTCAGGAGGGCTAAAAGGGGTCATGAAAAGTCACTGGCAACCAGGATTAAGGAAAATCCCAAGGCCTTTTATACATATGTAAAGGGCAAGAGGGTAGCCAGGAAAAGGGTAGGCCCACTCAGGGACCGAGGTGGGAATCTGTGTGTGGAGCCAGAAGAAATGGGAGAGATACTGAATGAATACTTCTCATCAGTATTCACCAAAGAGAAGGACTTAGCAGTCGATTTGTCCAGGGAAGAGTATGTAGATGGCCTGGATCATGTTGAGATCAAAAAAGAGGTGTTAGGCGCCTTGAAGAATATTAAGGTGAATAAGTCCCCAGGGCCAGCTGGGATCTACCCCAGAGTACTGAGGGAGGCAAGGGAGGAGATTGCCGGGGTCTTGACAGAAATCTTTGCATCCTCGATGGCTAAGGGTAAGGTCCCAGAGGACTGGAGAATGGCCAATGTTGTTCCATTGTTTAAGAAGGGTAGCAGGGATAATCCAGGAAATTACAGGCCGGTGAGCCTTACGTCAGTGGTAGGGAAATTATTGGAGAAGATTCTTCGTGACAGGATTTACTACCATTTGGAAGCAAATGGGTGTATTAGTGAGAGGCAGCATGGTTTTGTGAAGGGGAGGTCGTGTCTCACTAACTTGATCGAGTTTTTCGAGGAAATGACAAAGATGATCGACGATGGAAGGGCAGTGGATGTTATCTACATGGATTTCAGTAAGGCCTTTGACAAGGTCCCTCATGGCAGACTGGTAAAGTCGCATGGGATCAGATGTGAGCTGGCAGGATGGATACAGAATTGGCTTGGTCATAGAAGACAGAGGGTAGCAGTGGAAGGGTGCTTTTCTGAATGGAGAGCTGTGACTAATGGAGCTCCGCAGGGATCAGTGCTGGGACCTTTGCTGTTTGTGGTATACGTAAATGATTTGGAGGAAAATGTAACTGGGCTAATTAGTAAGTTTGCAGACGACACTAAGGTTGGAGGAGTTGCAGATAGTGAAGAGGATTGTCAAAGGATACAATGGGATATAGATCGGTTGGAGACTTGGGTGGAGAAATGGCAGATGGAGTTTAATCCGGACAAATGCGAGGTAATGCATTTTGGAAGGTCTAATACAGGCAGGAATTATACAGTAAATGGCAGAACCCTTAAGTGCATCGACAGAGGGATCTAGGAGTACAGGTCCACAGGTCAGTGAAAGTGGCAACGCAGGTGGATAAAGTAGTCAGGAAGGCATATGGCATGCTTGCCTTCATTGGCAGGGCTATTGAGTATAAAAGCTGGGAAGTCATGCTGCAGCTGTATAGAACCTTGGTTAGGCACACTTGGAATATTGCGTGCAATTCTGGTCACCACATTACCAGAAGGATATGGAGGTGTTGGAGAGGGTGCAGAGGAAGTTTACCAGGATGTTGCCTGGTCTGGAGGTTATTAGCTATGAAGAGAGGTTGGAGAAACTCGGATTGTTCTCACTAGAGCGACAGAGATTGAGGGGCGACTTGATAGAAGTTTACAAAATTGAGTGGCACGGACAGAGTAGATAGTCAGAAGCTTTTTCCCAGGGTGGAAGAGTCAATTACTAGGGGACATAGATTTAAGGTGAGAGGAGAAAACTATAGAGGAGATGTGCGGGGCAAGTTTTTTACGCAGAGGGTAGTGAGTGTCTGGAATTTGCTGCCAGAGGAGGTGGTGGAAGCAGGTACAATAGTGGTGTTTAAGAGGCAGCTTGACAAATACATGAATAGGATGGGAATAGAGGGATACGGACCCTGGAAGTGCAAAATGTTTTAGTTGATGGGCAATATGATTGGCGCAGGCTTGGAGGGCCGAAGGGCCTGTTCCTGTGCTGTACTTTTCTTTGTTCTTTGTTCTCAAGGGCAACTAGGGATGGGCAATAAATGCTGGCCTAGCCAGCGAAGCCCACATCCTGTGAATGAATAAAAAAAAATCTTTCAATGAGATCATCTCTCATTTTTCTAAACTTTAGAATATGGACCGTTCTGCTCAATCTCTCCTCATGGGTCAACCACTCACCCCAGAAATCAATCTAGGGAACCTTTGTTGTGCCCCTCTATGGCAATTATATCCTCCCTTGGGCGCGGAGACCAAAAGCTGTACATACACAGTATACCATGTATGGTCTCACCAAAGCTCTATAAAAATACAGAAAAACTTGCTTATTGTACTCCAACCCCCTTGCAATAAAGGGCGACATGGTCAGTTAGCTCAGTTGGCTAGATGGTTGCAGAATGGTGCCAACGCCACGGATCAATCCCCATACTGGCTGTTGTAGCTCACGGAGGCCTGTCTTCTTGCCTTGCCCTATGTTTGCAGAGTGGTGCCCTTCAGGCTACACACAACCAATTGTGTCTCTGCAGCAGATGTTAGAGACCATGCATGTTAACTTTGTTTCATGTTCAAGGATACCAAATCGCTCTGAACAGCAACATTTAATAGTTTCTCGCTATTTAAAAAATATTCACTTTTTTACTCTTCCTACCAAATAACCTTACATTTTCTCACACTATATTCCATTTACATAAGAATATACAAATTAGGAGCAGTAGGAGTCCATTTGGTCCCTTTAGCTTGCTCCAACATTCGATAAGATCAAGGCTGATCTGATTGTAGCCCTTGTGGCCTCAACTCCACTTTCCTGCTTACTTCTGATACCCTTGTTAGTCAAGAATCTATCTACCTCTGCCTTAAAACTATCCAATGACCCTGCCTCCACAGCTCCCTGGGGAAGAGAGTTCCAGAGACTTAGCCCTCTGAGGGAAAAAAAATTCTCCCCATCTCTTGTCTTAAATGGGAGACCCCTTATTTTTAAACGGTGTCCCTTAGTTCTCATCTCTCCCACAAGAGGAAGCATCTTTCAGCATCCACCTTGTGAAGTCCCCTTAGGATCTTATGCTTCAGTAAGATCGCCTCTCATTCTTGTAAACTCCAATGGATACAGGCTCAACGAGCCCAAACTTTCCCCATAAGATAACCTGCTCATCCCAGGAATTAGTCGAAGGCCTCTGAACTACTTCTAGTGCAATTATGTCTTAAATAAGGAGACCAAAACTGCACGTAATATTATGGTCTCACCAATGCCCTGTACAACTGTAGCAAAACATCCTTGCTTTCATTAAAGGCAAAATACTGTGGATGCTGGAAATCTGAAACAAAAACAAAAAATGTTGGAAAAACTCAGCAGGCCTGACAGCATCTGAGGAGAGAAAGACAGAGTTAACGTTTCGAGTCCGCATGACTCTGAAGAAGAGTCATACGGACTCAAAATGCTAACTCTGCCTTTCTCTCCACAGATGCTGTCAGACCTGCTGAGTTTTTCCAGCATTTTTTGTTTTTATCCCTGTTTTCATATTCTACTCCCCTTGCAATAGGCAACAACTTTCCATTTGCCTTCCTAATCACTTGTTGTACCTGCGTACTAACTTGGTGTAATTCATGTACCAGGACACCCAGATCATCCTGTACCTCAAGAGTGCTGCAATCTCTCTCCATTTAAATAATCTGTTGCTTTTCTATTCTTCCCGCCAAAGTGGACAAGTTCACAGTTTCCCAAATAATACTCCATCTGCCAAATTTTTGCCCACTCTCTTAACCTACGCCCCTTTGCAGAATCCTTACGTCCTCTTCACAACTTACTCTCCTGCCTATCTGTGTGTCATCAGCAAATTTAACAACCATACATTTGGTCCCTTCATCCAAGTCATTGATATAGACTGTAAATAGTTGAGGCCCCAGAACTGATCCCTGTGGTACTCCACTCGCGACATCTTGCCAACCTGAAAGTGACCCATAGTTGCCTACTGTTTCCTGTTAGCTAACCAATCTTCTATCCATGCTAATATGTTACTCCCTACACCATGAACTCTTATTTTAAGTAGTAACCTTTCATTTGGCACCTTGTCAAATGTCTTCTGGAAATTAAGTACAGCACATCCACAGGTTCCTGTTTATCCATGTTGTCTGTTACTTCCTGAATGAACTCCAATAAATTAGTCAAACATGGTTTCCCTTCCATGAAACTATGTTGACTCTGCTTAATTGTATTGAGATTTTCTAAGTGACCTAATTTAACCTCCTTATTAAATTTCAGCATTTTTCAGAAGTAATACTGTTGAAGTTCTAGTGTCTTTATTTTTGTCTCCACTATTGGAAAAAGAAGCATCCTGCAGTTAAAAGATCATTAGCTTAGTTTTTTTTCTGGCATAAAAATTGTCATGTCTGTTCTCGTATCACATGTTTTCAGATATGTATATGTCTAACATTATCTGTTCTAATTTTAGCTTTTTTTAGCATTGTTGAGATCAAAAGCTCACTGTCAGCCTAAATAACTATTTATTCCCTCTATGGAAAATTCCTGGTTAAACACATCTCAAAACAAATTGGCTTGCTATATGCCTCATCAGTGATCCCTTAGTTGCTGCAACTTCCAAAAACTTGAGTATGCATAGTTGTTACGTTACTGGACAGGGAATCCAGGGGTTTGGGTTAATGATCAAACTGCATAAATAAATATGAAATAAAAAGCTGGTATCAGTCATGGTGATGATGAAACCACCAGCTTGTTACAAAAAGCCATCTAGTTCAGTAAGGTCCTTCAGGGAAGAAAATCTGCCATCCTTACTAGCTCTGTGCTGTATGCGACTCTAGACCCACAGCAATTCCCTCTTAAGTGCCCTCTGAAATGGCGTAGCAAGCTACTCAATTGCATCGGGATAAGCAATAACTGCCCACACCTCGTGAGGTGATGATCCCTCAAAGCTGGTAACTTTTACTTTCACTATAAAAGTATTGCCTTCATCTGAGAGTGTAGAATAATCATGTTCAGCACTGCAGTGACATGAATATGGAGACAGTCAGTGCAAATTGAAAGCTTATGTCTGGCGTGGAGTAATGTTACAGTGGGAGAGAGGGAGATAAATTGCATGACTGAACTTGCATAATGGCATGTATTTCTGCAAGGGATATTATGTGCCAGTGCATCGTATCACCCACCACCCTCCCTCTCCAGAATCCAATTAGGAGCATTCGAACAGGAGTAGGTCATTTAGCCCTTCGAGCCTGGTCTGCCATTCAATGAGATCATGACTGATCTGCGACCTAACTCCATGTTCTCCAATTATGTATGAAGATTAAACCACTATTGAAGAATATAGGAATCAGCTAGGATAGCTATTCTCTAATGCAGCAATCAGCACAAGTAGGGGAAGTGGTTGCTTGTTGTGTATATGTGTGCCTGTGTGAGACAATAGAATTAAACTATGATACAGCTCCAAATCTTGATTTTGCCCACAGAGCATTGAATGAAATGTGGAAGTGCCAAAACATGTTACGGAGTCATGTCCGGGAGTTATTAGACCTGCACAAACAGCCTGCTGTAAGTTTTACTAACATTATAATAACATTCGATGAGAATGTCATCTTGATTGATCAAAATGGGGAATGTTCCCCATTGTTCTATAATTTATTTTAGTTTAAAGTACAGTATGGATAACAAAACTTGAAAGAGAACTTTTCAACCCCCTCCAACTTGTCCCCAAAATTTGGAAAGTTGTGGGTTCAAATCCCACTCATGATTTGATCATATAATTTAGACTGATGCTGCATCACAGAACTGAGGGAATGCTGCACTGTCAGAGGTGACGTTTTTCCAATGAGACGCTAAGCAGGAATCCTGTTTGCCACGTGAGTTGACGTAAAGGTCATGTGGCAGTATTCAGAAAGAACAGGGGAATTCTTCTGGTATTCTATTCAATATTTAAGTGACAACCAAATTACTGGAACAGCCTATTATCTCATGGTTTGTTGGGCCTGCTATGTGTAAATTGGCTGCTGCACACTTGCTAACATCATAATGGTGACTACACTTCAAAAGTACATAATGGTGACTACACTTCATAAGACATCTGTGGCATCCTGAGGTGGAAAGCATATGATAAACGCAAGTTATTTTACTCTTATGATTTGTAATTGATTATATCTGTAATATTGAATAATTGATTATAATTTATTCCTCTAATTTCAAGGTACCTTTCTGATTTTGATTCTGTGATTATTGATTTTTTTGATTCTTGGTTATTGGAATGATGGCAAAGTTGGAGGAACTCCTGTCTCCTAAGTGACTAGTTTTTACATTTTCATCACTAACATTAATATTGAAAATGCTAATATTGCAGTAATAAAGCTAACCAAGCAACATAAATAGCTGCACCTGGAATGGTCTGCACACTATGCCTGCTATTCTTTTAAACAGAAGGAAAATTTTGTTTCTCTAATTTTAAACATTTATTTTCTTGCAGTCAGAGGCGAACAATACTGCAATGTTTGCCAAGCTAATGGCTATAGCAAGTAAGTACTTGGTTTTTCTCATTATAGTTTTTTGGGATCAAAGTATAGCATTTGATATTGATTCTAAAAGGATTTCCAAAAGTTGCTTATTTGTCATTTGACTCCAATGCAAATAAGCAGGTCACACAACTAAATAGTATAAGGTCACTAGGCTATCTTGTTCTCATTTCATAGATGTGATGATCTTGATAGAATAGGTGAATAATCCTGTACCATAATTTTTGTAGTCCGATGTGTTCAAGCCTGTCAAAATATCGTCATAGGTGGCTTTACCTTTTCACTTGAGCTTTTCCCAATTTAAGCAATGCAAATAAGAAGTAAGGTTTTAAGGATTTCACAGCATTCTTCTGTTTTTGACCATTTACTTCTGAAACAGACAGATGCCATCATGATCATCATACTGTCCCCTGCTACTACAACATTCCTTTTTGCTCCCCTCACTTGAATGGCCTCCTGCAGTCTCTGCTCTCGTCCGCCCAAGCTGCAAGAATGTTGAACCTGTTGGACAATTGCAAGGGATGAGGCTCCTCCTTCTGGGGTCCCATACTTGCCTCTTAAGTTACATGCTCCTGTTCCTGACCACAGACCAAATTTGAAATACATAGCCTAAGGGGTGTGACTGCCTTCTGCAACCAAGTATCCAGGCAACATTCCCCCTCCCGATGCAACACAATGTCTGAAGCTCGGACTCCAGTTCACCAACTTGGAACCGAAGTTCGTCAAGTTGCAGACACTGAATGAAGATATGGTTGCCATGGATCTCACGGGTATCCAGCAGCACCCACATGCAACAACTGCAATACATCATCTGCCCTGCCATCTTTATTTTGTTGTATGTAACTAATTAGGTTTCAAGTTAGATTATCACTCAATGATTATCCAGTTATATTGTGGAGTTTAACTAATTATGCTATAAATTTAATATAAATCTTATATCTCCCCAGTACTAGTTTAAATTACAGTACTGCCCCAGTTTAGAGGGGGGGAAAAACACTTATAACTCACCAATTACCTACTTGTACACCTAATCAATGCTTCCAGGCTTCACCTCTCAGGTCTCACTGTCTCCTGCTCCCTCTGTTGGATCCTTTTGTAAAAGGCTAGAACAGCACCTCCCTCGCTGCGCCAAATGCCCTCACTGAACAGTCTCGCTGCAATTGGACTTGAGTTGCTACCTTAGTGCGACTTTATGCGTGTGCTGCGATTTCATGCATCTGCTAAACCTCTTGTGTTTATAGTATCTCATTCCAATGAAATGAGTCAGCGACTGCTGGCTAGAGAACCAGTTCTAAGCAGTTACTAATTAACTATCCTTTAGGTGCCTCAAGGCAGGGACCTTGTTTATCACTGAGTAAGACTGACAAAAACTACAATTTTCAATTACAGTTAAGTTAAATGCTAAATGCAAACTTGACTAGATTTTAGAACGAGATCAACCCTTAAAACCCCCTTACCAAATTCCTGGATTAAAGCACTCAATCTCGCTGAATTCAGTTTCCAGTTGCCACTAAGATAACTGGAGTAAAAAGAGAAAATCATTTTGACCTTGTATTATTTGGCCTCGTATTTCTTCAGATTGTGGCAATAAAATTGAACTTCTATAAATTCAAAACCTACAGAACTAGAAATTAGATTTGAGCAAAATTACATCACCATTAAGGAAGCTTTTTGATCCTGTGCATGATTATTGACAATTTCTTATCCTTTAAATGTAGCCAGTGAAGTTTTTATTCCATTTCTTTCCTTTCCACTCCTCTCTTCCATCTTTTCTATATTCCTTTCCCACTCCCTACCCCAAAAAGTGCCATGTTTTTTGCAGAGCATGATCCAACAGTACAGATTTTATGACCTCAACAGATATTGCCTTGCAATCTAACAATAGGCACATTTTGGGAAGGTGGCGAAGTTAGATAATATCCTTGCCAAGATAAAATACTTCTCTCCTGTGAGGTGCTCCGCTAGGCTGACAACAGCACACATGAATGAATATAAATAGGATTGGTTCTTCATTATTCATTATTAATTCTTCTATTATGTTTCACATACCATGGATAACATAAGTTTAGTTATCTTTTCAGGAAAACCTGAGGAATGTTTTTATGTAACCTTCCATGGCTGTACATTATTGTTAGCATTAGTTGTCATTGCAAAAATAATGCATCATAAATTTACTTTATTGTGATCTGCGAGAAATGGTAAGAACTCTGGGGGCTTAACAATATAAAGCAGAGTGATAAATTCAATATCAGAAGAATAAAGAACCCGATTTAGCATTATGGCCAATACATTAAACTATGTAACAGCCGGATATGCCCACAACTATGCATGCAATCCTGTTCTCTTTTTGGTGGTTTGATTAGGTTTTTCCTCAAAGAGAAGCAATGGAAGATTTGATAGAGTTAGATCTGCTTGCTTTTCCTTCTCTTAAATGCTTGCTGTCGAATGGCAAAGACAAGAGCAAGTGCCTGTTGTCTTGGTGGGGGAGCAGTACCTCTGTGAGAATACCTAAAGAATTGTTCAAAGTTCTCTGGTTTTCACACGGAAGTAAATGAACAAGCAGGAGTAGGGCGGATGGTCGTCACCTTAATGCCTTGGCATAATATGCATCTGTCTCATTTCATTGTCTGAATACGCAACTGACAGAATAGTTTTTTTAAAAAGCTGGTCTGTCCCATCGTTCCTGGAGATTATTTTCAACATCATCACTGGTAATCCCCTCCCCACATCTTGGTATTGGGAAAGCAGAAATATGGGCTTACTCTCTGAGCAGCTTGCTATATTTACCAGAAATAATAAGTTGAAGGGTAAATTTTTACAAGCCCACTGATGTCCAGCTATGGATCATTAAATTTCCACGTTCTTAACCTAAGTTACTGAAGAAGAAAATTTGCAAGCTGTTTGTTGTAAAACAGCTTGAAGTTCTGATGCCACAGCATTGTTGACTGTAGATTGGAAATTGGTAAACTTTATTATCCAATAATCTGGACAATATTATCACATTATGAAGCATTCAAAGTTCCACGCTGTTCATTAACCACCTATGAAGTCTTACAGGCACAAGACCAGTGATTTTGCCTTGACTGTCAGTATGGATACCAAATCATACTTGTTTGGATTTGTTAATTTACTGTTTGGGTAACAAAAACAACCAAGTAGACAAGTCAATGAGTTTCTCAGCAGAGAATATAATCTGTATCTGCAATCATTGTTCTGAATAGAATACAAAAGGCTAGCATGAATATAATTTTATGTAGCAAGAAGATCCTAGGAATTGCCATTCTGAGTAAGTTTAAAAGAAAATGTTCAAGTTCCAGGCTTTCATGACAATCTCAATCTGTCCGCCTCTGCTTCTCAATGTAACCAATCATGCCCGTGCTTCAAACATAAGCTTTGCTAACCCTGTGTAAGACTGTCGTGTTGAATTTTCAATTTGGTGGCATGAAATCCCTCCATTTTAGCAAGCTGCATCGCCTTACAAAGTTTTTACAATGTTGAGTACAACAGGGCTGTTCTTTCCCAATTTTTAAACTTGAGTGATTGCTCTAATCACTTCTTGCCTGTTACGAAAACATATCTGGTCTGGGCATCTTGAGAACTGTTTTCTGGCTCCTGTATACCTTTTGGAAGCTAGCTGCTCACCATAGGACTAAAGATCCGCTTCACATCAGAATTATCGGTCAGCTTGAAAATACGAATATTTCCCTTCAGATTGCCTTTGGCAGCAGCAAAAATATAGCTGATAACCATCTATCAACACCACAAGAAGGTGTAGGCCCATCTTTAAATGGCTGCCTGGCAGAATGAGATCTTCTTTGAGATGCTGTCCTTAGTAACCTGGAAAAACATACTTTCCAAGATTTTGCTTTGGTAGGATTTGGATTGCAAGTCTCACTGTTCTGCCTTATACCTGTTGGAGAGATTTTTAAGCATTAGGTGATCTGCTGGTTAGCCCAGTGAAAATTGTCACGCCACAGTTACGCTTTGTGTCTGAAACCACACAACAGTCAGCTTTTATTTTCCCACGATAACACTTCATAAGGTCCTGGAGTGCAACTTGGCTGTCTTTAAATGTTCTTCTTGAATGATGCGAGTACTCTGAACCCATGAAGGCGGCATTGAGACTATGTCATTTGTCCACTGTCAGCTCTGATCCTATGATTTGATTGTCTGTCTTGCTCCAAAACAAATGCAGAAGGCCTGTAGATTTTGTATTTTAGAAAGTATTTCTCTTTCTGAGAGAGAACACTGGCTGCTCTGCCTCATTACTTCTTAGATGTGGTCGAGAGCCTCTTTTGAGGAATTGTTCTTTGGGACGTAGTTCTGGCATTGAGATTTCAGAATACTTGGAAGTGCATGGTAAAATAGGGCAAAATCAGCATGGTTTCATCAAGGGGAGGTCAAGCCTGACAAATCTATTAGAATTCTTTGAGGAGGTAACGAGTAGGTTAGACAAAGGAGAGCCAATGGATGTTATCTACTTGGACTTCCAAAAGGCCTTTGACAAGGTGCCGCACAGGAGACTGCTCAGCAAGATAAGAGCCCATGGTGTTAGAGGCAAGGTGCTAGCATGGATAGAAGATTGGCTGTCTGGCAGGAGGCAGAGAGTGGGGATAACGGGGCCCTTCTCAGGATGGCGGCAGGTGACTAGTGGAGTTCTGCAGGGGTCAGTGTTGGGACCACAACTTTTCACTTTATACATTAATGATCTAGATGAAGGAACTGAGGGCATCCTGGCTAAGTTTGCAGATGATACAAAGATAGGTGGAGGGACAGGTAGTATTGAGGAGGCGGGGAGGCTGCAGAAGGATTTGGACAGGTTAGGAGAATGGGCAAAGAAGTGGCAAATGGAATACAATGTGGGGAAGTGTGAGGTCATGCACTTTGGTAGGAAGAATAGAGGCATAGACTATTTTCTAAATGGGGAGAGAATTCAGAAATCTGTAGTGCAAAGGGACTTGGGAGTCCTAGTCCAGGATTCTCTTAAGGTTAACTTGCAGGTTGAGTCGGTAGTCAGGAAGGCAAATGCAATGTTGGCATTTATTTCGAGAAGACTAGAATATAAAAGCAGGGATGTGCTGCTGAGGCTTTATAAGGCTCTGGTCAGACCACATTTAGAATATTGTGAGCAATTTTGGGCCCCGTATCTCAGGAAGGATGTGCTGGCCCTGGAGAGGGTCCAGAGGAGGTTCACGAGAATGATCCCAGGAGTGAAAGGCTTAACATATGAAGAACGTTTGAGGACTCTGGGTCTATACTCGATGGAGTTTAGAAGGATGAGGGGGATCTGATTGAAACTTACAGAATACTGAAAGGCCTGGATAGAGTGGACGTGGGGAAGATGTTTCCATTAGTAGGAGAGACTAGTACCCGAGGGCACAGCCTCAGAGTAAGGGGAAGACCTTTTAGAACAGAGATGAGGAGACACTTCTTTAGCCAGAGAGTGGTGAATCTATGGAATTCATTGCCACAGAAGGCTGTGGAGGCCAGGTCATTGAGTGTATTTAAGAGCGAGATAGATAGGTTTTTGACTGGTAAGGGGATCAAATGTTATGGGGAGAAGGCGGGAGAATGGGGTTGAGAAACTTATCAGCCATGATTGAATGGCAGAGCAGACTCGATGGGCCGAAGGCCTAATTTCTGCTCCTATGTCTTATGGTCTTATGGCATACCTGTTACCAACTGACTGTCTACTCCATCTATATTGTACATTGAGAGCCCACTGGTGTGAATCGTTCCAGTAGACAATTTGCTTCCATTTGTGAAGCTTTAAAAGAGTGCCTTGGCTGATAGTTTGGTGGAGTAGCAAGAACATAAGAAAAAGGAACAGAGGTAGACCATTCAGCCCCTCGAACCTGCTCCACCATTCAATATAATCATGGCTGATCTGTTTGTGTTTCTATTTCCACATTCCCATCTATCCCCGATAATCTTAGATTCTTGTTCGGCAAGGGAATCAATCTACCTCTGCCTTAAAAATATTCAATGAACCCACCTCCACCGCCTTCTGAGGCAGAGTGTTCCAAAGTTGCACAACCCTCATAGAAAATATTTCTCCTCATCTCTGTCATAAAAGAGTGACCCCTAATTTTAAAATATTGTCTCCTAGTTCTGGACTTGCCCACAAGAGGAAACATCCTTTCGTCATCCACCTTGTCGAAGCTGTTCAGGACCTTGTATACTTAAATCAAATCACCCCTCACTCTTCTAACTCCAGTGGAAATAAGCCCAGTCTAACCAACTTTTCCTCATAAAACAATCCGCTTAATTCAGGTATCAATCTACTAAACCTCTGAACTGCCTCCAATGCATTTATATCCTTCCTTAAATAAGGAGACTAGAACTGTATGCAGTATTCAAGGTGCATTCTCACCAATGCCCTGTATAACTGAAGCATAACATCTTACTTTTATGCTCAAACCCTCTCGTAATAAAGGATAGCATTCTACAACACCAGTTTTACAAAGCTTTTACCTCTGCTTAAGATCATAGTCAGATATGGTATTCCCTTCTAGAGAGATTATTTTAGGGCAGATATAATCCCTTCTAGAGAGAGACTGTTAGGGGAGTTAGCTATGATATGTGGAGGATGATAACAAAGAACAAAGGTAGATTCTCTTCCTTTAGGTCTAGCAATCAATCTTCCAATTGTTATCTTCCAAATATATATCTGCCACCTACTTTCTCTTTGGACCTTGTCTGGAGGCTACATCTAAATTCCTCAATTTATTTGTTGATGGTGTACATGCTTGCTTTGTTTCCATTCTAATTCTAGAACTACTGAAACTTCTCAGTGGTGAGAAGCATATGTTGTTGTGGTTAATTAACCTTGTTACTGACTTCTTTACTAACAATCTGCTTTTTCAACAAAGCAAAAAAATCCGTAAAAATGAATCCTCTTGCTTGGGTGAAATGCAGCTTTGTGGTCACATTGCTTAACCTTGTGCTACTTACCAACTGGCTGATAAAAAATGAAGATACTGACATGAGGGCAGCACTGTTGTAGGGCACGGGCAGGGGAGGTCACGGGTTTCATTTGAAAAGTTTCTTAAAGGGACAGGCACCCCTGTGATTTCCCTAGCACGTCGAAGATAACTTAATTGGGAAAGCAAAGGTGACTCGCTTAAGGGTAAGTAAACTACCACTTAGAAATTTATGGGTGCAGAGATTAGATATTGACAAATTAAATTGGATTTTGGAAATGTTCAATAACCAGCTTTAGAAATAAAAATTCTAGCAACTGTAAGCAGTGAGCATTGTTTACTTTAAAATCTGTTATGTCTGCGAGCAGAAAATTTGCCTGACCCAGGAAAAGCACAAGATTTCATGAAGAAGTTTAACCAGGTCCTGGGTGATGATGAGAGGCTACGGGCTCAGTTGGAGCTGCTGATTAGTCCAGCATGTTCATGTAAACAAGCAGAAGTCTGTGTGGTAAGGTGACATTATTTCTGTATGTGGCTTTTGCCTGTTATTAATTACACTGATCAGATACTATTTCATCAATGATGCGATGTTTTAAGGGGAAGTTGGTTAAGTACATGAGGGGGTAAAGGATAGAAGGATATCTTGATGGGGTGAGATGAAGGAAAGTGGGAGGGGGCTTGTGTGGAACATGAACACTGACATAGACCTGTTGCACCAAATATCCTATTTCAATGCTGTAAATCTTGTAGCACCATGGGCTAGATTTTCCTGTAGCAGGGCACGTAACATGATCTGCCATTCGTTAGATTTGCTCCTACATCCTTTAGCTGAAAAACTTTTTGCCCACAAAGTTGCTGGAAGTATAAACTGATAATGGTGCAGTGAGGAAAATGTCATTTGGGATCTGAGTGAACAGGGCAACTAACAGGACATTCCCATAACCAATGAGATTTAAGGATTGGAAAATAAACGGCTGAAGAACTGAGAAAGGTGAATTCAATGCTAGATCAAACGCGGGGCAACGAAAGATTTGATTGCCAGAGAAAAGAAATGCAGGAAGGTAAAATACAAAGAAATATAAAATTATAACTTTGACATTTTAAATTTCTAGAATTAAAATGAAAAATCTCCTAAAAGAATTCATAATCTGAAGGAATGAGACTTCACATCGGTAATCGTTAATTTCCAGTGCCAGGGGGATTGATTGGCAGTTACAAACTTAGCGCATCATTAAAAGGGTACTTCTTATAATTAGTAGCCACAAGTATTTATGGCGAATTTGGTTCATATCTACTACTCAAATACGGTATTGCATTCAATACATGAGAATGGTGAGGCAGACAGTGAAATGCCATTTTTACAAAACTAATGATGGAGTGGTGCAACTCGGACACCAACGTTTAGATATTCACGTTTATCCACATACCTGTCCTTTGCCTGAAATTGCTGTGCCATATAGATACAAATAACAGCAATAGCTATTAGCCTCACTTTATTTTGATGGCAAAATTTGGCCATGAGTATTCCCTCACCAACCCTTATACTGCACCCAAATCTGTGGCTCCCCACCCCAAAAAATGTTGATTTTGTATATTTATCAGAAGTTAGATTTATTGCTATTGAGTGCGAAGTTCAGTGTCATTTTTGTTTAAAATTAACAAAAATTTAGACTCTCTTCAACCCTACTCACCATTTTATTTCCAAACCTTGGTGATTCCACAGCACAGTGACCAGAAAGCTCAAATATATATAGTTCTGCTTTCACACTAGAAAATATACACCCTTGGCATCGCAAAAAAAAAAGTCAAATGCCGTCGGTCGTAAAGAAAATAAGCCTTCACATAAAATAATGGTTAGGCATGTTTCAAAGTTCCCTTAAGAAATGTCTAAATTTTGAAAGGAACTTATTTCATTTTCAACACCAATGTATTAAATACATCAATTGATTCTCAAAAACTTCATATTTTTTCCACTTTGTGCACAACAGTGGATTAAGGGAAGGTCTAATTGATGGTTCCTGACTCTATAAACCCCATTTCTCTCCCTCGCTCCTCCATGACCTCACATTTCACCATTCTGTGCTGATATTCTCAAGACTTGTCTTGAAAAAATATGATTGGTCCAGAACTGCCCACCAGTTGATCAAATTAGTTCAAATAGATCAGGCTTATCCAACCTTTTTGCATGAGGGACCGTGTTTCACGCCCCGAGTCTCAGGGTGTTCACTTACTCAAAGTACCAAGACGACTCCTCCCTGCATTGGTCCCACTGTTGCTGCAACCGCCACTCTGCCATCTTGACTCATGTAGTTGTTTGATTGTCCACCATATTTCATGACTGAATGATACAGGATTGCAGAGTTTTGACCTAATCTGTTGGTTGTGGGATCACTTTGCTCTGTCATATCCAGTCTCAACTGTTTGGCATGCATGTAGTCCTGTGTTGTAGCTTCACCAAGCTGGCACCTCCTTTTTAGATATGCCTGGTGTGCCCCTGGCATGCTCTTCTGCACTCTGCATGGGTCCTGACTGGAATGGTAGAGTGAAGGAAATGCCAGGCCATGAGATTACAGTGGTGGAATACTACTCTTCTAGTACTTATGGAACACAGTGCCTCATTGATGCCTAGTTTTGAGGTGTTACATCTTGTCTGAATCTATCCCATTTAACTTGGTGGTACACAACACAATGGAGGGTGCTCTCAGTGTAAAGACAGGACTTTTCTCTACAAGGACTGTGCAGTGGTCATTTCACAGGGCAAATAAGTGTTAACTATATTGTTGTAGTTTGGAGTTATATATAGACCAGACTTGTTAAGTACAGCAGATTTCTTCCCTAATGGATATTAGTGAATGAATAGGTTTTTACGACAATCCAGCAGTTTGATAGTCACCATTACTGAAACTAGCTTTTTTACTTCAAGTTTATTAGTTAATTAAATTTAAATTCCACCAGCTGCTGTGCTCTCTAGAGCATTGTCCAGGCCTCTGGATTACTAGTAACAATACCACTACACCATTAAACAATACTTTTTATTTATTTATTAGAGAGAAATTACACGTAAACTAGCAAATCCTAAACAGCCTACTAATCCCTTCCTCGAAATGGTGAAATTCTTACTGGAGAGGATTGCACCAGTACACATCGATTCAGAAGCTATTAGGTATGCTTTTCAAAATATTTGTTATTAAGTAAAACAGTGTTTTGCAAAATTTGTTAATGCTGAGTGTATGACTGGAATATTGGTTGTGTGAATTTAATAACTAACACTTGAAAAAGGATTTAAGTCTTTTTTATCTCAGAATAAATATAAAGTAATTCAAATAATACTATAAATTTAATTATTTTATCAGTGTTAAGTCATACTTGGTTTTGTACCTTTGTAGATCAGGGATGCCTGCTCTACCTTTTAAATACCTCTGGGACAGTATTGCTGATTTCTTTTTTGTCTCATGAGTAGATGTTAGAATTGCACTTATTTTTACACTTGCTGACCAATTTGCATGCATGCCTTTCTCATTCCTGCATTCTGCTTGCCTATTGTTTCTTGATACTTGTCTGTATAGTTGTAAGAACTCAACATAATGCAGTCAAGAGGAGCTTGCTAGCCTATAGGAGCAAAGCGCACATTGCTGAATTGAATAAAATTGTACAAAATATTAACTGAATTTAATCGTTTTAGAAATTAAGTTTTGTCCTGCAGCAATTTAATTTCAGCAACTAGCTGTAATATTTTTCAGAAGAAGCTTTTAACTGCTAAGGAGATAGTGAGAGATATAATTTAGCTAACATGTTAATTTTAACTTATTTTCCCCTTCCATTGAAGTATAACAATAATTGAACGTTCACTATATTACTGGTTCTGTAATTGTGTTTTTTCATGGTTAAACTGATTAATGTACAATGTTTCTGAGTTTTATTTATACTGCAACTTTAGTGTCAGTACAAAACCATTTCGCTTTACACTAGCATCATAATGTAAATGCAGCATTGAGCCCAGAATCTCATGTGACCTAGCAGTAAAATGAAGTAGAGTGAAGCTCCCTGAAGCAACTGTGTTCCTAAACTTTTGATATTCTCATCAGCTATATAATGGAGAGCTACCTTCATTGTGGTGGAGAGATCTATTTTGGGCACTTATCACTACAGCTCCATTGGTGGCAAACAGGAGTACCTACTTTGTGGATGACCACTCCTTATAGGATACAAAGTGTCAGATTGATGAAGCTAGGGATGACCATCCCTGCAACTGATATTTAAGGAATAGGGCATATTCTCAGAGTGGTGTTCCTGCCATGCCTATTTGCAAGAAAATTGGACACAGACTTAGCTGTCAGCTGTAGCCTGACAAGTCTGAAAATTGGAATTTGGAGCAGTTTTTTTCATTCCCCAGAATTCCTGAAATATCAGACACATTACTAGTCTGCCCATCTTTGAACATACAGCATGATAAAATGGGATTCTGGGTTATCTAATCCAACACCCTGCAAATCAATCTCTGGTACTTAAAAACAATTTGCATTTGCATCGCTCCATTAACACAAAAAAACCACAGATGTTCACAGGTAGAAGGAAAATAGGGAAATTGCTTCCTGAGTTGCACAGTTCAAAGAAAAATCTGCATTTTTAAAATTCACTTGTTTTCACTCAAATAGCCTTAACTGTTAAACTACAGATGTTTTGTGCATTTTGCAGCTCTTTAGTGAAACTAATGAACAAATCCATAGAAGGGACTGCAGATGATGAAGAGGAAGGTGTGACACCCGATTCTGCAATCAGGGCAGGCTTGGAGCTGCTTAAGGTATTCGCCTGTTAAAATTTCTGATCGTAAAGCTCTAAACTTCATACCAGTTTAAATTTTGAGTTTCAGTACTTTGTGTAGGACTTCCAAGAAGGGTGAAGACCTTGTCTTTGTAATTGTAATTTGTATTTGTATTTTGGATTGCTGACCTAATTTCACTTTGCCGTCTAATTCAATCGTTATTTCATGAAACTTTCAAAAATTTGTAGCCATAATGAATCAGCTTCTAGGTTTTGTTTTAATATGTAAGTCCCTGTTGAAGACAGAATTATTTTGGCAAGATGGTTTATTCAAAATAATTAGGGCATTATGTTAAAGAAGAAAAAGTTAATTGAAAAATCTTTCATTATCTTTTCCCAATCACTGTCCTACAGGTTTTATCATTCACACACCCCACCTCCTTCCACTCTTCAGAGACATATGAATCGCTCTTGCAATGTCTAAAGATGGAGGATGATAAAGTAGCTGAAGCTGCCATTCAAATCTTCAGAAACACTGGACACAAAATAGAGACAGACCTTCTGCAGATTCGTTCGTAAGTCCCTTATTTGGAAGAAAGCATTCTTTACAAGAGAAAATTTGCGAAGTTGTATGTGTTCCAAGTAGTCAATTATAGATAATGCAATTGTAGAAAAATTTATCTATGTGCATGGTTAGATGTCTAGTAACATTACCCTTGATAAGTCATTGGGTATGCCATCTGTCTTCTGAGACTTAATTTTTTGGGCCTGACTGGACTGCTCCACTTTGCATTTTGTATCTGCATCATATAGTTTTTGTTCTCCCTTTTTTGTGTTTTGTCTGGCTTTTATTTGTTTTCCATGTTTCTATTCTTTTGTATGTGGGCCGTATGGTCAAAAACTGGGTGAGTGATACAGGTAAGATGGAAGGAGGTTGAGTGGAAGGATCTGGCGAAGATGTTGGCAACAGAACAAAGCCATGTGAAACAGGTGGTTCTTTAGCCACCTTGTCTCATGTTGTCTTCAATCATACAGCTCATTTTGTGCTGTCCACTTCGCTCTGTCCTCCCATCACACACACTAACTCACTCAACTGTATATACTCGTGTTGCCCATTATATGTACCATTGTGGACCATCACTCTTGTCATCTTTTATGGTGCGCTTTTTGCAACTTTTGTTCATTCCCCAAAGTCCATCTTACTATTTGTTTGCTTCCCTTCTCAGCCAGTACTGGACTTCTTGGTGCTCTTTTCCAGTTTACTGGCTATATTTAAAACCTACACAGGTTTATACAATTTATCTGCTAACTGGGTGAGATATTGACCATGAAACAGAGCTCCCTGCAAATTCAGTAATGAGGGAAAAAATTAGGTTTTGGAGAAAAAATGCATGTTTTTCTTAAGGACCCAGTGACATCAAATCATGGCAAAGGATTCAGTAATTCAATCCATTGATCACACCAAAGCTTTTTGTACTCAGATTGGGCCAAACACTACCCAATGGCAGCCACTAGCAGTGAAGTTTCTCTGCATGCATGTGAAACTAAACAGAATGACAACCAGTTAACTGCGGGTTGAGTATATAAGAATGGTCAGGTCCATCCAACCAGTCCTGTGGAATTTAGTTGCCTTGGGCATCATTCAGCACTGCACCCAAAAGCCATGCGATCTCCAGGCAGAGGCGGAATACCCAAAGAACAGGAAGAGGCTACTAACACATCGAGTGTTGCAATATTCAGTGAAATCATGGCTAACCTGTGACCTGACTCCATATGTATGCCTTTACTCCAGATTTCCACCTCTGTCGTACAACCTTAAAATCTTTTGGGTAGCAAAAATCTATCACTCATTTTTAAATTGACCTTGCATCAATCAGTGTTTCACAAAAGAGTTCCAGACTTTTACCACCCTTTGCACATAGAACTGTTTCCTAATTTCATGCCTGAAAGGTCTGGCACTAATTTTTATACTACGCCTCCAAGTCACTTCAGCCAGCAGAAATAGTTTCTCTCTACCCTGTTTGTTCACTTGAATATTTTGGAAACTTTTGATTAAATGACAACTTAGTATTCTAAAATCCAGGGAATGTAATTATAGTTTGTGAAAGCTCTCGGAATTTAACTGTGGGCGAGATCATTCTTGTAAATCTGTGCTGCGTGTCCTTCAAGGCCAATCTTCTTCCTCTGATGTGGCATCTGAAACTGCTCACATTACTCCAGGTGTGGTGTAACAAGGGCTTTTTAAAAAAATCCTTCGCGTGATTTGGGAGTCGCTGGCATTTATTACCTATCCCTAATTCCTCTTAAGGTGATCATGAGTCGCCTTCTTGAACCACTGCAGCCCTTGTGGTGTAGGTGCATCCACGGTGATGTTAGGAAGGAGTTCCAGGCTCTTGACCCAGCGATAGTGAAGGAACAGTGATATAGTTCCAAGTCAGGATGGTGTGTGGCTTGGAGGGGTGCTTGCAGATGGTGGTATTCCCGTGCATCAGCTCCCCTTGGGCTTCTAGGTGATAGAGGTCGTGGGTTTGGATGGTGCTGTCAAAGAAGCCTTGCTGAGTTGCTGTAGTGCTTCTTGTAGATGGTACGCACTGCTGCCACTGTGCGTTGATGGTGGAGAGGGTGAATGTTTAAGGTGGTGGATGGGGTGCCAATCAAGCGGGTTGCTTTTTCCTAGGTGGTGTCGAGATTCTTGAGTGTTGTTGGAGGTGCACTCATCCAGGCAAGTGGAGAGTATTCCATCATAACCCTACCTTGTGCCTTGTAGATGGTGGAAACACTTTGGGGAGTCAGGAGGTGAGTTACTTGTGGCAGAATTCCCAGTCTCTGACCTGCTCTTGTAGCCACAGTACTCATATGGCTGATCCAGTTCAGTTTCTGCTGAATGGTCATGCCCACGATGTTGATAGAGGAGGAATTCAGCAATGGTAATGCCATTTATTGTCATGGGGAAATGATTGGATTCTCTCTTGTTGGATATGGTCATTATCTGGCACTTGAGTGGTACAATTGTAACTTGCCACTTATCAGCCCAAGCCTGAATGTTATCTGGGTTTTGCTCCATGTGAGCATGGGTTGCTTCAATATTTGAGGAGTCGTGAATGGTGCGGAACATTTGTGCAACGATCTGTGAACATCCCCACCTCTGTCCTTGTATGGAGGGAACATCATTGCTGAAGATGGTTGGGCTTAGGACACTACCCTGAGGTACTCATGCAGTGACATCATGCGACTGAGATGATTGACCTCCTACAACCACAACCATCTTCCTTTGTACTCAGTATGACTGCAACCAATGAAGCGTTTTCCTCCTGATTCCCATTGACTCCAGTTTTGCTAGGGCTCCTTGACGCCACAAGATGCTACCTTGATGTTAAAGGCAGCCACTCTCTCCTCACCTCTGGAGTAAATCTCTTTTATCCATCTTTGAACCAAGGCTGTAATGGGGCCAGGAGCTGACTGGCCCTGGCAGAACCCAAACTGAGCATCTGTGAGCAGGTTATTGCTGTGCAAGTGCCGCTTGATAGCACTGTTGATTAGCCCTTCCCTCACTTTGCTGATGATTGAAAGTAGACTGTTGGGGCTGTAATTGACCGGTTGGATTTGTCCTTTTTGTGGACAGGACATACCTTTTCAAGTTTCCACATTGTTGGCGGGTAGATGCCAGTGTTGTAGCTGTACTGAAACAGCTTGACTTGGGGCGTGGCTAGTTCTGAAACACAAATCTTCAGTACTATTGCTGGAAGGTTATCAGGCCCATAGCCTTTGCAAAGTCCAGTACCTTCAGCTTTCTGTTGATATCACAGGGAGTGAATCGAATTGGATGAAGACTGGCATCTGTGGTTCTGGGGACTGTGGGAGGAGGCCAAGATGGATCATCCACACAGCACTTCTGTCTGAAACTGGTTGCAAATGCTTCAGCCTTGTCTTTTGCTCTGAGGTACTTTGTCTCAACAAGGAGTACTTTTTTTATTAATTCATGGGATGTGGGCATTGCTGGCTTGACCAATATTTATTGCCCATCCCAAATTGCCCTTGAGAAGATGGTGATGAGCTGCCTTCTTGAAGCGCTGCAGTTCATACCATGGATTCAAAATCGGCTTAGTTGTAGGAGGCAGAGGGCGATGACAGAAGGATGCTTTAGTGACTGAAAGCCAGTGTCCAGTGACGTACCACAGGGATCTGTGCTCGGTCCCCTATTATTTGTCATTTATATAAACGACATAGATGACTATGTAGCGGGTAGGATTAGTAAGTTTGTGGATGACACAAAGATTGGCAGGATGGTTAACAGTGAGGTTGAGTGTCTTGGGCTACAGGAAGATATAGACGGGATGCTCAAATAGGCAGATAAGTGGCAGACGGAATTTAACCCTGAAAAGTGTGAGGTGATACACTTTGGAAGGAATAATTTGACAAGGAAGTATTCAATAAACGGCATGGCACTAGGAAGTTCTGAGGAACAAAGGGACCTTGGCGTGTATGTCCATAGATCTCTGAAGTTGGAGGGGCATGTTAGTGGGGTGTGAAAAAGGCATATGGGACACTTGCCTTTATCAATCGAGGCATAGATTACAAAAGTAGAGAGGTCATGTTGGAGTTGTATGGAACCTTGGTGAGGCCACAGCTGGAGTACTGTGTGCAGTTCTGATCGCCACATTATAGGAAGGATGTGATTGCACTGGAGGGGGTGCAGAGGAGATTCACCAGGATGTTGCCTGGGATGAAATATTTAAGTTATGAAGAGAGGTTGGATAGACTTAGGTTGTTTTCGTAGGAGCAGAGAAGACTGAGGGGTGACCTGATTGAGGTGTACAAGATTATGAGGGGCATGGACAGAGTGGATAGGGAGCAGCTGTTCCCCTTAGTTGAAGGGTTAGTCACAAGGAGGCATAAGTTCAAGGTGAGGGGCAGGAGGTTTAGGGGGGATGTGAGGAAAAACTTTTTTTACCCAGAGGGTGGTGACAGTCTGGAATGTACTGCCTGGGAGGGTGGTGGAGGCAGGTTGCCTCACATCCTTTAAAAAGCACCTGGATGAGCACTTGGCACGTCATAACATTCAAGGCTATGGGCCAAGTGCTAGTAAGTGGGATTAGGTAGATAGGTCAGGTGTTTCTCACATGTCGGTGCAGACTCGATGGGCCAAAGGGCCTCTTCTGCACTGTGATTCTGTGATAGGTACACTCAAAGCGCTGTTAGAGAGATGGTTCCAGGATTTTGACTTGGCGACAGTGAAGGAACAGCGATATATTTCTTTCCAGGTGGTGGTGTTCCCAACTTTCTGCTGCCCTTGTCCTTCTAGATGCTAGCAGTTGTGGGTTTGGAAGGTGCTGTCTAAGGAGGCTTGCTGAGTTCCTCCAGTGCATCTTGTGGAGATGCACTGCTGCCATTGTGCGTTAGTGGTAGAGCGGGTGAATGTTAGTGGACCTGGTGCCAATCAAGTGGGCTGTTTTGTCCTGGATGGTGTCGAGCTTTTTGTGTTGTTGGAGCTGCACTAATCCAGGCAAATGGAGAGTATTCCACAACACTCTTGACTTGTGCCTTGTAGGTGGTGGACAGGCTTTGGGGAGTCAGGAGGTGAGTTACCCGCTGCAGGATTGCTAGCCTCTGACCTGCTCTTGTAGTCACACTATTTATATGGCTAGTCCAGTTCAGTTTCTGGTCAGTGATAACCCCCAGGATGGTGATAGTGAGGGATTCAGCGATGGTAATGCCATTGAATGTCATGGGGTGATTGTTAGATTTTCTCTTGTTGGAGATCGTCATTGCCTGGCACTTGTGTAGCGTGAATGTTATTTGCCACTTATCAACCCAAGCCTGGATATTGTTCGAGACTTGGTGCATTTGAACATGGACTGCTTCAGTTTCTGAGGAGTCACAAATGGTGCTGAATTTTGTGCAATTGTCAGCAAGCATCCCCACTTCTGACCTTCTGATGGAAGGGAGGTCATTGATGAAGCAGATGAAGGTGGTTGGGCCTAGGGCGCTACATTGAGGAACTCCTGCAGAGATGTCCTGGAACTGAGATGATTGACCACCAACAACCACAATCATCTTCCTTTGTGCTCAACAGGACTGTCCAACCAGCAAAGAGTTTTCCCTCTAGTTCCCATTTACTCCGGTTTTGCTGGGGCACCTTGATGCCACACCCGGCCAGATACTGCCTTGATGTCAAGAGGCATCACTCTCAGCTCACCTCTGGAGTTCAGCTTTTTTGTCCATGTTTGGACCAAGGCTGCAATGAGGTCAGGAGCTGAGTGGCCCTGGCGGAACCCAAACTGAGCGAGCGTGAGCAGGTTATTGCTGAGTCAGTGCCACTTGATACTACTGTTGATGACTCCTTCCATCATTTTATTCATGATGCAGAGTAGACTGATGGAGTGTTAATTGGCTGGGTTGGATTTTGTGTACAGGACATACCTGGGCAATTTTCCACATAGCCTGGTAGATGTACTGGAACAGCTTGGCAAGGGGGATGGCAAGTTCTGGAGCACAAGCCTTCAGGACTATTGCCGGAGTATTGTCAGGGCCTATAGTCTTTGCAGTATCCAGTGCCTTCAGCCGTTTCTTGCTATCACGAGGAGTGAATTGAATTGGCTGAAGAATGGCATCTGTGATGCTGGGGACCTACAGAGGAGGTGAGATGGATCATCCACTCGGCACTTCTGGCTGAAGATTGTTGCAAATGCTTCAGCCTTACCTTTTGCACTGATGGGCTGGGCTCCCCCATCATTGAGGATGGGGATATTTGTGGAACAGCCTCCTCCAGTAAATTTTTAATTGTCCACCACCATTCATGACTGAATGTAGCAGGACTGCAGAACTTAGGCCTGAGTCGCTTAGCTCTGTTTGTCACTTGCTGCTTGGCAAGCAAGTAGTCTTGTGCTATAGCTTCACCAGGTTGACACCTCATTTTTAGGTGTGCCTGGTGCAACTCTTGGCATGCCCTCCTGCACTTTTTAATGAACCAGGATTGATCCCCTGCCTTGGTGGCAATAGAGTGGAGGATATGCTGTGCTGTAAGATTACAGATTGTGGTTGAGCGCAATTCTGCTTCTGCTGATGATCATTAGAGCCTCATGGATAATAAGACAATAGGTTGTGTTTGTGTAGACTGTTTGCTTCAACTAAATAAATTGAGGACCAGGCTCATAAACTCACTTATCTAAGGGCAGAAATATGTTCGATGTTACGATGTAGTTGTTTTCCCAGCGAATTATGGATCTGTGGAACAGGCTGCCAGCTCATTTGGTGGACACCGATTCACTGAATTCTTTCAAATGAGAGCTGTACCTGTTTTGGATTGATGCTCGCACCACCGTGCGGTGGCCACTCCAACCAATACCAACAGATGTACCTGCAACATGTAGATTGGTGAGGATGAAGCCAAGTAGGTTTTTCCCTCTTGTTGGCTCCCCCCCGCACCCCTCCGCACCGGCCAAGGATCCAGTCTAGCAGCTGTGTCCTTTAGGACTCTGCCAGCTTGGTCAGTAATGGTGCTACCAAGCCACTCTTGGTGCTGGACATTGAAGTCCCCCATCCAGCGTACATTCTGGGTGGGGGACTTCAGTGCTGCTTCCAAGTGGTGCTCAACATGGAGGAGTACTGTTTCATCACTTTTGTATCACTGAAACATGACTTCAACCTCCTTATATTCTATTCCCCAGATAGATGGATCAACATTCCATTAGCCTTTTTGACTATTTTCTGTATTTGTTGATAAAAATTTAATGTTCGATGTGCTAGGACCCACCCACACCAAACTCCCTTTGGACTAATGATGTTCCTCATATTTCACCATTGAGAAAGTACCCTGTTCTGACCTCTAAAGTAGATGATGTCACATTTGACGACATTGAAGTTAATTTGCCATAATTTTGTGCATTCACTTAATCTATCAAATCTCTTTGTAATTTTATGCTTCCATCCACACTGTTCAAAATACCTATCTTTGTGTCATCAGATTTGGATATGTGACTTTCTATTCCATCATCTGAGTCATTAGTAAATATTGTGAATAGTTGAGGCGTAACACAGATTCTTGCAGGGCATTAGTAGTCACATCCTACAATTGGAGTATCTGCCCATTATCCCTACTCTCTGCCTCCTTCCACTTTCCTAACCAGGTCAATAATTTGTCTTCAGTTCCACGTTTGCAACACCTAATAGAAACCCAGGTCAATTAGGAGGAAAAATGTCTGGAAAATTATTCACTGACCCACTTAGGCAATCAGAACAACTCCAGGAGACCCGCCCTGTTGCTGGTTAATGTTATACGGTTACACACACCTCTTGAAAGGTGATATTTTGCTTAGTGTTCGAGATTGATAAAGTCTACATGTTTAGTTTAGAGTAAACTCCATGAATAGTGTCAAGTTAGTAGCCTTGAATAACAGTCCATTGGTTTATTAGCAATTTAGTTAGGCCGACTTACAGATTTGCCAAAGATTTTTGGAGGTTTCCTGAGTTTGTCCTATGAGTTGGTGCAGGCTAATGGAATGCTGGCCTTTATATCTAGACAAATAGCATACAATAGGGTAGAAGTCGTGCCTCAGTTGTCCAAAAGCCCAGGTTCAACCACACCTGGAGCACTGCAAGCACTTACATTAATAAGAGTATATTGATATATTGACCTTGGAGGCAGTGCAACATAGATTTCCTAGAATGACACCTAGCCTTCAAGGCTTAAGCTACAAGGAGAAGGTTGTGTTCCCTGGAATTTAAGAAGTTAAAAGGTGATTTGATTAAAGTTTTCAAGAAATGAAGTGGAGCAGATAGGTTATTTTGGGAGGAACTATTTCTGCTAGTTTAGGAGACTAGGACTAGAGGGCATAATCTTAAAAAATAGAGCCAGACTTTCTAGGAGATAAATTAGGAAACTCTTCGCGCAAAGCCTGGTTGCAGTTTGGAACTCTCGTCCGCAAGTGATGCAATCAATTGCTAATTTTAAAAGTGAGATTGATAGATTTTTGTTAGCCAAAGGTATTAAAGGATATGAGGCAAAGGCGGATATGGAGTTAGAACATCTGGGTCTCATTGAATGTCAAAACAGACTTGACGGACTAAATGGCCCACTTCTGTTCCTAAGTTTCTATGTTCCAGTAGGTATGACTGCCTCCCCACCAACTGAGATGCTTAAGTTTTTTTGCTTGTATGTTACCATAATGGCCCTCAGTCTGTCGTCATAATCTTTCTCCCTCCTATTTCTGATCTCTCTTTCTCAGTATAACTAAGCTTGTTTCTCTTACATATGTGTGAAGTGATGTGTTTTGGTAGAAACACTGAGTAGAGTCAATGTAAACTAAATGGTCCAATTTTAAAGAGGAGAATAAGAACAGAGAGGCTGAGTGGTATGCATACACAATTTTTTGTTGGTGACAGTGTAAGTTGAGACAGCTGATACTGGATTCTTGACTTCCAGAAGCATAGAGTACAAATACAAGGAAGATATGTTGAACTTTTATAAATCACTGTTTAGTCCCCAGATGTGTCATTTCCAACTCTGAACAACAGACCTTAGAGAGGATGTCAGGCTTTTTTGATGGTTCAGATGGGATTTACTGGAACAATATATTTTTTTATATTCGGTCATGGCATGTGGATGTCGCTGGCTAGGCCAGTGTTTATTGCCTGCCCTTAATTTCTCTTGTTCAGAGAGCATTTAAGAGTCAACCACATTGCTGTGGGTCACATGTAGGCCAGACCAGGTAAAGAAGGCAGATTTCCTTCCCTGAAGGGCATTAGTGAACCAGATGGGTTTTTATGACAGTCAGCAATAGTTTCGTGGTCATCATCAGACTTTCAATTCCAGCTTTTTATTGAATTCAAATTTCACCATCTGCCAAGGTGGGATTTGAACCCGTGTCCCCAGAGCATTACCCTAGGTCTCTGGAATACCAATGCAGTGTCAATTCCACAATACCACCAATATTATGGATGTGGATCTTTAGTTACATGTAGAGACTAGAGAAAGCGAAATACTGCAGATGCTGGAAACCTGAAATAAGAACAAAAAATGTTGGAAAAACACAGCAGGTCATCTGTGGAGAGAGAAACAAAGTTAACATTACAAGTCCGTATGACTTCTTCACAGCTAAAGAGAAGTAGAAATGTGATGGATTTTATACTGTTTAAGACGGGGTGGAGCAAGTGGAGAAAGATCGACGGTCAGGAATAGGTGGGAGCTAAGACAAGATTTGAGAAAGGTGTCATGGACACAAGACAAAAAGAGTGTTAACGGTAGTGGTAAAGACTAAAAAAGGTGCTGACAATGGCATAAAGCTAAGAGCAGAATGTGTTAATAGCAGAACAAGGGTCAGCACTCTCTGAAAGCACAACATAGAAACCAGTGACAGATGGCCCTGTGGGGATGAGTTGGGGTAAAAAGGATTCAATAAATAAATAAAAAGTAAAATTAAAATGAAAAAAAAAAACAGTTGGATTAAAAAAGGGGTAAAGACGGAGAAGAGAGTTCATGGTCTGAAATTGTTGAACTCAATGTTAAGTCCGGAAAGCTGTAAAGTGCCTATCTGAGCAAGATCTTCCGATTACTCTCGCCACTGTCTTTACCCCTTTTTTGATCCCACCCCCCTCCCCCAATTGAAAGAATGAGGTAGATCATTCTGAATTTATATAAACTTAACATTACTGGGAAGTTGAGTGATCGAAGTAAAGGAAACTTAAATGCGAACTTAGAAATTTGCAATACAGATAGTCACCTTACAAACTGTTATTAATAAAGTAATTGATTATTCTTGTTGCAGCACACTCATTCCCATCCTGCATCAGAAAGCAAAGAGAGGCACCCCTCGCCAGGCTAAGCAAGCTGTACACTGCATTCATGCTATCTTCACAAACAAAGAAGTACAATTGGCACAGATCTTTGAGGTATCTAAACTCAGTTTTTTGTTGGTTATAGTTAATTCTTTGCTCATACTGTGCGTAAGTTATTGGCGTGATTAGACAAGAGCATTAATAGTATGGCAAACCGTCTTGAAGTATATTCATTAGAACATTATGTTGAAAGTTCAGGCAGGGTGATGACCTTCAGTTCTTCTTTGGCAGTCCTTTGGGATTGAGGATGACTTGCTTCTACCCCGATTCAATGGGTTCCGAGGTGGCTGATAAGTCCAATGCGTGATCTGCAGACTCTGCTACATGTGGGGCAGGTGGCACTTGAAGGGTTGGGTAGGTGTTTTGTTTGGAGGTTTGTGTGCTCCCTCCAACTCCTTGACTTCACCTCTGTGCATTCCCAACAAGTCTCTTGATGTGTTCAGTGCAGTCCTGAATGAGCCGCCTTGATTTCAGTTGGCTACAAGCCAAGGAGTTCCTTGAGTCAGTGGGGGTGTTTGACCTCTTTAGGGATGCTTTGAGGGCATCCCTAAAGCATATTTGCTGTCCCCCTGGGAGCCTGCTGCTGCAACAGAGTTTCAAGTAGAGCAGTTACTTTGGGAGTCTGGTGTCAAGGACTGCAGCGCAGCTGATTTTGAGTGATTAGTGCCTCGATGCTGGGCAAGTTGGCATGGGAGAGGATCCTGCTGTTGGACTGCCTTTCTTGCCACTGGATTTGTAGGATCTTGTAAAGGCACCGGTACTGCTGGTGGTGCTTCTCCAGTGCTTTGAGGTGCCTGCTGTAGGTTGTCCTAAGTCTCCAAAGCACATAGGTGCATGGGGAACACTGCTGCCCGGTAAACCATGACCTTGGTCTTGGGTTTGAGATCCTGATCCTGAAATACTCTTTCCCTCAGTCGACCGCAGGCTGAGCTGGCACACTGGGAGGTGATGAAGTATTTTATCATCTCCGTCTACTTTCACCAAGGCTCCCAAGATATTGAAAGTGGTCCATGTTTTCCAGGATTTCGCTGTTGATCTTAATTGACTGGGTGGTGTTGGGAGCTGGCTAGAAGAGGACTTTAGTTTTCTGGGTGTTCAGGTGAAAGGTATGTTTTCTCATATGCTTTGGAGGAGGAGTCAACAGTGACCTAGAGCTCAGTTTTTGAGTTAGAGGCATACAAGCGTCATCTGCAAACTGAAGCTCTGTGATTGAGGTTGGAGTGGTTTTAGTTTTGGAATGAAGGCGGAGTAGGTTGAACAGTTCCCCATCTGTTCAGATCATCTCTATGCCTGTGGGTAATTTGCTGGAGTTGAGGTACAGTATTCCAGCGAGTAAAATTAAGTAATTGGTGCAATCACAGCCTTTGACTCCAGTCTTCACTGGAATAGGACTTGTGGTGATTCCATTGATGAGATTCATGCAGGGTGATGGTCGTCAGTTCACCAAGACTAAAATATAATTTTTATATGATTATTTAAAAATCTGAGTGATAATTTTGCATATAGATCACTCCTTCATGAGCTACTGATGTGAGCAATAATGAGACAGATATGTTGAAAGATCCAAGTTGGGGTTTAGATTCATGTTTGACTTAAACATTCAATGTTGAATTGATAATAGTTTCGACATGAAATAGAAAGCCATCTGGCTTAGCCTGAATTTGTACGTTATTTGAAAATGAGCCCTAAGTTAACATGCATAATTTTGGGCTCAGTTAAGGTCTGAACTGCTTAGATTAATGCATAAATTTTGCGGCCTTATTAAGCATTTAAAACTAGGGACAAGTACATTTTCAATGGGGTGTTGAGATCATTGATTTCTGAAGTTTACCATTTTGTAAATTCTGTGTATGTACACTTTGTGTTTTTTCCAGCCACTAAGCAAAAGTCTAAATGCTGACACCCCAGAACAACTGATAACACCGCTCGTCTCCTTGGGACACATTGCCATGTTGGCACCAGATCAGTTTGCATCTCCGATGAAGTCAGTGGTTGCAAATTTTATTGTCAAAGATTTACTTATGAATGACAGGGTATGTTAAATTTGCATTTGGTTTAGAAAATTTTTATGATATTGCTGAAGTGCAAGTTTTATTTCTTGTATATGATGATCATGATGGCTTTCATTACTTTGTTCTTGTACTAAAATTACTGATGTTTAAATTACGAAATCTGTGAATATCACCAGTTAGGTTAAAAATGTTCCATCGCATAAACTCAGACTCACTTCCCTTGTCCCCTTGGTTTCTGTTGAAATTGGCTTATTCAGAATTATTGGTTTAATCTTGTTAATTGGTCTGCCAGACCTCAGACTTTCTGCCATTACATGGCGTTAACTTTGTTGTGGTACTGACAATGTTTATAGATGCTGCTGCATTTCCAACAGAGTAAAAGCAGCATACTAGCAGGAAGTTTGAGGAACCTTGGGGCCCAACATGTGAATTACTTTACTGTTGCTGAGAAAATTTGCCAGATTTTTACAAATTTCATAGAATCATGGAATGGTTGCAGCACAGAAGAAGATCATTGTGCCGTTGCGGCCTCTCAGAAGGAGTAATTCTCCTAGTGCCACTCCCCTGCCTTCTCACCCCCGTCAGTTTAGTGTTTAAACTTTCATTCCATTGGCATCAACTCCCTTCCTATGACAGCACTCTGAGTGTACCTATGCCATTTGGACTGCAGCAGCTCTCAATGGCGGGTGACCACCACCTTCTCGAGGGCAATTAAATATGGACTTCTCGAGGGCAATTAAATTTAGACTTTTGTTTGCTAGCGATGCTTGCATCCTATGAAAGAATAAATAGAACCTTTGCTAGCAAGCCTGTTGTGTGGAATTTATGGTAAGCTGCTTAAGAAATGTCCTAGGGAATTGCTTAGAAATTCAAAAATTAAGCATATATTTAGTACTATTAGTAACTCTATGTTTGCTATATCAACCTTCACTGAGTTATTATCCAGTTTTAAATTTGTAAAGCTTATAGGCTCTTTACATGAATGCAGATTCCTACCTCTCTATAGGTGATATGTCATGGTGTTACTCAGTAATCTTGCTGGTATAAGCATAAAAACAATGGAAATAAATAACTTTACCTGAGCCATTGATAGATCAGGAGTGATCTACCATTGGTAGATGAAAAGAGCATTATTAATTAATTTGTTAGTATTCTCCCTGACCATTTAAGCCAAGGATTAAATCTATTCCTACAATCTAAGGTTTACGGTGCACTTAGGTAAACACACAGCATAGCAAAAAAGTTTAGTGAGCTGCGTGTGCCACATAGGAATATGAAGTTAAGGTGACAACGGAGATCCAGCTACTAAATATTCCTGTGTGTTAAGAGATAGGGAAAGCAAAAAAGGGAGGATAGCAGTGGTATTGATAAAGGAGAACTTGACAGTGCTGGAGAGAGGGGATTTCCTGGAGAGGCAAGGATAGAATCTGTGTTATTAAAGTTATGAAACAATAGCGGTGCCATTATACTACTGGTGTATTCTGTAGGCCACCAACTAGCCGGAAAGATATAGAGGACCAAATTTGCATGGAAATTAAAAAAGTGCAAGTCGACAGCGTGGTGATAATATTCAATTCTCATAACATAGACTGGGATAGTAATAGTATCAGGGGCAGAGAGGGGCAAGAGGCTCTAAAGTACGTTCAGGAGAATTTTCTACATCAGTACGCTTTCAGCCCAACAAGCCTTTGGTGGATTTGGTTTTGGGAAATGGGTCAAGTGGATCAAATATCAGTAGAGGAGCATTTGGGGAACAATGGCCATAGAATCATAAGGTTTAGATTAGCTATAAAAAAGGACAAGGAGCAATGTCGAATAAAAACAATTAATTGGAGTGGGGCTAATTTCAGCAGGTTGAGATTGGCCTGGCCTCTTTAAAGAGATAATTTGGGTATTTCAGTGAGGGGTACAGATAGGGCAACCAAAACCAGAGCTCCCTGGATGATGAAAAAGATAGAGAATAGGATGAAGCAGAGAAAGAGGGTATATGGCAGATGTCAGGTAAATAATACAAGTGAGAGCCAGGGTGAATATATTAAGTTCAGAGGGGAAGTGCAAAACGAAAGTACAAGATGAAGAGAGATGAGAAGAAACTAGTAGCTAAAATGAAAGGGAATTTAAAGTTTTCTATGGGCATTTAATTGTAAAGGGGTAGTAAGAGGAGGGCTACTGGCGATTAGGGACCAAAAAGACGACCTAGATGTAGAGGCACAGGGCATGGTGCTGAATAAGTACTTTGCAACTGTCTTTACCAAGGAAGAAGATGCTACCGAAGTCATGCTGAAAAAGGAGATAGTTGAGATAGCGGATGGACTAAAATCTGATAAGGATCACATAGCAGAAAGGCTGGCTATATTAAAATGATGCTTTGTCATCAGACAGGATGCATTCTAAAGCGCTAAAGTAAGGGTGGAAATTGAAGTGGTACTGGCCATAACCTTCTGATCCTCCTTACTACCTTGTAAAGATAAACTCAGCAACTACCAGTTTAACCACTGTGATGAGAGGAATTTTAGAAACGATAATCTGGAACAAAATTAACAGTTACTTAGACAAGTGTGGATTAATTAAGGAAAGCAAGCTCGGACTTCTTAAAGCCAAATTGTGTTTAATTGACTTGATTAGTTTTGTTAATGAGGTAAGATGGTGGATGAGGGTAATGTGGCTTCTGTCATGTACATGAACTTCCAAAAGTGTCACATGATAGGCAAAGTTGAAGCTCGTGGATATGATGTTGGCTGAGTTACAGGGAACAGAGAATAAAGGCGAACGGTTATTTTTCAGACTGAAGGAGAGTATCTAGAGATGATCCCTAGGGATTGATATTAGGACCGCTGCTTCCCTTGATCTATATTAATGACTTAGACAGGAGTGTACATGGCACAATTTCAAAATTTGCAGATCACATAAAACTTTGAAGTATAGTCAACTGTGAGGAAGGTAGTGCTAGACTTCAAGAGGATAGACAGGATGCTGGAATGGACGAACTCATGGTAGAGGAAATTCAATGCAGGGAAGTGCAAAGTGGTGCATTTTGGTGGGACGAATGAGGAGAGACAATATAAACTAAAGAATTGTAAAGGATGTGCTGAAACAGACTTGGAGGTATATGTACGCAAGTAGTTCAAAGCAGTAGGCCATGTTGAGAAAGTGGTTTAAAAGGCAAATCCTGGACTTTGTAAATAGAGACATAGAATACAAAAGCAAGGTGGTTATGGTGAACCTTTGTAAAACGCTGGTTCAGCCTCAACTGGAGTATTGTGTCCTATTCTGGGCACCACATTTTAGGATGAATGTGAAGGCTTTAGAGAAGGTACAGAAAAGATTCATGGGAATGGTTCCAGGGATGAGGAACTTCAGTTACATAGATTGGAAAAACTTGGATAGTTCTTGGAGAAGAAGCGGTTTAAAGGAGATTTGATTGAGGTGTTCAAAATTGTGAGGGGTCTAGACAGAGTAGATAGGGAGAAACTACCCATTGACAAGAATCAAAAGCAGCATAAGGAAGAACTTTTTTGATGCAGTACCTTTTAAGATCTGGAATGCACTATCTGAAAGGGTGATGGAGGCTTTTCCGGTGGTGGCTTCTGTTAAAAGATCCGACTTGCCACCTTGTCGAGCAGGAGGTTGGAGCTCAAGGCCTAACAGGCTTTGAGTGTGCAGGCGCCATATGCGCAATCCGGTGTTTTGAAGTTTTTTGGCCAAGAACACGGGCTCAGTGCACCTGTGTAAAAAAGAAACTGAAAAATATCCTGATCATGTGACCCAGAAGCGGGGCACCATTATCAAGAAGAGTCTTAAGCAGGCGACAGGGAGAGGTCCCAGTTAAAAAGAGAGATTAGCAGAGAGAGTGTCCCAAGTAGATAAGGGGCTGCAATTGGCAGACCTTTAAGTAATGGGGGCTCAGGGGAAGCCCTGAAGATCTAAGAAGGTTGGTGACTCCATGCTATGGGCCGTTGGGCCGGACAAACCCTTTGAAGCAGTAGTGTTCTTGGCGCAGCCAAAGAGCTGAAGTTCACTTGAGTTGGCGCTGGAGTGCAATCCCGGGAATCCAGGACAGTGGAGTTTCAGGAGACGAGATTGATACCCCCCGAAGTGGGCCGTCATTGAGGCCGTTCAAGTTAGAGCGACTTTTGGAGAGAATTCCAAGGCAAGATCGTCGCAGATGAAGACTGGAACTCCTTGAGAGAGAGAGAGTATTTCACTGAGATTGGCTGACTCACAGTATTTACTGACATCTGGGTGGGTTGCTGAGAAATCCGTGGGACCTGCCTTAGTTGCATTTGCTATTTAATGTGTAGTGTGGGTGTTAGACCACAGTTTGCCTGTTAATTCACATTTATCTCATTAACCCTGAATGTTGGAATGTAAGCTGGATATTGTAGATTGTTTTATCTTTCTGAGCTTGTATAGTAAAGTTTATTTTGGTTTGTTCAAAACCCATGGAATCTTGTGGCTTTATTCTCTTAGCAAGTGTCTTGAATATCAAACTTAATCTACTTTAAACAAAGTTACTGGTCCCTAACCAGATTGTACCAAACATTTAGGGGTCTGGCCCAGCATCATAACACTTTAAAAGGGGAATTGGATAAGCACCTGAAGGGAAAAGAAAATCTGGGCTATGGGGAAAGGGTGGGAGAGTGGGACTAGTTAACTGCTCTTGCAGAGAGCTGAAATGGGCTTGATAGAACGAACAACCTCCTTCTGTGCTGCAACCATTCTATGATGAGATGATCTTCTGAACCAAATGGGTGCATTCAATCTTGGAACACACTTGCTACAATCTCTTGCTTTATAAGAATGTTTATATTTATATTCTTTTGTTTGGAGCAAATGATCAAACCTAGCTGTTAGTTCTTAGTATATTCTATTTAATTCTATGTTTTCAAAATTTAAAAATGTTGTTTGATATGCTATCAATCTATATAAACAAAGAAGCTTCTGAACCCCTCCTGACTGATCTCATTCGGGGTAGCTGTTGGGAGATATTTGGCCTTCGTGTCCCTGAAAGAAAATCGGTCGGGGGTCCTACTTCTGGGTACCTAACCTATTCTCTTTGCTGGAAGTGTATGTGTGTGGCTATGAGAACAAGATCAGGCCCAATTGTAATGATACTCATGATCTTGACTTACAATGGAATAATGGCCACTTGGGTAAGAGACTACACCTGGAAGCATGCCCCACCGTAAATTAGTATCTTTGGAAGTGATTGCTATGGTGTGATTGCTGTAATGGGGCTGCTTGCAGTTAATAATATAAAAACAGAAAAAGCTGTAAAAACTCAGCAGGCCTGGTAGCATCTGTGGAGAGAGAAACAGAGTTAACGTTTCCTGTCCGTATGACTCTCCTTTAGAGCTAAAGAGTAGAAATATGATGGATTTTATACTGTTTAAGGGAGGATGGAGCAGGTGGATAGGTGACAGCTGAGGAGAGATTGACAAAGATGTCATGGACACAAGACAAAGGGAGTGTTAATGGTAGTGGTGAAATGTAAAGAAGGTGCTGACAGTGACATAAATGTAAGATAGTAGAGGGTGTTAATACTGGAACAAGGGTCAGCACTCGTGTAAGCAAGACATAAAAAAAGTGACAGATGGCCATGTGTGGGAAGGGGGTCTTTGGGGAAAATGATTTGAAAAAAATGAGCAAATCATAAAATAGAAAAATAAATAAAATAAAAATAGGATTTAAAAAGGAGTCAAGAGGGAAGAGAGAGTTCATGGTCTGAAGTTGATGAACTCAATGTTAAGTCCAGAAGGCCTAATCGGAAGATGAAGTGCTGTTCCTCCAGTTTGCGTTGGGCTTCACTGGAACATTGCAGCAGGGCCAAGGTCAGACATGTGGGCATGAGAGTAGGATGGTGTGTTGAAATGGCAAGTAACGGGAAGATCTGGGTCATGCTTCCAGACTGAGTGAAGGTGTTCCACAAAGCAGTTGCCCAGCCTGCGTTTAGTCTCCGCAGCGTAGAGGAGACTGCATTGGGAGCAGCAAATGCAGTAGACCAAATTGAAGGAGATGCAAGCAAGCAAAGCGTTGCTTCACCTGAAAGGAGTGTTTGGGGGCCTTAGAGGGTGAGGAGGGAGGAGATAAAGGGGGCAGGTGTTGCACCTTTTGCGATTGCATGGGAAGGTGCCGTGGGAAGTGGATGAGATGTTGGGGGTGATGGAGGAGTGGATCAGGGTGTCATGGAGGGAAATGGCGGAGGATGATCCTTTGAATGCGGAGGCTGGTGGGGTGAAAAGTGAGGACACGGGGGACCCTATCATGGTTCTGCGAGTGAGGGGAATAGGTGAGGGCAGAGATGCAGGAAATGGGTTGGACACGGCTGAGGGCCCTGTCAACCACAGTGGGGTGGGGGGGACGGAGGGGGGGCACCATGGTTAAGGGGAAAAAAGACATGTCAGAAGTACCGTTTTGGAAGGCGGCATCATCGGAACAGATGTGACGGAGGTGGAGGAACTGAGAGAATGGGATGGAGTCCTTACAGAAAGCAGGGTGTGAGGAGCTGTAGTGGAGGTTGGAGCCGGTGGTCTTGTAATGAATATTGGTGGACAGTCTATCACCAGAAATTGAGGCAAAGAGGTCAAGGAAAGGAAGGGAAGTGTTGGAGATGGTCCATGTGAAAGTGAGAGAGGGGTGGAAATTGGAAGCAAAATCGATAAATTTTTCCAGGTCCAGACGAGAGCATGAAGTGGCACCGATAGTCATCGATGTACTGAAAGAAGAGTTGTGGGAGGGGGTCTGAGTAGGACTGGAACAAGGAATGTTCCACAATACCCCACAAAAAAACAGGCATAAACAGGTACCCATAACCACACCTTTTAGATGGAGGAAGTGAGACAAGTTAAAGGAGAAATTGTTCAGAGAGAGAACAAGTTCAGCCAGGCGGAAGGGACTGATATTTCAGATTTCCAGTATCTGCAGCATTTTGCTTTTATTTACTTGTAATTCATGTAGTTACTTATCAATTTTTTAAAAATGAATTATTAGCAAAAGTTGCAGAATAATATAATGAGTCTTTTTCAGGGATATGAAAACCCATGATGATTATACCACCAGCTGACAAGGAGTGTTATTTATTGAAAAGTTTCTTTTTTTATTAATTCATATTCTTTTTTGTATAAATAAATGTTCATATCTTATTTCTCTAGTTCCCTGGAGGGAAAAATGGTAAATTGTGGACACCAAATGAAGAAGTCTCTCCAGAAGTGCTTGCTAAGGTACTGTAGGCTGAGACAATAAGTTGTAGCCATACTACCTATTACTAGCTAAAACTTTTGGAAAGCCTAATATTGTTAAGATATGCATGTCTGCACATTCATGTGTAACAGCAAAAACATTAGTCAGAAGATGTTATTTTCTACATTGATAGTTTTGATCACACAAGAACAATAAGACCTATTTTTGCAAGGATCCTTTTGCCAAGTTGCTTGTGTTATTTTGAAACTGTGTTCATTCAGAGAAAAAATTCTGTGTGCACATATTGCAGTAATTTCAACGTTTTTCAATAGGTTCAAGCCATTAAACTATTGGTACGGTGGTTGTTGGGGATGAAGAACAACCAATCCAAATCTGCGAATTCTACACTTCGGCTGCTGTCAGCCATGCTGGTCAGTGAGGGTGACTTAACTGAACAGAAAAAGATAAGGTAATTTTGCTCAGAATAGTTTTAATTTTCCACTTGTACAGAATCATGAACTTATTGTATAAATAGAATATAATTAAGTTATATGATTCAGTCGACATAGTTAAACTGAAGAAAAACCACAGTACAGGAACAGCAACTTGTACTTTAAACATAATAAAAAGGCCTAGAGGACTTCGCAGAAGTGTTATAAAGCGAAACTTGACACTAGGCCGCATAAGGTGATATTAGGGCAAATGACCAAAAAGCTGGTCAAAGAAGGAGGTTTAAGGAGTGCCTTAAAGGAGGAAAGAGGGGTAGAGAAGTGGAACGATTTAGAGGGGGAATTCCAGAGCTTAGGGCCTAGGCAGCTGAAGGTATGGCCACCAATCTTGGAGCAGTTAAAACTGGGATGCCCAAGAGGCCAGAATTATGTGAGCATAGATATTTCAATGGATGGGAGGGGGCACTGTGACTGGAAAAGATTATAGAGATAGGGAAGGGGCAGGAGATCATGGAGGAATTTGAAAACAAAGATAAGAATTTATAAATTGAGGTGTTGCTAGATTGGGAGAAAGTATAGGTCAGCATGCACAGGGGTGATGGGTGAACAAGACTCTGTTGCCTGTGTCCTTACTTGCACCAAGTTGTGGACAATCTCAAGTTTACTGGTGGTGAGAAATGGGTGACCAGCATTGGAGTTATCAAGTCTAGAGGTAACAAAGGCAAGTATGAGGGTTTCAGCAACAAATGAGCTGAGGCAGAGGCACAGCCAGACGATGTTATATGTTATGGAGGTGGAAACAGGGCAGCCTAAGTCAGGGATAATTTATCTTTGTCACAGTCAGATAAGATATCATGAAACAAAGGATAGCAGGATTTTTCTGTTTAACCTCTGCACACAAATAGTACACTTAGTCAGTTCTGTCTCATCGCAATTATATAAAAGGACATACTCTTTGATTGAAGTTCTGACTTCTCTGGCAACAGGCACAGTTATTTACATACATAAAAAGACAAGTTACTATGTTTTAAGTAAATCAGGATCCTTTTGCCAAGTTGCTTGTGTAATTTTGAAAATATATGTTAATTGTGGTTTTACACTAATGATTATATGAAACAATCTGATGCTGCAGGTTGTTAATATTTTAGTGCTGTGAACTAAATCAACTAATAACAACAAGCTGTATTTATATGGCGTATTCAATATAATGCATTCCAAGGCACTCCACAGGAATGTAATAAAGCAAAATTTGAGATCAAGACATCTAAGGATACATTAGGGCAGATAACCAAAGAGATTTCAAGGAGTGTCTTATAGGAGGGCAGAGACGTTTAGAGAGGGAATTCAAGAGTTCAAACTCTGTTTAAATTGCTGCTAGCATTGGCTGATGCCTGCATTTAGATTCAAGGTGTGTCAGAGATCCTTCTAAGCAACATGCTCACTATCAGTAAGATAAAAGCAAAAAACTGCGGATGCTGGAAATCCAAAACAAAAACAAAAATATCTGGAAAAACTCAGCAGGTCCGACAGCATCTGTGGAGAGGAATACAGTTAACGTTTCGAGTCCATATGACTCTTCAACAGAACTAAGGAAAAATGGAAAAGAGGTGAAATATAAGCTGGTTTAAGGGGGGTGGGACAGGTAGAGCTGGATAGAGGGCCAGTGATAGGTGGAGATTGCCAAAAGATGTCATAGACAAAAGTCCTCACTTATCACCCCGCCAGGCTCCGCATTCAAAGGATCATCCTCTGCCATTTCCGCCAACTCCAACATGATACCACCACCAAACACATCTTCTCTTCACCTCCCCTGGTGGCATTCCGCAGGGATCATTCCCTCCGGGACACCCTGGTCCACTCCTCCATCACCCCCCTACACCTCTACCCCCTCCCACGGCACCTTCCCATGCAACCGCAGAAGGTACAACACCTGCCCCTTTACTTCCCCCCTCCTCACTGTCCAAGGGCCCAACACTCCTTTCAAGTGAAGCAGCATTTCACTTGCACTTCTCTTAATTTAGTCTACTGCATTCGTTGCTCCCAATGTGGTTTCCTCTACATTGGAGAGACCAAACGCAAACTGGGTGACCGCTTTGCGGAACACCTTCGGTCTGTCCACAAACATGACCCCCCCTTAAACCAGCTTATATTTCACCTCTTTTCTATTTTTCTTTAGTTCTGTTGAAGAGTCATGCGGACTCGAAACGTTAACTGTATTCCTCTCCGCAGATGCTGTCAGACCTGCTGAGTTTTTCCAGGTATTTTTGGTTTTGCTCACTATCAGTGCTTGGTGCATGAGCTACTTTCCAGATTACCCCACAGATTTCTGAAGTGCATGGTTTGCTTCACATTCTAGAGTTATGAATGCTTTAAACAGCAGTAAATGAAGGACAGCACCAGTGCAGCCTTAGAGATCATAAGACGTAGGAGCAGAAGTAGGCCATTCGGCCCCTCAAGCCTGCTCTGTCATTGAATGAGACCATGGCTGATCTGACAATCCTCAATTCCGCTTTCCTGCCTTTTCCCCATAAACCTTGATTCCCTTACTGATCAAGTTACTCTATAGGTCACGGCATGAAGAACGTGGACTATTGAAGCTAATCCAAAGTGTTGCCCTTTTCTGAAGGACTGTCTGATTCATAGTTAGGAATTAGCGTTTGCACAGTCTGTTTTAGCACATGCATCAAAACTTTGCACTTGAAGTGCAAGCTAATCTCCATTTTCTGTAAGTGATGTATTAATCTGGATCACTCCATTTCAAGTGCATGAGTTGAATCTTAGATACTTTTTCTTCATTCCTCCCATTCACTCACATTGGTGAGGCCAAATGCAGACTGAGTAATTGCTTTGTGGAGCACCTCCGCTCAGTTCGAGAGCATGACTCCAACCTTTCACAACAAAAATATCTGGAAAAACTCAGCAGGTCTGACAGCATCTGCGGAGAGGAACACAGTTAACATTTCGAGTCCGTATGACTCTTCAACAGAACTAAGGAAAAATACAACCTTTTGTTTGCTTGCCACTTCAGTTCACCATGTTGCTCTCATGCTCCCATTACTGTACTTGGCCCACAGCAATGTTCCAGTAAGCCTGACACAAGCTGGAGGAACAGCACCTTATCTTCTGATTCGGCACTTTACAGCTTTCTGGACTCAGCATTGAGTTCAACAACTTCAGACCATGAACTCTGTCCTCCATTTTGTTTTTGTTCCCTCAGGTGCCAGACTGTATCATCTTCTGTATTTGCTTTCAGACAGCTGACCTTTATTCTGCTATTAACACCTACTCTGGACCAGTAGCAGGTGTTTCTTTACTACTGCCATTACCACTCCCTTTGCCTTTTATTTTATTATGTCTCTTGTCATTTAATCTCCCCCGCCCTCTAACCTATCCCTGACCTTCCTTTTTTGTTTCACCTGATCCTCCCCCCTTTTTGCACAGCATAAAACACATCACATTTCTACCTCTCTCCAATTCCAAAGAAGAGTCTTATTGAGCTCAAAAAGTTGGCCCCGTTTCTTTCTTCACAGATGCTGCCATACTGGCTGAATTTTTCCAGCACTTTTGTTTTCATTCAGGCATTAGCTTCTTTTGGTACAAATTCAAAAATAGAAATGGAATGGATCAAGATTCTCTCCAAGCGACTTCCTAGAATTAAGATCTCACTCCTGAGAGTCTTCCTGACTGCTATGAAAAATAGAAGCAGGAGTAAACCATTCAATTAGATCAGGTCTGAACTGTACTTAAACGCCTTTGTTCTGTATCTCTTGATACCTGTGCCTTATTAAGATCAATTTATTTCAGTCTTGACTGTTTCAATCAACGTAACATCCACAGCCTTTTGGGGGAGAAAGTTTAGATTGCCATTACCCTTTTTGTGAAAAGTGTTTCCTGATTTCACTCCTAAAGGATCTTGTGCAATTTTAAGATTACTGTCTCTTGTTCTGGATCTCCCCATTGCAGGATTAAGGTACTCTGTACCTGACCTATTGAATCCCATGATCATCGCTCAGCTTTCTGAACTCAAAGGAATACATCTGGGTTATGCAACTTGTCCTCATTAAACCTTTTAACTCCTGGTATCATTCTGGTAAACCTGCACTGTATGCCCTTCAAGGCCATCATATCTTTCCTGAGGTGTGGTATGCCCAAAATAAAATGCAGTACTCCAGGTTGGGCCTAACCAAGGCTCTATATGATGGAAGCATTACTGCCTCAGTTTTGAATTTCCAAGAGATGAAGTCCAGTGTTTCATTAACCATTTTAATTACTTTTTGTACCTGTACACCAACTGGAGAGAGAAACAGTGTTAACATTTAAGGTCGGTGACCTTCTGCAAGAATTGAAAAAAGAGCTCTAATAGGTTTTAAGCAAATACTGAGGCAGGGAAAGGAGTGGAGGTGGTGCAGTGAAGTACAAAAGGGAAGACCTGTGATTGACTGGAAAGCAGGAGGGATTAAATGATAAAAAGGATGACAGTACAAGGCAAAAGGAGATGGTGACAGGAAAAGTAAAGAAACAAAAGTTGGGTCTAGAGGAGCTGTAAATGGGAATATAAGAATAATTACCAACAGCTGCTATCTGGAAAAAAATGGGTTAGAGGTTATAATCTGAAATTTTTGAACTCGGGCCTCTCATTTTTGTGCTTTACCCAACTTCCACTCTGACCGTTTCTGCCTTCGACTTCCTACACTGTTCTCATAAAGCTCAATGTAAGCTTGAGAAGCACATTGCAACTTTTAATCAGGCACTTGGCAGCCTTCCAGATGCCTGGATCAAGGCTCTACATTTGAGCCCTTCTGGTCAAACCCAAGCTACTTTTTAGTGAACAAGTTATTGGTGAGTAGTGGCTTCGTGACACTGTTGTTGACAACTTAAATTACTTAGCTGCTGATTTATGAGGTGGTTGAAAGGCAAAAATTGACTGGGTTAGATTTTCCTGCCTTTTGTAGATATATGCAGCGGCAATATTTCACATCTTTAGATAGATGCCAGTTTCAGGCAGGTTGAAATAGCTTGGCTGGTGCACAAGTCTTCAGTACTGCAGCAGTGATGCCAGGAAGCATGGCCCTTGTGTCAGCCATATCTCAGTGTCACATGATGTGAACTAAATTGGCTGGACACTGGTATTTATGCTAATTGAACCTCAGAAAGCAGCTAAGCAGTTCTGTGAGCTGAACATTCTGCACACACTTCAGCTTTGTCTTCTTGCACTTGTGCTGTGCTTCTCCATGTGGAAGACAAGCATATTCATCAAACTTCATTTTGCCATGATTGTCCACGACCACATTCAACTGGATGTCAGAAGGCTCCAGGGCCTTGCTTGTGTCTGTGAATTGTGGAACTGCTCGTTCTGTCTGTAGCCTGTCAATCCTGGTGTTTACCACATAGGTAATACTGTATTGCAATTAGGTAATCCTGTATCACAATTTCACAAGGCTGGCACCTCATTCTGAGTTATATCTAGTGCTGCTCCCAACATGCCCTTCTGCACACTTAGTCCTTCTAAATACCTTCTTGAACCAGGCTAGATCACCCAACTTGATAGAGGAATTGGGACATCTTGAGTCATGAAGTTAGAGTGTGGTGATATACAGTTCTTCACAGCGCTTCATGGGCTGCCAAATTTGTCCTTGGGTATGTGCAGCACAGAAAAAGGCCATATGGTCCAACAGATCCATGCTGGCTTTTATGCTCCACACAAGCCTCCTCCCACCCTACCTCTCGAGCCCCATCAATATGTTCTCTGTTCCTTCCTCTCTTGTGTGTTTATCCAGCTTCCCCTTGAACACATCAATGCCATTTGCCTCAACTACCCCAAGTGATGGCAAGTTCTATATTCTAACCCCTCTCTGGGTAAAGAAATTTTTCCTGAATTCTGTGTTCGTATTATTAGTGACTATCTTATATTTATGACCTTTGGGTTAGGTCACCCCCACAGGTGCAAACTGTTGTAAGGTGTTGGGTGTAGTTTGGTTGGCCACCTTAAGGTATTCGTAGCCCTGGGTAGTTCAACAGTATTTATTAGGCCTTCCAAAATGGCCAACATTGTACATTGAAATATTTCTGTGCCAAGGTGCTTCCAAAAGCAAGGCGGTTGAAGCAGAATCTGTCAAAGAAGGTAATGAATGTGGTCAGCAACATGGACTCTTCGTCTAGAGGAAGTTGCCAACAGCTACTATTGGCGTTGACTTTTTGAAAACAGTGAGTTTAGTCAGGCTTTCGTCCACTGAGGACATTGGGTGTACTTCTCTGGCAACGGCTTTACTGAGCTGTGTCAAGTCAATGCAAATACAACTGGGCCATTCATGACTGGGACCATCACAGAACACCGTGCGGTTGGTTGTGTGACTGGGGAGATGATCTCCATCTTTGTCATCTCATCCAGCAGCTTCTGCACTTGCTTCATGAGTGGGTGGGAAATCTTTAATGTTGTGAATAGGCATATGGGTTTAGCATCCACCCTCAGTGTGACCTGGTGTGCATTCTTCAGTTGCCCCAATCCTGTAAAGAGCTTCAGGAACTCCTTTTTGTACTTGGAGCCAGGCCCTTGTTGGTTGACCTTGTCAATTTTTCATAAAAGGTTAAGGACGATGCAGGCTTTATGGCTGAGCAGTGAATAGTCCTGATTGTGGACCACGAATAGGGCCTTGGATTCTTTTGTCTTTGGAACGGAGTGTCACCTGCAGAGTACCTTTCACAAGGAGTTTGATGCCTCCTGCTCTTTACAGGTGCATTATAGGTGGCATCAACTGTTGGGTCACCAGCCATGGTTCTCTGTCCGATAGGACCGTAACAGTGGTGCCTGTGTCCAATTTAAAGTTTGTGAGATGGTCATTAATCGAGATGCCTGCATTCCAAAATGAAAATCCAGTACCTTTGACCTCACCCAAGAAGCACGGTTGTGCTATTTGGTTACATTGAAAGCATTGGGCTGAAATTGCCAGACGTTGATCATGCCAGTGGGAATGCTTTGCTCCAGAGCTCCGGCATGGTTGCTCTGCTGTTCGGTTCGGGTATTGCTTCCCTGGGCCTGGAGTGTCCCTGTTTCTGTGCTGTTTCGCTCACTGGTTAGTGGGGTTTACTTTGTACCACAGTTTGTTTTCTCCCCTTAATATGGATCTGTGATGCAAGTGGATTTCAAATTGCCTGACAATCTGGATGACTTTCTCAATAGTTAGATCTTCCATCGTCTGAAACATATCTGAGTATGCGTCGTCCGTTGCTCCTACAACTATTCTATCCCTTATTAGCTCAGATGTCGGGTCACTGTAATGGCAGCCTTCAGCCATTCTGTACTGGTCATTAATGAAACAATCGACAGATTCTCCTAGCTGCTGGATACTTTTATTAAATTTAGACCTTTTGAGAATTTTGTTACCTCTGAGATTAAAATAAGTGTCACATGATCTTAAAACTCCATTAAATTGTGATTTGTTCATTCCTTGTCTAGCTATTATTATCACCGGCTATTGGGCCTACTGAGTAAAGTAACTTGTTCAATGTCTGTCTTTTTAGCCAGACCTGAAGCAATCATGTATTTAAGGTATCTCTTCCTCCAAAGTCCCCGGTTTTGAGATTGACTGGGGTTTTGGATAAGTCCAAGGAAGAGTGGATTTCTGGTCCATGGTTAAAATTTTTAAATTGCAGGTTCAGCTTTAAGGGGTTTAGAAATATCCATGATGGTGCCGCTGTACGCTTCTTCACAAAGGATTTTCCCACACTTGCCAGTTTTGGTAGGCTCCCGCAGTAATGGCATTCGCAATTTTGGCACTTAACAGTGGCTGCCTGGATTGACTGGATGGAGTCTTCCCCGCTTTTGCTGGGTTTTTAAAGCTGCCTACTCAATTGCTATTAATTTGTAATTGATTCTTTTTTCCTTTGTTAGGAACTCGGCTGCCACATGTTCAGGCGCAGACTCTGGAATTTGTTTTCTCAGGCTGCGATTTAAAAGGCAATTTCTGACCACTGCCGTAATTAACTTTCTTTAGGGCTTGTGTTGTCCAGGAATTTTCAATTTTTAGCTCACCCCTGTTAGGTCTTCTGACTCTACCCACTGAGTATTGAAGCTGGACATCCATGGGATTCATTGGCGTCTTCTGCTGCAGTGAGGCATATAATTTCTCCCTTCAGCTTCAAAGCCTTTCTTTGGAGCTTTTCTCTAGCAATTTTCTTCTGAGCCTTTGATCTTGAGTTTTTCTTCAGGCCAGGATGCTTCTTTAATTTTTCCTTCAGTTTTCCAGGATTTTAATTTCCTTCTGCAGTCTGCGAGATTTTGAATTGTTCCATTTACTGCCACCATGTTGCAAGGTGTTGGGCATAATTCAGTAGGTCTTAAGGTATTTGTAGTCTTACGTAGTTCAACAGTCAGTATTTATTAATTGCTAGAAACTATATACATAGGTACAATGCTGGTCCAAGCTAGGAGCTGCCCCCATGGTTACTTCTACACATGGCTCTGTCCAACACTACATTGACCCCTAGGTGCAGGTCATGTGTTCTCTTAGATCACTCGTGGGTGATCCTCTAATTAGTCCGATGTTAACCCTTTTAATGCCAGACCCTTATACTACAGAAACATCTCTACCTTTACTGTACCAAACCCTGTCGTAATCTGACCTGTATTAGTCACTCCTGTCATTTTCTAACCTCAATCTTTCCTGATATAGCCTTTCAATTCTGGTTTCATTTTAGTAAATCTACTTTGCATCTTCTGCAGTGCTCCTACACCCCTTTTATAATATGGAGATCAGAACTGTTCTCAGTAATCCCATGTGTGGTCTAACCAAGGTTCCATGCATACCATCTCCGACTCCCTTCTCTCCCTCGTCTTCAGGTTATCCCAGAAGTGGAGACAATTAACAAATAGTCATTATAAGCCTACTGACTTCCACAGATACTGTGGCAACACTTCCTCATACCCTGCTTCCTATGAGGACTACATTCCATTCTACCAGTTTCCCTGTTACTGTCACATCTGTTCTGATGATGCAACCTTCTACACCACTTCTAATATGCCTTCCTTTTTCCTGAACTGAGGATATTCCGCTGCCCCATCTCCCCCACTGTGATTGGCAGGGCCCTCAACCGTGTCCAGCCCATTTCCAATATTTTTGCTCTCACCCCTTCCCCTCCCTCCCAGAACTACACAGCAGCGTGCCCCGGTTCTCACCTCCCACCCCATCAGTGTCCGTATTCAAGGGACCATCCTTTGCCATTTCCAGCATCTCCATGATCCAAAGGAACTGTTCCCTTCGCAACACCCTCGGTTCATTCCTCGGTCTCCCTGAGCACCTTGTCCCCTTTCTACGGCACCTTTTCATGCAAGCATGAATTGTAACACCTGTCCTCTTCGCTCCTCTCTCCCCACCATCCAAGGCCTCAAACACTCCTTCCAGGTGAGAAAATGATTTATATGTACTACTTCCAATTTAATGCATTGTATTCACTGCCCACCATGTGTTCTGCTCTACACTGGGAAGACAAAACTTAGATTGGGTGACAGCTTTATGGAACACCTCTGTTCAGTCTGGAAACATGATGGCCTGCGATTTTAATTATTCACCTTGCTCTCACATTGACCTCTCCCTCCTTAGCCGATTGCATTGTCCCAGTGAAGTTTAGCGCAAGCTCAAGGAACAATACCTCCTCTTTCAATTACAGCCTTCTGGACTCAACGTTGAGTTCAACAATTTCAGACCGTAATACCTGTCCTATCTTGTTTCCTTTTCTTTGCATGTTTCAGTTGTTATCTCTTGTTTTTTGCTTTTGGACAGCAACTGTTCATTATTTGGCCATTCACATCTTTTCTGGATACGTTTTTTTTTTCACTTGTCCCATTACTACTTCCTTTGGCTTTGCCCCACCAATCCTTTAGTCATTTAATGTCCCCCATCTTCTGCCCTCTCTCAGATCTTCCCTTTGTTCTTTTTCCACCCTCCCCTATTTTGCCTACTTAAAGCCTATTGCATTTCTAACTTCCCAGATCTGATGAAAGGTCATCGACCTGAAAAGTTAACTTTGCTTCTCTCTCCACAGATGCTTCCAGACCTGTTGAGCATTTCCACCATTATCTGTTTTTATTTCAGGTTTCCAACATCTGCAGTGTTTTACTTTTGTATTAAGGTTCAGTGCATGTTAACATAATACCTTTACTTTTCATTGCTATTCCTCTATAAACATCCCACTTAGTCTGTTGGTGGTGTGACACTGTTATACTGTTCTCATGGCAAAGATGAGGCTTTTGCCGTAATGGTTTAGTTTGTGGTTGGTGGAAAATACGGATAATGCTGAACTACTGAAGTTAATGGCAAGACCTCATTTGAATTATTTATCTCTCTATTCCTTGGCTGGCAGCCAGCTACCTGTTGGTAGGAAGGTCGCAACTGTCTTGCCAGAGGTTTGGATGGGAGTTCAGGGAAGGGGGAGTGGGTGCATGCTGAGGAGCGAGGCTGATTCTATGGAGAAAAGCAGGTTAGTTTGGTTGGGAGACGGTGGGGGGTGGGGTGCACTTCTCCTCCTGGCCTGCAAGCTGTGTTAGACACATGCATTTCTTTCTTTTCTCCTCTCCATGAAGCTGCCGGGTTACCCAAGCCCTGGAAAATCTGACCAGTTAAATATGTTAAACTTGAGGCATGAAGCCTCTTTAGCATTTAAATGACTGGTCTGCCCCCCCTACTTTGTCTCCACAGGGATTATATGTTGGGCACCTCTGCCAATTCTAAACAGATGGGCCTGCAATAGGAGCAGTAGTTTCAAAGAACAAGATCAAGTTGATTATTCCTTTTTGATTCCTTCACCCATTATCCCATCTGGCAGCAACTATCTTTCAGGACTCAACAACTCAGTCATATATTTCTGCAGAAATGTTTTTGGTTTACTTTTCCATGTAAATGTGGTTGCATTTGTATAAATCTTGGGTCACAAACGCAGGCACACCTCATGATGTGGGCATTTAGCAATATCTGTAACTACACTACTTGGCTGCATTTTATGGTTTTTAACCCTTAAAAAAAAAGTCAGATTTGCCACTAAAAGGAAGTTTGTGTCATATTTCTAATCTTCCAGTCTGGTTCCTCGGCATTTATAATTTTTTAGTGTATCTTTGAGGATCCAATTCACCCACATTTGACACTGGTTGGAAAACACAAGATATCCACCACAAGGCAAAGTTTTCCCTTCTGATGTGGGACTTAAATATAATTAAGTGAAAAAATATTTCTATTCTACAGTTGTTCATGAATTAATTACTTTAGAAGATTGGCCTTCTGATTACTCTGAGAATGAACTTGTATTTCAGTAGTTTGATGATGGGGCAGATGATGTGTGCCAGGCGGACCAAATCCACAAGGAAATCCTGGTCTCGCTATCACAATGGTTTTGTGATTTGTATTTATTTCGAGATGCGTGCAATGAATTCAGAAGTAATAAGTCCACCAGGACTTTTAGAGATTTAAAAAAATTAAATTAAATATTTATTAGCAAAATAAGAGATTCAAGCACATACATAAAACTACAATTACTACTGTAATAACTCCTAAAATTCCTAATTAACCTGGCTCCCGATTACACCCCCTTTAGGCAACAGTTCAAAAATAGATTTTTGATTTTAAACAGACCCTGGACTGTGGAATTTCAAGTGGCTTTTCTCCAGTTTCAGATTCAGTAGACAGCAGGTTTATGCACAAATGTTGGCTACTTCATTCATGCTATTTCACACATTTCTGTTAGATCTCACAGGGCTTTCTCCTGACACACAGCATCATCCTCCTTTGTGTGTTTCTCTCTTAATATGTAAATTATATTGTTTCGTATGTCTTTGAAACTGTAACCTCCTGACAATATAAAACTTGCATGTTGCTACTATTTATTGTCAATAACTTTTGAGAAAAACAAACACATTCCTTAGATTTGCTTACCCAGCTCGTTGTAAACAGACTGAGATCTCTTTGAAATCCAAATCTCCCTTCACTTATCTAAAAATGCAAATTCCCATAACATGGTAAGCCAGCATCCATGTTTACTCATCAAAAGAAGCTAGGTGCTTGACATGTTAATGAGTTAAAGCTTGCAGTCTACTTGATTCCAAATATAATTGAATCTCACACAGACAGACCCAACTATTCTTACCCCCGTAAGCCTACCCCTCAATAAACAAGAAAAATATTATGAAAATGATTACTTTCATGCCAATAGCACCTAATTACATTTTTTTTAAGCACGCGAAGAAGTACTTCTGAACTGCAGTGACTGTTCTCATAAACGAATTTTGCAGCTATTTTGAGTATAGGCAAGGTCCCCGAAACAACAATGTGATGAAGAACCAATTTGTGGTACTATTGTCTGAAGGAGCTAGAAAGCTGGAAAAACATTCTCATCTTCATATAGTGCCATGCTATCTTTACTGTCCACTCAAACCAGCAGGTGGAGATTCAGTTTTAAATAGGAGGATAGCATATCCAACAATTCAACGCTGTAAGTGGAATGGAAGTATTAACCTTGAATATGACCTGTAGTTTTAATTATTTTCTTTCTGCCCCTACCACTGAGCAGATTGTGACCAACACAGATGAAAATCTATGAATCCAGTGTTTGTACTTAGAGAAGATTTGGACTGCCACAGATAATGGTTCCTCCTTAAATTCTATTATAACTTAGTTTATGGCTCGACCATCTCTAAGTAGAGATTAGCAAAGTTTGTGCAAATATATCAGTCTGCTTTTATATTGTAACTGCCTTCACTGTACTTGATAATTCCACTAGAATAATCTAGACTTCCGAGAGAGACTTAATACATGTGTTCACTTTACCACCAATACACACTAAGTTGTCTTCAGTGTGATCTGTACATTTTGGAACAATTTTACTGCCAGCCATCATTGCTTCTGGCTTTGGAAATTTGACATTTCCTTTTTGCAGGAACTGTCCTTTGGTAGAGTTGCTGGTACATGTGTGAAAGAAATTTGAAAAGGATAGAAGGAAAGTAAACTACTTGGTTTGCAATGATTTTTCAAATAAAATGTCTCCTCCACACACAAGCACACACCTCTGCTTCTCCTGAAAATGTATTTGTTTATTGGAGATTGTCAGAATTGAATTAAGGACCTCTTATTTATCGTATATGAACAAGAATTCAATGGGAACATGATCTGAGGAATGTAAAGAGGAACTGAAAGACCTGATTTCCTCTCTTTGAAATGTTCAGACATGCAGCATGCACCAATTTCCATGTGTGCAGGAGACCTTTTATTTGAAGAATAAAGATTATCAAGTAAGTAATTCATTTTTCTGGTTTGCACTTATTGGTATTAGTCTCTTGCAGGTTGTCAATATTCCAGTTGAGAACTATTTTTATAATTCATAAATATTGTGCGTGGAACTTTGCTATGAATAGTTGACCTTGTTTTTCCTGTCTTGCAGTAAATCTGATATGTCTCGATTACGGTTGGCTGCAGGATGTGCCATACTAAAACTTGCACAAGAACCTTGTTATCATGAGATTATCACCCCAGAGCAGTTCCAGCTCTGTGCACTTGTTATTAATGTAAGTGCTGTTGTTTTGTTTTAATTCCTTATGTCATATCCCTGTACTGCAGTATGCTAAATACTTTTATAATAGTTGTGACAAAAATCTCTGGCTAGAAAGTCATCAACCAAAAAGGTGCCTCAGGTGAAGAAAAATACCTACAGGAAATTTTTGCAAGTCAATCTTGTGTACAGCTTGAACTTCATGGAACCTAATGGTGTCACTAGATCTTTAAATAAGTCCAGATCGTCCTTTTAAAAATTAATTAAAAGAACACCTGTTCAGGAAGTCAGATTCAATTTTTGTAAATATTTAATTCTTTTAAAAAGAGGTATAGGAGAAGTTATCTCCAGAAGCCTTTCTTTAATGACAACAATTTATATCGTGCCTTTAATGTAATAAAATGTTCCATGGCCCTCAAAGGAGCATTATAAAACCAAGTATGACACCAGGCCACACGAGGTATTAGGTTAGATGATCAAAAACTTGGTCATAGAGGTAGGTTCTAAGGAATGTCTTAAAGGAGGTAGACAGACAGATGTAGAGAGGATGTTCCAGAGCTTCGGGTGTAGGTAACTTAAGGCACGGCCCCAATGGTGGAGCAATTAAAATAGGGGATGCAAAAGCAGCCAGAATTGGAGGAATGCAGATATCTTGGAGGGTTGTGGGGCTGGAGGCGATTATGCTGTGATAGGGAGAGGTGAAACCATTGAAGGTTTTGAAAACAAGGATGAGAATTTTAAAATTAAGACGTTGCTTGACTGGGAATCAGTATAGGTCAATAAACAGGAGGTAGAGGAACAGGACTTTGATTTATTAGGATTTAAGACCTGGGCAACAGACATTTTGAAAACTTCAAGTTTTGAGGCGACAAAGGCATAAATGGGGGTTTCAGCAGCAGATGAGCTGAGATGAGCGAAATCGGGCTACGTTGCAGAGTTGAAAATAGGTGGTCTGAGTGATGACACAGATATAAGGTTGGAAACTCATCTCGGCGACAAATATGACACTCGGGTTGTGAATAGACTGGATCACACTTGCCAGGGAGAGGGATGGACCCAGTAGCAAGAGAATCATGCTTGGAGTGGAGACTGAAAACAATGGCTTCAATCTTCTCAATACTTAATTGGAGGAAATTTCTGCTCCTCGAGTAATGGATGTCAGATAAGCAGCCTGATAACTTTGCAATAGCGGAGTCCAGAGAGTTGGTGGTTAGGTGGAGCTGGGCATAGTAAGTGTACGCATGAAAACTGGCACTCCGCTTTTGGATGATGTTGCTGAGGGGCAACATGTATATAGTGGTGGGGGGTGGGGGGGTGGACGGTGGGAGTTGGGTGGGGGCTGCTGGTAGCATAGATAGATCCTCGGGGGGCTTCAGAGATACGGGTCCGGGAGCAGGAAGAGAGGTGATTCTCTGGCAATGCTTGGGTAGATCACAATGGCACCAGAAGACAGCAGCCCCACCCTGCTGGAAGACAGTGGTGAGGCGTTGGAGGAGGGTGGTGTGATCAACCATGTCAAAGGCTACAGACAGGTTGAGAAGGATGAGGAGGGAAAGTTTACCTTTGTCACAGTCGCATAGGATGACATTTGTGACTTTGGTAAGAGCTGTTTCGGTTCTGTGGCAGGGGTGGAAACCTGATTGGAAGAATTCAAACATGGAGTTCCTGGAAAGCTGAAAACAGATCTGGCAGGCAACCACGCCCTTCAAGGATTTGGAGAGGAAAGAGGTTGGAGGTGGGATGGTAGTTTGCCAAGACAGTGGGGTCATGGGTTGGCTTTTTGAGGAGTTACAATAATTAAGTAGTCAGTTGTTATAATTATAAATTTGAAACAGATATGGAGTAGTTCGCAAATTTGAGTTATTGTAAGACTGGCAATTTTTTACTTAGCATTTTTCAAGATGACAACCAATGTTAATATTCTTCAAATTTAATGGAATGCATTTTTTTGTTATCAAAGGCAATACTGAGTGGGAAAATGGTTGCAGTAATAGTAGTGGCTCGTCAGTATTCAGAACAAGGTCAGGAGACTTGCCAAAACTATGCCTGATAAATGAAATTTAGTATAACTTCTTTTGCCCCATGAAATTACCAAGTGAAAGAGACTGAAAAAAATTTGGCTTGCTGATAAAGCACCCATAATTAATTGGGTTAATGCTGCAAGCATGCACTTGCTTGTATAGAATCTGTTATTGTACTTTGTTTACTAAACAGCACAGGTGTAATGGAATAAAATTATTTTCTGAAATTCAAACTATCCAAGGATTAAGGAACATCATGCAGAAGTTTCAGTTGCTCACATGGTGCATAACTTGTGAAGATTTACTATGCTTTATTCTACATTTTATATATCTCAAAAATAGTGCTGTACACTGAAATTTTGCCCAGTACAATGTTTGCTTATTTTGTAATTTTGTTGTTGAAGGATGAGTGTTACCAGGTGAGGCAGATATTTGCTCTGAAACTCCACAAGGCCCTCGGGAAATTGCTGCTTCCATTGGAGTACATGGCAGTGTTTGCACTCTGTGCCAAGGACCCTGTGAAAGAGCGAAGAGCTCACGCCAGACAGTGCCTCCTTAAAAACATAAGTATACGGAGGGAGTATATCAAACAGAACCCAATGGCTCATGGTTAGTATTATCATTTTGCAGTAAGTGATCATGAAAGATTTTCCACAAATTGTAAAGCAATATATTAGACAGTTTTTTTGGCACGTCCAGCACTATGCGTGCATTGTCAATTCCATTGACAATTGTGCCTTCAGCTGCCTAGGCATTAAGCCTTGGAATTCCTTCCCTAAACTCTCCACCTCTCTATCACTCCTCCTTTAAGAAACTCTTCAAAGCCTTCCTCTGAGATTTTGGTCACCTGCCCTAATATCTCCCCTTGTACCTTGGTGTCAAACTTTGAGAACTCAATCTTTGAGAACTCTCCTGTGAATTGTCTTGGGATGTTTTATTACTTTAAAATGCTATATAAATGCAAAATTGTTGTTTGCTGTGCATGCCACTCCTGCACTCTCACAAGAGAAAGCTATTTAGCTTTTTCATTTGTCACGGACAGAATTTGTGTGTTTTCTTAGTGTCTGTGAGCAATGTATTTTATATGTGAGATGTGTGTATTTTCTTACCATCAGCATGATTGTCCCCATTTAAATAATTCCACTTGCAAGCTTTTTGAGAGTTCTAAATTAAATAAGTTTATTCATTATCTCTCACTTGCCCAGGAGGTTTAAAAATAAGGCAGCTCACTCACTGGACATGTACACTGTATCACTAAAACTAGATAAGATGAAGGGGGGGGGAAAAAAAGCAATACAATTACAATGGATAATTGTCTCAGTCTCTCTTTTGTGGCAGACTTTAGTTTCTTAAATGATCTGATGCTTTTATTTGGGGTGAAGCTCTGCTAACCAGAGATTTCTCAATAAGCTGCGAGACTTCCTGTAGTTGAATTTCCAGGAGGTTGGTTCCCAGGTGAACTTGAAGTTGGAACAGGTTGGGGTGAGTCCTCCCACTTTCAGGGTATTGCTGTTTAATATCTTGGCTGCTTAGTTGATTGCAGCTGGATTGATGACTCTTTGGTGGTGTCTCTGTCTCTGCAGGGCTGATTTTTGCACTTTAAAAGCAGGCACCAAACGTGGATGACTCACGCATGTGGCCTGTTACAAGTCCAAAGCCTTTTTACAAATAAGGTGGCTGGCCAGGTTGATAAACATTTGCGTTTGTCACTCGACACTTTGAAATTTGTCCAGTCTGGGTTTAGACAAGGGACCATCATAATAGAATTGAAGGTAAATGGGGATCCATTCACATTTGTCTAACATATTGAGTTTCGATGTGCCATTTAACCATGGTGAACCGGAAAGATGAGTCATCCCCAATAATCATTTTTGGTTGTCAAACTATTCTCTGCCTTGTAGTTAATTTTGTACAGCAGACTTTGCATACATTTTGAAGGGATATTAAGCAGTTTTCTTAAATGAGAAGGTACCAATTGGGTGTCAATACCTATAAATTTGTTACTGCAGTAACACTGCAACTTAGATCTATCTAAAGCACCATGTCACTGCACAAAATATATGCCTGTACTCTTCATGTTGATCTTTTCCAAGCCGAGACCACAAAATGCAAACATACATAGGAACATATGAAATAAGAGCAGGAGTAGGCCATTTGGCCCCTCTAGCCTGCTCTGCCATTCAATAAGATCATGGCTGATCTGTTTGTGTTTCGCTTTCCACATTCCCATCCACCCCTAACAAGAATCTATCCATCCCTGCCTTAAAAATATGTAATGATCCCGCTTCTACTGTCTTTTGAGGCAGAGTTGGCCACTGCCAATCGTGTATCTTTGGCAGGATTAGTTCGAGTCAGTCCTGAGACTCAAGCAAATACCTAATTACATATGGACATTCATAACCATCTGGGAAATTCACACGTTAATTTATTTAAGTATGGAATGTCAACAAAAGGATAATAGCATTTCTGCCGACTCATCATTCTGGCTCACCATGGATAAAAGGAGCATTCAAACTCAATACGTGTTAGGCAAATGTGAATAGATCCCCATTGACCTTCCATTGTATTATGATGGTCGCTCAACCCTCAGAGAGAAAATTTCTCCTCACCTCTGTCCTATGAGGGTGACCCCTAATTTAAAACAGTGCCCCCGTGTTCTGGACTCACCCACAGGAGTCCACCTTGTCAAGATCTTATATACTTTAGCCAAGTTACCCCTCACTCTTCTAAACTCCAGTGGAAACAAGCCCAGCCTGTCCACCCTATCCTCATAAGACAACTTCATTCCAGTTATCAATCTAGTAAACCACCTGCAACACATTTACATCCTTAGATGTAAAATTTTTCTTACTACTAATTGATGCACAGGAACCAGTTTAATTTTTGATTTCGCCTCAGCCTCCCTTCCAGATCAGTTGCAACAGATGCTAACTTAAGATAAACAGTCTGCATTGGTTATTTTGTACTTAGTCTCCTGGCTTTACTCTTCACTCTGGCTTGGTCTTGGCTTCTAACTTTGATTCCTCTTCCACTGTAGTTTTCCAAATTTGGTGGTCTCCACTGTTAATTCCTGAAACCAGCCTGCACTTTTGCTGGACCACTGTCAACCTGGTTCCTGCTAGTTTCCCCACTCCTCTTTCAACTTCCAGAATCCAGAGAAATTTCTGCTTTCAGTCGCTACCCAGCACCTCAAACAATGCTGTGCATCTCTGAGTGCTCCTGGCTGTAGTACTTTCCTGTCCTTGCTCTAAACATGGCCCTTTCTCCTTCACTGATTTGTGGTTGCTCCAGTTTCGTTACTGTAGACCCCAACCTCCTCATCTGCATGTGGACTTAACCTCATCATTGCCTCTTAACATAGAAACTAGAAGCAGGAGTAGGCCATTCGGCCCTTCAAGCCCGCTCCGCCATTCAATATGATCATGGCTGATCCTCTATCTCAATGCCATATTCACACTTTCTCTCCATGCCCCTAATATCCAAAAATGTATCAGTTTCTTTCTTGAATATACTCAGTAACCCGGCCTCCACAGCCACCTTGTGGTAGAGAATTCCACAGGCTGACAACCCTCCGAGTGAAGAACTTTTTCCTCATCTCAGTGCTAAATGGCCTGCCCCCTATCCTGAGGCTGTGGCCCCTGGTTCTAGACACTCCAACCAGGGGAAACATCCTCCCTGCATCTCGTCTGTCTGGCCCTGTTAGAATTTTATACATTTCAATCCCCTCTCATTCTTCTAAACTCTAGTGAATACAGTCGAACCAATTCCTCCTCATACGACAGTCCTGCCATCCCCAGTATCAGCTTAGTGAACTTTTGCTGCACTCCCTCTATGGCAAGTAAATCCTTTCTTAGGTGTGGAGACCAAAACTGCACACACTACTCCAGGTGTGGTCTCACCAAGGCCTCATATAAATGCAGTAAGACATCCCTACTTCTGAACTCAAATCCTCTTGCAATGAATGCCAACATAACATTTTTCCTTCCTAATTGCTTGCTGCACCTGTCTATTTACTTTCCTCGACTGGTGTACAAGGATCCCTTTGTATAACCACATTTCCTAATATATCACCATTTAAATAATACTCTGCCTTTCTGTTTATCACACCAAAGCGTATAACTTCACATTTATCCACGTTATACTGCATCTTTTTTTAATTCGTTCATGGGATGTGGGTGTCGCTGGCCAGGCCAACATTTATTACCCATTCCTAGTTGCCCTAGTTCATGGGGCATTTAAGAGCCAACCACATTGCTGTGGGTCTGGAGTCACATATAGGCCACACCAGGTAAGGACAGCAAATTTCCTTCCCTGAAGGACATTAGTGAACCAGATGGGTTTTTACAACAATCGACAATGGTTTCATGACTTTTAATTCCAGATTTTTTATTGAATTCAAATTCCACCATCTGCTGTGGCGAGATTCGAACCCAGGTCCCCAGAGCATTATCCTGGGCCTCTGGATTACTAGGCCAGCGACAATACCACTACACCATCGCCTCCCCCTCTGCCATGTGTTTGTCCACACACACAACTTGTCTAAATCGCCCTGAAGCCTCCTTGCACCCTCTTCACCCCACCCAGTTTTGTGTCAACAGCAAACTTGGAAATATTGCATTTGGTTTCCTCATCCAAGTTATTTATATATATCGTGAATAACTGGGGCCCAAGCACTGATCCCTGCAGTACACCTCTAGTCACCGCCTGCCACCTGGAAAAAGACTAATTTATTCCCATTCTGTTTCCGGTCTGTCAACCAATTCTCAATCCATGCCAGTATATTACCCCCAATGCCATGTGCTTTAATTTTGCCCACTAGCCTCTTATGTGGGACCTTATCAAAAGTCTTCTTGAAACCCAAATACACCACATCTACTGGTTCTCCCTTATCTATTCTACTAGTTACATCCTCAAAAAATTCCAGTAGATTAGTTAAGCATGATTTCCCTTTCATAATTCCTTGCTGACTTTGTCTAATCTCGTTAATGCTTTCCAAGTGTTCTGTTACCACGTCTTTTATAATAGACTGTAACATTTTCCCCACCACTGATGTTAGGCTAACTGGTCTGTAATTCTCTGTTTTTTCTCTCCCTCCTTTTTTAAATAGTGGGGTTACATTTGCCACCCTCAGGAACTGCTCCAGAGTCTATAGAATTTTGGAAGATGACCACCAATGCATCCAATATTTCCAGGGCCACTTCCTTTAGTACTCTGGGATGTAGATTATCAGGCCTTGGGGATTTTCAACCTTTAACCTCGTTAATTTCTTTAGCACCATTTTTTTTTTTACTAATACTGATTTTCTTCAATTCCTCCCTCTGACTAGACCCTTGGTTCCCTAACATTTCTGGGAAATTATTTGTGTCCTCTTTTGTGAAGACAGAACCAAAATATGTGTTCAATTCTCCTGCCATTTCTTTGTCCCCCATTATAATTTCTGCTGTTTCTGACTGTAAGGGACCTACATCTGTCTTCGCTATTTATAGAAGCTTTTACAGTCAGCTTTTATGTTCCTTGCAAGTTTACTCTCATACTTCATTTTCCCCTTCTTAATCAATCTTTTTGTCCACTTTTACTGAATTCTAAACTGCTCCGAATCCTCAGGCTTGTGTTTTTTTTGGCAATTTTATATGTCTCCTCTTTGGATCTAATACTATCCCTAATTTGTAAGCCATGGTTGAGCAGCCTTTCCTGTTTTATTTTTGCACCAGACAGGAATGAGTAATTGTTGTAATTCATGCATACGTTCCTTAAATATTAGCCATTGCCTATCCACTGTCAGCCCTTTTAGTAAGGTTCTCCAATCCATCATTGCCAACTCGTGCCTCATACCCTCTTAATTCCCTTTATTTAGATTCAAGACCCTAATTTCGGATTCAACTTCCTCACTCTCCATTCTAATGAACAATTCAACCTCTTCACTCTCCATCCTAATGAACAATTCTATAATTTTATGGTTGCTCTACCCCAAGACACCCCGCACAACAAGATTGTTAATTAATCATTTCCCATTGCACAATACCCAGTCTAGGATAGCCTGCTCTCTAGTTGGTTCCTCAGCGTATTGGTTTAAAAAACCATCACATGCACACTCCAGGAAATCCTTCTCCACAGTATTATTGCTAGTTTGGTTTGTCCAGTCTATCTGTAGATTAATGTCATCAATGATTACAGTTGTACTCTTATTGCATGCGTCTCTAATTTCCTGCTTGATGCCTTCCCTTACATCTCCATTACTGTTTGGGGGCCTATGGACAATCCCCACCAACATTTTCTGTCCCTTGGTGTTTATTATCTCCACCCAAACACATTCCACGTCTTGATTTTCCAAGCCAATATCCTTCCTCACTATTGCATTGATTTCCTCCTTTACTAACAATGCTACCCCACGTCCTTTCCCTATTTGTCTGTCCTTCCTAAATATTGAATACCCCTGGATGTTCAGTTCCCATCCTTGGTCACCCTGCAGCCATGTCTCCATAATTGTAACTATATCATGACCGTTTATATCTATTTGTGCTGTTAATTCATCTACCTTATTGCGAATGCTCCACACATTAAGATTCAATGCCTTTAGACTTGTCTTTTTAACTTTGTTAGTCAGCTTTATTTTGCACTATGACCCCATTTGTTTCTTGCCCTTGTTTTTCTGCCTTCCACTTTTGCTTCTTTTCTGTCTTTTGTTTCTACCCTTGTTCTTCACCCCACCGTCTCCCTGCTCAGGTTCCCATCCCCTGCTGTTCTAGTTTAAACCCTCCCCGACCGCACCAGCAAACACCCCTCCCGAGACGTTGATCCCCATCCTGCTCAGGTGCAACCCGTCCTGTTTGCGCTGGTCCCACTTTCCCCAGAACCGGCCTCAACATCCCAGGAATCTGAATCCCTCCATCCTACACCATTTCTTCAGCCACGTGTTTATCTGACATATCCTGTTATTTCTACTCTCGTTAGCATGTGGCACTGGCGGTAATCCTGAGATTACTACCTTTGAGGCCCTACTTTTTAATTTACATCCTAATTACATCTAAATTCAACTTTTAGGACCTCATCCCTCTTTTTACCTATGTCGTTGGTACCAATATATACCACGACCACTGGCTGTTCATCCTCCCCCTTCAGAATGCGCTGCAGCCTCTCGGACACATCCTTGACCCTGGTACCAGGGGGATAACGTACCATCCTGGAGTCTCATTTGCGGCCGCAGAAACGCCTGTCTGTGTTCCCCTTACTATTGAATCCCCTATCACTATAGCCCTTCCTCTCACCTTCCTCCCCTCTTGTGCAGCAGAGCCACCCATGGTGCCATGGACTTGGCTGCTGCTGCTTTCCTCTGAGAAGTCGTCTCCCCCAACAGTATCCAAAACTGTATATCTCTTAGAGAGGGGGACAGCCACAGGGGACTCCTGTACTATCTGCTTTCTTCTACTCTGTCTGATGGCCACCCATCCTCTTTCTGCCTGTTCAGTCTTTACCTGCGGTGTGACCACCTCACTGAATGTGCTGTCCACTATAATCTCAGCATCATGGATGCTCCACAGTGAATCCGCCCGCAGCTGCAGCTCTGAAATGCGGTTAGCCAATAGCTGTAGCTGGGCATACTTCCTGCATTCATGGTTGCTGGGGACACTGAAAGTGCCCATGACTTCCCACATAGTGCAGGAGGAGCATATGACTTCCCTTTAGATTAAGCTCGTTGGTTACTCCCTTTAAAGAATACTAATTACGCTAGGGGCCTTATTCCTCTCCAAACACTCCCACTACAATCCAAAGAGCTCACATTACTTTGTTTAAGCTAATGGACTGCAGCAGTTTAATTAGTAGAAAAAATAGAAGTAGAAGTGCTCACTTGACCCTATTTACCTATCAGCTGCTTCCCCTGCGTCGCATCACTCTTTGAGCACTTGCCATGTCATAACATTCAAGGCTATGGGCCAAGTGCCGGTAAATAGGATTAGGTAAGTAGGTCAGGTGTTTCTCACGTGTCCGTGCAGACTCGATGGGCCAAAGGGCCTCTTCTGCACTGTGAGATTCTGTGATTCTATGACGTCCTCGGGCTGCTTTCAGCCCCGAGTCTCCTCGGAACTCTCTTGGTCTTCAGGCTGATTGAAATTCTCTCCTCCCTCTCATTAGTTTAAGTCTGTTATCAGTTTTGCCAAATACTTGATGTCCTTATCTAACTCAGGCTCCTTTTGCATCTGGTTCTTGGTTGCTACTTTGGACTTCAGCCTACTACCTCTCAGATCCTGATCTGCTGCCCTGAACACCCAGCCATGCCACTTTCAGCTTTCCCCCGTCCAGTATTTTGACCCCTATCTCTACCTCAAATTACCTCAGTAATTTGTAACTGACAGTGTGCAGGCATTCCAAGCTCAAATCCCCTTTGATCAAGTCAGCACCTATCCTCTGTGTCCCCGTCTCCCCCCCCCCCCACCTCAAGGATGCCTAAGCAGGCTGACATGGTGCCCTTCACTTCCTCTTTGAGTAGTTACATCAACCCACCCCATCACTTGCTCTCACCAACTACTTTGCCCAGCACACTCCCCGGAGAAAAACTTTTCTCTCCATTCCTCCACAATCTCTTCATCTGTCTTATAAATTATTTTTTAAAATTATTATAAAAATGCACTAAATTTTTTAAAACTTTCTTAGGCACCTGCCCATATATCCCTCTGAAAAATTAATCTTGCGCTTAATTGCATTGAGTGCAAAAAAAACTCAGGAATGATCTGGTTGCGATATTTAAAATGTTAAAAAGATTTGAAAGGATAGAGACAAAGAAACTCTATATTCTGGTGAAGGAGTCAAAAACAAGGGAAATAATCTTAAAATTAGGGCTAAACTACTCAGGAGCAAAATCAGGAAGCACATTTTAACATTGATAGTCAAAATCTGAAACACACTTTCCAAAAGGATGAATGCTAGATTGGTTGGAACTTCCAAGACTGAGATTTTTGTTTGCTAAGGATATGGAGCAAAGGTGAATAAAATGGTGTTGAGTGCTGTGATTGAATTCAATACCAGAGCAGGCTTCAGAGTCTGAAAGATGACCTGCTGTTCTTAATATACCTTTCTTATGTTCATTGCTCACCTCCCTTATAAAAAAAATTCGGCAGTTTGTTTGTTAATGTTTAACCCCTGCGATGTGATAAATTGTTGAGTATATCTTAAGTTTAAGTAATAACACAATCCTACTTACTAACTCATTGTTTTTATTAGCATAATGCCTATATTCAGAGCTGTTTTGAAATTGTTTGTTAGTTTTTGCCATTTTCTAACTTGACATGCATGTATCCAGCACTTAAACCTTTAAAAAAACGTTTTAAAGATATTTTCTATTTTCTTCAGAGAAGCTGTTGTCTCTATTACCGGAATATGTAGTTCCATACACTGTTCACTTGCTTGCCCACGATCCGGACTTTACCAAAACACAGGATATTGAGCAGCTGCGTGATATCAAAGAGTAAGTAATGATAAACTGCTGAAATTTGACTTTGGAGCATCAATTTTTAAATTGTGTTCCATACAGTGGAAGGTGCCATTTATAGCATTCTTCTTTGTCTTGTATGCCTTATGTTTGATTTTTTAATGTAGCTAAGGCTTCTTCTAATTGTACTTGATAAGGTGCCTGTGGTTCATGTTGGAAGTTTTAATGACAAAAAATGAAAACAATAGCCATGCTTTTATAAGAAAAATGGTGGAGAACATCAAGCAAACAAAGGATGCCCAAGCACCAGATGATGGCAAAATGAATGAGGTGAGAAATACATATCTTGTAGCACACAACAGAGATGCTTTAGGAAAATAAAAACATAGTGTAGTCTGTACTACTTAAACTGAGGTAAATTGTCCTGTAAAAAAATTGTTCTCAATTTCAAAGTTTATAAATTAAGTGCTAAAATTGCAGAAGAACATAATTATAAACTGTTTAATATGTATAGTGGAATTAATACTTAACTTATGCAACTTTATTTTCAAACAGAATTGAGCCTTACCATCTAAATCTTCCAACTTTCCAATTCGAAAACAAATATTACAAGATCTGAGATTCATGCTGAACTATGAACTGGTTCTTATGTTCTACTTATGTGATATAAAGTGGGCTCAGAGTAATCATTGTAGCTTGGTTGCCAGGATTAGCAGATGGGCAATTAAAATTTCCATGTGACATTTGTTTGCTACTTGGAACATAGACGTTAGCCTGTTTGCTGTAAATGAGTTACACTATACAGTTCATCATCGTCATTATCATCATTATGTGTGCTCTGCCCAAAGGCAGGCCCCCTGGCTCATAGTCTTCTCCGTGTCTCTGTCCTGTGCCAGTCTTTTCATTTTCCACTCACTTCCTTCAATTTTCAAGCCTTCCAGTATTGATACTCTCTTCTTTCCTCTTCCTCTTTTAAATTGAAATCTTCTCCCCATAACATCCCTTATAGTCCATTTCCTCTTAAGATGCACCCTGTCCAGGGTCTCTGCCTTTTCCTAATTATGTTTGACAAATTTCTTTTTTTGTTCACGTTGCTCAGTACTTCATTATTTTTTCTTCTTCTGTCCAGCTGACCTTTTCCACTCTCCACCAAACCCACATTTCCAAGCTATTTAGCAATTTGGTCTCCCCGTTCCATAAAGTCCAAGTCTCTCATCCATACAAAACTTGTACACTTAACCTTATAATAATGAACAAAGAAATGCCATGCAATCACTTAAACCATTTGTCTGCTTAATACCACAAAAAATAATATTTATGGTTCTGTTTAACAGTCTCTTAGGCTATATCACTACAAATTCATTTGGCAAGTACGATTGAGGCATGATTTTCTACTTTTTAAATTTATTTTATATTCTTTCATGGGATGTGGGTGTCACTGGCTAGACCAGCATTTATTGCCCATCCCTAATTGCCCTTGAGAAGTTGTTGGTGAGCTGCCACCTTGAACCGCTGCAGTCCATGTGGCGTAAGTACACCCATAGTGCTGTTAGAAAGGCTGTTCCAGAATTTTGACCCAGTGACAACGAAAGTTCCAAGTCAGGATGGAATGTGGCTTGGAGAGGTACTTGAAGGTGAAATGTTCGCATGCATCTGCTGCCCTTGTCTTTCTAGGTGGTAGAGGTCGCGGGTTCAGAAGGTGCTGCCAAAGGAGCCTTGGTGAGTTCCTACAGTGCGCCTTGTGGAGGGTACACACTGCTGCCACTGTGGAGGGTGGTGGAGAGAGTGAGTGGACAATACTCTGGTTGGGGTGCCAGTCAAGCGGGCTGCATTGTCCTGGATGATGTCGAGCTTCTTGAATGTTGTTGGAGCTGCACCCATCCAGGCAAGTGGAGAGTATCCCACCATACTCCTGACTTGTGCCTTGTAGTTGGTGGCCAGGCTTTGTGGAGTCAGGAGGTAAGTTACTTGCCACAGAATTCCCAGCCTCTGGCTTGCTCTTGTAGCCACAGTATTTATATGGCTGGTCCAGTGCAATTTCTGGTCAATGGTAACCCTCCCAGGATGTTGATAATGGGGGATCAGCAATGGTTATGCCATTGAATGTCATGGGGAGATGGTTGGATTCTCTATTGTGGGAGATGGTTGGATTCTCTATTGTGGGAGATGGTTGGATTCTCTATTGTGGGAGATGGTTGGATTCTCTATTGTGGGAGATGGTAATTGTCTGGCACTTGTAGTGGTGTGATGTTACTTGCCACTTATCAGCCCAAACCTGAATGTTGTCCTGGTCTTGCTGCGTGTGGGCACGGACTGCTTCAGTACCTTGAGGAGTCGCAACTGCTGCTTAAATTTGTGCAATCATCCATGAACAACCCCATTTGTGACCTTATGATGACGGGAAGGTCACTGATGAAACAGCTGAAGATGGTTGGTTCCAGGACGCTACCCTGAGGAACTCCTGCAGTGATGTCCTGGGACTGAGATGATTAACCTCCAATAACCACAATCATTTTCCTTTCTGATGGGTATGACTCCAACCAGTGGAGAGTTTTCCCCCTGTCCCATTGACTTCATTTTATTTAGGGCTTCTTGTTGCCACATTCAGTCAAATGCTGCCTTGATGTCAAAGAAATGTCAATTCAGTATCCTACATTGAATAAATATCCTGGGAAAAATATTCCATGGAGCTGCTCAGGGATAGATGATCAGTCAAGTAGTGATCCTTGAACTTAATAAGAAATCAATTTTGAACTTGCCTAACTCTTCCGGTTGACTGTTTAGTTTCCCTTTGTGATTTGCTGTTTAGAGATAATGTGTTGTGACATGTTATAGCTGTAGTCTCCTTAATAAAACAAAGTACTGCTGAAATATGCATTTCATTACTAGTTAAGTTTAATGGCCCAGAATTTATTACAAGATATTCTTGTAATATTTAAACATTTCATCATTTTACCCAGGTCTTTGTTCCTTAATTTAAAACAAATGAAATATAGCAATATAAATTAATGCAACTAACAGGTCACTGTATGTAACATTCACTGGGTGCTTTGTCCATTCAAAGTACTGTTGCCGACCATGCCTGGAAATTGATTTGGGCTACATGCTATGTTGTTTGATGACAGAAATTGATTGGCATTGAATTGCTGCAGTCACCCATGGACAAGTACAGAATTAGAGTTTTTTCCTACTAGTTTAAAGTAAATTCACCTGATCCACTGCTTCCCTACAGTTCAAGACAGGTTTCTGAACATGAGTGTGTTGTTAAGGCTGATGTTTTTGTAAAATTGGGAGTTAGTGATGTAAATAAAACGCAAAACAATGTTACAGCTATGAATTTAAATAAAAGGTATTAAGAAGTTTATTGGGCTCCTGGTAGTATTTAGAAGTGTAAAAGCTGTGTTACCCTTGCCTGTGACAGCTGGTACAAGCGGAAATCTACAGTGAGCTGTTTTGAACTCCAGCCATCAGATATTGTAAACACCGACCAACACAGGTCACTTCTTTGTTTTTATGGTCAGATCTTCTGCTGTGAAAAGTAATTGATTTTTTTTTTTTTGAAGCAGTTTGGCATTTAGGTTTGAAGTGTACCGTTACCTGTCCAATGTCAAGGTAAATGTAGTGAAATACAGGGTCGAACAGAGAACAGCTATCACTATACTATGGCTTACTAGATGCATAACACACAGTCACATAATCGCCACTTCATTAGATGGAAGAACAACACTATCACACACTCCTGGCTCAAATTGATGATATTCATCCAAAGCACTGAGACAGAAGGGATGAGATATTTGTGGCATTGACTGCTGTCACAAGGGAACATAACAGGACAGGTACCAGTGGATTGAAAAGGCGAATGTGCTCTTTTACAAAATGATAAGAAATTAGATGCACACAATCACAGACTTGTTGGTCTGCTTTCAATGTTGAGTAAAATAGGTAGGGTGGTAAGTTGTCAAGTGGAGGTAAAGAGTCTGCAAAAGGAACAAGATAAGCGAATATTATGTGGGAAAATGTGAACTTGTCCGCTTGAGCAGGAAGAAGAGAAATGCAGCATACTAATGAAATTGAGAGAGATTGCAGAATTTGGTGGTACAGAGGGATCTGGATGTCCTGGTACATGAAATACAAAACGTTAGTATGCAGGTGCAGCAAGTGATTAGGAAGGCAAATGGAATGTTGGCATTCATTGCAAGGGGAATGGAATATAAAAGTAGGGGAGTTTTACTGCAACTGTATAGGGCCTTATGAGACCACATATGGAGTACTGTGTACAGTTTTGGTCTCCTTATTTGAAAACGGATATAATTGCGTTGAAAGCAGTTCAGAGAAGGTTTACTAGACTCATTCCTGGGATGAAGGGCATATCTTATGAAGAAAGGTTGAACAGTTTAAGCCTATACCCATTGGAATTTAGAAGAATGAGAACTGATCTTATTGAAACATAAGATCCTGAGGAGGCTTCACAGGGTGGATACAGGACGGATCCTTCCTTTTTGTGGGAGAGACTAGAACTAGGGGACACAGTTAAAAATAAGAGATCTCCCTTTTAAACGGAGTTGAGGAAATAATTAACAAAAACAAAATTACCTGGAAAAACTCAGCAGGTCTGGCAGCATCGGCGGAGAAGAAAAGAGTTGACGTTTCGAGTCCTCATGACCCTTTTCTTCTCTGCCGATACTGCCAGACCTGAGTTTTTCCAGGTAATTTTGTTTTTGTTTTGGATTTCCAGCATCCGCAGTAGTTTTTTGTTTTTATCTTTTGAGGAAATAATTTTTCTCTGAGGGTAGTTAGCCTGTGTAATTCTTTTCCCCAGAAAGCAGTGGAGGTCGGCTCATTGAATTTATTCAAGGCTGAGTTAGATTTTTGATAGACAAAGGAGTTGAGGGTTATGGGGGGTTGACAGGAAACTCTTTCGAGTTATCAACAGTCACAGATTGCAACTCTTTCGAGTACAATCACAGTTCTTGGTTTTCCGGGAGTGGGACATGAACCCACAACCCTCTGATTCAAAGGCGAGGGTGCTATGAACTGAGCCACAGCTGAAGGTGGAGTTCAGAGCACTAACAGATCAGCTGTGATCTTATCAAATTGTGGAGCAGGCTTGAAGGACTAAATGTCCTGCTCCTGCTCCCAGGTCCCATGTTCCTAAAATAGTAGGATTGATTGTCAGGAGTTAATTGGTTATTGTTCTAATAAGCAATCAAGCAGCAGTAAACAAAATCAGAAAGTGAAGAATCTGCCTGACCAATTTCTTAATTTTTGAGGAAGTAGTGCCCCCAGGTAATTTGTGGACAGCTCTAAAATGTGCTATTCCTTGCCTTCTAAATAGTATTGATGGCATTCTACACTGAAGACTGCTGTATCTATTTAAAAAGTGGTGGGGATTCAGGGTAAATTTAGGTGATTAATAACAAATTGACTAAGGAAGAAAACCATAGATGCTGTTTGGAAGAGTTATGTCTGGTTGGAGGATAAAAGTTGAGTGCCCCAGAAATCAGTATTTTAGCTCCTTACTGTTGCTAATTTAAGTCAGTAGCTTGTGTTAATTGTAAATTCATTAAGTTCAATTGTATGCAGGCAATGGGCATTAACTTGGGATTCACTTGAGCCCCTATAAACAGACACACTAAAACTGGTTGTTGGGCTAGAATGTATATGCTTGTAATGACTAACTCTATAAATATAAAAGCGTGTAGAGATTGGAACCAGTTCTAAACATCATCAGTTGGCTTTTTGGAGTAGAAAATGGTAGCAGGGAATGATCACCTAAAGATGAAGGTTGGAAGCGAAGAGAAAAATCTTCATACTGAAAACTACAATCCTGGTAGCCATTGTGGAAAATGGTAGAATGCGTGTGTATTGTCAGGATACAGTTACTCTCTGATGTTCTCGGGGTCTCTTTATTTGTTCGTGGGATGTAGGCGTCACTGGCTTTATTGGTCATCCCTAATTGCCCTAAAGAAGATGGCAATGGGAAAATGGTGGAATTTCTGCAGTACATGTGTTGTCGGAACACCTACAGTGCTGTTAGGGAGAGAGTTCCAGGATTTTGACCCAGTGAAGGAATGACTATATGATTCCAAGTCAGAATGGTGTATGGCTTGGAGGGGAACTTCCAAGGTGGTGGTTTTCCCATGCACCTGCTGCCCTTGTCCTTCTAAGTGCGAGGAGTCTATTCGGCCCATCAAGTCTGTGCTGGCTGCCTATGGAGCAATATGGTCAACCCCATTTCCCCATTCTAACCCTGATAGGGAGGTGAAGACGATGATGAAACCAAACAGATTATACAGATCGTGCTTCTTAGTTAAAAGCAAAATATTGTGGATGCTGGAAATCTGAAATAAAAACAGAAAATGCTGGCAAAGCTCAGCAGGTCTGGCAGCATCTGTGGAGAGAAAGAGTTAAGGTTTCGAGTCCGGGATAGGTGGGAACCGAGGAGACATTTGACAAAGATGCCATGGACAAAGGACAAAGGGATGTAAATGGTGATGTTAAAGACTAAGGAAGGTGCTGATAGTGGCATAAAGGTAAGATAGCAGAATGTGTTAATAGCAGAATAAGGGTTAGCACTCCGTGAAAGCATAACATAAGAACAAGTGACAGATGGCCCTGTGGGGAGGGGTTGGGGAAAATAATTGGATTAAAAAAGGGGTCAGTAGGAGTAGTGTGTTTATGGCCTGAAGTTGTTGAACTGGACCCAGACCATGAGCTGTCGACTTCATTTTGACCCCATTTTTAATCCAATTTTTTCCCTGAGCAACTTCCATCCCCGACAGGGCCATCTGTCACTTGTTCTTATATTTTGCCTTCACAGAGCACTGACCTTTGCTCTGCTGTTAATTCATTCTACTACCGCCTTTTAATCTTTAACACTTTCTTGTGTCCATGATATCTTTGTCAAATCCCTCCTTAGCCCCTACCTATCCCTGACCTTTTTCTCCACCCCCTCTTAAACAGTATAAAATCAATCACATTTCTACCTCTCTCTAGCTCTGAAGAAAAGTCATACAGACTTGAAATGTTAACTCTGTTTCCCTCTCCACAGATGCTGCCAGACCTGTTGAGATTTTCCAGCATTTTCTGTTTTTATTTCATGTTTCTTGATCCTGCATTGAATGTGTAAGTCATGGATTCATTCAAATGTGCAGTGCTAGATGGTGCTTGCACTTCGCAGCAGGTTATACGAATTGGTTCAAATGTTATCTTGGACAAGCACAAGAGACCAGAATTGGAGAGGTACAGAGATCCTGAAAGCTGTAGCTCTGGGGGAGGTTACAGAGAAAGGGATGGGTGAGGACATAGATGGATTTTTTTTTTTATTCATTCACGGGATGTGGGCTTTGCTGACTGGGCCAGCATTCCAGAGTTGCCCTTGAGGAGGTGGTGGTGAACTGACTTGTTGAACCGCTGCAGTCCATGTGGCAAAGGTAGACCCACAGTGCTGTAGGGGAGGGAGTTCCAGGATTTTGACCCAGCGACAGTGAAGGAACGGTGATACATTTCCAAGTCAGGATGGTGAGTGACTTGGAGGGGAACTTCCAGGTGGTGGTGTTCCCATCTATCTGCTGCCCTTGTCCTTCTAGATGGTAGTGGTATTGGGTTTGGGAGGTGCTGTCTAAGGAGCCTTGGTGAATTTCTGCAATGTAGTTAGTAGATGGTACACTCCGCTGCTACTGTGTGTCGGTGGTGGAGGAGTGAATGTTTGTGGATGTGGCGCCAATCAAGCGGACTGCTTTGTCCTGGACGGTGTCAAGCTTTTTGAGTGTTGTGGGAGCTGCACTCAACCTTGCAAGTGGGTGGTATGGGAGTATTCCATCACACTCCTGACTTGTGCCCTGTAAATGGTGGACAGGCTTTGGGGAGTCAGGAGGTAAGGTACCCGTCGCAGGATTTGAAAACAAGGATATGGATAAACCGGTGAAAGCAAAATCATCATCTGTGAGTCAAGTTTCAAACTGTGTTTACCGGTCGACTGATTGTACACAGTTTCAGTTGTTTGTTTAGATGTTGAAACAGGAATAGTCTTCCTCAATGATGCCATTATTTACAATATGAAGTAAGTGCCGTCCTTGGATGACCCCCCATATTGGTTGAGGAAAGTTTGGATTTCAAAGCCTCCTTTATATGTTTCTGGACCCTTTTAGTTCGAAGACTGGCCAGTTAAAATGAATGGAGGGCCTAATATGCTGCTGTTGCCAATAGAACTTTTAACTGATGGCTTGTTATCGTACCTGTATGTTATAATGTTATCCTCATCTATTTGATGCTTTCATGTTTCTGGTTTTATTGGCCATTTTTTAATCCAAAGGGTTTGTGTCAAGGAGAAATCGTTGGATTCTCTTTTGTTGTATCATTGCCTGGCATGTGTGCCAATTAGCAGCTCAAGAATGAATGTTGTCCAGGTCTAGCTGCAAATAGACACAGAAGACAAATGGAACTGGACACTTACCAACTGATGCAACCCAAAAATAAATAAAAATTTAATTTAATCTCAGTGTTCTAGAAATCATACATAGTTTTTCGACTCAAAAATATTTTAGGCTGGGTATGCTGCAATGAATGACTCACCACCTGACTCCCCAAAGCCTTTTGAGCATCCGCAGGGCACGAGTCAGAAGTGTGCTGGAATATTCTTCACTTGCTTGGATGAGTACAACTCTCAAGAGTTCTGCAACCTCTCTAAGACCCTCACATCCTCCTCAAAGTGTGGTGAGCAGAACTGGAAGTAATACTTGAGTTTAACCTAATCGAAGCTTTATAAAGGTTCAGGATAACCTCCCTGCACTTGGACATCATGAAGAGGTATTGAATACAAGATCCCATCTGCTTAGCTACTACTGTCTTACCATCTGCAAAGATATATGCACATGAACCATCCCCCCCCACCCCTCTCCGTGCCTCGTCCCTTCCATATATCTGTGTCATTAGGTTTGTATTGTGCCCCAATCCCATCTGCCCTGGTACAGCACCTCGCACTTCCCAGTATTAAATTCCACCTGCTAGTTGTCTGTCCACTCTGTTAGTGTATCTATGCCCTGTTCCATGCAGTTCTAACTGCTGAAAATTTGACCTTCGGACCTCAATATCTGATCTCTATGGTGTTGACAACAACATGTACCACAACTTCTGGTTCACTCCCCTATTCTTCATTCTTTCATGGGATTTGAGTGTCACAGGCAAAGTCAGCATTTGTTGCCCACCCTGATTTGTGTTTGAGAAGTTCATGGTGAGTTGCCTTCTTGAAATTTTGTAGTCCATCTGGTGTAGGTACACTCAGTGCTGTTAGGAAGGGGGTTCCAGGTTTTTGGCCCAGTGACCTTGGAGGAACACCAATATAGTTCCAAGTCAGAATGATGTGTGCCTTGCAGGGAAACTTGCAGCAAATTCCCATGCGCCTGCTGCCCTTGTCACTCTATATGGTAGCGGTTATGGGTTTGGAAGGCACTGTCAAAAGAGACTTGGTGAGTTGTTGCAGTGCATCTTGTATATGATGCACACTGCTGCCCACTGTATACTGGTGGTGGAGAGAGTGAATGCTTAAAGTGGTGGATGGGATGCCAATCAAGCGGGTTGCTTTGTCCTGGATGGTTTCGAGCTTCTTGAATATTGTTGGAGCTGCACTCATCAGGCATGTGGAGAGTAATGCATGACACTCCTGACTTTGCGTTGTAGATGGTGGACAGGTTTTGTGGAGCCGGGAGGTGTTAACACAGAATTTCCAACCCTGACCTGCCCTTGTACTTATATGGCTGGAGCAACTCAGGTTTTGGTCAACAGTAATCACCACAACTTTCCTTCCTGCCCCCTCCAAACAACCACTGGAAGGATGTTGATGCTTGGGGATTCAGCAATGGTAAAGCTGCTAAGTGTCATGGGGAGATGTTTCAATTTTCTATTATTGGAGATGGTCATTGCCTGGCACTTGTGTGGCGCAAATGTTACATGGCACATTTGCTGATCCCTTCCTAAGAGCACTCTGGGTGTTCCTACACCACATGGATTGCATCGGTTCAAGAAGGCAGCTCACCACCGGCTTCTCAAGGGCAACTAGGGAGGGCAATAAATGCTGACCCAGCCAGAGAAGTCCACAGCCAGTGAATGAATAAAAATGTTGTCCAGATCTTGCTGCACATGGACACCAATTGCTTCATTGTCTTTGAGGAGTGGCAAATGGTATTAATCATTGTGCAATGATAAGCAAACGTCCTACTTCTGACCTTATAATGGAGGGAATGTCATTGATGAAGCAGCAGAAGATGGTTGGGCTGAGGACGCGACCCGAAGGAACTCCTGCAACGATGACATGGGACTGAGATGAATGGCCTCCAATATCCAACAGCCACAACCCCCAGTAAAATATTATGTAATGTTTGAGATGGATTCTCCATTCAGATCCCACACTTGGTCAAATATTCAGTTTCCATGTCCAAAAAAGGACAAAAGTTTAGTCATTTCCTGTTAGTTTCTTCTGATGTTGGGTAGAGATAGCAATTTAAAAGTTGCCACCAATCTAGAAACAGTTTGCCCTCTAAGTGATTTCAGGTGGCCTCTCTTTATAGAATTTAGATCATGTGACATTCAAAAGGCAAATCAGTTTCCATAAAATTTCACATTAGCACCAGAGTAATGGTATATTGCTGCCATTATAAAACAACATATCCTCCGACTTGCCGTGGACAATCCCATGGGAGATCTGATAGTGTTGGAATACTGCAACTTATTTTAAATTTGGAATACATGACACATTTTGTTACTGATTGTGCTTTCCTGTTTATATTTACAGAAACTCTACATAGTATGTGATGTAGCTCTAATTGTCATCACTAGCAAAAGTACTACATATAACCTGGACTCTCCAAAGGATCCTGTACTGCCGACCAAGTTCTTCACCCCACCTGACAAAGTAACTTTAGTTATTTTGTCTTTTAAAGTAGGGCTTTAAATATTCTTGTAATGGAAAGGTATGGGGATGGCAGGCGGGAGCAAAGCTGAGTATGTCTCTTTGTGGAGGGTTGAGATTGGATAGGTTTTCAGCAGGAAAGTTGAAAATGTTAACAGTGGGTGGGGAAGACACAGCAAGGATGTGGGAAACATTCCCAGCAATAGCAAGGAATTCTACTTGCAAGTTCAGCTGGTTGAGGGATAGGTGGTGGTTGGGCAATTACAGGTTAACAAGAGTGATTATTGCAATAATTGGTCAGTGGTGGATTTCATTAAATTTTCTCCCCCTTTCACTGTTTTTCATAAATTCGTTACCCAGTAGTAACTTATTCAGATGTTCATTCTTCTTATCCAAGATGCACTATGCAAGTCTTGCGTTACCTGAACTCAAGCATAATTCTTTTAAAGTAAATAGAATGTTCACTGCTGACAACCATGTGCAAGTTCTGGAATTTTAAGGATACCCAATATTCCAGTAATTGTTCTGAGCGATTAATTAAATTTAGTACCTTTGGGTGGTCTTAAATTTGTGAATAAGACCATGGCAATTTACCTGTGACACCCATGGAAGAATATTAATAACTCTGTTTTCAGGTTTCTCAATTTTGGTAAAGATGTAAAATACAAACTGATGAGGCACCTGGTGATACACTGTTGATGTACCAAAAGTGCCACACTGTGGAGTGGTAAGAGGCAAAACTTGGTTTCTTGTAGTTCATCACAGTGAAAGACAATTAGAAAATGGTCAGCTGTATCAGCTATGCATCACTTCATGATCAGAGAATAGAGTTCTAAGAATAGTTTAACTCTACAAGCAAGGTGATGGAGTAGTATACAGAATTAAGAGTTTTGACGGCAGGAGGAGGAAATAATTTAAAATAGTATAGCAAAATTAAAAGGTTATAAGGGAGTGCAAGTCTGTTTTACCTGTCCTCCATTGTAGCATTGATTCTAAAAAAAAAATTTTGTGCCTCAATTGCAAATATATTATTTTTGATAAATGTTTCTTTGCTTAGGATTCCGGCAATAATAAATGCTACTTGTCAGATGAATCAAAGACGTTATTACTCACTGGGAAGGTAAGTCTCAACCTAACCCTCATTGCTGCAGGTCAACATTATAAAACTGCTCATAATTTGATGCAAATTGGCATTATTTATGGAAAATATTAATACTGGTTCTTGGATTGTTCCTCTGAGGATAAGATTAGTCTTAGCAGAAAACATAGAAAGCTTTGCTCTGCATATGGCCCGTGATTTACCTGACCCGCAAGTTTTGATACTTGGGAACCATAATTGTGAAATGTTTCATTTTACAAGTGACATCTGAGAAAATAAAAATTCAGCAATAAGAAAAATTACCGACAAAAAAATAGAATACTTTTCTATTTTTTAATTATTTTGTTTGTTTTTAAAACAAATGGCTCAGAAGATGGAGAGGCTTCTATCATTGTTTGTGTAATTACATGTTGGAATATGCATGGAGATTCTGTTGCACAAGTTCTCTCGTGCTCTCCTTCCACCCCCATGGTCTCCTACTTTTCAGATTCACCAGGGGACTCCAAGTTGCATCAAGCACAGATTCAATTTCCATGTGTGGGGAGTTTGTGTCTAAAGAATTTGGAAAAAGAACAGACCACCTTGAATTTTATACCAATCTGAAAGGATTGTTATCAATTTCTTGGTGGTTAGGCTGCTGACATTTCAATCCTACTGTAACTTTTTAAATGGGATTAGTTTGCTGACTTGTCCCAGAGCCAAGCCTTCGTTCTTGGAACTGAACCAGTGATGGGTGCTGAAGCTGCAAGTTCACACCCTGTGCTGTTTGATTGAGTTTTTGGTAGTAAAGTGTTGGTACTAGGACAAACAGCATGAGGTTAATAGAGTTGCTGTTGTATTTGACCCTTGAACTGTTCAAAGGTACCAAATCTGCCTGGAGTTAATAAAGGACCTCTGTCAGAGGCTTGCAGGTAGAGTTTCCGAAAAGTATCAATTTAAGGTCAAATTTCAAAGATGATTTTTTTTTTTTAGTTTTGTGTTAAAGTTAATATAAGGGCATAGCAATAGGAGTAGATCATGTTCCTGTTTTGTACCAAGAAATTGTGTTTAGATCATATAAATTGACATCATATTGCTGCTTTCATTGGTCACAAAAGCATTGTTCTCTTTTCTGGAATAGGAGCTTCCAATTCTGTATTTGGAAAATATGATGAACTTTGTCAAATCTTGATCCATCACAAAAGAGGTTGTCATATGCAGTGCATTGTGACTACCTATTTCTAAATATGTAGTTAAAATGTTATGTCATGCATTTGTAGTAGCTTTGCAGTAGTTTGTTAAAATTTGATTTCAGTGTTGGTGGAAAAGCACCAGCTGGAAAATGTTGCAGATAATTATTTCAGCAATTCCCTTCAATTAAAAAGAACTTGGGCCACACTGAAGGATTACAGTACATGATCAACCTTTTCTACAAAATGTATAAAATGTGTTGGTTTATTTGAAAGAAGTTTAATTTTTGTGTTGATTTACACATATGTTATCATAACACTATTATTCTCAGCCCAAACCAGCTACTGTACTGGGTGCAGTAAACAAACCTTTGTCAGCTACTGGTAGAAGACCACAAGACAGAACTCCGGGGTTAGAGACAGGAAGTAATATGAGTGGAAATTCCGAGCCAAGCTCACCAGCTGCAAACAGGGGAAGGTAGGCATTACTCTACTATGTATAACAAAAGATTTGACTGGGTGTTAAATTACTGAACGTCTGATTCTCTTGTGATCGAGATTCCACGTACGGGAAAGATATGAAGAATAGCAAAAGGATTTTTTTTTATTAGTTCATGGGCTGAGCGCGTTGCTGGCAAGGCCAGCATTTGTTGCCCATCTCTAATTGCCCGTGAAAAGTTGGTGGTGAGCCACTCCTGGAACCGCTGAAGTCCATGTGGTGTAAGTACACTCATAGTGCTGTTAGAAATGGAGTTTTGGGTTTTTGACCCAGTGACAGTGGAGGAACAGCATTATAGTTCCAAGTCGGGGTGGTGTGTGGGTTGGAGGGAACTTGCAGATGGTGGTGTTCCCATGCGTTGTTGCTCTTGTCCTTTGAGGTGATAAGAGGTTGTAGTTCTGGAAGATTGCTGTTGATGCCTTAGTGAGTTGCTGCAGTACAGCTTAATAGATGGTACACACTGCTGCCACTGAGCATAGGTGGTTGATAGGAGTGCCAATCAAGTGGGCTGCCTTGTTCAGGATGGAGTTGAGCTTCTTGAATGTTGTTGGAGTTGCACTCATCTAGTCAAGTGGCGAGCATTCCATCACATTCCTGATTTGTGCCATGTAGATGGGTGGACAGGCTTTGGGGATCCAGGAGGTGAGTTACTCTCCACAGAATTACCAGCCTCTAACCAGCTTTTGCAGCCACAGTATTTATTTGGCAGGTCCAGTTCAGTTTCTGGTTTCACCCCAATGATGTTCATGGCAGGGTATTCAGCGATAGTATTGCTGTTGAATGTCAAGGTAAAATGGTTAAGATTCTTTCATGTTGGAGATGATTGTGGCTGGCACTTGGTACGAATGTTGCTTGTGACTTGTCAGCCCAACCTGAATGCTGTCCAGGTCTTTCTGCACATGGACATGGTTTGTATGGTATCTGACGAGTTGTGAATGATGCAATCATCAATGAACATCCCCACTTCTAACCATATGATGAAGGAAAGATCATTAATGAAGCAGCTGGAGATGGTTGGGCCTACAGCACTGCTTTGAAGAACACCTCCCATGTTACCCTGGAGTTGAGATGGTTGGCCTTCAACAACCACAAACCTCTTCCTTTGTGCTAGATAGGACTCCAACCAGTGGAGAGCTTTCTCTCTGATTCCCATTGACTCAATTTTGCCAGGGCTGCTTGATGTCACACTTAGTCAAATGCTGCCTTAATGTCAAGGGCTGTCACTCCCAACTTACCTCGAGAATGCAACTCTTTTGTCCATGTTTGTACCAAAGCTGTAATGAGGTCCTGAGCCGAGTTTCCACATTGTCAGATAGATGCCTGTGTTGTAGCTGTACTGGAACAGCTTGGCTGAGGGCAAGTTCCAGACCACAAGTCTTCAGTACGGCCAGTAGGATATTGTCTGTGCCCATAGCCTTCACTGTATCCAGTGCCTTCAACCGTTTCTTCATCTATCACGTGGAGTGAATTGGATTGGCAGAAAGCAGGCACCTATGATGGTGAGGACCTCAGGAAGAGACAAGAGATGGATTATCCTATCAGCACTTCTGGTTACAGATATTTGTAGTTGCTTCAGCCTTGTCTTTTGGACTGATGTGCTGGGCTTCCTTATCATTGAGGATGGGGATATTTGTGGAGCCTCCTTCTCCAGTTAGTTGTTTAACTGTCACTACCATTCATGAGGGGATGTAGCAGGACTGAAGAGCCTTGTCTTGATTCATTGGTTGTGGGTTCGTTTAGCACTTTCAGTGGCATGCTGCTTCCTCTGTTGACCATGTGTGTAGTCCCAGGTTGTTCCCTCATATTTTTAAGTATGCCTGCTGTTGCTCCTGGCATGTTCTCCTGCACTGCTTGTTGAATCAGGATGAATCCCCTGAGTTGATTGGAATGGTAGAGTGAGTGATATGTCAGATATTAAGGTTACAGATTGAGATTGAATACAATTCTGCTGTTGCTTCTTAAACTGGATGCATTCTGAACCTATCTCATTTAGTGCAGTGGTAGTGCCACACAATACAATGGAGAAGGTCCTCAGTCAAAGTCCACAAGGACACTGTGGTGGTCACCCCTACCAATACTGTCATCTGTATCTGCAACAAGTAGATTGGTGAGGATGAGGTCAAGTAGGTTCTTCCCTCTTGTTTGTGCTCGCACCCCCTGCCATAGGCCCAGAATGGCAAATGTGCCGTTCAGAATTTGGACAGCTCAGTCAGTAGTGGTGCTACCCAACCATTCTTGGAGATGGACATTGAAATTAAAATACGCAAAGTACATTCTCTGACCTCACTATCCTTAGTGCTTCTTCAAAGTATTGTTCGACATGGAGGATTACTCCCTCATCAGCTGAGGGAGGACAGCAGGTGATAATCAGCAGGAAGTTTCCTTGCCCATGTTTGACCTGATGCCACAAGGATTGCCAGGGCCACTCCCTCCCGACTGTATACCACTGTGTCGTGACCTCTTGGGGATCTGTCCTGCCAGTGGAAGAGGGCATGCACAAGGATATCTTAAGTCTAAAAGGATGGCAAAGAGTAATGTGGGTCCCTTAATGACAGACACAGGTGATATTATAATTGGAAATCAAGAAATGGCAGACTAAATAGCTGCTTTGTATCTGCCTTAACTGAGGATAAGGATAAGGTACCAGAGGGGCAAGGAAAAATAAAAATTAATCATGGGCAGGAACTGACTAGATTCAGTATAGATATATTTAAAATAAATGGTAATGGAGAAACTATTGAAGATATACAAATACCCAGGGCCTGATGAAGTAAGTGTATTTGCATGTTAGTCATGATCTTTCAAAAGTTTAGGAATTGTCCTTTTGGATTGGAAAATTACCCATGTCATTCCATTATTTAAGAGGAGAAATAAACTAGGAAATTACAGACATATCAGGATAACACCAGTTGTGGGGAAGTTACTAGAATCTATTACTAGGTTCAGTGTGGCTAAACATTTGGACAAATATGAGCCGGTCCGAGAGGGCCAGCATGGATTTGTAAAGAATGAGTCTTGTCTAAAGAATCTGGTTGAAATTTTTTGAGAAGCTAACTAGATAGATGAGAGGGTGCCTATAGATATTACTTATATAGAGAACCAGAAGGCATTTATCAAGATTCCACATAAAAAGAGTTAACAAAACTGAGTGTGCATAGACTGGGAGGCAACCTGTTGTCTTAGTTAAGGAATTGATTAGGAAATAGGGGATGGAATATAGTTATGTACTCAAATAGAATGTGACTAGTGGTGTCGCCCAGGGATCTGTGCTAGGTCTCAACTTTTCACACTATTTATAAATGACTTCAGTGAAGGAATAGAGAATATGTAGAGTTAGGCCATGCAGTAAGTAGTGTAATGGGAACAGAAAGTTGCAAAAGGACATTGATAGTGCGTGGGAAAAACTGTGGCAGATGGAGTTCAGTGTCTGGCAGATAGCATTCAATGTTGGAGAATGTAAGGTCATCCACTTTAGCCTTACGAAAGATATGTCAGAGTATTTTCTAAATGCAAGAAGCTGGGAACTATCGAGGGGCAGGGAGATTTAAGCTTCTAAGTACAGAGATCACTGATGGAGAGGTACAAAAAAATATAAAAACCTAATTTAAAAGTTAGCTTTTATCTCAAAGATGCAGGAATACAAAGGGGTGGAAGTTATATTTCAGCTGTTCTGAACTCAGGTTAGATCCGATCAGGATTTTCAAAAGTCACTTGATAGATGCCACACAAAGGATGTTGCACAAGATGAGGGACCATAACATCCAAGTTCAAGAGTGTTGTATTGGGAAGGTACTCCAAAGATGTGCTGGGAATCCCCTTTGAACATTCACAGGTAAGGTTTGCACGGCAGTTGCCCAGAAGAGCAAACTTTCCTTGGGCAATTGCCCTGCACTGGAAAACATCTGAAAAAACGGTTTAAATTATAGACTTCGGATGGTTCCGACTGGGTTACATCAATATTTACCCAGAAGAAGTTAAAATAATTAAAACCTCTTATAACTTCTTGGTAGCTGTTGCACAGACCCAGACTGACCCCCGAAGGGACTCCTGACCCCCCACCCCCCAGCTTTTTCCCCAAAAGGGATTCCTCAAATCCACAGGGGACTCCCCCACCCATCCCTCTTTAGTTATGAGGAGAGATTGGATAGACTGGGGTTATTTTTCCTGGAGCAGAGGAGATTGAGGGGGGACATGATTGAGGTGTATAAAATTATGAGGGGCATAGATAGGGGAGACAGGAAGGAACTTTTCCCATTGGTGGAGGGATCAATAACCAGGGGGCATAGATTTAAGGTATGGGGCAGGAGGTTTGGAGGGGATGTGAGGAAGAATTTTTTTCACCCAGAGGGTGGTGGGATTCTGGAACTCACTGCCTGAAAGGGTGGTAGGGGCAGAAACCCTCATAACATTTTAAGAAGTATTTGGATGTGCACTTGCGATGCCATGGCATACAAGGCTACGGGCCTAGTGCTGGAAAGTGGGATTAGAATAGTTAGGTACTTGTTTGACCGGCACAAACTCGATGGGCCGAAGGGCCTTTATCTGTGCTGTAGACCTCTATGACTCCGGAACCCCCCCCGACTACCCCACCCACCCATGGAAAGACCCTGCTAACCCCAAGGAATTACCCCAACCCCAGGAACTCCCCATACATGGGATTCCCCCTACTCCCCTGGCCCAACCCAAAGCCTGACTCTCTCTCTCTGCCCCCCCCTCCCTGCTCTGACCACTCCTCGATCTCTGACCCCCACCACCCAAACCCTACTCACTTACCTTGTAAACTTATCTTCCTGGCCTGTCAAGGACCTTTGAACTTCAATGGACAATTAACTTAGCTGTTTTGCAGCAGCTAGTGCTGTAAAAAAGGAGGCATGGCCTCCTTCCTTCTGACAGAGCTGCACTTCGATGCGAGGCCCCGGGGATGCGCTGCACTGCCGAGATCTCATCCGGCTTGAGCTGGAAGGTCAGGTGAGACAGGTTAAAGAAAAACCTACGAGGAAGTTCAGGCCCATTGACTCTTGAGTTGGGTAATGCATTGGCATGGATAGAAGATTGATTAAAGAACAGAAAACAGGCAGTTGGAATAAACGGGTCATTTTCATTTTGGCAAGCTCTTTCTTGGGGTAGGGGGATATCCTGCAGGAATCTGTGCTAGGGTCTCAGCTATTTTCAACCTGTGTTAATGGTTTAAATGAAGATACTGAGTTTCTTTGTTTGTTTTGTACCTTTGCACAATTTTTTCCCTTGGGGAATAATGGGGTAGCGTTGGAAGGATTAGAAGGCTGATTATGAATCTGTTGAACTGCATAATAAACACTCCTCCTGTGGCCAACAAGTCCTGGAGTGAGACTTGAACCCAAAGCTTCTGATATAGATGCAGGTGTGCTCCCTGCAAAGAACTCCCAAGGGGAGAGGGTACTTCCCATCAGTTCCAAAGAAGAGTTATATTGGACTTGGAACCTTGACTCCGTTTCTCTCTCCACTGATCCTGCCAGACCTGCTGAGTTTTTCCAGCACTTTGTGTTTTTATTTCAGATTTCCAACATTTGCAGCATTTTGCTTTTATATTTTAATATTGCTAATTCCAGTTGAAAGTATGATTATGGTGACATTTGTAGACCATTTGAATGAAAAAATCCTAAGTTCATTCTGATATACTGCTAATGATTTCAGAAAGAATATTTCAGTGTTTTTATTTACTTTATCACAGGGAACAGAATTCAGAAGTTCCGGAAACCGAAGTTAGTGAAAATGAGGAAAATCCAGTAATATTACTTACAGTCATACCAGCTAAAACAGAGAAGAAAGATGAACCAGTCAGAAATAAGGTGCAGTACACACTCTGTTTGGGTCCTGGACTCTTAAGGGTCAGTGTAGCAGTCTCATATCCTGATCTTAGAAGGGAAAATACATTTTGATGAGGATGGGAAATAAATTTGATATAAAGTGTATTTTTCTCTATTTGCTCCTTCCCCTTGCCTCTGGCAACTGTGCACCCCCCCCAGCCCCACACACACAGACACAAGAAAAAATTATAAAATAGCCCCTACCTAAGAAGGAAAAATCTCTGCTGTGCTGGTTTGAAGCAGAGTTGTGGAAACCGTATACTTAAGTTTTCCAGTTTGAAAAGAAACATTTATGGCCAATTACTTGGGTAAGGCTTGGCCATAATTTCAGCTTACTAATATTTGACCTCGAGGCTGATTATTTTTTTTAAATTATTTGTTATTGGGATGTGGGCATCGCTGGCTAGGCCACCATTTATTGCCCGGTTCAGAGGGCATTTTAAGAGTCAACCACATTGCTGTAGGTTTGGAGTCACATGTAGGCCAGACCAGGTATGGGCAGCAGATCTCCTTCCCTATAGGACATTAGTGGAGCAGATGGGTTTTTACAACAATCGGCAATGGTCATCATCAGATTTTTAATGAATTCATATTTCACCATCTGCCGTGGTGGGAATAGAACCCGGGTGGCCAGATGATTACTCTGGGTCTTCTGGGATACTAGTCCAGTGACAATACCACTATACCACCACCTCCTCCCTGACACAGAAGGTGGCTATTCAACCCAGTGAGTCCATGTCAGCTCTCTGTAGAGCAATCCAGCCAGTCCCACTCCAAGCTCTATCCCTGTTGCCCTGCAAGCTTATTTCCTTAAAATGCCTATCCAATTTCCTTTGAAATCATTCACACCTGATAGGCAGCAAGTTTCAGGCCATTTGCACTCGCATATATATATTTTTTTTTTAAAAAGTCCTTCCTCACATCCATGCTGCATCTCTTGCCAAAAACCTTAAATTTGTGTCCCCTAGTCCTGGAACCATTAGCTAATGGGAAGAGTTTTTCTTTGTCTACCTTATCTGGACCTGCCATAATTTCATACATCTTGATCAAATCTCTCCTCAATTTTCCAAGGAGAACAACCCCAACTTTCTCCAACCTGACTTTGTTGCTAAAATTCCCCCATCCCTTGAACCATTCTGGTAAATCTCCTCTGCACTCTCTAAAGGACCCTCACATCCTTCCTAAAGTGTGGTGACCAGAACTAGACGCAGTACTCTAGTTCTGATCTAACCATAGTTTAAAAAAGTTCAGCATAACTTCCTTCCTTTTATACTCAGTACTTCTATTTATGAAACCCAAGGTCCCATATGCTTTGTTAACTACTCTCAATTTGTCATGGAATCATAATGGCACAGAAGGAGGCCATTCAGCCCTTCAAGCCCATGTCCGTTCTCAGAGCAATCCAGTCAGTCCCATTGCTCCACTCTAACCCTGTGGCCCTGCAACTTTATTTCTCTCAAGTGCCCTTACAATTTCCATTTGAAATAATTGATCGCCTCCCCTTTACCACCCTCTTGGGCAGCGAGTTTCAATTCATTACCACTCGCTGCATTAAAAAGTTCTTCCTTGCAGCCCCCTGCATCTCTTGCCCAAAATTTTAATTTTGTGAACCCTGGTCCTTGAACCATTGGCTAATGGGAACAGCTTTTCTTTGTCTACCTATCTAAACCTGTTATAATCTTTTTACATCTTTATGAAATCTACCCTTAATCTCCTTTGCTCCAAGGAGAACAGCCCCAGCTTCTCCAGCTTAACCTGGTCGCTGAAATTCCTCATCCCTGGAACCATTCTGGTTAAATCACCTATACACCCGTGACATCCTTCCAAAAGTGTGGTGACCGTACCCTAGTTGTGGCCTAACAAGAGCTTTATAAACATTCAGTATAGTTTACCTGTTTTTGTACTCAATGCCTTTATTTATGAAGCCCAATATCCCATATGCTTTGCTAACCACTCTCAATATATCCTGCCACCTTCAAGATCTATGCATATGAACTCCAAGGGCCCTCTGTCCCTACATGTATTTAGGGGTCCTGCCACCTTCAAAGATTATTGCATAGGAATCCCCCAGGCACCTCTGTCCCTGAACACTCTTTAGAACTGTGCTATGAATTGTGTGTTGCCTCTCTTAATCCCTTCTGCCAAAATGCAACACCTCACACTTCTCTGTATCACCCTCACTATTTGGCAGACCTTCAAGTTTGGTGTCTTAGGCAAATTTTGCTTTGTATTCTTATGTCTAAGTCGTTTATACTTATTAAAAAAAAGCCAGTGGTCCTAGCACTGAACTTTGGGAACACCTCTGTCTACCATCCTCCAGTCTGAACAACAGCCATTTACCACAACTCACTGTTCTCTGTCCTTAAACCGTTTTTCATTCAAGCTGACACTGACCCTCTTATTCCATCAACTTCAATTTTGTTAACCAGCCTTTTATGCAGTGCTTTGTCAAATGCTTTCTTAAAATCCATGCAGACAGCATCCATTGCTTTCTGTTCATCAACCTTCTCTGTTACTTCGTCAAAAATATTCAATTAGATTAGTCAAAAAAGCATGATCTGCCTTTTACAAATCTCTTCTTGCTCTCCTTAATTAACTCAAATGTCTCCAGGTGCCTGTTGACTGTTTTTTCCCTGATATTGTTTCTTAAACCTTACCTACCATTGATGTTAAATTGATTAGCTTGTAGTTACTAGGAATGTCCATACGCCCTTTCTTGAATAAGGTGTCGCGTTTACCATTCTCCAGTCCTCTGGATAAGCCACGTCAGTGAATTTTTCTATACTTGCAAGATATGAGACTCTGGGCTGATGAAGTTAAAAACTGTTCATCCTTTCTTCAGCTTTATTTTGAAACCTTAGAGACGGACTACTGTGCATTAAAATTATTGTGCCTCATGGTAAGATTTTCTTTAGTATGCATAGATGACACATTGCATTCTACCATCCAGGTGTTATTTTAAAGTAACTTTTCAGTGAATTTTGTAACCTAAAACAAAATTGCATCAAATTAAAATCATGAGTAATTTCTGTAATTATCTACTACAGTATTATGCATTGCTTTGTGTACGTTCTGTCCTCCTTATAACAGGAGATGTCCTCTGAACAGTCTTTACCACCACAGACTAGCGCAGAACGTGGAAAGAAAAGGACAGCACCTGCAGCTGGTTCAGAGAATATTCAGATACCAGATGAGAAAAAATCTGAAGAGTCAGCAGCACCAGTTCCACCCAAAGCCAGACGAGGTCGTCCTCCCAAAGCTGCATCTGAAAGTAACACTGCAAAAAATGCAGACCAAAACAAAGCTGCAGGAAGAGGCAGAAAAAGAGTTGCAGCCAGTCAGGAAGGCCCTGCAGAACCAGAAGCAACAAATGTTAAAGTACCAAAACAGCAAGAAACAAATGTCAAGCGAGCACCAGCACAGAGACAAATGGATCTACAAAGGTAGTTTTTTTTGGGAGGGGAGCTTTTTGATGAATATGTTTGTTTCCCTTTCTTGTCTGATGATGTTTTTATCTTCATAAGTTGTTTTTGCCCTCTCTTGACAGAATTTATCTAGTGGATAACTAGATAAGTATAACACGTCAGTTTAAGGGAATGGAGTGGATTTTCCTGCTACTGACTTCTAGCCCTCCTTATTTTTCAGAATCCAGGTTTTGGACAGTGATGGATATTCAGTGATGGAACTAGAATCTACTCCAGAAAGTTCAGCTGAGGAACTGGATTTGTTTAAATCCTGTGAGAGCAGCCAGAATGAGGTTGATAACACAAAACTAGCAGAGGGAGGCTTCCTTAAGGTGCAGTAGTATTAACGACCAATTTTAAAATCTTATTAGAAGAGACAACATGAAAGTATTAAGGATGGCCTAATCAGGGTTAGCTGGAAGAATCCAAATGGAACTGATTTAGTTTTAGTCTGCCGATCAAGGTCAACTCTGTTACTACTATCTCATTTGGACAACTCAAAACCTGGAATAAGTTTCTGACTGAGTGAAATAGCCAAGCCTCAATCAAGACAAAATCAGTTTTGTTACCTAACTTGTAATCAATGATGATGGAAGATTTACTCTCTGTGGAGCTTCTATTAAAAAAACACAACCACCTTATTTTTCAGCAAGTAGTTACCATTAATGTTGTCTCAAGGGAGTGAGTCTTGTTTTGAGTCACTGGCCGACTGGACTCTGTTTTGGGTGTCTCTACCTCACACTACCTACTTTTGAGTTTTCCACAAATTAAATAGAAAGCGCTCAGCACTGGCAAGATTCTGCCGGTATAATGAAATCATCTTCTGAAAAGGAATCCAATATTTGGATTTAGAGGGATGTGAAGGAATACTAGGTGGACTGTCTTTAAATTGTCAGAGATCAAGTTTGCTGAGCCCGATTCATTTGCCAGTAATTGTGACCAAATCAATAGATAACTGTGAAACTGTCTGAGAGTCACTAGCTGTAATGTAGTTGCAGTACCTGCTTGTGCTATCAGGAGAATGTCAAGGCCACCTCATGCAAAGGCCAAATATTTCTCCTAATCCTCCCAGTCAAAAAAGAAGTCAGATTTGTTTGCAGGTTGTAAGAATTACTTCAGTAATCTTATCTTCTGGGAGCCAAACTTAAAAGAATTCAAGCTCTACAGATCAGTTGCAGAGTAACTGGAGAAATTTGACTCCACTTTGAATTATTTTTTGGAAAAATGTCTTTTACCTTTTGTGTGACTCTTGTACGTCTTCAAGACCTGTCATTTGTTTAGTGTTGGAGTAGAGTCCTAGAAGAGAAATCCAGAATATGGAGTCAAAAGTAATATACTGCGGTTGCTGGAAATCTAAAATAAAAGTAGAAAATGCTGAAAATTTTCAGCAGGTCAGGCAGCACCTGTGGAGAGAGAAACAGAATTAACATTTCAGGTTGGTGACCTATCATCTCTTCGGATGAAACATTATTGACCTGAACAAGTAACTCCTTTTCTGCCTCCACTGATGTTGCCAGATCTGCTTAGTATTTCTAGCATCTGCTTTTAGTTCACAATCTCCTCTTCCAGTGAGTTTGCCTGGAGATGAGCTAGATACTGTAAACTTAAAATTTGCACTGAGATGAACTGGTGGAAAGGGTGCTTGGGGGTCGCTTCACACTAAGTTCTTGGTCTCAGAAGCATCATTGGAAGGTGCAACAAAACACAGTCATCCCTTATTCCAATAAAGGACAGGAAAAACAAAGATGAGTTATCATGAGAATTTTAGCTTTGAATATGTTCTTTCCAAAATTATTTATAAGTTTTTGTTTGGGTTTTACTTTGTGATGGATAATCTTCCAATCAAAGATGTGTTTTTTTTCATAGTTTCTGAGGTAGGATATTAAGATATAGCATTTCAAAACTTGCTGTCAACTTCTTAGCCCTCTTTAGTGTTTCACTTTGAGCTGTTCAGTAAAGGGCAGTTTTTATGTGCCTATACCTAATAATTTGAAGTTGCTGCAGAAAATATAGGTTTAATGTTAAGAATTTTGTGATCCCTTCAAAATATTTCACATTCTATAACATAAAAGAACACAGCCATATAGGCTATTGACAGACTGAACATTTAATCACCTGTGGATGGACACTGAAACCTGAAGTGAAATACGGCACCTTTGAATCTGACAAGATCCAAAACTTTCAATTTTTCTAAATTAAAATAATCTGTCATTTTTTAAAGAAATGCTCACAAACTATTATTGCCACTCCTTCTGAACTTTTCACCTATGTTTAGTTTTGGAAGCTGTCATCTTGACCATATTGATCTCAGCAAGAAAGTATGTATGATGTGATTAGCCAAATATGTATGAACAGAAATCCACACAAACCATCAAGTATTTTCTTTGTCCTGCCCTCTTCAGTTTATTCAGCTATTCCCTCCCTCAGAAGACTACGGTAAAACTATGAAGAAGATAAAACTTGTGAAATTTCATCCTGGCCTGAGAGAATATTAAATAAAAGCATTTACATTCTCCCTGAATTGCACCATTTTTTACATGTATAGGACATTTCCCAATGAGAACAGCTTCACTGTCAATTGTGTAGCATATGTTGAGCTTTCCCCTCTAGCGCTTTGGTTCAAATATACACAGACTAATAGATTGCAGATTTCCTTTGGCTGTAAGAATTCAAGATTTCATATTTGGGTTAACGTAGAATATTTGAGTGACAGCTGATGTGCTATGTTTGAGACTAATGCTTGATGCTGACATTGGGTGAAAGAATGCAAAGTGTTCCCTTTTGACATTTTTTATGATCACCAAATTCACTCAAAAATAGAACAAAAAAACTACAGTTCTGAGACTCTTACATGAGTACAGGAAGGAGTCCAAAAATAGATCTTATCCCTTAAATGAACCTACTTTATTTGACATGAGAACAAAGTTGAGCTTCAAACCCACACATCTAGGCTGCCTTCCAAATCTGCAACATTGCCTCTCTCCACCCCATCTTACCTTTAACGCTGCTGAAACTGAGTACCTCTAGACTTGGCTGCTCCTGCAGCCTCTTTGCCAATCTCCACCCTCCGCAAACTCCAAGTCAGTCTAAGTTCTGTCATTCATACTGATGTGCAGTAATCTGCCCTGGCTCTCCACCCTCGAAAGGATCAAATTTAAAATCCTCATCAATAAATCTTCTGACACCCTCTCTGTACCTTTTTCTGCAACCCTGTCTAGCCTCACATTCCTTCCCATTACCCCTGGTCCTCCGACTCTGGCCTCCTGTGTGTTCCTAACACTGTCTTTCACCTTTAGTGCCAGAATCTTCTGTTATCTCAGCCCTATCCTCTGGATCTCTCTTCTTAAACCCTTTTTGTTCTCTACCCATCCTTAAAAGATTTCTCCAACCCAAGCCCCAAAATAAAACTATCAGCCACCTCTCCTAAGCCTTCCACAAACCATACACATGTTCTCCTCTCTGGAGCACCTTGGTACATGTTTCTACATTAACAAATATAAATGCATGTTGTTATTTCCACAAATATTTTTAAGCATTCCTTTATATTTGATCTCATATAGGACACTTTGATTCACAAAGCAGTCTATATATGTGCCTGTTCAGTAAGACAGCTTCTTTTGTTTTGCTTTCTTCAACTTTTCATAATTTTTTTTGTGTAGGTAAGAAGAAAGTCCATGCCAAAGGGAAGGAGACAAAGGCTGTAGAAAAGAAGTATTCCTTGCCACTGAGGGAAATGTACCACATAAAAGGATTGAGATACTATACAAAAACTTAAATTAGTTTACACAACTCACCCTCAAAACATCAGGACAACACTGCATCAGAGTTTGGGTTAAGATATTATTGAACTCCTTCATTTAAATTTTAACTGAGCATTTAACTTTTGCAACGTTGGAGGGGCAGCATTGTAATTCCCTGGGATTATTTTTATGCAGCATCTTTATATGTTAAGATTGCTTAACAACTACTGATTCTCATAAAAATAATCGCTAGACTAAGATTTTGTTACAAGATGTCTTATTTAGCCATTTTAATTATGTATTAGTAATTTACTGCAGCAGTTTTACCTTCCAAAGTAAATTATTACACTGACTTGTGAAGTCGGCAGTGGTGCATTATAGTCACATGTTACTATTAATTTTTGCAGGCAGAAGCATTTGTTTTATTTAAAATAGTCCCAATTTGAATAGAATTTGATTTTGGTGAGTGAAAGAATAAAACTGTGGCTAAAAGAGCAGTTGAATATGTGCTTATAATATTTGAAGCTACTGCCATAAATGTTGTAGTAAAGATTTAAAAAAGGTGTAATACTAAAGTCTGCCGTTAAAAGTTGGGGATATTTTTGACACTGTTCTCTAAAACTTTGCACTGAGTCCACATTGTTTATCCTTTTTAAAAAGAAACCTCAGCAAGGTATATCTGTAGACTATCCAGGGTCTGTGTTTACAAAAACAACATTTTTTGTGTAATTATATTGTCAGTTAATAGAATTTGCACAGGGAAATTTGGGTCTTTTGTGAATACAGACTGAAGTCTCGCGATGGCAATGGTGTTGGAATTGCTGCCTTTGATTTTTCCCTCAATGTATCCGAATTTTTTTCTGCCTACCTTCCTTTACCCAGCAAAGTGGGGGTTGACCTGAGATATGGATTTCTCCACAGTTGCCAAATGGCCAATAGGCAACACACTTTTTAGGGTGGGATAGGTCTGCTTGTTTCTCTGTGTACCACTTCCCTACATGGTTGAGCATTCTTACCACAAAACTCTACCATCAGGCAACCTGGCTGAGAACTGGTCAAGCTCAACCTTTATAGCTAGCTAAGTTCAAATGTTTGTTTAAGCTAGTGTTTGAATTTAGGGTTCTGAGGGCCACTTATGTGGGAGTTCAGTGGTCTACTTAATGGGTTGTTCTTGAATTCCAATTTTTAATGTTGAATATTGGAAAGAGTAAAATTAGAACAGGATGTTTAAAAAAAATTCCTCTATCCTAACATTACCTTTTAAATCCTGCTTTTAGTACTTTTAATTTATGAAATTTTATCAGAGGCCTTTTATGTTCTACTTTCTTATAAAACTATATTGCTCTGAAAGGTAAATGGAAACGTTTGAGTTTCAGATTTTTGTATCAGATCTTGAAGTAAATGAGGTACTTTTGAAAGACCAGTTTTATGATGAGATGTTCAAGTTACCAGGCTCTGTAACCAATGATGTAAAAAAATGAAGTGTTTTAGAAAAAATTGGATTTTGGCAGCTTGTGAAGACAGTTCAAAAAGTTCAAATTGTTAATGCATTTAACAGTGTTTTTATTGATATGTTTGAATTTTTTTAAAACATATTTTTCACCAGTTTGTCTCCCAGTTCACGCTCATCTTTGTTTATTTTAGTGAAATTCGTTACAGTTGCATCAATGTTGTGAATCCAAACATTGTTCATTGTAGTTATTGTGTACATTTTGATGTACACATGATCATATTTAAATTTTTGTTGCATAAAAAAATAAATGCTTCTTAGGTGTCTCCTGGTTTCTGTTTCTCTCTCTCAAAACCTGTACTCCTGAATAAGCAAAACAGGATAGATTAACAGCGAGAGATGGACATTTAAAATAATTCAGACTAAGTTAAAAATTTTAAATGGTCTGGAGTCAGGAGCGGGGAAGGAGAAACTGTCCAGAGAAGATGAACCTTCCTAGACTACTGGGAAACTTACTCCATCTCCACCACACGTCATGAACTGAATCCTCTTGCTCTTTCCTCCACCCCTGAAAAATGCATAATTTGATGGGAATTTTGGGGTCAATGCTTACTTTTCTACCTAAACCATAACGGTTTAGGTCTGCCTATAACGGTTATTATCAACAAGGTTAGTTCAAAAAAAGACAATTTGTTGACCAAGGAGCTGCCTTTGATTCCATATAAATTTAAAAGGATTGAACAGTCCCAAGCCATAGCAGTAGCATGTAAGTGAACATTTCACCAGCTTCAATATTGAATCTCGTCAATTCAGTATACATCGGCCATGGCTTGTGGATTATACATTTCCAAGGTAGCCAATCTTGAATTTCTGGCAGCTGAATTTCTCGTGTGCTTTCATTATGCCTTGGGCCCTAGTGTCATTTCAATTGATGACTGTAGTGCCAATGTCACTTAAGTTTCGTCTTTATTTCCTGCATCCTGTATCTGTAAAGGACTCCTGTAACTCTTCATTTTTGCAGGTTTTCTTCTCCCATTACTGAATCAAACTGTTACTTGGAGTGCATGGCAGAACTGAAGCTTTATTAACAGGCTTGACAAGTTATACAGACAGTAACCAACCATCTGTTTGGATTTCACAGCTACAAACAAAACACAAGTTGTCACCAGGACAAGGCAGATGCTGAAACAGAATCTGCTAAAACAAATTCAGCAGCTGGCTTTCTGCCAAATGTGAATTGTGCCTTACCAGACATGGCAATTAACCACAGCAGTCACTTCAGTTAAGTACTCATGATTATTTGGAGTGCCATCTTCAAATGTTGCATGACTTTAAGCAGTGTGAGGCTTGCTTCAAACTCCGCAAAAGACTTCAATGCAGCTGGCTTGTTTACTAGAAGACTAGCTTGATAAGCACGTCCCATTTCGCACGTCCCATCTAAATTGCTCCAAGTCAAAAATTTCACAGTTGAGTTTGAGGTATTTGAGTATTACAGGAAAACAAAGCTGAGGAATGCTTTTCAGAAGTTTATGCCCAGGATGAAGGTGTTTTGAGTCTTCTGGGCTTGTTACAGCCCCTGGAACAGGACTTCTCAGAATCACGGTTCTCTAACCAGAAGATAGATAAACACAAGTGGAAGAGTGCCTTAGTGTTGCAGGGAATTTAATTTTAGATCTAGTTGAAAAAATATCAATACACAGTGTTTGGGTTTCAACTCGCATGAAAAGTCAACCTGGACGATTGTATAGGAAAAACAAAGATGGATATAAGCCGTGTTCTATAAAATGACAGAATGTGGAAGGTGTCCAAAGCTGCTATTCCACCCAAGAAAAGGCAAAGGGAATTCAGTGCTTGAGAAGGAAATTGTATTCAGCAGTGACGCTGCAAATGTGCATTGACTCCTCCCTGGTGTGCCAGATGAATTTTAAATGTATGTTCTCTAGGTTATTATTGCTACTTCCCAAAATACCTCTGCAGTTATGAATGATGTACATGAAAATATGGATAACATTTAGAAGGATCAGTGTTTTAGTAATCAACTATGAATGGCCTTAACCCAAGAGCTGGAACGTACCACATTGTATGCATGCCTGAGGATCTCTAAAAAAGAAGTTACATTTCTGGAGAATATACTTTTTGAACAATCCTAACCCATGACTGTTTCAAGAAGTACCAACAGAGTTTGAAATCTTTTCTAGACAATGACACTTTACAGTGCACAGCAGCAGTGAATGACCACTGCCACAATAGAAGCTAGCAGAAATTGCAGTGAACTGCATCCAACAGTTTTCAAGCAAATGACATCTTATCAAGGATTCAAGAGGAACGATCAGAGAAAGATACAAGCTTTGGGTGGAGGGGTGGGGTTACTCCAGAATTGAGGGCTAGGTTTTCCCAAAACAGAAGCATTCAAACCTTTTGGACATCGCAGAAAAAAATAGCTATTTATAATGGCTAGAGGAAGGTGCCATTAAATAAAGAAAATTCAGGCTTTTGTTCCCTTTGTAATCTCAAAATGAAGAAGGATTTTTATTTTCACTTTGGATTCATGCACAATATTCATGATGCTGTGTTGAAGAGGGAAAAAACAAATGAGAGCATAATATGCAGACTTTGGGATCAGTCCTCGAAGTAACCATACTCGTGTTACTTGGTGATCCTGACCTGTCCCAGGAAGTTAACAAAGCGCAGTGATTGTTTTAAAATGCATATAGCAAATTAAATATTAACAATTATCAATGTCAATTCACTTGATTAAACCTACTTTTCCAACTTTCCCAATGGCTCAGCAGGTTATTCTAGTGAGTAACTGAAACATATAGACCAAGAAAGATCCCAGATTGGTTCCTGGTCTGTGCAGAATTACCTGCCAGGGCAGAGATATAATGTTACAACTGACTTAAGTGCTACTGAACTGGGGAGGAGAAATTAGGTAAAAGCAAAAGGAGAAGTTACGTCAGTGTTGCCTCTCATCACTAGCCTGTGCTGCAGAGGGGTCGTCTTATTTTTGGGTCCAGACTTTACACCGCACAACCCTGAACCTAAAATTGAGTCAAAGGAAATTGGCCCTCTGGCCTCTTCTGCAATCTGCCATCCTGGTCATTCCTCCATAACCTTGTTTAAAATGGCCCTCAGGTAAGTGTCAGGTTGAGGGACTGTGGAGTGGAATTGATTGCAACCCCTGTGGAGTAGGGGGAGCACTTGAGCTGTTCAAATTAGCACTTGCCTTTTGTTGGCAGTTGCCCAGGGTCCCCTTAAAACTTCTGAGAGGCTGTTAAATTTTGTTATGGAGCCCTTTACCATGCACTAGGTTTGGAATTTACATATCAAAGGTGTCTATCGCCTGTTCAGGGATACCCTGGAAAAAATGGCACCACAAGTTTAGCGCAAGCCATCCCAATATCAAATTGGGATGCTGTGTGCCCACTTTAAACCCAAAAACTAGAACAAGACATACCAATTTCTTCCTATGTGTCCAATGTCAGGCGAGGACATGATGGGGCTTGTGATGATCTCTGCTTAAGTACCGTGCCAACACTCATGGTCAAGGTTTGCATGTGGTCAGGGTATGGAATGAATGGTGCTCATAGCAGTAACTCTACAAGAGGTGAATGTCTATGGGAGGGGAGGAATAAAATTACATCTGTTTTCCAATTACACCCATATTAAAGCTGTGTTAATTTGTGACAGTAAACTGGTTTGCCACATGATTTTCATTGTTACTTGCTACAATATTTTTCCTGCTGCTGTTCTTTGGAACTCTATTAGCCAGTTGATCACTTTTAAACTGCTGAACTTAACTATTCCAACATTCTCCTCTCCATAAACTTGAAGTCATCCAAAACTCTGGCTGTGTCCTTTCTCGCACCAAATCCCATTCATCTATCACCCCTGTACTCACTGACCTGCGTTGGCTCCTGTATAAGCTACACCTTGATTATACAATTCTCATCCTTTTTTTTTCAAATCCTTCTATGGCCTCACTTTTCCCTACCTCTGTAATTTCTTCCAGCCCCACAACCCTCCAAGCTATGGGCCCTGACAATATTCCGGCAATAGTACTGAAGACTTGTGCTTCAGAACTTGCTGCGCCCCTAGCCAAGCTACAGTATTGGCATCTACCCGGCTATGTGAAAAATTGCCCAGGTACATCCTGTACACAAAAATATCCAACCCAGCCAAATACTGCCCCATCAGTCTACTTTGATCATCAGTAAGGTAATGGAAAGGGTAATCAACAGTGCTATTAAACGGCACTTGCTTAGCAATAACCTGCTCACTGATGCACAGTTTAGGTTTTGCCAGGGTCACTCAGCCCCTGACCTCATTACAGCTTTGGCTCAAACTTGGACAAGAGCTGAACTCCCAAGGTGAGGTGAGAGTGCCCTTGACATCAAGGCCACGCTTGACCGAATGTGGCATCAAGGAGCCCTAACAAAACTGGAGTCAATGGGACTCGGAGAAAACTCTCCACTGGTTGGAGTCATACCTAGCAGAAAAGAAAATGGTTGTGGTTGTTGGAGGTCAGTCATCTCAGCTCCAGGACATCACTTCAGGAGTTCCTCAGGGTAATGTCCTGGGCCCAACCATCTTCAGCTGCTTCATCAATGACCTTCCTTCTATCATAAGGTCAGAAGTGGGGATGTTCACTGATGGTTGCACAATGTTCAGCACCATTCGCAACTCCTCCGATACTGAAGCATTCCATGTCCAAATGCAACAAGACCTGGACAATATCCAGGCTTGGGCTGACAAGCGGCAAGTAACATTCACGCAAGTGTCAGGCAATGACCATCTCCAACAAGAGAGAATCCAGCTATCGCCCCTTGATGTTCAATGGCATTACCATCACTGAATCCTCCGCTATCAACATCCTGGGTTTACCATTGACCAGAAACCGAACTGGATTAGCCATATAAATACTGTGGCTACAAGTATTTACAAGAGCAGGTCAGAGGCTAGGAATTGTGCGACGAGTAACTCACCACCTGACTCCCCAAAGCTTGTCCACTATCTACAAGGCACAAGTCAGGAGAATGATGGAATACTCCCCACTTGCCTGGATGAGTGCAGCTCCCACAACACTCAAGAAGCTTGACACCATCCAAGGCAAAGTAGCCTGCATGACTGGCACCACATCCACATACATTCACTCCCTCCACCACCAACATACAGTAGAAGCAGTGTGTGCCATCTACAAAATGCACTGCAGGAATTCACCAAGGCTCCTTCGAAAGCACCTTCCAAACCCAGAGGACAAGATCAGCAGATAGATGGGAACACCAATACCTGGAAGTTCCCCTCCAAGCCACTCACCATTTTGACTTGAAAATATATCGCTGTTCCTTCACTGTCACTGGGTCAAAATCCTGGAACTCCCTAATAGCATTGTGGGTGTACCTACACCACATGGACCGCAGCAGTTCAAGAAGGCAGCTCACCACCACCTTCTCAAGGGTAACTAGGGATGGGCAATAAATGCTGGCCCAGCCAGCAAAGCCCACATCCCATGAATGAATTTTTTTAAAATCTGGGCTTATCTAACTCTGGCCTCTTGCGCGTTGCTGATTTTAAATGCTGTGTACTTGCAGCCAGCCGTTCTGCTGCCAAGGTCCTAAGCTATGTAATTTCCTCCCTACCCTACTTTCCACGCTTAAAACCTCCGCCTTTGACCGAGCTTTGGACATCTACCCTAATGTTGCTTTATGTAACCTGGTGTCTGATATTGCTTTCTAACTCACCTTGGAGTGATTTATTATTATAGAAAAGTTGTTGCCGCTGAAACTCAGGCTAACCAACATGCTCTCAGTTTGTCACACTGTTACTGATTGCAGGAACATTCATTTTATTGAAGTGCAGAGCAGAATTGTTAGTAGTAGAATTAACTTCTGTACAGAGAAATCAAATTTGAAATGTCCAGTTTTATTGAAGCTGATGGGGGTCATAGAGAGTCTATAACCCATAAGAACATAAGAAATAGGAGTAGGAGTAAGCCATTACTGATCTACCCCAGGCCTCAACACTTGTGCCAGCTCCTCATAGTCCCCAACTCACTGAAATTGTACACAGTACTCCAGGTGCGGCCTCACAAACGCCCTGTATGGTTGTAACAAGACTTACTTATTTTTAAACTCCAACCCCCTAGCAATACAGGCCAAAATTCCATTTGCCACCTTAATTACTTGCTATACCTGCATGCTAACTTTGTGTTTCATGCACAAGAACACCCAGATCCTTCTGTGCTGCACTTTTTTGGAGTGTCTCTCCATTTAAATAATAGTCTGCCTTTTGATTCTTCCTATCAAAGTGTATGACCTCACACTTTCCTACATTAAACTCCATCTGCCAAGTTTTTGCCCACTCACTCAACCTAACTATATCCCCTTGCAGAGTCATTATGCCCTCATCACAACATGCCTTCCCACCTATTTTTGTATCGTCAGCAAATTTGGGAACATTACACTCTGCCCCCTTCAAGTCATTAATATAGATAGTAAATAACTGAGGTCCTAGGACTGATCCTTGTGGCACTCCACTAGTTATGCCTTTCCAACCTGAAAGCGACCCACTAATCCTGACGCTCTCTCTTCTGCGTGTTAACCAATCCTCAATCCATGTTAATAAGTTACCCCCGATACTGTGAGTTCCTATCTTGTGTAATAATCTTTTATGTGGCACCTTATCATGGGTGATTTTAATCTACACAAACTAGAAAAAACAGATTGGCAGTAGTAGCCTGGATGAGTTCTTAGAATGCTTTTGAGAGTTTCTTTGAGCAGCATGTTCTTGAACCAACCAGCGAGCAGGTAAAATTAGGGCAACAACGTGGGGATGATAGCTGAAATGAACTGGGAAACTAGGCTAGAGGCTAGATCAATAGATAAGCAGTGACAAACATTTAAGGGGATATTTCAGAGTATTCAGAATAAGTACATTCCTATTATAAAGAAAAATTCTAAGGGGAGGACCCACCATCCATGGTTAATTAAAGAAGTTAAGGAAAGCATCAAACTTATGGAATAAGCATACAACTGCGCAGAGTTGAGTGGCAAGACAGATGATTGGACAGAATAGAAAGAACAGAGAATGACTAAAAGGTTAATCAGGAGAACTTAGAGTATGAGAGGCAGCTGGCTAGAACTGTAAAAACAGACAGCAAGAGTTTCTACAGGTATTTAAAAGGAAAAGAGTGGAGAGTTAATAGTAGATAATAAGGAAATGGTGGAAGAAATGAACAAATATTTTGCTTCTGTGTTCATTCCAGAGGATACAAAAACATTCCAGTAATAGCTGGAAATCAGGAGGTGAAAGGGAGAGAGGAACACTGTGAAATTGAAATCACTAGGGAAACGGTACTGAGCAAATTGATGGAGTTGCGGGCTGGCAAGTCTCTGGGTCCTGATGGACTGCATCCTAGGGTCTTAAAAGAGGTGACTAATGAGGTAGTCGATGCGCTGGTGTTAATTTTACAAAATTCACTAGATTCTGGAAAGGTTCCATCAGACTGGAAAGTAGCAAATAGAATCCCTCTATTCAAGAAGGGATGGGGAGGGAGGCAGAAAACGGGAAACTATCAGCCAGTTAGCTTGACGTCTCGTGGTGGGAAGTTGTTAGAATCAATTATTAAGTAAGTTATAGCTGGGCACTTAGAATAGCCCAAGGCAAACAGGAAGAGTCAGCATGGTTTTGTGAAAGGAAAATCATGTTTAACCAATTTATTGGAGTTTTTTGAAGGAGCAACATGTGCAGTGGATAAAAGGGAGCCTGTAGACGTACTGTACTTGGATTTCCAGAAGGCATTTGATAAGGTGCCACATCAAAGGTTATTACAGAAAATAAAAGCGCACGGTGTAAGGGGTAACAGAATGGATAGAAGATTGGCTTCTAAAAGTTAGTATGCGAGGTACAGCAAGTAATTAAGGCTAATGGAATGCTATCCTTTATTACGAGAGGGATTAAACCTAAAAGTAAGTTTGTTATGTTTCAGTCATGCAGGGTATTGGTGAGATCGCACTTCGAATATTGTGTGCAGTTTTGGTCTCCTTATTTATGGAAGGATGTAAATGCATTGGAGGCAGTTCAAAGGAGGTTTATTAGATACTGGAATGAGTGGGTTGTCTTATGAGGAAAGGTTGGACAGACTGGGCTTGTTTCTGCCGGAGTTAAGAAGAGTGAGGGTGATTTGATTGAAGTATCCAAGATCCTGAACGGCCTTGACAAGGTGGACGTCAGAAGGATACTTCCTCTTGTGGGTGAGTCCAGAACTAGGGGGCACTGTTTTACAATTCGGGGTCACCCTTTTAGGACAGAGATGAGGAGAAATTTTTTCTCTGAGGGTTGTGATACTTTGGAACTCTCTGCCTCAGCGGCGGTGGATGCAGGGTCATTGAATATTTTTAAGGCAGAGGTAGATAGATCTTTGTTAGGCAAGGGAATCGAAGGATATCAAGGTTAGATTGCAATGTAGAAATTGAAACACAAGATCAGCCATAATCTTATTGAATGGCAGAGCAGGCTTGAGGGGACGAATGGTCTACTCCTGTTCCTATTTCTTATGTGCTTTTCAAATGCCTTCTGGAAATCCAAATGCACTACATCTATCAGTTCCCCTTCATCAACTTTCCTGGTTGTATCCTCAAAGAACGCAAACAAATTTGTCAAACATGATTTCCCTTTCACAAAACCCTGCTGACTCTGATTGTGTTAAGCTTTTCTAAATGTCCTGCTATTTCTTCCTTAATAATGGACTTTAGCATTTTCCCAACGACAGATGTTAGGCTGACTGACCTATAGATTCCTGCTTTTTGCCTCCCTCCCTCCCTTCTTGAACAGAGGTGTCATATTAGTGGTTTTCCAATCCAATGGGACCCTCCTGGAATCCAGTGAATTCTGGAATATTGCGACTGATGCCTCCACTATCTCTGCAGCCACTTCCTTTAAAACCCTTGGATACAGGCCATCAGGCCCTGGTGACTTGTCTGCCTTTAGTCCCATTAGTTTGTCAAATACTTTGTCCCTCGTGATAGAGACTGTTACAAGATCTTTCTTCCCATTAGCTCCTTGCTTATCTGCGCTATCTTTGGGATGTTTATAGTGTCCTCCACTGTGAAGACCAGTGCAAAATATTGGTTTAAATTATCTGTCCTTTCCCTGTTCCCCGTTTTTAATTCTCCAGTCGCATCCTCCAAGGATCCCACGCTCACTTTAACCACTCTCTTTTAATATACCTGTAGAAGCTCTTGCTGTTTGTTTTTATATTTCTTGCCAATTTACTTTCATAATCAATTTTCTCCCTCTTTATTAGCTTTTTAGTCATCCGCTGCTGGTTCCTAAAAAATTCCCGATCCTCTGGCCTACCACTAGTTTTCACCACTTTGTATGCTCTAGTTTTTGATTGACCTCCTTTGATTGGACCTCCTTGACCACCTTTATTAACCATGGATGGTTCATCTTCTCATCGAGTTCTTCATTTTGACCAGGGTAAATTTTTGCTGAGCGTTATGAAATATCTGCTTAAATGCCTGCCACTGCTCATCCACTGACCTTCCCCTTAGCCTATTTTCCCAGCCTGTTTTAGACAACTCTTTCTCTGTAATTGCCCTTTTTTAAGTTGAGGACACTGGCTTGAGATCCGAGTTGGTCATCCTGAAACTGAATTTGAAATTTTACCATGTTGTGATCGCTACCTCCCTAGAAGATCCTTAACTAGGATATCTCTCATTAATCCCACCTCATAACACATCACTAGATCTAAAACAACCTGTTCCCGGGTAGGTTCTGCAATGTATTGCTCTAAGAAACAATCCCTGATGCACTCTACAAATTCGTCTTCCATGTTAGCCCTGCCAATCTGATCTGTCCAGTCAACATGTAGATTAAAACCACCCGAGACAATTATAGTGCCCTTCTTACACACCTCCATTATTTCCCAATTTATACTTTGTCCTACAGTGAGGCAACTCTTCAGGGGCCTATAGACGACTCCCACCCATGACTTCTTCCCCTTGTTATTCCTTATTTCCACCCAAACTGAGTCCCCATCACGATCTGTGTGCCTATATCACTACTCACCACCGCACTGATACCTTCCTTTATTAACAAAATAACCCTACCTCCTTTTCCTTTTTGCCTATTTTTCCAGAACGTCGAATACCCTTAAATATTGAGTTCCCAGCCTTGGTCACTCTGCAACCACATCTCTGTTAATAGCTGTCAAGTCATATTCATTTATTTCTATTTGTGCCGTCAGCTCATCTATCTTGTTATAAATTCTGCGTGCGTTCAGATTAAGAGCCTTAAACTTTCACTTTCTAACATTGTTACTCATTCTGGTTCTAATTTCTGCTGCACTCCTCTGCTTATATTTTCTGGTCCTTCCTGTCACACTGATTATTGTTTGCCTCTTCACTACCCTGCACCCCTGCTCTCTTGTTTCTTTTTGATTTTTTAAACTTCCTTTCAATTGAACCCTGCCCCCCTCCCTCCCTCCCCATTCCCAATATTAGTTTAAAGTCCAGTCTGCAACCCTAGTTATACTATTTGCCAGGACACTGTTCCCAGCATGGTTCAAATGAAGCCCGTCCCAACGGAACAGCTCTCTCCTCCAGTAGTGGTGGTGCCATGAATCAGAACCCATTTCTCCCACACCAATCTTTGAGCTATGCATTTACACCTCTAATCTCATTTACCCTACGCCAATCTGCACGTGGCTCAGGTAGTAATCCAGAGATTATTAGCTTTGTGGTTCCAGCTTTTTCATTTAGCCCCGAGGTGCTCGTAGCCCCTCAGCAGAACCTCTTTCCTGGTCCTACCTATGTTTTTGGTACCTACATGGACCACGACAACTGGATCCTTCTCCCGCTCCAAGTTCCTCTGCAGCCCAGAAGCGGTGTCCTTAATCTTGGCACGAGGTAGGCAACACAGTCTTCGGTACGTGTCTTCGCTGCAGAGAACAGTATCTATTCCTCTAACTATGCTAACCCCTATTACTGCTCCATTTCTCTTTTCTCCCCCCACTTGAATGTACCACAGTACTGTGGTCAGTTCGCTCATCCTCCCTGCAGTCTGTGCCCTCGTCCACACTGGGAGCAAGAACCTCATACCTAATGGACTGTGGCACTGGCTGAGGCTCCTCCAAAGCTAAATTCTGGATCCATACCTGCCTCTCTCGCAGTCACACCCTTCTGTCCCTGACCATGGGCCGAATTTGATGTAATTAATCGAAGGGGTGTGCCTGTCTCCTGAAACAGTGTCCAGGTAACTCTCCCCCTCCCTGATGTGTCGCAGTGTCCGCAGCTTGGACTCCAGCTCATCAACTCTGAGCCGAAACTCCTCGAGCAGCCAACAATTGCTGCAGATGTGGTCACCGTGGATCACACCAGCTACCACATACTACAGCTGCAAAACATAGCCTGCCCAGCCATCTCTATTCTATTTAATTAATTAATTTGGATGTTAAATATTTTAAAAGTGAATTTCTTAACTATTCTTCAACTAATAATGTCTCCTGATTTAAACCACTTGACCAATCATAAGAGACACCAATCACGTACCTGTTTTCCTTTGATGTCACACTTTGGCTTTGACAGGTAGAAACAGATTGAAGGGGCTTTTTATCTCCCGCCATTGCTGCCCTTCTCACGCAGGTCCATTCTGTGTGCTGGGCCTCCCTCTCTGCCGCCGGTTTTTATCTCCCACCATCGCTGCCCTTTTCACGCAGGTCCACTCACTGTGTGCTGCAGATTGCCCTGTCCTCTAAATGGAGTGTGACAATCCAAAGCAAAACTGGCCATTTGCAACTTTATTACTGTCAACGCTCTACAAGAAACAATGTGATGCTGTTAAGTGATTCACGCACCCTCTGTGGCCTAGCTGTCCAAAGCAATGAGTACCTGAGCCATACAAACCAGGAAAATTAGTTTCATTCCCTGATCTGTGCTAAATTATTTGATAATTTGGGGGCGCGGGATGGTGGTGTGAGTGGAGAGAAAATCAACTGTGGTTTCTGCTCCGAGTCAACATCTGCTGCAAGTTCAGGTTAGTCTGTGGAGGCCAAGAATTGGGTAAGGGAGGAAATAGCAGGAAGCTAGAATGGCCAAAACGAAGCAGCTAATAGATGAAAGGTTCCTGTTATCACTCAAGTTAATTGTTTTGTGGTGTATTCTGCTAGTCCATTGGATTTTTATTTTGCTTTTGTTGGGGTGTCATTCAGATTGTCTGGTTTTAGTACAATTCACAATCTGATCAGAGTAGTTTCACTGCAATACAATGAGACAAAGCCAGTAACAATGCTTGTGCTGCTCTGTCTGTGCACGCATCTGTCTTAGTCTTCCATCACAGCATTTTCAACCAGGCATGCTTTGTTCTTCATTCCTACCCTGTACTTTTATTTAAACATTATGTTCACAAAGGAAATGAAAATATGTAAAATTGCTGTCTTATCAAGGCTTTTGAGCTAAAGTGGGATTAGTTAGACAAATTATCAGTAACAGCATTTTCTTTTACTTGTGGAACAAATACCGTTATAGTCCCTAAGATGATTATTGTTATATTTATGTTTTGGAAATAGTTTTGATTTAAAGCTTTCACATACCAGTGCTCAGCCATTAGAAGGGACTGGTGCAAAGCTTTACTTGACATTCTATTACCATTTACAGAAAATGCAAATATACCAGCAAATCATAAATGAGTATTACTGATTGTTGCAAGTGTATCTTCTACATTATGCATGTACCGTTTTAGAATAGTCTCAAAATGGAGAGCACAGGAAGGAAAGACGGATTCAAATGTGCATCATCTTTTAATGTGCTCAGATTAATTGTGGCACCAGTTAATCTCCACCCCAGGACGTTGCTGTAGGAGTTCTTGGTGCAGCGTTCTAGACTCCACAGTGATCTCTCCATCGTAAGGTCGAAAGTTCACTGCCATTCGTAATTCCTCATAATAAAGCAGACCATGCCCACACGCAGCAAGAACTGGACAACATTTAGAGTTGGGCTGATGTGTTATGTGAATATTACCACTTAAGTGCCAGGCAATGACCATCTCCAACAAGAGAGTCTAACCATTTCCTCTTGACACTCAGTGCTATTGTCATTGTTGAATACATCCATCAACATTCTGGGGGGTCACTATTAACCAGAAACTTAACTGAACCAGCCATGTAAATACTGTGGCTGCAAGAACAGGTCAGAGGCTGGATATTCTGTAGTGAGTGACTCATCTGACTCCCTTATGCCTTTCCACCACTTGCAATCAGGAGTGTGATGAAATGCTTGCCTGGATGAGTGCAGCCCCAACAACACTGAAGAAGCTTGACACCATCCAGGACTGACACCCATCCAAGCAACCTTAAACATTTACTGCCCTCCACTGCTGGTGAACCATAGTTGCAGTGGGTACCACCTACCAGATGCACTGTAGCAAGTTGGCAAAGGTCTTTGATACCATCTCCCATCCTGCAACCTCTACCATTAGAAGGATGAGAGCTACAGGCACACAAGGACACCATAACCTGGAAGTTCCCTTCACATCCTTCTGACTTGGAAATATATCGCTGTTCCTTCATCTTCACCACACAGACTGCATTGTTTCAAGGAGGCTGCTCACCACCACTTTCTCAAGGGTACTTTGTGATGGCTATTTAGTAAATGCTGGCCTTGCCAGCAACACCATATCCCACGAATAAATAAATAAAGGCATTACAGAGGTGTCAAGGTGATGCACATTCCAAAAGAATTTCAGATAAAGGTTCATAATACTTCCAATAAAGCAACCATTTGCATATCGTTGGTGTCTGCTTATGTGCAGTTACGATAGAAAATGTTTGAATGGAACAAAAGCAAATGGTTGTTCGCGTTGGGACTGTTTGTTTTGCTCCAATGGGATTTTTCATGCATGCAAAATATATGCAATGTTCAAATTTACAACTTGATCTACCTATGTTACATTTATTTTTTAGTAAATTGGAGAACATTGAGCAGATAAAAGTTGTAATATTTGGTCATTTATCCTATGATTATTGCTTCGATATTCAGGATGGAAACGAGTTTCAAAAAGCACATCTGCTATAGGAGGTCTACTGTACCATGTTTTTTATAATTTCCACACTTGTGGACTGATTTTAGGCATCCAATAAAGTTTTTAAGTATGGAGATGATTTCAACCTTTGACAAAACTATGTACAGACCTGTTATGTAACAACTATTGATCAACATATTAGCAGTTTTTTTTATGTTTAATAATCAAAAAGGTGACAGCTGCTTTATTTCACCTGTTGCAGAATATCCAGCCTCTGACCTGTTTTTGTTCCACCTTCTCCAAAGTAAAGTTATTATATTTAAGGCTGTTCCATCAAAATTAATCCATTAGACAGGAACTAAGTTGTCTCCAAGTTTTGTTTGTGTCCTTTTTAATTGTACCTTTCAAAACTACATCATTTCAGAAAGGCTATTTATGGGATATTTTTCATCAAGAACATGTAATTTTGTAAAGATTTATGGCAGCTGTGTAACAACAAATCCAAAATGTTGCATGCTAATTTTGAGCTCAAGTGTGCCTCCTCCTGAATTGGCAAATCAGGATTGAAACCAACTGTCAACATGTTTCCTCGCTGGACTGTCTCACCCTCCCAAACCAAAAGGTTCAGCAGTGGCAGAGCCAATTTTGAAAACTGCTATTTTTTAAAATCCAGACTTGCTCTTTATTTCAGTTAACACCAATGTTACCATTGAGATGGTTCAGTACCAACAGGGAACCAGAGAGTAAATATCTGTCCCCAAAAGTGGAGAAGATAGCACATTTCCAACAAGGTCTTCTATGAGGTAGTGCATAGTAGCATGTGCAGTCAGAGGAGTAGCAGAGTTTGTAGCAAGCTGGCTACAAAACAGACAACAGAGTAGGGGGTTAGAGCTATTTACTCAGACTATTGGGAAGTGGTGTGCCAGTGATCAGTGCCAAGACTGTTGTTGTTAAAACCACATAAATAAACAATTTAGACCCTAGAATCAGAAGTACAATTTCAAAATTTGTGGTTTTATCGCTGACGGGAGGCGGCGGGAGGGGGGGTGGGTGCAGGGGTATAATTAATACTGAGGAAAACCGTGAAAAAATACAAAATTTACAGATTGGGAGTCTGGCAAATGAATTTCAAAAGAATTTGACTTGCATTTTGGTTAGAGGGAAAAAGAGGCCACGTATTCCTTGGAAAATAAGCACCAAGGGTTACAGATACAAAGTAGTAATGAAGGTCAATAAGGCCCAAAAATGTGAAGTATAGAGTACATTTCTAGAAGAAGAATTGAAAAGCGGAGAATCTACGTTGAACTTGCATAGAACCTTGGTTTGGGAGTACTATGCACAGTTCTGGCCTCCATATTACAAAAAAGGATATAGAGGCACTGGAGAAGGTGCAAAAAAGGTTACAAGACTCATACCAGAACTCAGGAAAGATTGAACAGGTGAGAGCCGTTTTCTCTAGAAGAGAACAGGTAAGGGGTTACCTAATGTAGGTCTTTAAAATTATGGTTTAATTCAATAGGATAGACATAGCAAAGATGTTTCCACTTATGGGGAAATTCAAAACTAGTGACCATAAATATAAGATGGCACTAATAAATCCATTACAGCATTCAGGAGAAACGAGTGGTTGTAACTTGGAACTGCTACTTGTGTGGAGTATAAATGCTGGCATAGATCTGCTGGCTTTGTGGAATGGCTTATTTCTGTGCTATAAATTCTATGTAAAAATCAGGTGAAGGAAATTTTATTCTCACTAAGTAAGCATGTTTTTCTTGGTCAATGGGGATTACAAAACCCACACCACATGTGAATCCAAGCCTTCTCTGATACTAAGACTTCCTTGCATTCACTTGGTCAATCTGAGCAGTGTAGCGTACTGTTTCAGTAAGGAGAAGATGCTCACCTACAGTAATAGCGATCATGAGCAGGCCATAGCACAGATTGGTGCAAAGTCAATTGAGAAGGGGCAGTTGCTAGTATTTATTTTTGATTAAATAATCTTGTAATTCTAGCTGTATACGTTGAAGCTGTCACAGTATGTTTATACCAGGACACTGTTGCTCTACTTTCTTAGTTGCTGAATCGAATTCACTGGTTACAAATCCTAAGGGTATTCAGTACTCAGCTAGATCTGTGTAATACCTGATCTGATGTTAGATGAAACAAAGTAGAAATGTAAAATATTTTAACAAACCTTAATTTATTATATTCCAAATCTCAGGGAAAAATGAGTAGCAACATTTTACTGGATGTTTTAACTTGCACACAACTCTATAAGGATACTGAATATCTGGTACAATATAAGAAAGCAGATTATCGGTTTTAAAGATGGAAAATCTGTGCCTGGATAAATGTTCCTCATGCTATGTTATCTTTGTTACCAAAATTAAAGGATACAACATGTATGAGACAGAAATGCTGACTCTCTTTCATTTGAAGATTGAGTTTTACAGTAAAGTTCTTGGTTTGTTTTGCAGTTTGCCCTAATTTCAAGAGAAGTTTCCCAATTTGTCCCTCCAGTTCTCCTGTTTAGACATCCAAAAGGCTTGAGTCTCCATTGCATTGAGGCAGGTTCCACCAAGGTACAAGCCTCATCACCACTCCCTTGAGTCTGATGAACACAAACTTTAAACCAGTTATCCAGCCTATGCTTTAACTATCCACTGCCAGATCTGGCTGGAGCACAAAGTACTATTGGGTCATGCTCTTGTCTGATAAAACTGCTCACTATTCCAGGACATCCTGGAACGCAAAGACGACTTTTCTTCACTGTAAATTGTCACCTTAAACCCCTCTCCCCTCCACTCACCTCCAACAATAAGTAGAAGGAGCTCAGACTTCAACTGCTTCTGTCATGTTTTTCCCTTCCACTAGCTCACTAGGCCAAACTTCCACTAAATATCCCCCCTGCCATAGTCCTGAACATTCATATTCTCCAGTTTTTAAAATTCATTTACAGGACATGGGCATCACTGTCCAGGCCAGCATTTATTGCCCATCCCTAATTGCCCTTGAGAAGGTAGTGGTGAGCACTTTCTTGAACAGCTGCAGTCCATGTGGTGTAGGTACACCCACAGTGCTGTTAGGGAGGGAGTTCCAGGAATATGACCCAGCGACAGTGGAGGAATGGTGATACCGTGCCAAGTCAGAAGAGGAACTTACAGGTGGTGGTGTTCCCATGCATCTGCTGCTCCTGTCCTTCTAGGTGGTAGAGGTCGCGGGTTTGGAAGGTGCTATCAAAGGAGCCTTGATGAGTTTCTGCTATGCATCTTGTAGATGGTGCACACAGCTGCCACTGTTGGAGATGGATGGAGTGGATGTCGAAGGTTGTGGATGGGGTGCAATCAAGAGGGCTGCTTTGTCCTGGATGGTGTCAAGCTTCTTGAGTGTTGCTGGAGCTGTACTCATCCAGGCAAGTGGAGAGTATTCCATCACACTCCTGATTTGTGCCTTGTAGATGGTGGACAGGCTCTGGGGAGTCAGGAGGTGAATTACTCTCTGCAGAATTCCCAACCTCTGACCTGCTCTTGTAGCTATAGTATTTATATGGCTAGTCCAGTTCAGTTTCTGGTCAATGCTAACGCCCAGGGTGTTGATAGTGGGGGGTTCAGAGATGGTAATGCCATTGAATATTAAGGGGAGATGGTTGGATTCTTTCTTTTGGGGATGGTCATTACCCGCTATTTGTGTGGCGTGAATGTTACTTGTCAACAGTCGCGAATGATGCTGAACATTGCACAATCAGCGAACATCCCCACTTCTGACCTTATGATGGAAGGAAGGTCATTGATGAAGCAACTGAAGATGTTTGGGCCTAGGACACTACCCTGAGGAACTCCTGCAGTGATGTCCTGGGACTGAGATGATTGACCTCCAATGACCACAACCATCTTCCTTTGTGTTAGATATGACTCCAACCAGTGGAGATTCCCATTTACTCCAGTTTTGCTAGGGTTCTTTCATGCCACCTTCAGTCAAATGCTACCTTGATGTCAAGGGCAGTTACTCTCACCTCACCTCACCTCGGGAGTTCAGCTCTTTTGTCGATGTTTGGACCAAGGCTGTAATGAGGTCAGGAGCTGAGGGGCCCTGGCAGAACCCAAACTGAGCGTCAGTGAGCAAGTTATTACTGAATACGTGCAGCTTGCTAGCACTGTTGATGACACTTTTCACCACTTTGCTGATGAGACTGAGATGGATCATCCACTTGGTACTTCTGGCTAAAGATTGTTGCAAATGTTTCAGTCTCATCTTTTGCACTGATGTGCTGGCTCCCCATTCATTGAGGATGGGGATATTTTGTGGAACCTCCTCCTCCAGTGCATTGTTTAATTGTCCTCCACCGTTCACAACTGGATGTGGCAGGACTGCAGAGCTTAGATTTGATCCACTGGTTGTAGAATTGCTTAGCTCATGCTGCTTATGCTGTTTGGCACACAAGTAGTCCTGCATTGTAACTTCACCAACTTGACATCATTTTTAGGTATGCCTGATGCTGCTCCTGGCATGCCCTCCTGCACTCTTCATTGAACTAGAGTTGATTCCCCTGGCTTGATGGTAATGGGTAGAGTGGGGGATATGCCGGGCCATGAGGTTACACTTTGTACAATTCTGCTGCTGCTGATGGCCCACTGTGCCTCATGGATGCCCAGTCTTGAGTTGCTGGATCTGTTTGAAGTCTATCCAATTTAGCACGGTGGTAGTGCCACACAACACGATGGAGGGTATCCTCAATGTGAAGACTCATCACCACAAGGACTGTGCGGTAGTCACTCCTACCTATACTGTCATGGACAAATGCACCTGTGAAAGGTAGATCAGTGAAGACAAGGTCAAGTAGGTTTTTCCCTCTTGTTGCTGCCCTCACCACCTGCCACAGACCCCAGTCTTGTATCTATATTCTTCAGGACTCGGTCCGTAGTAGCACTGAGCCACTCTTGGTGGTGGACATTGAAGTCCGCCACTCAGAGTACATTCTGTCCCACGCTCATTGCTTCCTCCAAGTGGTGTTCAACATGGAGAAGTATCGATTCATCAGCTGCAGGGGAGGTTGGGGGGCAGTGGCGGTACTGGTACATGGTAATCAGTAGGAGGTTTCCTTGCCCATGTTTGAACTGATGCCATGAGACTTCATGGGATCCAATGTCAATGTTGACTCTGTCCTGTCTTTATACCACCGTGCCGCCACCTATGGTAGGACAGTGATGATGGTGTTTAGGGCATTGCCTGTATGATATGATTCTGTGAGGATGACTATGTCAGGCTTTTGCTTGACTAGTCTGTGGGACAGCTGTCCCAATTTTGGCACAAGCCCCCAGATGTTAGTAAAGAGAACTTTGCAGGGTCAACAGGACTGGGTTTGCTGTTGTTGCTTCCGGTGCCTGGGTCAATGCCGGGTGATTGGTCCAGTTCCATCCCTTTTTTTAAGGCTTTTAGTGGTTTTTAGATCATTTCAGAGGGTGTTTACCACATTGCTGTGGGTCTGGAGACACATGTAGGCCAGACCAGGTAAGGTGTTCTGTGAGGGTCTATCCTTGTTCTCCCACCTTCATTTCTCATCTACATACTGCCCCTCATCCACATCATCCAAAAGAAAAGCATCAGTTTTCATGTGTACATTGAGGACATCCCGTTTTACCTCACCATTGCCTCTTTTGACTCCGACATTTGCTAAATTAACAAGCTGTTTATCCAATGTCCAATACTGGATGAGCAGAAATTTCCTCCAATTAAGTATTGGAAAGACCGAAGCCATTGTCTTCAGGCCCGTTTCAACTGTTCCCTAGCTCTTGACACAATCCTTCTTGGTAACAGTATGAGACTAAACCAGTCTGTTTGCAACCTTGCTGTCATATTTGACCCCAAGGTAAGCTGGCATTGTAATAATCAGAGGTAACAGGCATGAATGAGGGTTCCAGCAGCAGAACTGCTAAAATGGGAGCGAAGTCAAGACATGTTCTGAAGGTGGTAATAGGCAGTGTGGTTGGAAGCTCATCTCACTGACCCATATAGCTTGAACGGGAACCTGCACCTTGATTTTAAAATTCTCACCCTTGTTGTGAAACTGACTTACCTTTCTCTTGGGGGTGGGGGAAGGTGTGTTCCCAGGTGGAGGCAGAGGACTACGATCCCCAGCAAGCCATGGGTTTCGGAGCATGCGCAGTGTGCAGCAGCATGCCTGACCGTGCATGCTCTGTTATCGGTTTCTCCTGCAGCTTAAAGGGCTTAGCCATCCTGACAGTAGGGTGTTTGTGTGGAAAAAACAGCACGAAAGTTTGATCATGGGACCTAGTATGAGACAGTGGAAAGGAACCATCAGAGGAATAGGGAGAAGTCCCCATGAAGAGCCCCAGGCAAGGGACAAGGAGGTGTGGGTGTTAGACCTTAGTTTGTTTGTTAAGTCACATTTACCTCATATTCAAGATGGATATTGTAAATTGTTTTATCTTTCTGACCTTGTATAGTAAAGTTAATTTATGTTTGTTCAAAAGCTGTGTAATCTCATGGCTTTGATCTCTTAGCAAGTGCTTTGAATCTCGAACTTTGTCGACTTTAAACAAAACAAAATTGGTCCATAATTGGATCTTACCAAAAATGTGGTCGAGGATCATAACATAAATTTCTTACTCTTCTGTTATTGGAAACATGCCTTCAATGGGTCCTTTAAGTTTGCTACAGAAAGCGTGCTTGTCTGATTGCCAACCAGCTTCAAAATTATCTTTTTCACTCACTTCTTCCATCACAGATTCTGTCATTTCATTGTTTTGATCAAGACCAGATGAATAAACCTACACTGAGCGAGTTTTCCTCTCTTTGCTCAAGTCATTTTCTAGCTTATCCACAAGATGTGTCACAGCTTTCTGCACACATCCATATTCTTCTCATTGACATTTCAAAAACGTAACCTTCATCTCTGCTTCTTTCATAATTTCATGCAAATATTTGTTTACTCTAATTTTCCAATTCTTTTCCAAGCTTCTGATTAATCTTTTCATTCAGCTCAGCAACTGCTGTGGGAAGTTCAGTTGTATTTGTTTCAGAGCCATCTGCGGAACCCTTATACAAGCTTAACAACTTCACAAGAGCATTCTGTTCATTTTGGAATCTTTCTTCCATGGCCTCTGACTGCTCCTCGAGGCTTTTTTAATTCACCTGTTAGATCCTCGATCTGTTTCTTAAAATTTTCCTCATCTGTTTTTAAAGCCTGGATCTGCTCTTCCATACTGTACATCTCATCCTTTTTGTTCTCAAGATTGCATCAGAGTTCAAGAATTTCATTGCTCTTTTCACAATGAAGTTCCAACAGTTAATCAGTATTGGTTTTTAATTCTCATTCAACCAACTGTTCTGATTCATCAGCAATTCCCTTTCCTATTCAAGGTATTTTTCAGGGAACTTAATAGGGACTTCTGATATTTGAAGTTCAAGTTTTGATTAAAAATCCACCTTTGTTGAATTTGCTTCTACAAGTTTATCATTTAGATGTTGCAAGTCCTCATTCAAGTGTTCTACCTGTGACTGATAGTCCAATGTTTTCATAAGTTCTTGTTTGTCATTAGCAAACTAATTTTTTTTGTTGAAGTTTGTAATCTACACAGATCAGCCTTTCCTTCCATTGTTCATTATCAGTGAAAAGGTTTGGCCACAGTAATTTTGGGGAATTTGGCAAGATCAGCTGCAAAATAGTTGTTGCCATGTTACCATCTACACTGGCCAAATCATTTTTTAAATATAAAATCTTTTCCATCAATAGGTAAACAAGGAACAATTGCCACAGTAACATTAAGCCACTTCATAAATTGACTACACAAGGGAACAGGTTAATAAATCCCATTGATAACCCCCTTAATACGTTTTCCTTCATCAAACCATTTGGAACACAAATTGTATCATCAGCCAACATCAATAACTGATCTGACCCAGTATCTCTCAAAATATTAATTTGTTCATTTGTTTTGTTGGAGGAGTAACAGAACACTTCACCCTTCAAGACTGAACCTGCCTCCCTTTAGCAGTATTCAAGGAAGAATCACCTTGACTATCCTAAGCTATATCCCCCTTTCTTGTAGGTAATGAGGGAACACTTTTCACTTATACAACTGCAACACTTTTACCTCCCTTTATAGGTACAGCCTTTCCCGAAGACTCCTTAGGCGTCCTTATTACTGACACCAGTTTGCCATTCAACTTTCAACAATTTGCTTTTATGTGCCCTATCTTACGGCAATGAAAACATACTAGTTTCTTTTACATCACTTTTATCCTCTACACTATACATTCCAACGAGAAAAAAATTCCAAGCAGAGGGCCCACCGTCCGCGGTTAACTAATAAAGTTAAAGACAGTATCAAACTTAAAGAAAAAGCATATAATTACACAAAGACGGGTGACAGGTCAGAAGATTGTCATTCTTTGCTGTTCTTTATATTATTTTCAAAAAGATTAAGGAGGGAAAATTTAGAGTACGAGAGAACGCTAGCTAGTAATATAAAGTTGGATAGTAAGAGTTTCTATAGATATTTAAATAAGAAAGGAGTTAACAAAGTGAGTGTTGGCCCTATAGAGAGTGCGTCTGGGGAACTGACAATGGAAAGTAGGGAGCTGGCAGATTCATAAACAGATATTTCACTTCGGTCTTCACTATGGAGGACACAAGTAACATCCCAGAAATAGCTGTAAATCAGGAAATGGAAGGGAGGGAGGAACTCAGGAAAATTACAATCACCAAGGAAGTCGTATTGAGCAAATTGTAGGGGCTGTGGGATGACAAATCCCCAGGGCCAGGTGGACTTCACTCTAAAGTCTTGAAAGAAGTGACTAGTGTGATAGTTGATGCACTGGTTTTAATTTTCCAAAATTCACTAGATTCAGGGAAGGTTCCATTTGATTGGAAAATAACAAATATAACTCTTTTATTCAAAAGGGATGGTGAAAGAAAGCAGGAAACTACATGCCAGTTAGCCTAACATCTGTCATAGGGAAAATATCGGAAGCTATTATTAAAGATGTTATAGCAGGGCACTTAGAAAAATTCAAAGCAATCAGGCAGAGTCAACATGGTTTTGTAAAAGAGAAATCATGTTTAACCAGTTAATTGGAGTTCTTTGAAGGACTTGCATGTGCTGTGGATAAAGAACTGGTGGATGTACTATACTTAAATTTCCAGAAGGCATCTGATAAAGTGCCACATCAAAGGTTATTGCAGAAAATAAAAGCTCATGGTGTAGGGGGTAACCTACTGGCATGGATAGAAGATTGGCTGGCTAACAGGAAGCAGAGAGTTGGCATAAAGTGGTCTTTTTCTGGTTGGCAGGATGTGACGAGTGGTGTGCTACAGGGATCAGTGCTGGGGCCTTAACTTTTTACAATTTATATAAATGACTTGGATGAAGGGACCAAAGGAATTGTAGCTAAATTTGCTGAGGACACAAAGATAGGTAGAAAGTAAATTGTGAAGAGGATGTAAGGAGGCTACAAAGTGAGATAGATAGGTTAAGTGAGTGGGCAAAGATCTGGCAAATAATGTGGGCAAAGTGAAATCATTCATTTTTGGCAGGAAGAATAAAAAAGCTTATTATCTAAATGATGAAAGATTACAGAACTCTGAGATTCAGAGGGATCTGGGTATCCTAGTGCATGAATCACAAAAGATTAGTGTGCAGGTACAGCAGGTAATTAGGAAAGTTAATAGAATGTTATCATTTAATGTGAGGGGAATTGATTACAAAAGTAGGGAGGTTATGCTTCAGTTGTATATGGAATTGGTGAGGCCACATCTGGAGTATTGTGTACAGTACTAGTCTCCTTATTTAAAGATAGATGTAAATGCTTTAGAAGCAATTTGGAGAAGGTTTACTAGACTAATACCAGGAATGGGTGGGTTGTCTTATGAGGAAAGGCTGGACAGGTTAGGCTTGTATCCACTGGAATTTAGAAGAGTAACAGGCAACTTGATTGAAACCTTTAAGATCCTGAGGGGTGTTGACAGGGTCGATGTGGAGAGGATGTTTCCTCTTGTGGGAGAATGTAGAATTAGGAGTCACTGTTTAAAAATAAGGGGTCACTCATTTAAAACAGAGATGAGAATTTTTTTCTTTCAGAGGGTTGAGTCTTTGGAAGTCTGTTCCTTAAAGGCGGTGGAAGTAGGGTCCTTGAATATTCTTAAGTCAGAGTTAGATAGATTCTTGATTAACAAGGGGGTGAAAGGCTACAGGGGGGCTGGTGTTGGCAGGAATGTGGGGTTGAGATTACATTTGCACCAGCCATGGTCTTATTGAATGGCAGGGCAGGCTTGAGGTGTCGAGTGCCCTACTCCTGCTCCGAATTTGTATGAATGTTCGTATTTCTATTGACTGGAACAGCTTCTGCCTTCTCCCTAAAACTGGACTCTTTTCTATTCCTCCAGCTTTCCTGTGAGTTTACAAATGGAAATCTACTGTCCCCTAGCTGCCTATGTGATTTTTATACCCATCTGCCAGAACCGCTGCTTCCCATACATTAGAAACTCTAAGGTCTTCTAGGTATGATCTAATGGCTATTGGGATGCTGTTTCCAAATTCTTCCAGTATCATTAGTTCTCTCACATCCTCAAAATTCTGTTTGAGTTTGTGCCCAAAACCACCAGTCCCATAAACTTTGTTTCTCCTTAGCAAGTTGTACAAAAAAACTGAATGAAACATTTGTAAATCCAAAGTTACAACTGATATGCTCCAGGGACAAGCTTGTAAGCATTACGTACCCCATTTTTAACTTTCATAATCTGAGGATTGTTCTTTCAAAAAGCTAGAATACACATCCACAGCCTTCCTGACCAAAATGCTCCGCAAAATGAGAGGCCGTGTGTCTTTTGGCCACTTTAACTTTGTTATATCTCTCAACTCCGTCTTCAGTGAATTTAGCCACTATGCGAACACTTTTTGTTATATCAAAGCTCAGGCCAGATCTCGATTCCTCACCCAAACTACTAGACTCTCACCCTGTAACCTAAGCTTTTCTCTAGCTAGTTTATGCTATTTGATTTCTTTCTCTCTTTGAAACTCAAGCTTTCGCATTCCTTTCAATTGTTCCTTTTCCTCCTCTTCCAGTTTGAGCTTTTTCATCTACAACTGGGTTCTAGTTAATTCAAGCTGGGTCATGGTCTTCTTCAAATTCCAAAATGCTGTGCTATTACTTCAACTATGTCTGTTTTCTGAGCCCCTACTTTCAATTCCAACTTCTTTGCTAATGCTATTAACCTAGCTTTGGTTAATTGTTACAAATCACTTGGGGATAAATCTTCCCTCTACAGAAAAGTCATAGGAATTGAAAAAGCCATTCTGCTTTTCAATCAGTATAGCAAAATTCACTGTGGAAATCATTTCAACATTAACCTCAGCAAGTACCAGCACTTGTATTTGTCTGTGGATTCAAAATGCCACAAGAGCCCCCAATTTATGTTATGATCTGTAACCAGACCCCAGGTTTTTGGTAAGGTCCATTTCGGGACCAATAATTTTTTGTGTAAAGTAGACCAAGTTTGATATTCAAGACACTTGCTAAGAGAATAATGCCACAAGATTCCATGGGTTTTGAATAAACAAAAATACACGGCCATACAAGGTCAGAAATTTACAACATCTATTATCTTGTACTCTTAACCGTTCCTCTGGTAGTTTCTCTCCATTATCTCAGGACTCTCCCTTTTATGGCACCATACCAGATCCCGTGATCGAATTCTCGCACTGTTTTTCCATGCAGGCACTCTGCTGTCAAGGTGGCCGAGCCCTTTAACTACAGGAGAAACCCAGAACAGAGCATGCACAGCCATATACGCTGCCACACTCTGTGCATGTGCTGAAATCTGCAGCCTCCACACAGAAACAACCCGCCCACCCACCCACCCAGAGAAAGATGTCAGTTTCACAACATCCTCGATTTCAAACCCTTCCATTGCATTACACTTCCCCATCTGTGCAATCTCCTCCAGGACCACAATCCTCCAAGATAGCTTTGCTGCTCTAATTCTGGCATCTCGAGCATCCCCGATTTTAATTGCTCCACCATTGGTAGCTGGCTTAAGCACTGGAATACCCTGTCTATACTCCACTGCCTCATTTTCCTCCTTTAAGACACTCCAGTTCCTGTTTGACCAAGCTTTTTGTTATCTGACCCGTTGTCTCCTTTTGTTGCTCCATGTCATTTTGTTTTATGATGCTCCTTTGAAGTCCTTAGAGTACCTTTAATATAAAATGTCCCAAAGTATAGATTGTTGTTGATAAAAGCTTTGTCTGCCAGTGATTTACTTTGCAAAGTACCAATTTGCATGAAACGATGATTAGTACCATTGCCAAAAATAAAATAAGCAGCCCCTTGAGGTTTAATACAGAATCGGGAATCCCTACATTGAGTCAAGATACCACAGAAGAGCTTGAGAGTCAACTATCAGTAGAATGTTTTTACACTATCTACATGTTACACACACAACTTAGTACCAATTGGCAATTGCAGAAGAGAAACAGCATCTTTCAATGGTCTGCACAAAGACCTGAAAATTTTGGTTAAGAAAGGCAATTGAAACTTAACCAATGAATAAAAGAAACTCATTTAATAAAGTGGCAGTTTGTTGACTATCACTTGCCTTTGCTGTTATAAAGCATGATTCTCCGAAGGTTCACTGCATATCTGAAAAGTTCTATTATTTAGTAATAGTGCAAAGAAGGAAAATATCACAATATTATCAACTTATCAATATCACAAAAAAAAGCTGGTCCCTGTACAGAACCAACATGTTTTCCAAAGGTGTTTTAGTTAATGTGGCACCCACAAAACTGAGCAAGAGACTCTAATGCTCCTGAAATGTATGGATTTTTAAATTTTCTCATCTCTGGCCTTATTTGTTTGTCTAACAATATTCTTTAATCTAAGCTAACTGCCACACTGTTGAATGTTATTTTAAATCAAGAATGAGTATAATTGTGTCAAAAAGACTTGCACACAAGATTGGGAAACCAAATAAAAACAAATTGGAAACAGTGATATGGAAATAATTTAATTGTTGAAAAAATGAAATGTGGATTTTCCATTAGGAAAAAAGGAAAAAGAAACAAGTCAGATTTTGAAAAGAGTAGATTGATTTTTCTTTCTGGGTTGACCCAGTTTGCTTAATAAAGAATCTCTTACTATCCCAGGATTCTGAAAAATAAATTTAAAGAGCAATAATATAATAAAAATATTAATTGCAGTCTTCAGACAAAATTCATTCATCACGTCGCATTCTAATAGACAATTCTACAACCCAAATGTGTGTGTAAAACTAGTAAATAAAGATGGCAGCAAAATACTTTTGTAAGAGCCATTTTATCATGTTTTATAATAACAAGCTGGAAAAAATGACCCAAATGTATTTTATACCACTAAATGTAATATCTAGATCTACAACAATTTCAAAGTGTGCCAAACATATCCAGCAGTACTTAAAGACCATTTTTCTCACTTGTTGAATTAAATAGCCCAATTAATTATCAACTAACATCCATTATGTAAACAAGTTTTTTTCAATTCAAGGATCAGTTCTAAATGTTACGGTAAAATTGCAAGATACATTAAGTATAACTGTGATTTTAAACTTAAATGTAGGAAGCATGATTAGAGTTTTCAAATGATGCAAAAATTCATTGTGTTGTTGATCGTAAGGAGGAAAGCTCTAGCCTATTGGAAGTTATCGATGGATTAGTCAGGTAAGCAGAAAGGTTGGAAACGGAATTAAATCTTAAGAACTCTGAAGTAATGCATATTGGGAGGGCAAACAAAGCAAGGGGATACACAATAACTGGTGGGATACTGAAGTGTAGTGGAACAGAGGAAACTTAAGAGTGCATGTCCAATGCGTCAGGACAGATAGATAGGTGGCTAAGACAGGATACATTACTAGCTAAGACATACAAGAGCAGACATGTTATGCTACAACTGTATAAAACATTAGTTACACCACAGCACATAATTCTGCTCACTGCAATGAGAAGGATGTGATTGCATTAGCAGGGTCCAGAGATTTACGAGGATTTTGTCATGAATAGAGAATTTCAGTTATGAGGAAAGATTGTATGGGCTGTGCTTGTTTTCTTTGGAACTTGGGTGAGAGGAGATTTAATTAAGATACAAAATTATCAGGGGACTGAGAAACACTGGACAGGAAGGACCTATTTCCCTTAGCAGAGTGATCAATAACTAATGGGCATAGATTTAAAGTAATTGGTAGAAAGATTAGAGGGGAGTTGAGAGATTTTTTCAGAGGGTAGTGGAGTTTGGAACTCTCAAAAGGGTGGTAGAAGTAGGAACCTTGTTGCAATAAAGAGATACTTGGATATGGACTTGAAATTCTGTAACCTATTGAGCTACGGCCCAAACAAGATTAGATGGGATCACTCTGAGCTGGGACAGACATGATAGGCCGAAGTGTCTCCTTCTGTGCCATAAGTTTTCAGTTTTATTACTTAATTGTTTCCTGGCAGAAATAAAAGTGACCTTAAATTATTATAAATTGGCATAAGAATTCTTCAGTAAATTTTACACAAGATTTCAAAAGAAATCTTTTAATTTTAAATGGAAATAGAAGTATGCTTACCTTAACTGTCATACACTTGGAACTAGTGAAGAAACAGGATATATTATGAAGACCCATGTGATAGGATTTAGGCTATGATAAGATTGCTGGAACTCTGAAAATTATCACATTTATTAATTTCAGAGCCTGGATGGCAACTCAGATCAATTGCATATATATCCATTGATTGATATAAGCAACTCTAATTTTCTCACAATGGAGCTTCTCATCTGCCTGGGAAAACCCTCTTCTTGCACTGCAGGAGTGAGCTTGGCTTGTGGTGATCAGTACAATTTTACTAATGGCTACCATTATACCAACACTGTACTTCTGATAACACTGGGGGAAATTAGTTGGCTTTCTATTGGAAGAGATGGTACTGATTGAATTTATTAGTGAACTTAATGGTGTTATTCGCATGGAAGCTAACCTAATACTTAATGCCATAAATGTATATAAAGTATTGTTTATTCCACTATTCAGTTTAGAAAAATGGGCTAATGGTTCACGTTTCTCTCATTTAGATCCAGTGCAGTTGGAAAGAGTGCAAATGCTGAGTTGTGTTTATACTTGAGTATAATGAACATAAAACTGTTATAGTTAGAAAGATCTGTCTTTGAAATGTTTCACATGCATCATTTTTTTTTATTTCATTCACATTCAACAACAATTTGCATTTATATAGCTCCTTTAAAGGTAATCCTAAGCTGCTTCTTGAAGGCAGTATAAAATAAAATACACCACTAAGCCACAAAAGGAGATATTAGGGATGACCAAAAGTGTGATCAGAGGTAGATTTTGAAGAAAGCAAGGTGGGGAAGCAGAGAGGTTTGGGAAGGGCATTCCAGAGCTTAGGGTCTAGAAAGAAGGTACAGCCAACAATGGTGCATCAATTAAAATGGGGGATAATCAAGAGGCTGGAATTCAAGGGGCACAACTATCTTGGAGGACTGTACGCCTGGGAGATTTCAGAGGTATGATTTTTTTTTTAATTGAGTTGGTTAAATGGGATCCAGCGTAAGTCAGCAAGCATTGGATTGACGGGTGATGCCTTTGGTGCATATCAGGCTGCGGACAGGGTTTTGGACGACATCAAGTTTATGAAGGAATGTGGGATGCCAGCCAGGAGTACGTTAACAGAAGAGCTGAGGGAGAGGGCAGTGGAGGAGATGGAAGTAAGTAGTCTTAGTCACGGCACGCATATATGATTGAAAATTCATTTCAGGATCAAACATGACACCAAGATTGCGAACAGTCTAGTTCAGCTTCTTTAGAATGGGAGAGGGGTGGGAACAGTGGTGAAGGAGCAGAGTTCGAGGCAGGGATCCAAAACAATGGCTTCACTCTTCCCAATACTTAACTGAAGGAAATTCCTGCTCATCCAGTACTGGATGTCAGATGAGAAGAAAAGGGACACATTTTGCAATAATAGTGCATGGACATAATATAGGAGATGCAATATTTAGTGATGAGACAAACTTCCCATTTAGCTAGAAAAGGAATATTATTTCAGTAACAATTATATCTGCAGTGTTGGTAAAGGATTTCTCCAGGATGCACTTCTACAGCTTAAACAGAGGATTTTCTGTTCATTGGAGCATTAACAAGGCAGCACATAAAAAGGCAGGGGTAAAAACTCGTCTACTTCTAATCTCAACAGCACTTATCAATGGCACTGGTGCTGGCTGGGTAAGTTTTATCGGCAGTGGTTAGCGATCCAACCACCAGCTTAATACTGTAAACTGTAGTGTAGCTTGAAGAACCTGCAATGTTTATTGATTTTTACTAGTATATCATTGGTGTTGTATGGCATTGCATAGATTTGTAATATGTCTAACTTTTTTGAGGTAACTAAGCTAAGTATGTGTATATGGATTTTATTTATATGGACTTCCAGTAGGCATTCAATAAAGTTCCACACAAGAGACAGAAAAAATGGAGCATATGCATTTTACTTTCAACCTCGGTAGGGAATTGGTCCGAAGAGCCATTGTAGGGAGAATTGGTATGTGACAACAGGTCTACCTGAAGAATCTGTACAGCTAAGTTTGCTTGCAATGCTAAATTATACTGCAGTTTGCAACTTTCTGCCATCATCTACTTTGCTAAGGGAAATTGATATCTAAGTGAGTGACCAAAACTGGCATATGGAATTCAACATGGAAAAGTGGTTGGATCTTAAAAAAAAACCAAGCATTTTCTAAATGGCGGGAAGCTAGAAGCAGAGATTTTGGGATCCAGATACAGAAATCACTAAAATCTAGTGAAGAAGTACAAAAAATAAAAATGGCTCTGAAGGGGCAGGAATACAAAGACATTATGCCAAAATCATAATAAAGCTTTGGTTAGATGGCATCTGAAGTACTACATTCAACTGGAGGCACCACACCTCAGGATATATTAGTCTTGGAGGAGGTGAATAGATTCACCAGAATACTGCAGTTAAAAGGGTTAAGTTACAAAAAAAGATTGCCTAGAGAGAAGCACAGAAAAAGGAGTAGACCATGTATCCCATAAGCCTGTTCTGCTATACAATAATTTGATTTCAATAAATCAATATACCCAAGCTTGACAACTTAATATCTTTGGTTAACCAAATTCTCAAATTTAAAAACTTAAATGATCAAGCATCAACTTCTGCTTGCAAAAGGGAGTTCCAAACTTCTACACCATTTCTCAACTTCACTGCTGAAAGGTTTGGCTCTATTTTTTAGATTATGTGCCTTAGGTCCTAGACTCTCCAAACATAAGAAATGAGGTAGAGAGAAACTATTGTTACGAATGTGGACTTCACAAGACAGTTGTGTTTTAAAATGCCTCCTTTAACTTAAGGTGAAACAATGTTCTGGATAGACAGGATAATGGTTACACTAAACCTCTGCCTGGTGACAAACCCGTGTGACCTGGTTTTCATGGGAAAAGAAACCCAAACCAAAATCTATTGAAAATCAGATGACATCTTCACACCTTGACAGAGAAGGGACAGCCGCTTTTTGGACATGGGGTCAGAAACAGAGAAAGAGAGAGAATGAGAATGCAGACTGTTTTTGGGTTAGCAACCATGCAGGTTGCTCGTGAGAGCTAGTTCTCTGTTCAAAAGGACAACAGAACAGATGGGAGTTTTGGAGATTTAACGAAAAAGGAGTCGCCAAAGTGAGCCTTACTGGTAGAGGTCGGTTCTGGAATACTAAGGCTGAGTGGAACGATTTTTGAAGGACAATGGAAGATTCAGCTTGGTATGAGAAGTGAGTCTACTGGAAATCTGGGAGTTACTTGGGACTTGATCTTATAATGTTATATATCTGCCAGAAGTGTGGTGCACAGTGAAAGGAGTTGTAAGATGTATCTCAGTTAGTTAGCGCAAAAGTACCTTTAGTTTGATGTATTAGTTGCTTATTAAGTAATGTTTGATTCATGTTGATTTGAGTTTGTTACACTAAAAGACTTAAAATGTAATATCTTGGGAAATTCATCTCCTTTTAAAAGTTATCGGTCTCTACGGAGATCGCAACGCTATCAGTTACCGTAATATCTTTAAAAAGTCCGTCAAATCACCCGTTAATCTTCTAAATTTGCGGAAATACAACTCTAATTTGTGTACTCCCTCCTCGTAATTTAACCATTAATAGATGGAAGCAAAAAATTACAAATATTCCCTCCAAGGCCAATATATCCCTCTTACAGTGCAGTACTCAGATATTTCTTTTATTCATTTTTTACAGGATGTGGGCATTGCTGGTTAGGCCTGAATTTACTACCCATTCCCAATTGCCTTTGAAGTGGTGGTGGTAAACTGCCTGCTTGAATGGGTGCAGTCTATGGTGTAGGTACACGCACAGTACTGTTAGGGAGGCCCAGGATTTTGACCCAGTGACAGTGAAGGAACAGCAATATATTTCCAAGTCAGGATGGTGAGAGGCTTGAAGGGGAACTTACAGGTGGTGGTGTTCCCATGTGTCTGTTGCCCTTGTCCTTCTAAATGGCAGCAGCCATGAGTTTAGAAGGTGCTGTCTAGGGAGCCTTGGTGAGTTTCTGCAGTGCATCTTGTAGATGGTACATACTGCTGCCACCATTTGTTGGTGGTGAATGTTTGTGGAAGGGGTGTCAATCAAATAGGCTGCTTTGTCTTGGAAGGTGTCGAGCTTCTTGAGTGTTGCGGGTGCAGACAGGCAAGCAGAGAGTATTCGGTCACACTCCTGACTTGTGCCTTTTAGATGGTGGACAGGTTTTGGGGAGTCAGGTGGTGAGCTACTTGTCACAGGATTCCTAGCCTCTGACCTGCTCTTGCAGCCACAGTATTTATATGACAAGTCCAGTTCAGTTTCTAGTCAATGGTAACCCCCAGGATGTTGTTAGTGGGGGATTCATAAATAGTAATACCATTGAATGTCAGAGGGCGATGGTTAGATTATCTCTTGTTGGAGATGGTCATTGCCTGGCTCTTGTGTGGCACAGATGTTACTTGCCACTTGTCAGCCCAAGCCGGGATATTGTCCAGGTCTTGCTGCATTTGGACACGGACTGCTTCAGTACCTGAGTCGGCGTGAATGGTGCTGAACATTGTGCAATCATCAGCGAACATCCCCACTTCTGATCTTATGATGGAAGGAAGATCATTGATGAAGCAGCTGAAGATGGTTGGGCCGAGGACAACTGTGTACAGTACTCCAAGTGTGGTCTAACCAGGGCTTTGTATAGATGCAGCATGGTCTTTATATCCTTGTATTCTAATTCTCTGGATATAAAGGTCAGAGTTCAATAGGCTTTTAAATCATCTTCATGACTTGTCAGTGGCAGACTGTTCACAGGAGATCGCAGGAAACACTTCTCTATATAAAGGGTAATGGAAATCTGGAATTCTCTCCCCAAAAAGCCATTGAGGCTATGTTAATTGAAAATTTCAAAACTCATTGTTAGATCTGTTAGGCAAGAGTATCATGGGATATGGAACCAAGGCAGGTAAATTAAGATACAGATCTGTCAAGGTCTAATTGAATTGCAGAACTGGATCAATGAACTGAGGGGCTTTTACACCTGTCCCAGTGAATTCAAATACACATTTACTACCGTGACAAGATTGGAGGTCCTCGGAGGTGTTCCAGAATATATAGGGATCCAGAGGAATGTGTCAATATTTACACAAATGACTGATACTCAATGTTTTAATACAAAATAGCCATAAAGTGGAGATGGGGCGAGTCCAATCACAAGAGCATAAGAAATAGGAAGAGTAGGCCATTCAGCATGCTCCACTATTCAATAGGATCATGACTGTTCTGATTGTGGCCTTATCAGCACTTTCTTGCCTGTCCACCATAACCCTTGACTCCCTTGTTAATCAAAAATCTGTCTATCTCAGCCTTAAATATATTCAAGGACCCAGTCTCCACTGCTTGCTGGGGAAGAGAATTCCAAAGACTAATGGATCGACCCTTTGAGAGAAATTCCTCATCTCAGATTCAAATGGGAGACTTCTTCCCAAGAGAAAATATCCTCTCAGCATCCCCCTGTATAGCCCCCTCAGAATCTTGTTTCAATCTACTAATGTCCAAGGAATTTCAGCCCAACCTTTCCTCATAAGACAAACTCCTCATCCCAACAATCAGCCCAAGGAACTTTTCTCTGAAATGGCTCCAATGCAAGTATATCCCTCAAGTAAGGTGACCAAAACTACACAGTACTCCAGATGCAATCTCACCAATGTCATGTACAGTTGTAGCAAGACTTCCCTACTATTGAGAATAGAAATATCTATTCAAAATATTTAATACTACAATACAAATTTAAGATGAGAATGTGGCTAGGGTAAAAAATTTAAGATATCTTGATCATCTTGCAAAAGAGATTTAACAGCAATCAGATTTATTGAAGGAAGGCTAGAGAGGAGTTCTGACTAACTTACCTAGGTTGCTGAAATTTCTCATTTCTATACAGTGACACATGCAACTTTTTCTTTATCTTTGGTCATCCCCTCAATAGCTCAGCGAGTAAATAGGATACCTACAGTTAAGCAGGTGTGTAGTCTGTGATGAATCAGCTAATTGCGCCATCATATTCAGGAAGGCACAACCAACAATTCCTGCTCCTGTTCACTACCCAGCATCTGACTAAATATGATGCCCCTTACCCTGGCCTTGCATGAAAAATGGCCATTTGAACCACCACCTATAGAACTATACACTAGCATCAATTGACACATTTAGGTGAAGATATTGTAAAGAAATCAAGAAAGAAAAACAACTAACTCCCCATCAGGGTCATTGGTTCATATGTCTTTTTCCCACAGTGCAAGTACATAATCAAGGCTGAGTTATGAGTAAAGATTGTAGAGGTGCTGCTCTTCAAGGAGAGGGGAGAAAAAATAGAATTACCACAGGATGCTTTAACAAATCTTTTAGCAGTTAATTGCAGCTTAAGAACTGCATGTGGGACTTTGCACAAGGGCGAGTATTTGTACGACAATATAAGAGTTGCAGTTTAAATGTAATACAAGATTTTCACAGTTGGAGTTGCAATTCTAGAGTATAAATTTAAGCCAGTCACAATGCACCAGCCTATGCATAGAACAAAACTGATGGGCTGAAAAGCTGTTCCTTATCTCAAACCTTTGAGCCCAAGGATGGAAAGCTGAAAGCGTTTAAATCACAGTTCCATGGTGACAAAGCTTTAAAAGGGTGAACTGCATCTCAGTTAAATAAAAGATGTAGGCATTTTCTAAATATATAAAGCTACATTGACTCCTGTTCTATTTCCCAACAAGCACTCGCCAGCAAAGGAGCAAACTCTTCTGAAGATATAGACAAATATACCTTTAAAAAATTCACAATTATGAAATTTTAGAAATCACGGTTTCTAATATGCATATTATACTTTCAAAAGGGCACATTTTATCAGCCAATAACTGTCCATCTGTTAGTCATCACAAATAAAAATCACCTTTTTGTTCAATTCAGCAAAGGCAAAATCAATACGTCTCAAATTTTGAGAAATCAACTATCATATTAAATGACCCCAAGGTTAGTGGAAACTTTTAGGATGAAATACCATTTTAATACGAATAGAAAGCTTGGCTGTATATACAGGAAATATCCCATTATTTGGAATTTTCAGAGATACTGGACAGAGTGCAGACAATCTGATCAATAACACACCTCTATTTCTACGTGAACTTTAAATTATATACAGCAAGGAAAGAGCCACCACAGCCTCCAAAGTAGATTATAGAAATTGTGAATCATAAGCAGGGGGTGAATACTCAAGCACCTGTTAAGTAATTCAAAATAGTGATTACATTACTTAACAGCTACAATCATTTAAGAAAATCTAGCCTGTCAAACGCTTTTTGATTGTGTCATAGCAAAGACCTTTGGAGAACAATGTAACCATAGGATGATAATCAAGTAATCTAGTCATGATCAGGCACACGCTTCAACCTTTGATTTGATACCTATGAAAACTTAACATTTGAAAATGTCATCACATTAACTTGTGCATTAATGCCATGATTAAAGAGTGAAGCAGCCTCTCACTAAATACCAAACTAAATAGAAACTTTGATCAGAAGTATTACCACAAGTAATGGCTACATAAGCCATGACACATTCAAAAAATAGAAAACAACCATTTTCTAAGATGCAGGCCACATTACATGTTTTTATTATCAAAAACAAGTTGATGCAATTGAAAGCCTTGGACACTTGATAAACTATACTAAAGCAGGTGTATTTGTCATCTTCAGGGATGAATGCAACTCAAACTCAGGATCCTTACAATGGAGAGTAGGAAAAAAAATTAAAAAGTATTTCACGTTTCCCCTTTGTTTTAATTTACACAGATCTTTTGAGAGCTTTATTTACAGAGCATCGAATCCAGTCTCGTTTATAGCGATTATCACATATTACAGTGATGTTTAAAATGGAATCTATGCAGAACCCAGAAAGAACAAAGGGCAGAGGTGTTTGTCAATGAAAGGGCATCTGGGCTATAGAAGTGATTCCAAATTCCTCAGTTACTGAGCAGTCGTTCTGTTGCACACTCCACGTCCCAGGATTGTGAAGACAAGGCCACTATTACTGCATTCTGTAGAAGAAAAAGAAAAGTTAAAATCTGCAGCAGCCAGCATTAAGATGACATTTTCTAATTCTAAATTAGTTATAATAGGTCTACCACAAATGGTTGATTATTCCATGATCTGCATTTGGCCAATGATGTACAAAGTCAGCCAACAGTGCATAAAATTAGTTGAGTCCATAATTAAGCAACTTGCATATAAAGTCTAGTTAAATTTAGCTTGTTACCATAAACAGATCAATACAAACTCTCTTAAAGCAACATGAAAATGTATGATGCAGAGAGAAAAAATCAAAACTGTAAGAAATCAGATGTACTACAGCAGCATAACTCCATGCTACCTTAAAATTACAATGAGTCTATTTCTGGATTGCATCAATTTAAATACCACAGTGTTATAATACACACATTGGTAAGAGTAGAAGCTCACTTGCTGTACAATCCCTCAAATCTTAATTACAACATTTATTGAAGTCAAAGATTGACGGTTAAGTATAAACGGAAGCCATTTATGGACAGTCAGGTGGTGCAATTCTGACAATGATAAGAACATTGGAATAGGAGGGCACTATTTTTCCCCTTGTGCCTGTTTCATCATTCAATAAAATAATCTGTGGCCCAACTCCATATACCTACCTTTATCCACGTCCCTCAATATTCACAGTTAAGGGAAACCTATCAATCTCAAAGATTTAAAATTAACAACTGAACCAGCATCAATTGTCATTTTGTAGAAGAGAGTTCCAAACTTCTACTACCCTTTGTGTGTAGAAGCGTCTCCTAAACTCACTCCTGAAAGACCTGATTCTAATTTTTGTGCGATGTCCCCTAGTCCTAGACCAGCGAAAATAGTTTCCCTTTGTCTACCCTTTCAGTTCAGAGTCCAGGTATTCTAGCTAATCTATGCTTCGCTTCCTCTGAGGCCATTATATCCTACCTAAGGTGAGGTGGCCCAGAACTACTCATAGTATTCCAGCTGTCATCTAACTAGAGCCTTGTATAGCTGAAATATGACTTTTACCCCTGATATTCCAGTCCTCTACATAAAGGCCAGCATTCCATAAGCCATTTGATTATTTTTGCGCCTGCTTATGGCATTTAATGGTCTATGTACACAGACCCCAAAGTCTCTTTTGGTCTCAACTACTTCTAGTTTAGAAAGTAGTCTGATCTGTCCTTTTTGGTCTAAAGTGAGCGTCCTCATACTTCTCTATAATGAAATCCATTTGCCACAGTTTTGTCTATTCACTTAATCTATTAATATCTCTTCCTTGGATTTTTGGCAATCTATCCCATCTTTGTGGTATAAACTGGCTCTGAAACATGTTAAATTCCTTTTGATCACCTCCCACTGACCTTCTGTCATTCCAGCCATTAACAGATTTGCCCAGTTGACTGTGGACAGTCTCTGTCTCATCCTGTTCAAGCTAGCCTTATCTAAATCTAGAATCTTAGTATCTGTTCTGCGTTTCTCCTATTAAGCACAACTTTGAACTTCATCGTTTTATGATTGCTATTAGATAAATATTCATGCACCCTAAAATCTGGCTCATTAACCATTATTAAATCTAATGTACCCTGCCTCCCCACACTGCAGAATCACTGCTACAGCTGTAGGCACTTCCTTTATTTCAGTTCTTCCGAAAATTAAATCAGGCAATGTTAATTCAGGCAGAGCTCATATAAAGCCTGGTGGTCCATTAGCACAATCTTTGGAGCAGATTCCCTCATAACTACTGACAAGTATTTGTTTTGTACAGCCTCTTTAAGCTAATAAAATATCCCATGGTATTTCACAGAGCCAATATAAAATCAAATATGACACTGAGCCACATAAAGAGATACTAGGGCAGATGACCAAAAGCTTGGTCCAAGAGGTTGGTTTTAAGTAGCGTCTCTAAAGGAGGAAACAAGGTACAGAGGCGAAGAGGTTTAGGGAGGGAATTCCAGAGCTTAAGGCCCAGCAGCTGAAGGCCCAGCAGCTGAAGGCACAGCCCACCAATGGTGGAGCAATTATCAGAGATGTTCAAGAGGCTAGAATTAAAGGAGTGAGGAGACTGCAGGAGATTAGAGATAGGGAGGGATGAGGCCATGGAGCAATTTGAAAACAAGAATGCGAATTTTAAAATCAAAGCATTGCTTGACTGGGAACTAAAACTCAAAATTCCAGTACATTTTTTCTTCACAGCCCAATCAACTTGAAGTGGTGCCTTTAGCATTCTGTTAGCCTGCAGCCCCAAATCCCTCTATTCCTACAGTAGAGTCTACTCCATTTAGAGTATAATCAAAATACATTGCCTCACAATTAATTCATGTGCCAATTTTTAGCCCAGTACTACCAATCTCTAGCTTTGTTGGATTGCTAAGTATCAAATCCAACAAGCTTCTGCTCTTGCACTTCAAATGTTGAAGAAACAATTCCTGACTTTCAGTAAATTTTTCTGTACTCTCAACCACCCCTCTTTTTATCCCTGATTTGTCCATTCAACCTCAAATATTAAAATCATCCACAATTGGATTTCCCAGTCCTCTTACATGCTGACTCAACCTGTGCTGCAGTGGTTACCAATTAGCATTTCCCATCCTTGTATCATGGAATTACATAAAATATACAGCACAGAAACAGGCCATTAAGCCCAACCAATCTATGCCAGCATTTATATTCCACTCAAACCTCCTCCCATTCTTCCTCATTTAAGTATCAGCACAATCCTGTATTTCCTTCTCCGTCATATGCTTATCTAGAGGTATTTGCAGAGAGTAACTCATCTCCCAATTCCCCAAAACCATCTACAAGACACAATTCAGGAATGTGATGGAATGCTCTCCACTTGCCTGGATGAGACCAGCTCCAACAACAATCAAAAAGCTCAATACCATCCAGGAAAAAAGTATCCTACTTGATTGGCACCTCACCCACCACATTAAACATTCACTCTCTCCACCATCAATGCACAGTGGCCACAGAGTATGCCATCTACAAGATGCACTGCAGCAACTTGCCAACAGCACCTTCCCTCAACTGCCTAGGACAGCAGATGTGTGGCAACACCACCTCCTGCAAGTTCCCCTCCAAGTACATACACATCATCCTGACTTGGAAGTATATTGCTGCTCCTTCGTTGTCGCTTGGTAAAAATTCTGAAACTTCCTAGTTAACAGCACTGTGGGTATATCTACACCTTAAATACTGTAGTTCAAGGAGGCAGCACATAACCACATTCTCAAGGGTAATAAGGATAAGCATTAAATGCTGGCCTTGTCAGTGACACCCGAGTTCAATTAATTTTTTAAAAATAACTGGCTATTAAAGTCTTCCATAATTTTCAAGACCTTTAAGTCAGTCCTTATGTTTTCTATTTTCAAGAGACCACAACCTGTTCTTCATTTCCTGATGGGCACAACCTTGCATTTCTGGTAGCATCCTTGCAAAACATTTTTGCACCCTCTCCAGTGGCTCTATATCTTTTTATAATGTGGCGACCAGAATTGTCTAACAAAAGTTTGATACAAGTTTAGCTTAACTTCTCGACTTTTTAATTCTGACCCTCTAGTGCTTGGTTTGACTTTTTTATGGCACTATTCAGTATTACTCAGTTCTATCTACATTATTTATCCTTCACTCATCCTTTCTATAACTGTAACCATATAATCATATAATAACCATACATAACCATATAATAATCTCTCAATTAGCTCCTCCAATTGTCTGTTGTGTACCCTTGTGAAGTATTTAATAAATGTCAGTTGCAGCTCTGGGCTATAGTTCTGAGAGGCCAACAATATTCAAATTTTTGCTAGTAGCTGCGTATACCTTAATTTCTGAAGTATTTCGCTTCAGAACACTGTTAATACCTTAAATAACAACATTGTTACTAAATTGTAGCTTATTTGGCCTGAAATTTTGCTTTCTAATAAAGCCTTAATGTTCCTTGAACAGTTAAATGCTGATAAAACCATCTTTCACAAGGAAAGCTGATGTGGCTTTGTCAGAGGGAGGTCATGCCTAACAAATTTGATTGAATTTTTTGAGGAGGTGACCAGGTATGTAGACGAGGGTAGTGCTGTTGATATAGTTTATATGGATTTCAGCAAAGCCTTTGACAAAGTCCCACATGGGGCTTATAAAGAAGGCAAATGCACATGGGATACAGGGTAATTTGATAAGGTGGATTCAAAATTGGCTTAGTTGGAGGCAGAGGGTGATGACAGAAGGATGCTTTAGTGACTGGAAGCTAGTGTCCGCTGGCGTACCACAGGAATCTGTGCTTGGTCCCCTATTATTCGTCATTTATATAAACGACGTAGATGACTATGTAGGGGGTAGGATTAGTAAGTTTGCGGATGACACAAAGATTGGCCGAGTGGTTAACAGTGAGGTTGAGTGTCTTGGGCTACAGGAAGGTGTAGACGGGATGGTCAAATGGGTAGATAAGTGGCAGATGGAATTTAACCCTGAAAAGTGAGAGGTGATAAACTTTGGAAGGAGTAATTTGACAAGGAAGTATTCAATGAACGGCATGACACTAGGAAGTTCTGAGGAACAAAGGGACCTTGGCGTGTGTGTCCATAGATCTCTGAAGGTGGAGGGGCATGTTAGTGGGGTGGTGAAAAAGGCATATGGGACACTTGCCTTTATCAATCGAGGCATAGATTATAAAAGTAGGGAGGTCACGTTGGAGTTGTATAGAACCTTGGTGAGGCCACAGCTGAAGTACTGTGTGCAGTTCTGGTCGCCACATTATAGAAAGGATGTGATTGCAATGGAGGGGGTGCAGAGGAGATTCACCAGGATGTTGCCTGCGATGAAACATTTAAGTTATGAAGAGAGGTTGGATAGACTTGGGTTGTTTTCGTTGGAGCAGAGAAGATTGAGGGGCGACCTGATCGAGGTGTACAAGATTATGAGGGGCATGGACAGGGTGGATAGGTAGCAGCTGTTCCCCTTAGCTGAAGGGTCAGTCACAAGGGGACATAAGTTCAAGGTGAAGAGCAGGAGGTTTAGGGGGGCTGTGAGGAAAAACCTTTTTACCCAGAGGGTGGTGACTGTCTGAAATGCACTGCCTGGGAGGGTGGTAGAGGTGGGTTGCCTCACATCCTTGAAAAAGTACCTGGATGCGCACTTGGCACGTCATAACATTCAAGGCTATGGGCCAAGTGCTGGTAAATGGGATTAGGTAGGTAGGTCAGGTGTTTCTCACATGTCGGTGCAGACTCGATGGGCCGAAGGGCCTCTTCTGCATTATGATATTCTGTGAAAGCCCCCAGCAGCTTTCAAGTTTGTGCCTAAAGAAAACAAAAGTAATGTGAATTCGTTCACCAATGAGTAAGAATTTTACGTAATGGCAAATCGGTAGTACACAGAGGTATACTTAGGATATATAAGCCAATTCACAAGGCAAAACAAAAAAGGCAGTTATCTTGTATACCAATGACTGTAGCTAAACACCCGAGGCACAAATGCAGCAGTGGGTTTTCTACTCACCATCTAGCTGCTGGATTGTTTATAAACTCATTGCAACTGAAAGCCTAATACTGTTATCACATCAAATCTTCACAAAATTCCAACAACAAATACCACATCCATTTCCTAAATCAGGACAAGTCATTCTCATTCATACCATCATCAGAAGATTCCACCATCCCTGATATTGCCAGCACAATAAATAGATGCAATTGATTTAAATAACAAATTCTAGTTCAAATTTCCAGCTTAAATCCATCCATGGGTTTACACCTATGCATCAACAGAATGGGGATGCAGATGGAAAAGGAAATTTCAATGAGGAGCTCTGGAGGGCATGCGAGGAGCAGCACCAGACATACCTAAAAATGAGGTGTCAGCCTGGTTAAGATACAACACAGCACTACTAGCATGCCAAATGGCAGAAGCAGCAAGCGATAGACAGGGCTAAGCGATCCCACAACCAACGGGCCAGGTCAAAGCTTTGCGGTCCTGCCATATCCAGTTGTGAATAGTAGTGGGCAATTAAACAACTAACTGGAGGAGCAGGCACCACAAACATCCACATCCTCTGATGGGAAAGCCCAGCACATCAGTGTAAACAGGAAGACGGAAGCATCTGCAACAAACTTAAGCCATAAATGCCAAGTGGATGATCCATCTCGGCCTCCTCCGGAAGTCCCCAGCATCAGAGATGCCAGACTTCAGCTAATTTGATTCACTCCATGTTATATCAAGAAGCAGCTGAAGGCACTGGATACTGCAACGGTTACGGGCCCTGACAACAATCCTGCAATAGTATTGAAGACTTGTGCTCCAGAACTTGCCGCACCCCTAGCCAAGCTATTCCAGTACAGCTCAACACTGACATCTACCCAGCATTGTGGAAAATTGCCCAGGTATGTCCTGTACACAAAAAGGACAAATCCAACCCAGCCAATTACCGTCCCATCAGTCTACTCTTGATCATCAGCAAAGCAATGGAAAGTGTCGTCCAAAGTGCTATCAGGCAGCACTTACTCAGCAATAACCTGTTCACTGATGCTCAGTTTGGGTTCCGCCAGGGCAACTCAGTTCCTGACTTCATGACAGCCTTGGTTCAAACATGGGCAAAAGAGCTATGGTGGACTGACTGCCCGTGACATCAAGGCAGCATTTAACTGACAGTGGCATCAAGGAGCCCTAGCAAAACTGGAGCCAATGGGAATCAGGGAGAAAACTCTCCACTGGTTGGAGTCCTACCTGGCACAAAGGAAGATGGCTGCGGTTAGTTGGAGGTCAATCATCTCAGTCCCAGGACGTCACTGCAGGAGTTCCTGAGGGTAGTGTCCTAGCCCCAACCATCTTCAGCGGTTACATCAATGGCCTTCTTTCCATCATAAGGCCAGAAGTGGGGATGTTCGCTGATGAGTGCACAACATTCAATACTATTCACAACTCTTCAGATACTGAAGCAGTCCATGTCCAAATGCAGCAAGGCTTGGACAACATTCAGGCTGGGGCTGAGAAGTGGCAAGTAAAATTCACACCACGCAAGTGCCAGGCAATGACCATCTCCAACAAGATGGAATCTAACTATCTCCCCTTGACACTCAATGGCCTTGCCATCACTGAATTCCACCTCTTTCAACATCCTGGGGGGTTACACCACTGCCTAGAAACGGAACCAACTACCTAAACACTGTGGCTAGGTCAGAGGCTGGGAATTCTGTGGCGAGTAACTCACCTCCCAACTCCCCAAAGCCTGCCTCCATCTACAAGGCACAGTCAGGAGTGTGATGGAATAGTGTCCATTTGCCTGGATGGGTGCAGCTCCAACAAACCTCAAGAAGCTCGACACCATCCAGGACAAAGCGGCCCACTTGATTGGCACCATACCCGCCACCTACAACATTCACTCCTGTCACCACCAATGCACAGTGACAGCAGTGAAACTATCTACAAGATGCACTGCAATAATTCACCAAGGCTCCTTTGACAGCACCTTCCAAACCCTCGACCTCTACTACCTAGGACAAGGGCAGCAGATGTATGGGAACACCACCACCTGCAAGTTTCCCTCCAAGCCATTCACCATTCTGACTTGGAACTACATCATTCCTGCACTGTCGCTGGGTCAAAATCTTAGAACTCCCTCCTTAACAGCACTGTGAGTATACCTACACAATATGGAATGCAGCGGTTCAAAGAGGCGGCTCACCACCACCTTTACAAGGACAATAAGGGATGGGAAATGAATGCTGGCCTAGCCAGTTACACCCACGTCCCACGAACAAAAAAAAAATTTTAGCCTCTGGTTCGTCAATTAGCCAAACTAAACTTTGATCACCATCATTTTCAGCACTTAGGTGCAAAGTAAAGCAAGTTTTGACAGAAGTTCATCACGTCCAAAATACAACCTCCCATCCAGCCCTGCTCATAGCTACTCCTACCAGATCTGCTGTCATGGAATGTCACGTTCATCTGTCTTGCACCATCCTCACACAGCCACTGTAGCCTGTCTGCAACTACTCTGTGACACCCATCATCCAACTATACGTAGATCAACCCCTCTTTCTGCTGCCTTCCACTTTGCCCTCTTGAAGTGATCAGTGTAGCTTGTCAGTTCTGAACAAAAGGCCGAAATATGACATTTCCTTTTCTGGATATCACTTAAGCTCTTTTTGCTCCAGCTATTTCAAGCCCCTCTTCATTTTCCTTATGATCTGTATATGGAATTTTAAGCATACATCTTAGCATCCACGTTTTGAAAACCTCTATTTTCTTTTATAGGTCTTTATTTACTGTCCAGGTTTCTGAGGCATAATAGGAAAATGGATAGAAAGTAGCATCTTCTGAGTTTTTATCCTTGTTTTAAACTCGTTTCCTTGTTGTTAACAAATGCTTCACCTTCACAATATTACTTCTGGCTATCTCTAGCCTTTTTCTGGCTTCGGCATAGTATCTACCATCTTCCATTATCATTTGTCCCAAGGATAAGTCCAAACTTATCTACTTGTTCCAGTGTGGCACCATCCACTTTAATTTTCACCGTAGTTTTCTCTAATGTATTCCTTCTGGTTACCATTGTTTTTGTCTCTGGAGTTCATACTCAGTCCATATTCTAAAAAAAAAGTATGAATGTCTCAGGATTGAGGAAGTAGAACAGAGGTGTCAGTCAGATGAAATGGAAAGTAAATGGAAAAAATGAAGGAGGGTAAACGACTCTCCAAAATGGAAAAAGGGAGATAAGGAGTGGAAGACAGATGATGTACTAGCAATGATGATAAAAATGGGAAAAAGAAACACCAAAGTATGATGAAATTGAAAATAAAATAAAGAACACATGCAGGAAGGCTAAAGAGAAATGGTACAATGGAATGTGTGAAGTACTGGAGCTGGAAAGAAATCACAAAATGAGAGTCATGCACCAGAAGATGAAATCTTTGACAGATAGAAATAAAGGGATAACAACACATAGCAGGTGCATAAAAGACAAAGTTGGCAAAATATTGTTTGAAAGGGATGCAGTAGCAAAAAGATGTACAGAATATAACCAAATCATGAGACCCCTCAAGATGGAGGCAAACAATGTACCAAGAATTATGATGTCAAAGATAAAGAATGGTTTGAAATTGATGACTAAAGGAGGAGCACCGGGCATTGAAGAGCATCTAAAAGAGCTTTGAGAAACAGAAATAGAAGTGATAAGAGAAGTCTATGATCAAACATATATGAAAGGGTAAATTCCAAGTGACTTGAGACATTCATTATTACCTAAGAAACCTAAAGCAATAGAGTGCAATCATTTTAGAACTATAAGATTAATGAGTCATCTCATTAAAGTGATCTTGAAAATTATAATAGAAAGAAATAATAAGGCATTTGAAGCAGCAATTGATGTAACCCAGTCTGGATTCAGACCTGGAGTAGGAACAAGGGAAGGAATATTTAATCTAAGAACAATCTTCGATAAATATATAGAAGTAAACAAGAACATTTACACATGCCTCATTGAACACTTTTTCATTGTTTATCATGTTTATCACCAAAAGCTGATAAACATGCTGCTGAAGATGACATGAGATTTATCCACAGCCTATATCAGGACCAAATAGCAAACATCGGCTAGAAAATGGACATCAGATATTTTTCAAGTGATAGGTGGAGTAGAACAAGGTTGTGTACTGTTGCCAAAATTATTCAATCTGTATACAGAACAAATATTCAGAGTCAGAGGTGCTTCCAGGGGTAAAATTTGGAGACATAAACATAGGCTTGTGATATGCTGATGACACAGCTCTACTTGCAGAATCAGAAGAGGCCCTACAAAATATCACAGATCAAGTAAAATCTGGAAACTGAGAATATGGACTGAGTATGAGTACAAAATACAAAAACAATCCCATTTCCATTCCTATAAAATCACTCCTCCAACCATTAAGCCTATGGAGGATTTTCTCTGCGACTTGTGATCAACACTAATCCCTGCCACAATTGGACACAACTATATAATGCCTAGAAATACCAATTTTATATGTTGTTGCTCTAGAAACATCTGATTAGTTCAGAGCACTCAGCAGATTTGCCAGAGCTCATCCCATCTTTCATATTTAAAGGCTAGAGTTTTAGAAAAAGGGCATTTTTAAAAATAAACTAGTTCTCTCCTCTCTGCACACTAGAACCCAGCCTATGGACAACCTCGTTCAAGAGCACATCAATACAAGTGAAAGGAAAAGGACCTAACAAAGGCTAACAAACTTCACCTGAACTTGAAACAGATAAGGATGCTGATTTTCTGTCTTTTCTTTTTATTAACTGGAAGCAGTGTTCAAACTTTGTGTTGAGATTTTTAGGCATTCCATCCTTGTTATTTCAGTCTCTGTTCTGTGTGACCTGAACTGAGCATTTCCAAGTGTATTGTTAGGAAATAGATAGTTGTGTCTAAGTAATGTGTGTATTTGGGTGTGTTAAGAATAAGGCTTTTCCTTAAGTTTAATTTGTGTTTCTGTATTGGTGTGTTAAGAAAGGGAGAATTTAAGTTTTAGTTTCACTTTAAAAGATGCCTGTATTTCAATTAGATTTTACGTCTCTTGAAGGGAAGGTAAAACAAACACAGGGTAGAAAAAACACTGCCGTTGCCTAGCAACAGAGGTCCAGAGAAGGAGGCCCCACACACACACAGGCAAAGAAACTGATAGTTTGAGTTCAGTTGGTCAGTGTGCTCTAAAGTTGAAAGGAGTTGCCAGCAGAAGCAGCATGGGAGGCAGGGACAGATAGCAAGTCCCAAGCTAAAGTTGAAACCAGCTGCCAGGAGAAGCTGGACAGGAAGGAGCTGCAAAGAACAGAAGGGGATCCTGAGAAGACCTTCTAGCCAAAGGAAATGAACAGGAATCTGGAAAAGGTCCTGTTAAGCGAAGTTAAGAGTGAGGAGCCGAGAAAGGCTCCAAGCTTAAAAGGACAAGCTGCAGGACACAGATTTATAGCAATATAGGCTTGCAAGAAGTCATAAGATCCAACGTGACAGGTGAAGCTCTGTAACTCTTTACAAAGGCATGTGAAGCAGTGATGTTCTGTTGGCACGGCTGAGCATTTGAGAGACAGTGCGTAGGAGGAAGCTTGCATGCACGTGGCAATCCAGGGGAGAGGGACATCAGAAGAAGAGTTCAAAACTTTGCAGGTGGACCCTTGTGGAAGGCGTCTGAGAGAAAGCATCGTTTGGGAGAATTTTCTAAAGCAAGTTCTTCGAGAGTGGAGATTCGAAACCCTCATGTGAAAGACAGAGTTCAGTGAGACCAGTTGGCTCACCGTGTGACAAGCATCTAGGGGGCGTTGATGAGAGAGTCATAGCATCTGTCTGGAGTGGCATCTGTAACTTGGTTTCAGAGTGTGGTGTGCCTGACCACAGGTCGCCTATTGGTTTACATGGACTGTGTACTTACTCTGTACATGAGAGTATAAGATAGTTTTTGCAACTTGTTATCCTTACGAATCTGTATATATCTGCAAAGGTATAGTTGTGGGTGGAAGAGTATTGGAATATAGTTCATCTTTTCTTGTTTAATAAATGCTTTATTCTTTTGTTAAAAGTGCATCAGCTGATTCCTGTGACTCTGTTCAGCCTCCAGGTATCTAAACAAAAAATAAATGTTAGGATCTATCAAGCTGAGTTCCACCCTGGGATCAGACTTGTCTAGTATCAGCTGGGATCATAACAGTATCTTCTTTTCTGTATCAACATTTATATATTTAACTTTCAGCCAATTCCCTAAAGTGTTCTTGATGGATACAGGCAGCATACAAATAACATTAAAAAAGAAGAAATATTGAAGTTGTAGTTCAAGTCTCACTCCAGCAACTTGGAACTTTAACCTCCAAGAACCAGTGGAATTGGAGTGGGTGAGAAGTAAACACTTTAAGGTAAAAATAAACAGGAAGTGCTTAAAAGTCCTCAGAGCTCCGGGTGGGATGCATCCTTGGTTACTGAGGGAAAAGTGGAAATTGCAGAGGCTCTAATCACAATCTTCCAATTTTCCTTGGATATGGGGTGGTGCCAGAGAACTAGAGAATTGCAAATATTACACCCATTGTAAAAAAAAAAGTAGGATAAACCAGGCAACTACATGCCAGTCAGCATACCATTGATTGTGGAAAAACTTTTAGGGACAATAATCTGGGACAAATATTAATTGGTGTTTGTAAAAGTATAAGCTAACAAAGGAAAGCATTTGTTAAAGGCAAATCGTGGTTGACTAAGTTGAACAAGTAATTATCAGAGGTTAATGAAGATAGTACAGTTGATGTTAAGTATGTGGACTTTTAAAAGGCATTTGACTAAGTACCACATGATAGGCTTGTCAGCAAAATTAAATCCCTTGGGATTAAAGAGAAAGTGGCAGCATGGCTACAAAATCGGTTAAGGGAAAGCAAGCAGAGTGGTGGTAAGTAACTGTTTTCCAGACTGGAGGGAGGTATACAATGGTGTTCTCCCCAGTGGCGAGTATTAGGACTTTTTGATAATTGCCTGGATTTGGGTACATGGCATAATTAAAAGGTTTGTAGATGATACAAAATTCGGAAATATAATAACAATGAGTAGGATAGTAACAAACTTCAGGAGGATGCAGGCTCATGAAATGGGAAGACATATAGCAGATGAAATTTAATGCAGAGTCAAGAAGTGGCTGTAAAGAGTTTGATTTGAAGTGTTGATTTGTATAGATGTGAGACTTGAACCTTATTGAAAGAGGAGTCCAATTTGCTTAATAGCTTTAAAATGTGACTTTGGAAGAGAATGGAAGGAACCAGTTAGACAGAAAAAGTAATAAATTATGAAGTGTTGTGGAAAGGGAAGAACAAAGAAATTTGCTGAATGTAATTAGGAACGTAGAATCTGGGTAGGGCACATCTCAAGAGGAAATGGATTTGTAAGAGACATTATGGAGGGAAGATTTCCAGGAAAACTGGGAAGAGGAAAGATGAGAATATCAATGCTGAATGACTTGAAAATTCAAGGACGTTATTGGTAAATGAAAAGATGAGACAGGATAGAGAGACATTTAAAGGCTAATAATGAGCCAGGGATCTGCCTTCAGGTAGAGCACACATGATGAAGGGCATGATGAGTGTGAAGTGATACATTTTGGTAAGAAGGATGGGAAAAAGACAATATAAACTAAATGGTACAATTTTAAAGGGCGTAAAGGAACAAAGAAACTTGGGATGTATCTACACAAACCTTTGAAGGTGCAGGATAAATAAAGGCTTTTAAAAATGCGTATGGAATCCTTGGATTTATTAACAGAGGAGTGCGAAAGCAAGGAAGTTATGCTACCCTTTTATAAATCAGTGGTATGGCGTCAGCTGGAGTATTTGGTCAATTCGGGGCTTTATACTTTAGGTGGGATCTCAAGATCTTGGAGAGAGTGCTGAGGAGACTTACTAGAATGGTACTAAGGATGGGGGGCAAGTTATGTCGTGAGACTAGGAAAGCTGCAGTTGTTTTCCTTAGAGCTTAGAGCAGAGAAAGTTAGAGGAGATTTGATGGAGGCGCTCAAAAGCTTGAAGGGTTTTGATAGTTTCTCTGAAGTTGTTTCCAGTGGCCGAAGAGTTGGTAACCAGAGGACACAAATTGGCAAAAGAACCAGAAGCGACATGAGGAAAAGTTATTTATTTCTAAACAGCAATTTATGATGATCTGGAATGCACAATGTGAAAATGTGGTTTAAGCAGATTCAATAGCAACATTCAAAGAAGAGAAGTGGATGGATAAGTACTCAAAAGGAAAAAATTTACAGGGCTATGAGAAAAGAACAGGGGGCTAATCAAACAACTCTAGCAGTTTCCAAATTTGTGGAGTTTGAATCCAAAGAGCTGGCTGAGGCACAATGGGCAAAGTAGCCTCCCTCTGTGCTGTTATCATTCTATTATTTTAAGTAGGCATAATGAAGCAGGAAGCGATTAGTAGGGATGATGGTAGCCTGGGTCAAAGAAATAGGATCTGAAGTACAGGAAAAGGTGCAGATGGAGGGAAGAAATTCCAAAGAATAAGACTGAGACAGCTAAAGGGTCTGCTACCAATAGTGGGGCAAGGGTACAGATGCACAGTTAGAGTTACAGGAATAGTGTTCCTGAGGAGATTAAAAGCTGGAGGAAACTGCAGTTAGTGTGGAGAAAGGCTAAAGAGGAACATAGTCAAGGATGTGTGTTGCAGGACAGGAAATTAGTGTTAATTAGCGAGGACAAGGATGATTGATGCATGTGTAGAACAGAATACCTGTGGCAGAATTTTAAACAATCTAGAGTTATGGAAGGCCAACAAGGAGAGGGTTAGAATAGTTCAGCTGGAAGTGAAAGAGGCATGCATCAAGATTTCACAAGTGGGGGTGGAAAATGCTGAAGAGGTAGAAGCAAGCAGAATTAGTGATGGTTACAATATGGAGTTGGAGTTGAAGTTCAGTTCAGGGCAAACAAGATATCTAGATCATGAATTACCTGGTTAAACCTGAGTAGCAGAGATGGAGTCAATGGCAAAGCTCAATAAAGATAGCTTTTGTGCTTCCCAATGCTGAATGGGAGTAACCTGTGATTCATTCAGGATTTTTCAGTTGAATAAGCAGCCTGACAGCACAAGATGCTAAGGGTTGAGAGAAGAGGCACCGCTAAATATCAACATGCAATTGAAAGCTGATCTCATGACTTCTTATAATTTCATCAAGAGGTAGCACGTAGATTAGGGGAAAGGGGCTGACGATAGATCCTTAGAGAACCCTGGAGGGGAATATTGCAGGTAGGGAAAGAGGAAGGGTAGCCATTTGTGGAGCTGTAATAATGACACTTGGATTGGTAGAAATGGAATCAGGTAAACACAGCCCCATAGAGCTAACAATGGAGAAAAAGCAAAACAGGAGAATGGCATGACCTACCACAATTGTACACTGGCAATAATCTTTCAATGTTCCCTGATTTGGGGGAGGTGCCGGAGGACTGGAGAATTGCAAACATTACGCTCTTGTTCAAAAAGGTTGCAAAGATCTGCCCTGCAATTACAGATCGGTGGTGGGGAAACTTCTAGAAACAATTATTCAGGATAGAATTAATAATCACATCGAGAAATGTGGATTGATTCGGAAGAGTAAGCATGGATTTGTGAAAGAAAAATTGTGTCCAACTAACGAAGTTTTTTTGAAGAGGTAACAGAAATGGTTGATGAGGGCAAGGCCGTTGATGCGGTGTATATGGACTTCCAAAAGGTGTTCGATACAGTGCCACACAACAGACTTGAGAGGAAAATTATAGGTCATGGAATAAAAGGGACAGTAGCAACATGAATGGACAGTGTAGAACTTTAAAAGAACATTGACACATTGGTGGAGTGGGCAGATAGGTGGCTGAAGAAGTTCAATGTGGAGAAGTGTGAGGTGATACACTTAGATATGAGAACATGGAGAGACGGTATTTGGAGGATCAGACAGACCAGGGTGTATATGTATGTAAGTCATTAAAGGTGGCAGGACAGGTAGAGAGAGCTGTTTCTGAAGCATATAGTATTCTAGGCTTCATTAATAGGGGCACAGAGTACAAGAGCAAGGAGGTTATGATGGACTTATATGGGACACTGGTTAGACCTCAGCTGTAGTATTGTGTACAGTTCTGGGCACCACACTATAGGAAGAATGTGAATGCATTGGAGAGAGTACAGAAGAGGTTTACAAGCATGGTTCCAGGGGTGAGACACTTCAGTTATGAAGAAAGATTAGAGAAGATGGGGCTGTTTTGCTTAGAGAGGAGAAGGCTGAGAGGGGACTTGATAGCAAGTTTTCAAAAACATGAGAGGTCTGGACAAAGTAGATAGGGAGAAAGTGTTCCTGCTCGTAAACGGATCGAAAACCAGAGGGCACAGTTTTAAAGTGTTTTGCAAAAGAAACAAATGCGAGGTGAGAAAAAACTTTTTCACACGGCGAGTCGTTAGGTTTGGAATGCACTGCCTGGAAGTGTGGAGGAGGCAGGTTCAATTGAGGCATTGAAGAGGGCATTGGATGATCATTTAAATAGAAACAGTGTGCAGGGTTACGTGGAAAAGGCAGGAGATTGGCACTAAGTTAAAATGCTCAGAGCGCTGGTGTGGACACGATGGGCCGAATGGCCTCCTTCTACACTATAACAATTCTGTGAATTGTACACTGCAGAGTACAGTGCACCACGGTCATTGTGAACAAAACTTTATCAGCATTGCAAACAATTTAATTAATTGGATATATATAAAATCAGAGGGCACAGTTTTAAATATTGCCAGTGGTAGACCATTTTAATTTCTCTCCCTCACTAACAGAAAGATATTAAATGGATTTTATTTTCTGAAATTGGTCAGAGAAATGTATCACATTTTAGATAAAGGAAGAAATATTCACATTCTTTTTTCTCTATTGAACCTCTGCCTTCTTAGAACTCAGTGTTCTAATAAATGAAGTAGGTACCTGCAGCTTTAAAAAAAAAAATTGGATTTCAATTTGGCCCCTTCCCAGGAAAGGAACATATAATCCATAGGTTTGCCCAAGCAATTCAACAGCCTTTGCCCATTTAAAATTAGATTTTCTAAGCCTACCCTTTCATTTGGATGAGACATTAAACTGAGCTCGCTTCTCCTTGTACCATTTATTCAGATGGGTGTTGAAGATCCTGTGGCACTATTCAAAGAAGCCAAGAGTTCTCCTATTGTCTTGACCAACATTTATTCTCCCAACAGATATCAAAACAAAAAGTACAGATTAAGTGATCTTATATTTCACATTTGTTTGCGGGACACCAATGATACGGATAGCTGCAATTTTTTCCATAATAGTTATTGCATTTCAAATGCAATTCATTGTCAAGCAATTTGAGGCATTTCAACACAATGAGGAGCCATATATAGCAAACATACAAAAATGCAAAGAGTGAGATTGCATTAAAAGTAAGTTTTAAGTGCAAAGCTGGCTATGAGCAAACATTTACTGCATGTGCTAGATAAAATTGCTTTCAATACTTACTTTATCAAAGCCCATAGCACACAGTTTGTCTACCTTTCTAGTGTACTCGGGGCTAGGAACCGGTGCTCCAGCATACACGTGCGCCCAGAGTCGGGCCGTCTGTTTAAACATCTCTGGATTTTGCTTGTACTGCAGAAAGAACAGACTCCATAAGTACACTGCTCAAATAGAGGCTATAAGAAATTACATTAACTTTCTGTGATGAATTAATACTTTAAAAAAGACAATTTTAGAATCTGAATATGATGAATTAAATGTTGTAAAAATGTTTTAACATGTATAAAGGGGATTAGTAAAATTGAAGGTCTAGAGTGTGGCAGAGATCTGGGGCCAGGCATGCATCTCCTCAGCCTCTGAAAACACGGCTCAGTTTTTGAGGCAATAAGGGCAAGGGGAGAAAACAAAAGGAATCAGATCAGGATAAACAGAGTTACCAAAGAAACAATTACACAATTTGTTAACTACAAATTAACATTCAAGTCACTGCAGACTCATTACCTGACAATCCTAACATTCATTCTGATCATTAATTATAAATTCCTGGCAGGCTGGAGCTCTCCTCCATCTTTGTAATCTAAATTAATGAAAATTCCCCCTATCAAATAGTCTTTAAAAAAAAAAGAAACATGGCAAAAATGTAACACTTTTTGAGAACTGAAGACTGGAGATGACTTCACACAGCTTCCAAACTTAGTGACAGATTGATAGTCAACTTTTGGATGAGACATTAAACTGGGACAGCATTTGCCCTCTCAGGTTGGTGTATAAGATCCAATGGCACCATTACAAAGAAAAGCAGGAGTTCTCCCTGGTGTCCTGCCTGATATTTACCCCTCAACCAACAGCAATGAAAGAGATGGTCTGGTCATTTATTCCATTGACGTTTGTGGGATTTTGCTATGCTTTAATTGGCTGTCACCTTTCCTGCAAAACAGTGACTAAAACCAGTGAAGTACTTGCAAAGTGTAAAGTGCTTTGGGATGCCTGAAGATCATGAGAAGTGATATATAAGTGGAATTTCTTCCTTATTTGCCATCAGGTATTCACACCTATAAAGGAATGCATTTACAATGTTGTTATATCGGGAATCTGCCAGATCCACTATCATAGTCTCCTGTTTATGAAATCAATTTGCTTACTTTCACATGTCCTGTTGTTACACTGGCCTATAAGAAATTTCATGCCATCATTTTTTTCTTATTCTCTTCTATTAAAGACAAGCCATGTTCAGTATTCACAAGTGGAAATGGCCCTTTGGCAATCTGATTTGGCGATTCTCCAAATCAGAGTATGGTTGGGGAAGAGGTGGCAGGAAGGAGGGGTAAAAGAATAAACAAGAATTATGCTCAATTATGTCCTCACATCCACAATTTACTGAATGAGAGCTCTTGGATTCTGATCAGGAAGAAATATTGGTCAATTTCAACCCCCACCACTCCTTAACAATAAAGTCAACTGCAACAGCCCCCCTGCTTCCCTATGCTTTTAGCTCATCTCAGTCAGGTCAGGGATTTTCTTGTTCTGTACAGCTCAGTGTCACTTCGTAGGGCACATTTATCCAGGAATCAGAGAAACTACTATAAATAAATGTTACAATTATTTAAGGCAAAGAAAATAATTTCTGGATGCTACATTTTATTTCCATTTTCTTTTTATAAAGAATCACCAATCGCCCATTTTATCACAAAAAGATCAGTTAGAGTTTACATTGGCAAACAAACAAATTCATGACAACTTTAAGAATCAGCATAGAAATTTAATCTTGATCATAATTTTTTTCAGAATTTAAATAAAATTTAGACCAATAAATTATTGGTACAATAATTTCTCCTCTGCATCCAGACAAGGCCTCGTTTTTTTTAAATTAAACTTCATTCAAGACACATGTAAGTATGGCCACTTTGGTGAGGTAAATTAAACTTCTTTTCATGCAAACACTAGAGTCCATTAAAACATCAACTATTGAAATTAAGTATAAGCCAGTATCTCACATTAAGTTAATAATTGTGTATTAGTAGAGCTCAATGTCAGTTTGAACAATTGCAGGATTTGTCCTGCAGAGATTGCTTACAAAAGTAATGCTGAACTACAATTCAATGTTTAACAGGAGTCTCTTAATTTTTTTAAAAATAAAACTTGTCACTTCTTGGATAATTCCTGGGAAAGGACACCCTGTGATGTAGCACTGAATGGTACAGGTCAGGAAGATTCTCAGTTGCTCTGGTAACTGATCCCTCCCATTATTTGGGTTTATGGTCAATTTAAAAAGATCCAAGAATGTAGTCTTTCTGCATTGTTCTGGCTGCTGCCAAGCCTTTGCTAACCTGTTGTGCCACGACTGCATCTTGTGGGTCATCTGGTTCAGCTGCTGCCAGTAAGGCTTGTAATGATAATAAAACTGTTCTTAAAGTCATAGCAGCTGCCCTAAAAATAGAATTGAGCAAAGTCAGTCACTGAACAGAGTACAAAATTCCAGATAGTTCATGTTCAACAAATCCCCATTCTTGTACAACTCACCCCTGACAACTCCTGAACAATTCAATTTTTTTAATTGTGAGAAGCAAGAAAGCATCAAATAAAAGTGTTGTCAGGCTCCCTCCTAGTGGAGGATTACAGAGTACCAAAGGCAGATGCCTGGGAAGAGATCCTTTATCAACTGTGTTCAGGATATAGCACTCTAATGTGACCTAGAGTGAGGGAGAATGAACAGTGTTATTCAGACAATAACTTAATGCTGTTGCTGAGACACTGGTGGTTAAACAGAAAAATGTAAATTGTTGAAAACACATTTTGTTTGCACGACGGGTTATAAAATCTCATACTAGGTATCATTCATCTTTCAGATATCTGAACTCCCAGTTTCCTTTGAACATTGGTTTCTGCATGAGGATTGGGAAACAATAGTAACTTCACATTAAACAGGGATATTCAGGTCAGAATTTTGTAAAACCACATTAAAAAAATACAGGAAATTCTAGTGCGGCCAAACTATGGTAACTCCACTATATTCAATGCTGTCCCCATCTGACATTTTTAATGGTGCACAACTCTCAGCTATTAATCCAGCTCGTGGGTTTAAAATGAATATGGTTACTATAAAAGCTACAAGTTAGTTAGCAACTTTATACAAATTTTGAATACAACTTAATAAACATTTAGTTAATAGCCACTTAGTCCAAAGCAAAATCCAAAAAGGGCCTGATGAAAACGTGAAAGATCATATTCCCTTTAGCGTATTCTTAAAATTTTTCACTTGTGCACAAAGTGCTGGTCAGAAGATAATGAAGACAGAACAACGGGACAGTTTTAGTTTTGATCAGCACTTTAAGAAAAAATTTGGCAAAATATTTTTAAAAACAGTGTGCTAAACTTTAGGTCACACAACAACTAAAGGAAATGGAAGGAAAGGAATGGAATCCCCTATAATTAAATGCCAATTCAAACCATCTCCGAAATATCTCACAGGTCAAATTTCAACACAGCTGTTGTCTGTTGCAGCATAGCCAAATAGAGCGAAATTTACTCTACACAGCCCCAATATCCTAGCTCCAATCCCATACATTTCAAGTGTTCCACAACATTCTTTTCTGTTCCTTCTCCACTCCATTCGCCCCCACCCCTCTCCCCATCGTCACTATCGAAGTACAACTGAGTGATTCACAGCACCTACAGAAATGTGTAGTCAGCCCATTGTGTATATATTCAGCACTTGCGCCAATTCTATTCAAAAAGAAAACTGAAGATAGGCTATTAACAGGTGGCAAACAATCGTAGCCCTTAAAAATTGTCCAAATTCTGAATAGCAACAGGCCTGAAAATATCTGATTAAAAAAACTTCTGTGCTTCACTTGGTTAAGATAAAAAATGGCCTCTCCAGTGGCTGCAGATTTTTCCAGCGAATATCTGAGCAATGCAGTTATGTATCAATGCAGTTGTTATGAACTTCCCAAGTTCAATCCTGTCTCCGCTAGTTTACTGCAGGAGGCACATTTCACAAATTGAGAAAAGGGAAAATTATCCAGGGGTCCATTCCATTCTGAGGTGGGAGAAGAAAAGGGGGCTAGCAGATGCAAGAGTAATGGTAATGGGTGAAGCTTGCCAAGGAGAGAAAACAAAACATAGCAATTGAAAAAGAAATGTCGACAACCATTGGCAGATATCCAGGCAAAGATTTTCTTGAGTCATGAGAGCCATGTATCTGTTTTCTCTACCTGCGAACTCAAATTCTAGCTCCTTTCTTTGGATTTTGGACAATGAATTTATTAATTAATTAGTAATCTACACAATATATGGGACTACAAATCCGCAACAAGGCTTACACTTAACTGCCCTCTGAAGTGGCCTAACAAACCACTCAATTGTATCAAAACCGCTATGAAAATTACAACAGAAATAAAACCGGAGGAACCAAACATCAACCACCTGCGGACCAGATTCCGACACATCAAAGGCACATCCAGTAGTCGACCCTGCAAGGGCCCCCTCACTAACACCTTGGAACTTGTGCCAAAATTTGGGAGAGCTAACCCAGACTCGTCAACAAACTGTCTGGAACTCTCAGTCACAGCCAACATCCCAGACTCTGCCATCACCATCCCTAGTTATGTCCTGTTCCACCATCAGGACAGACTGACCAGAGGTGGCAGCACAGTGGTATACAATCAGGACAGAGTGGCCCTGGGAGTCCTCAGCAATTATTCCAAAGCTCATGAAGACTCATGGCATTAGATCAAGCATGGCCATGGAGATTTCCTTTTGATTGCACCTACGACCCTCCCTCAGCTGCTGCATCACCACTATTCCATGTCAAACATCTCTTGGAAGAAGCACTGATTGTAGCATGGGCACACAATGTACTCTGGATGGGGACTTCAAAGTCCACCACCAAGAGTGGCTTAGTAGCACAAGTACTAACTGAGCTGGCTGAGGCCCAAAGGACATGGTTGCCAACTGAGCCTGTGACAAATGGTGAGAGAAACAGCATAAGTGAAGGAACTTAGTTGACCACATCCTCAATCTACGTGGCGTAAATGCAATTATCCATGACAGTTTTGTTAGAAGTGACCACCACACAGTCCTTGATGACAAGTCCCTTCTTCACACTGACAATATCCTTCATCGTTTAGTGTGTTATTACCATATTGCTAAATGGAACAGATCTAGCAGCTCAAAGCTGGGCATCCATGAGGGAGGCATTACAGACCATCAGCAGCAGCTCAACTGTATTCCACCACAATCTGGAAATGGTTGGGTCAAGGACACAGGCCCGAGGAACTCCTGCAGCAGTGACCTATGGCTGAGATGATTGGCCTCCAAATATAACTACCATCTTCCTGTGGGCTAGGTATGACTCCAGCCAGTGAAGAGTTGTTCCCTGTTGACTCTCATTTACTTCAATTTTACTTGCCACATTGGGTCAAATGCTGCCTTGATGTCAAGGGCAGTCACATTCACCTCACCTCATGCAGCAGCATGTACCATCTACAAGATGCACTGCAACAATTTGCCAAGGTTCCTTTGATAGCATCTTCCAACCCCACGACCTTGAAGGGCAAGAGCATGGGGACACCACTACCTGCAAGCTCCCCTCCAAGCCACACACAGACTTGGAAATATAATCACCATTTCTTCACTGTTGGATCAAAATCCTGGAAATCCCTCTCCAACAGCACCGTGGGATTACTTTCACCACGAAGACTGCAACAGTTCAGGAAGGTAGCTCATTACCACCTTCTCAAGTGCAATTAGGGATGAATAATAAATGCTAGTCTTGCCAGCAGTTCCCACATTTCATAAATGAATGAAAAAAGTTGTCCTAAAAGTCTAAAAGGGAAGAATTAATATTAACTTCACAAATTAGGACACCCAGATCAAAAAATGCATAATAATATGAAGGCTTTAAAGCATTCAATCACATCTGCGAACCAAAACTTGCACCATGTTGTACCAGCACATTATGTTCATTTCCTACGTTACCTGATGTTGTGCCTGGATTATGGTTACAATCTCGAGTTGATATGTACCAAACTGTGGGCAGTTATATGCTATGGGCCCAGGCCTACTACAAGGAACAGATGTGAGACAGCCCATATTGATTTCATATATCCGTACAACTGGTTGAGAGAAACTTATCCCATCAGTTTAATAACATGCTAACAGAAGATAGAATATAGTGAATAGAATGTACAACACAACTTTAATTTCAAAACATAATCAGAAGGAATAGGTACTTACATTTTGATGTGTAAACTTATTCTGGATTTAAAAAAAACCAGCAACATGCAATTGAGGGGTACAACTGTGTCCAACTGTGCCCAACAAGCAAGCTACAGAATGGACAGTGAGGAGGACTACCCACATCTGATCAAGGCAGCAAGATTCAGCAAACCGATGATATCAAATTGCGATGAGGAGGAGTTGGTGGGGGGGTGGGCATGAGGTTTGGGCAGGATTGCAGGTGGAAAAATAATAGTGGTGGCAGAGAAAAATCTGACTACAGGGAAAAGGGCCGATGGGCAGAAAACACTTCAGTTAAGAAGATCAGTGTTCTTTCTGATGAACGAAAAGAGATCAGTACCTGTAGGGAATACATCAGGTACAGGGATTGCAGACTGAACTGAAATCTAATCAACCAGACCCACTGAACCCAGGGCACCTGTATTTGGCTGGAGATTACAGTACTATAGGCTATAGTTCACCAGCTGGCTGTCAACAAGAAAACATCTAAAGGGGCAGATTTTACAAAATATGAATTTATTTATTTTTTCCCGCTCTTCATTGTCCTTCCTCAGTGATGGCAGAAGGCAACAAAAAATTGAAGATAGTCAAAGAATCATAATGGTAGAGGAGGCCATTTGGTCCATCAAGTCCATGTTGGTTCTCTGTAGAGCAATCCAGCCAGTGCCATCCCTCCGCTCTATCCCTGTAGCCCTGCAAGTTTATTTCCCTCAAGTGCCCTTATAATTTCCATTACTCATCTTCCCTCTACCACCCTCATAGCGACAAGTTTCAAGTCATTACCACTCGCCACATAAAAAAATTCTTCCTCTCACCCCTCTGCATCTCTTGCCCAAAATCTTAAATTTGTGTCCACTAATCCTTGAACCATCAGCTAATGGGACAGCTTTTCTTTGTCTACCTATCTAAACCTGTCATAATCTTGTACACCTCTATCAAATCTACCCTTAATCTCCTTTGTTCCAAGGGGAGCAACTCCAGCTCCTCTAACTTAACCTTGTAGCCAAAATTGCTCATCCCTGGAACCATTCTGGTTAAATCACTTCTGCACCCTTGACATCCTTCCTCAAGGTGGTGACCAGAACCGGACACAATACCCTAGTTGCGGCCTAACAAGAGCTTTATAATCATTCAACATAACTTCCTTGCTTTTGTACTCAATACCTTTATTTATGAAGCCCAATATACCATATGCTTTGCTAACCACTCTCTCAATATATACCGCCACCTTCAAAGATCTATGCATATGAACTCCAAGGACCCACTGTCTGTGCACATGTTTGGAATGGTGCCATTTAGTCTATACTGCTTCCCCTTAATTGTTCTGTCAAAATGCATTACCTCACGCTTCCCTATTGAATTCCACCTGCCACTTGTCTGCCCATTCTGCTAGCCTACATCAATTGGTATCATCCTCACTGTTTGCCACACCTCAAAGTTTGATACCAAGAGCAAATTATGTGCTACTCTGTCAAATGCTTTCTTAAAATCCACATGGACAACATCCCATTCCCTTCATTGACCTTCTGTTACTTCATAGTACGGTTACAGCACAGGAAGCCATTCACCCGATTGTGTCCATACCAGGGCTCTGCAAGAGCAACTCACTCAGTCCCCCTTGCTCCAACTTTTCCCTATAGCCCTGCAAATTAAATTAGTCAAGCATGGTCTGCCTTTTATAAAATTGTACTGGTTCAGCTTAATTGACTCAAACCTCTCCAACAGCCTACTTTTTATTCCCCTTGTAATGCAGGATTTAAGCACAAAAATGCATGAAAATTCCAACACAATTCCACTGGCATCAACCCTATGAATACATTTGTGTAAAAGCACTATCTTAAAGAACTGAACATTACTTTTATACAATGAACGACCACTCAAGGCTACAAAACACAGAAAAATCATTGAGAGCTCAACTCCTTGTCTCGAATCAGCAGTGTTGCGGACTTGCTTGTTAAACAAAGGGAACTGGCATGTCTTGAGTTCAGCAGGAGTGCCAAATCATGATCCCAAACCTTTTTCCTTTAATCCCTGTCCCCAATTTTGACAAACTGGGCTTGGGCTTAGAAGTGGACTCAATGTGCAATGGAAAAACAAAGTTGAGAGCTGGTGCATTTGTTGTAATCCACTTGCTAGTTCCCCTTAACCATGTGAGCCAGATTACATTACCATCCAGGCCACCAACGATATCTTCAGGTTCTTGGGGCTCCTCAAATGCAGGGGGATTCAGTGTTACCCAGACTGACCTGCTGGGCCCCTTACAACTGGATGCCCACTCCAATTCCCCTTCACCTGGTCTCAAGGCCCCAACATAGGCCTCAGGCTGATTGCTGCAGCTCCTGCTTTAGCCCATTCCTCATGGCCTCTGGTTCTGTGCCGTCCAGCCTGCCAAAGGCACTGTTCCTTGTATCGGAGGGGGTCACAGGGGCCAAACAATTCCCCTGCCCAGCACTCTCCCCTGCCATTGCCACCTGTTGGCGGAGGCCCAGCCAACAGAACTTCCCAGTCGTCACAGGGAACGTCCCACAGAAAATTCCCGGCAGAAGGCGGAAGCCAGGACCCAGTACAATTCCCCCACTAAACCCTGATGATTATTTCTAAAACCTTACCCACCATTGCTGAGTAAATTGGGCCTATATTCTCTGGAGTTTAGAAAAATGAGGAGTAATTTCATTTGAAACATACAAGATTCTGAAGGGACTTCAGAGGCTAGAGACACAGATTGTGTCTTAACACGGGCACAGTCTCAGGATAACGGGTCGATCATTTAGGACCAAGATGAGGAGAAATTATTTCATCCAAAGGATTGTACGGTTAAATACGTTCAAGGCTGAGACAGGCAGCTTTTTGGTGTCTCAGGAAATCAAGGGATATGGGGAACTGGCAGGAAAGTGGAGTTGAAGCCTGAAATCGTACTGAATGGTGAAGCATGCTCAACGAGCCGTATGGTCTACTCCAGCTCCATTTCTTGTGTCTAACTAACCAGCCTGTTGTTACTAGGAATGTCCTTACACTCTATCTTGAATAAGGGCGTCACATTTGCCTCTCTCCAATCCTCTGGCACTGCCTCATTTCTTGAAAAGATGTCAGATGATGATATTTTGGGTCCTTCTCATCTTAATTATAGGGTGAGGCGGTGACATTGTAGTAACGTCACCAGACTAGTAATCCAGAGGTCCAGGCTAATAGTCTGGGGACACAGATTCAAATCCAACTAGGGCAGCTGATGGAATTTATATTCAGTTAATAAATCCAGAATTAAAAAGCTAGTCTCGGTAACAGTGCCTATGAAACCATTGTTGGTTGTCGTAAAACCCCACCTGGTTCACTAACGTACTTTAGGGAAGGAAATCTGCTGTCTGGCTGTCCAGAGAAGGTTCACTAGGTTGATCCTAGGGATGGAGGGATTTTCTTATGAGGAAAGGTTGAGTCGGTTGGGCCTGTACTCATTGGAGTTTAGAAGAATGAGAGGTGGCCTTATTGAAACATATAAGATTCTTAGGGGGCTTGACAGGGTAGATGCTGAGAGGTTGTCTCTCCTTGTGAGAGAGTCTAGGACCAGAGGACATGTTCTCAAAGGGGTGACCCACTTAAAACAGAGATGAGGAGGAATTTCTTCTCTCAGAGGGTGGTGAATCTGTGGAATTCTTTACCGCAGAGGGCTGTAGAGGCTGGGTGGTTAAGTACATTCAAGGCTGTGTAGACAGATTTATAATCAGTAAGGGAATCAAGAGTTATGTGGAAAAGGCAGGAAATTGGAGTTGAGGATTATCAGATCAGCCATGATCTCACTGAATGGCAGAACAGACTCGATGGGCCGGATGACCTACTTCTGCTCCTACGTCTTATGGTCTTATCTGGCCTATATGCGGCTCCAGACCCACAGCAATGTGGTTGATTCTTAAATACCCTCTGAAATAGCCTAGGAAGCCACTCAATTGCATCAAACCAATACAAAGTCTACAAAAAGAAATAGATCACCCAGCATGACCTAGGCACCGGAAACAACAACAGCAAACCCAGCCCTGTTGACCCTGCTAAGTCCTCCTTACAAACATCTGGGGTCTTGTGCCAAAATTAGGACAGCTGTCCCACAGGCTAGTGAAGCGGTAGCGTGACAGTCATCCTCATGGAATCATACCTTACAGACAATTCAGGGGAGGCGGTGGCAAAATGGTATTCTCACTGGACTGGTGATCCACAGACCCAGGGTAATGCTCTGAGGACCTGAGTTCAGCAAATGGTAGAATTTGAATTCAATAAAAAAAACTGAAATCAAAAGTCCAATGATGACCATGAAAGCATTGTCGATTGCCATAAAAATCCATCACTAATGTCCTTTGGGGAAGGAAATCCGCTGTTCTTACCTGGTCTGGCCTACATGTGACTCCAGACCCACAGCAATGTGGTTGGCTCTTAAATGCACTCTGAACGAGGGCAACTAGGGATGGGCAATAAATGCTGGCCTAGCCAACGACGCCCACATCCCATGAATGAATAAAAAATGTCCCAAACACCACCATCAATCAGTATGTCCTGTCCCACAAGATAGGATAGACTCACAAAAGATGACAGCACAGTGGTATTCAGTCAGGAGGGAGTTGCCCTGAGAGTTCTCAACATCAACTATGGAAACCATGAAATCTCATGGCATTAGGTCAAACTTGGGACAGGAAACCTCCTGCTGATTACCACCTACCAACACCCCACTCACCCCCCCAACCTCTGCTGATAAATCAGTACTCCTCCATGTTAAACACCACTTGGAGGAAGCACTGAGGGTGACTAGGGCACAGAATGTACTCTGGGCGGCAGACTTCAATGCCACTCACTCACTGGACTTCACTCATGAAGAGTGGTTCAGTAGCACCACCATCGGCTGAACTGGTACAGTCCTAATGGACACAGCCGCTAGACTGGTTCTGTGGCAGGTGGTGAAGGAACCAACGAGAGGAAAAAACTTACTTGATCTCATCCTCACCAACCTACTTGTCACAGATGTGTCTGTTCATTAACAGTCCTTGTGAAGACAAAGACCCACCTTCACATTGAGGATATCCTCCAACATGTTGTGTAGCACTACCACCATATTGGGATAAATTTCAAACAGATCTAGCAACTCAAAATTGGGCAGCCATGAGGTACATCAGCAGCAGCAGATTTGTATACAACCACAATCTATTACCTCATGGCCCAGCATATCACCCACTCTACTTTTACCATCAAGCCGGGGGATCAACTCTGGTTCAAAGACAAATGCAGGAGGACATGCCAGGAGAGGCATCAAGCATGCCTAAACATGAGGTGTAAACCTAGTGAAGCTACAACACAGGATTACTTGCAAGCCAAACAATGGAAGCAATATTCGATAGACAGAGCTAAGCAATCCCACAACCAACAGATCAGATCTAAGCTCTGCAGTCCTGCTGCATCCAGTTGTGAATGGTGGTGGAGAATTAAACAACTAACAGGAGAAGGCTCCACAAATATCCCCATCCTCAAATGATGGAGGAGCCCAGCACATCAGTGCAAAAGACAAGGCTGCCACATCTCCAACAATCTTCAGCCAGAAATGCTGACTGGATGATCCATCTCTGCCTCCTCCGGAGGTCCCCAGCATGACAGATGCCAGTCTTCAGCCAATTCAATTCACTCCACGTAATATCAAGAAACAGCTGAAGGCACTGGATATTGCAAAGGCTATGAGCCCTAACAACATTCCAGGCTTGTGCTCGAGAACTAGCTGCGCCCTTAGCCAAACTGTTCCAGTACAGCTACAACACTGGCATCTACCCAGCAATGTGGAAAATTGCCTAGGTGTGTCCTGTACACAACAAGCAGGAGAAATCCAAGCTGGCAAATTACCACCCCATTAGTCTACTCTCAATCATCAGCAAAGTGAGGGAGGAGGTTGTCGACAGTGCTATCAAGCGGCACTTAGCGATAACTTGCTCACTGATGCTCAGATTGTGTTCTGCCAGGGCCACTCAGCTCCTGACCTCATTACAGCCTTGGTCCAAACATGGACAAAAGAGCTGAACTGCAGAGATGAGGTGCAAGTAACTGCCCTTGACATCGAGACAGCATTTGACCAAGTGTGGCATCAAGGAGCCCTAGCAAAACTGGAGTCAATGGGAATCAGAGGCAAAACTCTCCACTGGTTGGTGTCATACCTGGCACAAAGGAAGATGGTTGTGGCTGTTGGAGGTCAACCATCTCAGTCCCAGGACATCACTGTAGGAGTTCCTCAACCTTATTCAGCTGCTTCATTAATGACCTTTCCTCCATTATACAGACAGAAGTGGGAACATTCGCTGATTGCATAATGTTCAGCACCATTCGCTGCAAGTCAGACTGAAGGAGTCCATTCGCATATGCAGCAAGACCTGGGCAACATTGAGGCTAGGGTTGACAAGTGGCAAGTAAATTTCACACCGCACAAGTGCCAGGCAATGACCATCCCCAACAATAGAGAATTCAACCATCTCTTGACATTCAATGGCATTACCATTGCTGAATCCCCCACTATTAACAAACCTGCGGGCTACCATTGACCAGAAACTGAACTGGACCAGCCATATAAATACTGTGACTACAAGAGCAGGTCAGCGGCTGAGAATTCTGTAGGGAGTAACTCACCTCCTGACTCCTCAAAGCCTATCCATCAACTACAAGGCACAAGTCAGGAGTGTGATGCAAAACTCTCCACTTGCCTGGATGAATGCAGCACCCACAACATTCAAGAAGCTTGACACCATCCAGGATAAAGCAACGTGCTTGATTGGCACGCCATCCCCTTCAACATCCACAGTGACAGCGGTGTACCATCTGCAAAATGCACAGCAGGAACTCACCAAAGCACCTTCCAAACCCATGACCTCTATGACGTGAAAGGACAAGGGCAGCAGCTGCAAGGGAACACCACCACCTCATGTTCTCCTCCAAGCCACACACCATCCTGATGTGGAACTATATCACCGTTCCTTCATTGTTGCTGGGTCAAAAGCCTGGAACTCCCTCCCTGATAGCACTATGGGTATACCTGCACCACATGGACTGCAGAAGTTCAAGAAGGCAGCTCACCACCTCCTTCTCAAGGAGGATTAGGAATGGGCAACAAAAATTCTGGCCTAGCCAGCAACACTCTGTCCTGTGAAAGAAGAAAAAAAAATGCCATTTATCATATTTTTTCCTTTGTCCATCTTGATTTCCTCTTTATTTCCCCTGTCAACTTAATGCATTTGGCCTGACTCTCGCTTGAAGAATTCAGATAAAAACACATTTGGAAGAGAAAATAAGTGAACTATATACTAAAAAGGACCACAGGAGAAAGAAAAATCTTATGCTGACTGGTTCCTTTAGGAACCATGTAACGTTCCTTTTCATGATTTCTACACAATTGCTACTTTCACCATTTGAGGTATTCAGGTCTGCACTTCATACGCCACACTTCTAAATGCTGAAAAATGCAAAAATGGTTAAATATTTAGGAAATTAGAAATACACTATTGCTTAATATACTGTATAGCCCTAAAATTGCATGATTTCTGTGAAGTACATTTCATAACTGCTTCAATTATTTCTCAGATTTAAAACACTCAAAGTTTTTGTACAATATAAAAATCACACTTAGTCAATCATAAAAGCTTTCAAACTTCAGATTATACTATAATGTTAAAAGTGATCAGCATTATAAAAGAGAATGTGGAATTCAGGCACCTACAGAAGCATGCTTCATTTTGATGCAAAATGGTTCAAACCCATGTTAAGTTGTAATATAAACATCGAGATATGATGCAGCCCAACCTAAGTTGTGGAAAGAGGTGCTGCGAAAGGGTAGTCTCACATTGCTTCAAATTGATACTGCATGGAATGCAATTTCTGTGTCATGACAAGCTGTTTTTAAAAAAGTATTCATGCTTTACAGCCTCTTGGACAATTTAAAAGTTTAGACAATGCAGGCATGAGTTTCTGGAAACACTTAAAATTTGTGATTACCAGTGAGGGGAATTCCATGCATACATGTAATGGTATAGGAGCAGAGCTCTCTGCTGGGCATCAGAGTTCCGCCCAAGCTATGAGAACTACTACATACTGCACCTACTAGTTTCAGATTGGCAGCTGGAACAAATTCTAACCAGTCAGAATAGCTAATCCGTCCACTTCTAGCAGGTTATGCATCAGCATAAACATCACAATAGAACAGAAAATCCAGGGACAGCAAAATTGATCTGCAGAATATTCTACACAAATATCGTGCATTTTGTTCTATGGAAGTACAGCAGTGACTACAGTACAACAAGCACAATAGAAAGTTATTGCAGCAACATTACATAAAGGACTGTAGTTGATTCAGAGAGATTTTTAATGCCAGAAGAGAAAGGGACAAAAATAGCAATGAAAAGCTATTTGGTTGTCAAGGCCTGAAAAAGATGCAGAGGAGCTACACTAGAATAATATCAGGAATAAAGGATGAGAGACTAGAGAATCTGGCATTGTTCTCCTTAGAGCAGAGAAGGTTAAAGAGACTTAACAAAATTGTTCAAAATTATGGAAGGTTTTGCTGAAGTAGGTAGGGAGAAAATGTTTCCACTGGTAGGAGGATTGGTAACCAGAAAACAGATATAACATAAATAGCAAAAAAAAAAAACCAGGGGTGCAAATAAGCAGAATTTTCTCTTAATAAATGCAGCCAGTTATTATGATCTGGAGTGTGCTACATGAAAAGATAATGAACAAAGATTCAATAGTAACTTTAAAAGGTTGTAGAGGAAAAAGCAGGGGGGTGGGACTAATTGAATAAGCTTTGTCAAAGAGTTGACACAGACAAGATGAACCCGATAGCCTCCACGTTGTTGAATAATTAGCCTTTGCGTTGTTGTATAATTCTATGAAGGGAAATCCTCAAAGACTACAATAAAAGTCAGTGCACTTTTTTAAAATATGAATGCCTTAAATGTGTAGCAGAATTTTTTTAGTGATATAATTGCATACTGTTCATCTGTAGTCAATCATACAAAGATTCAACTTAGAAAAATAATGTAACTCATTAAAGACTTAAAAACTAAAATACCGCAAGCTCTTGCTTAACTTTGTAGTTGTGTTGCTGAAAAGAGCAACTTTAAATGAAATAACGCTAAGCAAATCAGATTTTCCTATTACAACCAATGTAAAAGCTGAAGGGCCTCTCATCAGAAAAAAATTCATTAAAACATTATACCCTGTAAATGAAAATACTTTTATTCCTAAATTCCTACATTTGTAAATGAAATAACATGAAAATATGAAAGAAAAAATGCTAACTTTTTCTACTTACCCCTGGCTCACTGCCTCTCCCACTCTGATCCTCCTGGCCACCGCACCTCCCCCTTGCCACATTCTGCTCCCTGACCCTCCCCTCTCATCTGGTCACTGCTGAACCCTCTCTCACTCCAACCCTCCCTCTTGCCAAACCTCCTGCCACCCCACCTCACCCACTCGTCACTTCTCTCTTCCAACCACTTGCTGGAACATGAGCAGCGAAAGGCAAGAAGAGCAGCTTCGAGTTGCATGGTTCCAGAGGTAAGCTGCAAGCTGAAGAGGTGGCGAGAGGGAGGGCCAAGAGTGGGAGTGGCTGCTCCAAAATTGCACCAATTGGGTCATGCGACCCCACATCAGACCCAGGGTGAAACAACAAAACTCCTGATGCTAAACACAAATACTGGCCCCATTAATTACACAACATTGAAGTGGGTTGACTTAAAACAGAGCAACTCACAATGGGGACTTACTGTACAGTTCCATAAAATGGGGATCAAAAAAATCTCCCACTCTATACAGACTACTAACTAATAATCAAAAAAACGATAAGATTGCATGCAATACAAGAACAAAGGCAGAGGAACTTACCATTGATCTTTCAGGATATCCAAACAAATGGCTCCTGTTACTGAACTAATATTTGGATGCCAGATTTTTGTAATAAACCGAACCTGAAAGATAGAATCATTTTCCATTAAGGTTTAATAGAAAATGGGGAAACAAAAGCTGATTCCCACAAGCATCACAAATAATACAAAATAATTTTCTGAACACAACTGAGCTGAACCTAGCTAGACTAGTTAATATTGTTATGACCACAGTCAATGTTAATTGCTGCACAAACCAAATTCCAGAAGGAAACTTGGTTTACAGGCCATATCCTTTTTTTGTATTCTGAAAATGAGAAGAAGGTGTACTGATCTCAGCAGCAAGTAGTCCAGTAACACTTTTGGGATTTTAAAAATTAAAAGATTAAGAATAAAAGAAAACTTAAGTACACAAGATTACAGTTGCACAATTAAGGTTAGTCTTACAACACATTCCCCTAAAAAGACACTCTACTTGGTCAGACCCACAAGTAAACACCTTCCAGGCAACACTCCCTTACATAGAATTAACTATAAAAATCCAGTAATATTACCCAAGGCAAACTGCTGTAGCTTTAATGAAGCCATACCACATGACCCCTTTAAGTCTCTTCCACTCTACCATGGAAATCCAAGACTTTAGAACAGACTGCTTGTTGCAGCCCAAGAATTTTCTGGCTTGACTTTTTAGCTGATTCAAATTGCATCTTCTCCCAGCCTAGAGCTCCAGCTCACAGCTATAGCTACCCTATGCTCTCCATAGTAATTCTATAATACCTTTTTACCCCTTTCATCTCAAGTTCCATTGTTCTCACAATTCTTTGAAACTCCTTCCAAATATATTTTGTCTTTGCTTTCAGGTCAATAAAATATAATATGCCCAATCTGTTTACCTATGGAACATCTGCAAGATACAAATATGTTTTTGTCACCGCTCACTTCCCTTTGATCTTCAAATTCCCTTTGATATTCATCTTCAGCTACTTCATCAATGGCCTTCCTTCCATCACAAGGTCAGAAGTGGGGATGTTCGCTGATGATTGCACAATGTTCAGCACCATTCACGACTCCTCAGATGCTGAAGCAGTCCATGTCTAAATGCAGCAACACACGGACAATATCCAGACGTAGGCTGACAAGTGGCAAGTAATATTCGTGCCACACAAGCGCCAGGCAATGACCATCTCAAGAGAGAATCTAACCATCACCCTTTGATGTTCAATGGCATTACCATCACTGAATCCCCCACTTTCAACATCCTGGGGATTACCATTGACCAGAATTTGAACTGGACTCCAGTGGTTCAAGAAGACAGCTCACCGCCACCTTCTCAAGGGCAACTAGGGATGGGTAATAAATGTTGGCCCAGCCAGAAAAGACCACATCCCATGAATGAATTAAAAAAATGTTTTAAAAAAATGTTTTTAAATGTCAACTTATATAAAAAAGCATATGTTAAATCCAACTTATTCACTTGTGCCTCAAACCTAACACCTCTATCCTATTCATGTTTTAAACCTCCCAGACAACCTGTCTCCTACACACACATAGCCTTCTTCACAGAATAAAACAATGTTCTCCAAAAATATTCAGAAATAACCTCCATTTTTCACAAAATCCACTTTTTGCAAAGAAAAAGGTGCTACCTACAGTGTTTGCAATTATCAAAAATGATCCTAACAGTATGTCAAGTACAGTAAAAGCTTTGTTATCTGGCATGCTTGGGGAATGGGCGGTGCTGGTTAATCAAAATGCCAGTTAATGGGGAGTCACATTACTCTGGACACAAGACAAGTTGCGGCATATCTTTGTTTAGGCACAATGGCCAAAATTGATCAATTAATTTAATAGCTTCAATTTAAAACTTAAGAACAACTTTGCAGATTTACAGTCTTTTGTTATTATGTGTGTTTTTTAAAGGATGCATTAACTGAACACAAAGTGATCGGCTTTTGAAAAAATTTGAGCTGTCAGAAATTCCGGTTACTAGAGAATTCCAGTGGGTAGAGTGCCAGATAATACAAAATCTACTGTAATTCGTCTATATGCTAAGCCTTCTGATTATCAAAAAGTTTATGAAGTCCTCGAATAGTAATTATTTGTTCCGAGTGGGTGAAAATTCTTGTTACCCAAGGGTTATTTCACATTGTTAAATACAACAGACTACTTGATAAAGTTTTACACTCTACACCTGGTGACTCAACTTGCCTATGATACTCAAGTTAAAATGTCAAAAATTTATCATGTACCAACCGTTCTTTAGGCTTTCAGATTACCAAAAAAGCCTGGATTGTATTGGCACTTTGGGGGTAATGAACTCAAGATTCAAAATTCAAAGACGTTGGTCTGGATTTTCCCCACAGTCTTCAGAACCCCGATGTCAGGACCAAATGGGGGTCCTAAGCCCACACTTGGAGGCAGTGAGGAGGCAGTCAACAAATTGCCCACCTCTGCATTTGCCAGCAGGCTCCCAGTGGGCAACCCCACTGGGTGAGCAGGGCACAGCTGAGGCAGGTCACAGGCTGTGAGGGGACCTAAACATGAAAACATCCTTGCTGGTTGGCACAGAATACAGAAAATGAAGATTTCTGAAGCCAGTAGAGCGATTGTGATGGAGGGGGAACACACTGCAGGATTGAGGATTGGATGAGGCCACAATTGCAGTCCTTCATCCACACCGCACCGTCAGTGGGGCATGATGCCTTGGACTCCAATGTCCTGGAGGCCAGCACATGGAAGCCGCCTCCAAAGAGCTGGCAGTTCCTGCATATAGTAGGCAGTAGTTCCACCAGTGAGGAAAGTTCCAGCAATGCTGCAAGTTCAAACACCCTAATTAGCTTATATAATATAAAAACAAAATACTGCTGGAAATCTGAAATAAAAACAGAAAACTTTAATTAGCTGCTTGTCTCCTTGGAGCGGGGAGCAGGCAGCCAATTCTGTTACCAGTACGATCCTCAGCTCCCCGGTGGTAGCAATACATGGGGTTGCTGTCCCTGTTTTTCAGGCCTTACAATCCCCACCGTAGGGAACATTCAAACAGATGTTATCATAGTTGTTAAATCACACTGGTGATAAAAGGAATAATTTTTCAAAACAAAACTTATTGTGCTTGTATAGCAAGCATATATGAAAATAAATCACAACCCAAAAACCTTACTTCACTACTGATGCAGAATTTTCTTTTGCTTGTTACAAATTAGAGCAAAAATATAAATTCTTGACTGGTCAACTCAACAGCTTACGTAATCCTATTCAAATCCATTCAGCACTCAACTTTGCTTATGCCAAACTGGATATTTTAAGGCTGCTAAATCCCTTTTATTAAACTAAAAGATTTCACCAACTCAATAACATGATAGCAGCTGTCTGTATCTGTATCTGGCACAACTTACACATCTCTTAATCAGCTAGAGATATGGATTGTACACTTGCCATGTCAAAACCCTGATGTGTACCTCACAGTTGACTGTAAAGCTAATGGGAAGATGTACTGCATCTCTATTTCACAGATCCAAAAAAAAAACAACTGACAGGGTTGTGGGGAATCGTGAATTTGCAAATTACACCATCCTGGTTAACCTCAAAATATGCAGCAATATTTTTTTTAACCAAAAACTACTATCCTTGAGGATCACATGTTGATTTTTCTATCAGAACAAAGAGCAAAGAGAAATAATCCAAAATAACAAATTAGCAAGTTAGAGAAAACAAGGAATCTTAAAAGATATACCATTTATACTTATTTTGATATATACTCCCACAAACCGGGCACAAGGTCACTCAGTATCACTAGACAGAAAATTACTTCTCAAATTCAAAATTTGCAGACACTACTGCACCTGCCTATCAGGAGTTATTCTGGTCACCAAATACCACACACAAGGACTTGGAAAAGAATATAGGACATACAGAATACATGGTACAATGCTTGCACAAGATATGCAATAAAAGTTCTAACTATTTTCAACATACAAATGCACCTCCCAGCAACAAAAGCAGACTGAACTTCCATCCCTAAGATCACAACCACGTTTCTTAAATGTACTTGTACAATTTTCCATTACAAAAGCCCCGTAATTGGAATATGTCAAATTCCTCTCAATATGGTTTACATATTTTTATTGACATTGCAGCATGCCCTAAAACACCTTGCCATTGAGATAAACGACAGTAAGAGTGAATATGGAACAAAACAGAAGCATGTTTTTTTAAAAACTCGCTGAAACAAAATTATGCAACTTCACTAACAAGAAAAGGGTGAAATGCACTCCGGAAAAAGAAAAATAGAACGACGAGCATTTATATAGTGCCTTTCCTGACCTCAAGATGTCCAAAAGCACTTTACAATTAATGAAGTACAAGCGACAATCAATTTGCGCACTGTAAGAACTCTCAAACACCAATGAAATAAATAATCAAATAATCTGTTTTCCATTATTCTTTCACAGGACATGGGAATTGCTAGCAAGGCCAGCATATGTTGCCCATCCCTAAATGCCCTTGGCTTCATAGGACATTTCAGAAGGCAGTTAAGAGTTAATCACATTGCTGTGGGTCTAGAGTCACCTGTAGGACAGACCAGGTAAGAATGGCAGATTTTCTTTCCTAAAGTCATTTGTGAACCAGATGGGTTTTTACAACAATTGATGATAGTTATCATGGTTACCATTACTAATACTAGCTTGATACTCCAGGTTTATTACTGGAATTTAAATTCCACCAGCTGCCATGGTGGGATTTGAACCCACATCCCAGAGCACTAGACAGGGTCTCTGGATTATTAGTCCAGTGATATTACCACTATGTCACCATCTACCCCTTTTAGCGATATTGGTATGTTTGTGGGATTAATATTGGCCAAGACACTGAAAGAATGCCATAGCTCTTTGTCAAATAGTGGCACAAACCTTTTACATCCAACTGAGGGGCCAGACAGAGTTAGTGTCTGGTGTACCATCTCAGTTGAAAGCAGCACCCTCCAAAAAGAATGCAACACCTCTCAGTACTGAAATGAAGTGTCACTTTAATAAAGTATGCTTAAGTCTCAGCGTCAGACTTCAATCAATACACTGTTGACAAGAGGTGAGAATGCCACCACTGAGTCAAGGCTGACACCAAGGAGAAAAGAACACAACAAATGAGGCTTATAAGTTCATGAATAACTTTTTGCTAAAGAGAAAAAAAAAGGAAAAAAAAAAACTGTTTTGAAGACTTCTCTCAAAATTTAAAATAACTATGAATTCTATTTGAAGATGCAACAATAGTTCAAACATTGACAGTGTTTAACTGATAGCTACAATAGTTCAAAAGATAATATTTCATTAAAAGTTTAACTGCCAACAAGTATCAAGCTGCGAGTCACTCATTCCTAGTTCGAATACTGCTAGTAAATTTAACAGTCATTGCCTGCTATTTTATCCAGAAACACATGTATACAGACATGTCTCACCTTTGGAGGATTAAATGGATATGTTTCTGGAATTTTAATTTCTAGTTGATACCGCCCTCCTGCATAAATACAAAGCAGATACATTAGAAAGTCATTTAACAGAGTACCATTTTCATTTTGTGTTTGAAACATACACTACAATTAAAATACTGGAAATTGTACAAGTTTTTACACTGCAATGTCAAATTTAAGCTTCAGTTTTTCCAAATTTGAAATACTACTGGCCTGTGACCATAGAATCCTATGAACTTTATACAATATAATTTCCTCAAAGCAGTAAGTTAACACAGAAATCTAAGAAAAGCAAAGAACTAAAAACTGGCCACTGAACCTGCAACATACCTTCCTCCAAATAATCAATTAGCATCTTTGGGAAATATGGGGTGACCTAGCTATTAATTTCAAAGTTGAATCTGCTGTTAAGATAATTTTGAGACTAAACTTCATTCCTGCATCACAGCCCAGATGATTGTGAACAATAAACATGATCTGAATTTCTTTACAATGTTATTAAATTTAACATTGCAGACTTCACTCATGTATTACCTAAGTTTGTGTATGTACATGGACAAGGGTTGAAATATTCCACCCCAGCACCCCCACCTTCCCCACCAAGAGCTCTTTTTGAGGGCTACTTTGAATTTTTGGGCTATATTTTGGTTTTCGGGGGCTCCTTTTTTTCCCTTTTCACATGAGGCATTCAGGATACTATTCTTCCTTAGTTCCCATGGTATTTTCCCTCAAATTTGGATTCTAAATACAATTCCCAATTTACAATAATAAACTAAGATCAGATTCATCTCAAATTTCAACTATTTGATGGAATGAAAGAGAAACTGCAGGGCGAATTTAACCATCACCCTCATGTATTTTGAGCTCTGATTTGGTACAGGCAAGCGTGAAATTAATATTCATGTTGCAGGACTATAACTCATTGCAACATGGTCCCAAGCGACTAAAATGGTGATCCACACTTATTGACTGCATACCCTTTATGGTGTTACCATAGACTATCATAAATTTTAAATACAGTAACTTAACCCTTGTTTTTTTTAAAATCTTTTTAATTTAACATGAAAATTGTCATTTCAGCAATTATTCAACAGCAGAATCTATTTCTGTAGTTGCGTTATAAATGTTAATATAAAGATTACTACGGCAATGCAAAAATTCATGCTGGGATAATTTGTTTTGGTCTCATTTCAAGAATTGATTTAGCTTTCAGGATGTAATTTGGTTAATAAAACAATGCAAGTTCATGTTATTGCTTTTACTTGTACACATTGCTTCCATTGCTACTAAACATGCTGATACTGGACAATTTTATGATGAGTTCCATCACTAGCTATTGTGGCAGCATGCAGATTTTTCCCAGTAAATAGAACTTTTTCCATACAATGTCACATCAATGTATTACAAGTCCATTAACTTATGAAATCAGGCAATACCACTGCTGTCACCAAACAACTTTGATCTTAATTCTATTTAGTCTTGCGGAACAGTAGTCACCTTTATTTATTTATTCCCTATAGCACAGCTTGTAAATCAGAGTACAACAATAACTTGCATTTAAGTAACAGTTTTAACATAGCAAAGTACCCAAGGTGCGTCACAAAAACATTAACAAAACTTGACAAGTCACATAAGGATACGTTCAAGGAATATATTCGTTCAAGGAATGTTGGTATCACAGTGTTTTTAACTCATCCCCAATTGCTTACAAAGTGGTGGTGGAGTGTCACTTTCTTGAACACTATATCCATGAAGTGTAAGTACTCCCACAGTACTGTTCAGGAGGGTGCTCCATGACTTTGATCCAATAACAATGCAAGAACAGCAATATATTTCCAAGTCAGGATGGTGTATGACTCAGAGGGGAACTTGCAGGAGGGGTGTTCCCATCATCCTGTTGCTCTCGTCGTTTTAGGCAGAAGTCACGGATTTGGGAGATGCTTTTAGAAGCCTTGGCAAATCGCTGCAGTGCACCTTGTAGATTGTACACACCGCAGACATGGTTGCAAAGGGAGTGCCAATCAAGAGGGCTTTCGTCCTGGATTGCGCATAGTTTCTTGGGTATTGTTGGAGCAGTCTTCCAGACAAGTTGTGAGCATTCCATCACACTCTTCACATGTGCCTTGTAGATGGTGAAAGGTTTTGGAAAGTCAGAAGGTGAGTCATTCACCAGAGAATACCCAACATCTGACCCCCCTCTTGTAGCCACAGTATTTATGCCTGATCCAGTTAAGTTTATTACTGATGGTTATCCCTAGAATGTTTATGGTGAGGGGTTCGGTGATAGTAATCCCATTGAATCTCATGGGAAGATGGTTAGACTCTTGTTGGGAGATCACTGCCTACTCCTTGTGTGGCACAACTGTCACTTGACAATTATCATCCTAAGTCTGAATGTTGTCCAGGTGTTGCTGCATACAGGCATGGACTGCCTCAGTATTTGAGAAATTACAAATGAAACTGAACATTGTGCAGAGAACACCCCCACTCTAAACTTATAATGGCGGGAAGGGCATTGATGAGCAGCTGAAGACAGTTAGGCCTGCAACACTGCCCTGCAGCAATGTCCTGTGGCTTTGGTGATCAGCCTTCAACAACCACAACCATTTTCCTTTTCGACTCCAGCCAGTGAAGAGCTTACTCCCAATTGCCACTGACTTCAATTTTATGAGGGTTACTTGATGCCGCACTCAGTCAAAAGTTGTTTTGAGGTCAAGGGTAGTCACTCTCATCTGACCTCTGGGATTCGGCTCTACTGTTCATGTTTGGACCAAAACTGTAATGAGATTTGAAGCTGAGTGTTCCGAGTGGAACCCAAACTGAGCATCAGTGAGCAGGTGACTGGTAAGTGCTGCCGACAACACCTTCCACCACTTTACCGATGATTAAAAGTAGGTGGATAGGGCAGTAATTTGTTGGATTGGATTTATCCTGCTTTTTGTGGGTCTGACATACTCAGGTAATTTTCCACCTAGTAGCATAGATGCCAATGTTGTAGCTATATTAGAACAGCTTGGCTAGGGGGGCAGCTACTTCTGGCACACATGTTTTCAGTACTACAGTCCAAATGCTGTCGGAGCACATTGCCTTTGCTGTATCCAGTGCACTTAGCCGTTTCTTGATATCAGGTGAAGTAGAGTTGACTGAAGACTGGCTTCTCTGTTGGTGGGCACCTCAAGAGAAGGCAGAGAAAGATTCATCTATTTGACACTTCTTGCTAATGGTATTTGAAGTTGGCTCAGCCTTGTATTTTACACTCATGCTGGGCTCCACCATCAAGGATGAGAACATACATGGAACTTCCTCCTCCCATTAGTTATTTAACTGCCCAACCCCATCCACAACTGGATGTGACAGGACTGCACAGCTTTGCTCTGAGCAGTTTGTTGTAGGATCTCTTAAGCTCACTAGGTTAAGATACTTAATCAAAACTTGGTCAAAGAAGGTTTCAGACAGCATCTTAAAGAAAGAGCGAGCAAGCTACAGAATTTTAGGGAGAGAATCCCAGAACTTGGAACCTAGACAGTAGAAAGCATGGCCGCCACAGGTCGGGTCAAAAATGGAAGAACACAGAGTACTTCGAGGGCTGTACAGGATTACAGTGACAGGAGGGATAAGGCCATGGAGGAAGTTTAACACAAGGGTAATAATTATAAATTTGAGGAATTGTTAGACTGGACAGCAACGTAAATCAGCAAGCAAAGAGGTACGAAGCACATAAGAGTTTGTGCAACATACATTTGGGGAAGGTGGTGGCTTAGTGATTTTGTCACTGGACTAGTGACAAAACCACTGGGGACCCGGGTTCGAATTCCACCAGGGCAAATGGTGAAATGTGAATTCAATGAAAATCTGGAATTAAAAGTCTAACAATGACAACAAAACCATTGTTGATCGTCATAAGAACCCATCTGGTTCACCGATGTCCTTTAGGGAAAGAAATCTGCTGTCCTTAGCTGGTCTGCCTACATGTGGCTCCAGATCCAGAGCAATGTGCTTGACTTTGAAATGACCAAGCAAGCCACTCAGTTGTATCAAACTGCCAAAAAGTCTAGAAGAAATGGAACCAGATGGACACCCGGCATCGACCTAGGCACCGGAAACGACAACGGCAAACTCAGCCCTATCAACCCTGCAAAGCCCTCCTTACTAACATCTGGGGGCTAATGCCAAAATCGGGAGAGCTGTCTCACAGATTAGTCAAGTGACAGTCTTACATAGTCATACTCACGGAATCATACCCTACAATGTCCCAGGCACCATCATCACTATCCTTGGGCATGTCCTGTCCCACTAGCAGGACAAACCCAGCAGAGGTGGCGACACAGTGGCATATAGTCAGAAGGGAGTTGCCCTGAGAGTCCTCAACATCGACTCCAGACCCCATGAAATCTCTCTACATCAGATCAAACATGGACAAGAAAACCTCCTACTGATTACCACGTACCGCTAGCACCCCCCAATCAGCTGATGAACCAATACTCCTCCATGTTGAACACCACTTGAAGGAAATACTGCAGGTGGGGAACTTCAATGCCCATCACTGAGAATGGCTCGGTAGCACCACTACAGACTAAGCCCTAAAGGACATAGCTGCCAGACCGGGTCTGCAGCAGGTGGTGAGGGAACTAACAAGGGGAAAAAACATACTTGACCTCATCCTCCAACCTGCCTGCCGCAGAGGCAACTGTCCATGACAGTATCACTGGTGTGACCAATGCATAGTCCTTGCGGAGATGAAGTCCCATCTTCACATTGAGGATACCCTGCATCGCGTTGTGTGGGGCTACCACTATGATAAATAGGATAGATTTCAAACAGATCCACCAACTCAAGACTGGGTAACCATTAGGTGCTGTGGGCCATAAGCATCAGCAGCGACAGAATTGTACTCAACCACAATCTGTAACCTCATGGCCTGGCATTTCCCCACTCTACCTTTACCATCTAGCCAGGGAATCAACCTTGGTTCAATGAAGAATGCAGGAGGGCATGCCAAAAGTAGCACACCAGGCATACCTAAAAATGAGGTTTCAACCTGGTGAAGCTACAACACAGCACTATTTGCATGCCAAACGGCATAAGCAGCAAGTGATAGAGCTAAGCAATTCACAACCAAAGGATCGGATCTAAGCTTTGAAAGGTGGTGCACAATTAAACAACTCAGTGGGGGAGGATGCTCCACAAATATCCCCATCCTTAATGATGGGAGAGCCCAGCACATCAGTGCAAAAGATAAGGCTGAAGCATTTGCAACAATCTTCAGCCAGAAGTGCCTCCGGAGGTCCCCAGCATCATGGATGCCAGTCTTCAGCCAATTTGATTCACTCCACGTGATATTAAGAAACCGCCGAAGGCACTGGATACTGCAAAGGATAAGGGCCCTAACAATATTCTAACAATAGTACTGAAGGCTTATGCTTCACAACTTGCCGTGCCACTAGCCAAGCTGTCCCAGTACAGCTACAACACTGGCATCTACCCAGCAATGTGGAAAATTGCCCAGGCATATCCTGTACACAAAATGCAAGACAAATCCGACCTGGGCTAATTACCACCACATCAGTCTACTCTCTATCATCAGTAAAGTGATGGAAGGGGTCATCAATAGTGCTATCAAGCGGCACTTGTTTAGCAATAACCTGCTCACTGATGCTCAGTTTGGGTTCCACCAGGGCTCTTGACTTCATTACAGCCTTAGTTCAAACATGGACGAAAGAGCTGAACTCCAGAGGTGAGGTGAGAGTGACTGCCCTTGACACCAAGGCAGAGTTTGACAGTGCGTGGCGTCAAAGAGCCCTGGCAAGACGGGGGTTAATGGGAATCGGGAGGAACACTCTCCGCTGGTTGGAGTCATACCTAACACAAAGGATGGTTGTGGTTGCTGGAGGTTCAATCATCTCAGTTTCAGGGCATCACAGCAGGAGTTCCTCAGGGTAGTGTCCTGGCCCAACCATCTTCAGCTGCTTCATCAATGACCTTCTTTCCATCATAAGGTCAGAAGTGAGGATGTTCACTGACGATTGCACAATGTCCAGCACCATTTGCGATTCCACAGATAATGAAGCAGTCCATGTACAAATGCAGCAAAACCTGGACAATATCTAGGCTTGGGCTGAGAAGTAGAAAGTAACAGCGCCACACAAGTGGAAGGCAATGACCATCTCCAACAAGAGGGGATCTAACCTTCACCCCTTGACATTCAATGGCATTACCATCACTGAAACCCTCACTATCAACATCCTGGGGGGGTGGGGGGGGGTTTAACCATTGACCAGAAACTGAACTGGACCAGCCATATAAATACTGTGGCTACAAGAGCAGGTCAGAGACTAGGAATCCTGCTGCGAGTAACTCACCTCCTGACTCCCAAAGTCTGTCCACCATCTACAAGGCACAAGTCAGGAGTGTGACGCAATACTCTTCACTTGCCTGGGTGAGTGCAGCTCCAGCAACACTCAAGAAGCTTGACATTCAAGACAAAGCAGCCCGCTTGATCGGCACCCCACCCACATTCACTCCATCCACCACTGACACACAGAGGCAGCAGTGTGCATCATCAACAAGATGCACTGCAGGAACTCACCAAACCTCCTTAGACAGCACCTTCCAAACCCACGAGCACTACCATCTAGAAGGAGAAGGGCAGCAGACACATGGGAACACCACCACCTGCAGGTTTCCCTCCAAGCCACTTACTATCTTAACTTGGAAATATATCACCGTTCCTTCACTGTCGCTGGGTCAAAATTCTGGGACTCCCTCCCTAACAGCACTGTACTCTACAACGACTGCAGCAGTTCAAGAAGGCAGCTCACCACCACCTTCTTAAGGGCAATTAGGGGATGGGTAATAAATGCTGGCCTAGCCAGCAATGAATAATGAATAAAAAAAACATTTATTTCCTTTACCAATGCACTTAGTTTTCCTCGCTTAACTTTAATTAAAGCAGAGGATAAACAGCAAATTAGTAGGCAGGATAAACTTAACTGGAAGTAATTATTTGACATTAAACAGCATTTGAAGTGGGATTCATGGAGATTTTAGAGCTCTACAGTAGGCGAACCTCAGGACTTGTGAGCACTACAGAGGTGGTCCTGAAGTTTGGCTCACTGCAGGAGGGATCCTCGGGTTTATCATTTGGGTGGGAAAAGGAAGATCCTTGAATCTGCAGCATGAGGGAAAGGAAGGTTTTAAAGGTAAATCTGGATGATATCTCTCCATAAGCAATGAACTAAATGCTTTTTTGGATTGAATATAAACATTTTCAGTCATGACTGTTAAAGTTGCTAAGTATTTTATCTACTATCTATCTTTTATCTATTAATTCATAAAAGTATAAAGATATCAAATACACCACTTTTCATGTCAAAGGATTTCTTCAAACATTCAAAAGTTCATGCTTCAATGCTATTTTCACGAGTGCTTTGAAGAGAAGATGGCATCACTCTGGTGAAAGAACTTGTAAAGAAGTCCTTTAGGGTGCATTTAGGCTGCAACAACATCAGTGACAAGCAATTTTTCTTTGCACTGACACAACTTTTAATGCAAGTGAACCCAGTGCCTGAGCCTGACCTGATGCCTGAATGAAGCAGAATGAGATTTCTTGGAGAACTGTATCACTCTGCCTTAGAGGTAGTTTAGATTATACTCTTGACGGTTAGCTTTTGCACAAAGCAGCTTTGGCTTTGCATAAATGTTCGCCAGAAGTTGCCTCAAGTCTTCTACTCAGGGGCAGTGAAACAAGTCTTTTTATTTTTTAAAAAGAGTTAAGTATTCAAAATTCTATTTTTTAATGGGCCAATCAAAAAGGTATAATGCCAGGAAACAAAAACAAAAGTTGTGACAGATACAAAATACACAGCAGTGTACATTTAAAATGTCATTAGGAAATCTCCTGTAGATTTGCTAATGAAAAGTCGGATGATATGGCGTTCAGAAATGAACTGATCTGTTATTCTGTTGCGAAAGTGAAAAGCTGTATACCTTGAGACGACTTTGAGACTATAAAGTCTAAGTGTTTTTAATTGAACAACAGTCGGGTTTAAAGTTTGAATGATGTTCACGTAACAAGTCAGAACTCAAGCTTTCTTTCACTTTTTCCAAACAAATGTGATTAGTAAACTCCAACAGAATTGTGACATGCTAAAGCCTATCAGTTGAGGTATTTCCAGCTATTATGGTTTTCTCTGTATATATTAAAACTTACTGCCTTTATTTTTTTAAAATTCTTTTTGATACAGAAGTTTAAGTATGACACAAATCATGATGAACAGGAAAAATATGTTAAAATGCAACACTTGGCATGTTATAGAAACAATGCTGACATGAAGATGTGTTTTATGCCAAACAATGATTTTCATACACTGGCTGAAAACCTGAAAAACAGCCTTTTTAAAAAACAGACTAAAGTGACTGAACTCTCAGTCCAAGACAGCCAACCCTAATTTGAATTACTATACATTCCACATTCCAATTAATTGGAGTGGTGTCAATCTGTCTAAAAAAACCAAACACAATGACTTCAGGGGAGTGTGAAACTCCTGTCTCATTAGCAAGGCATCAATAACAGTCACCTGTTGTTGTCTAGCGCACTGACCTCTAACTCGCGGAGGCTGAGAGTCAACTCGCAGACACTTCGTCCTACCTCTCCCTGGACCATGACCCCACCACTGAACATCAAGCCATTGTTTCCAGGACTGTCACTGACCTCATCTCCTCTGGAGATCTTCCTCCCACAGCTTCCAACCTGATAGTTGCCCAACCTCGGACGGCCCGCTTCTACGTCCTACCCAAAATCCACAAACAGAACTGTCCCAGCAGACCGATCGTGTCAGCCTGTTCCTGCCCCATGGAACTCATTTCTTGTTATCTTGACTCCCTTCTCTCTCCCCTTGTCCAGTCCCTTCCCACCTACATCCGTGATTCCTCTGACACCTTACGTCACATCAACAATTTCCAGTTCCCTGGCCCCAACTGCTTCCTCTTCACCATGGACGTCCAATCCCTCTACACCTCCATCCCCCACCGGGATGGTCTGAGGGCCCTTAGCTTCTTCCTTGAACAGAGGCCCCAACAATCCCCATCCACCACTACTCTCCTCCGTCTAGCTGAACTTGTTCTCACACTGAACAATTTCTCCTTTAATTCCTCTCACTTCCTCCAAAGAAAAGGTGTGGCTATAGGTACCCGCATGGGCCCCAGCTATGCCTGTCTCTTTATGGGGTATGTGGAACATTCCTTGTTCCAGTCCTACTCTGGCCCCCTCCCACAACTCTTTCTCCGGTACATCGATGATTACTTCGGTGCTGCTTCATGCTCTCATCGGGACCTGGAAAAATTTATTGATTTTGCTTCCAATCTCCACCCCTCCATCATTTTCACATGGTCCATCTCTGACACTTCCCTTCCCTTCCTTGACCTCTCTGTTCAATTTCTGGTGATAGACTGTCTACCAATATCCATTACAAGCCTACCGACTCCCGCAGCTACCTCGACTACAGCTCCTCACACCCCGCTTCCTGTAAGGACTTCTTCCCATTCTCTCAGTTCCTTCGCCTCCGTCGCATCTGTTCTGATGATGCTACCTTCAAAAACAGTTCCTCTGACGTCCTCCTTCTTCCTTAACCGAGGTTTTCCACCCACGGTGGTTGACAGGGCCCTCAACAGTGTCCGGCCCATCTCCCGCGCATCCGCCCTCACGCCTTCTCCTCCCTCCCAGAAACATGATAGGGTCCCCCTTGTCCTCACTTATCACCCCACCAGCCTCCGCATTCAAAGGATCATCCTCCGCCATTTCCGCCAACTCCAGCATGATGCCACCACCAACACATCTTCCCTTCACCCCCCCTGGCGGCATTCCGCAGGGATCGTTCCCTCCGGGACACCCTGGTCCACTCCTCCATCACCCCCTACTCCTCAACCCCCACCTATGGAACCTCCCCATGCCCACGCAAAAGATGCAACACCTGCCCCTTCACTTCCTCTCTCCTCATTGTCCAAGGGCCCAAACACTCCTTTCAAGTGAAGCAGCATTTCACTTGCATTTCCCCTAACTTAGTCTACTGCATTCGTTGCTCCCAATGCGGTCTCCTCTACATTGGAGAGACCAAACGTAAACTGGGCGACCGCTTTGCTGTACACCTGCGGTCTGTCCGCAAGAAAGACCCAAACCTCCCTGTCGCTTGCCATTTTAACACACCACCCTGCTCTCTTGCCCACATGTCTGTCCTTGGCTTGCTGCATTGTTCCAGTGAAGCCCAACGCAAACTGGAGGAACAGCACCTCATCTTCCGACTAGGCACTTTACAGCCTTCCGGACTGAATATTGAATTCAACAACTTTAGATCTTGAACTCCCTCCTCCATCCCCACTCCCTTTCCGTTTCTTCCCCCTCCCTTTTGTTTTTTCCAATAATTTATATAGATTTTTCTTTTCCCACCTATTTCCATTATTTTTAAATCTATACCTTTAATGCCCTGTTAGTCTTTCCACCCCACCCCCACTCGAGCTGTACCTTGAGTGTCCTGCCATCCATTCTTAATTAGCACATTTGTTTAGATAATATCACCACCTTCAACACCTCTTTGTTCCTTTGTCTGTGACATCTTTTGATTATCTGCTCCTATCACTGCTTGCTTGTCCCTACAACCACCCCCCACCCCACTTCTCTCCACCCCCCCCACCCCCCAACCTTAAACCAGCTTATATTTCACCCCTCTCCTAATATTACTCAGTTCTGTTGAAGGGTCATGAGGACTCGAAAGATCAACTCTTTTCTTCTCCGCCGATGCTGCCAGACCTGCTGAGTTTTTCCAGGTAATTCTGTTTTTGTTTTGGATTTCCAGCATCCGCAGTTTTTTGTTTTTATACCTGAGGTATTCAACTATTGGAGATGGGCCATTAAGACTAATCGCATGGACAATAGGACTCTGGCTAAGTTAACTTCCAGACATAAGCAAATCAAATCACCTTTAGAATACACAATGTCATTTTTAAAATCCCCCTAGCAGTTGGAGAAGGAAGGTCATATGACAAGCCAGCCCTTTGTATGCTCTAAGCACGTTTTCTCAGCAGACCTGAGAACAAACAACTTAGGGAGACCTTAGAGGGGCTCCTCCTTTCTTTTCTCCAACCCACCTCATTAGCTTTGAGCCTAGTTTGCTGAGAGTGATCACCCAAGGACACCCTGTTGCAGACAGATTTCTTAAAAGAATCCAACACAGCACAACCTACTCAATTACCTACATACTAAAATCGGAAGTATCAAGACCATCAAATTCAGCCAGAGGTCAGCCAAGTCACCAAACTACAGACTGTATACTCTTACTTTCTTATATGGACTCTAATTTGGCCAATCTATCCTTCCCCACTCTGTAATCTGCATTTGTGTCTGTGTGAACTTCAACTATGTGCACGCATGAAAGTCAGTGCATATTTTATTTACTTAGATCGGTTTAAGGATAATAAAACCTCTGTTTGTTAACATAGAGACTAGGAGAAGGAGTAGGCCATTCGACCCCTTGAGCCTGCTCCGCCATTCATTATGATCATGGCTGATCATCCAACTCAATAGCCTGCTCCTGCTTTCTCCCCATACCCTTTGATCCCTTTCGCCCCAAGAGCTATATCCAACTCCTTCTTGAAAACCTACAATGTTTTGGTCTCAACTACTTTCTGTGGTAACGAATTCCACAAGCTCACCACTCTCTGGATGAAGAAATTTCTCCTCATCTCAGTCCTAAATGGTCTACCCCATATCCTCAGACTGTGACCCCTGGTTCTGGACTCCCCCACCAAGGAAGAACATCCTTCCTGCATCTACCCTGTCTAGTCCTGTTAGAATTTTATAGATTTCTATGAGATCCCCCCCTCATTCTTCTGAACCCCAGCGAATATAATCCTAATCGACTCAATCTCTCCTCATATGTCAGTCCCGCCATCCCAGGAATCAGTCGGGTAAACCTTCGCTGCACTCCCTCTATAGCAAGTACATCCTTCCTCAGATAAGGAGACCAAAACGCACACAATATTCCAGGTGTGGTCTCACCAAGGCCCTGTACAATTGCAGCAAGACATCCCTGTTCCTGTACTCGAATCCTCTGGCTTATGAAGGCCAACATACCATTTGCCTTCTTTACCACCTGCTGCACCTGCATGCTTACCTTCAGCGACTGGTGTACAAGGACACCCAGGTCTCGTTGCACGTTCCCCTCTCTCAATTTATAGCCATTCAGATAATAATCTGCCTTCCTGTTTTTGCTACCAAAATGGATAACCTCACATTTATCCACATTATACTGCATCTGCCATGCATTTGCCCACTCACTCAGCTTGTCCAAATCCAATTGTTAAACTGAAGAAAACCTGTACCTATTGGTTCTTTTATGATGACAGCACGTAAAGAGTTGAGTGCTCACTGAATTGGAAAGTATACCAATTTTTTTTTAAAAACTGTCAAATGAGGAGAGGGCAAAGACAATTTGACCCGTCCTCCCCTGGTTGTAACAATGCTTAGGAATTTATTTCACAATTGGCATACATTAACAAGCACAACTCCTCTAATAACGTGTAACAGCAGCACAAAAAGATATGAGATTGCATCTGCTGATTCCCCAGGTGGTCAATTTCCCAATCTTAGCTGTGTCCTTTTGAAATGTAAATCAGGCAAAACACCAATCAGAAGACACCTATAAGAAAGCTATTACATGTCACCCATAGAAATGCACTGTGGTTGGATAAAGAGTTGCAAGGATGGAAGCAAGTCTCCACCTCACTCTCTGTTATGAAAACCACATTACACAGGGAGGTAAAAAGGAAAAAGAAACAAATTATGTTTAGGAGATTCAAAAAAGTTGAATCTTCATTTGTATATTCTAGTAGTATTTTGCTGCCTTGTAATAACTTGCTCATGTATGAATTTCCCATGGCAGTTGTATAAGTTACAGCTACTGCAGCAGTTCTATGCCCTATAGTACAAGAATGAGTTATTCTATAAGATCGTGATTAACAGGGTCCTTCAACTCACTTGCTCCATATTCCTGGGCATCTTGACAAACATCTATAGAACCAGTTTTGAAAATTGCAATTGATCCAGCATCCACAGCCTTTATGAAACTATTTCCATTACCCTTTAGCAAAAAAATGTTTTGTGCTTTCACTCGAGTGGCCTAGTGCTAATTTTAAGAAAATGCCCCCTGTTCTGGATTTCCCCCCACAGAGGAAATACTTTGTGTGCCTATTGTATCCAATCCCTTTAAACACCTCAATTAGATCGCTCAACTGTCTAAGCTCAAGGGAATACAAACCAAGTTTATATAACCTGTCCTCATAATTTAACCCTTTAAGACCTAACATCATTCTGCTGAATCGGTAACCTCCAAGGACAATATAACTTCCTTGAAGTGCAGTGCCCAAAATTAATCGCAACACAACAGATGAGGTCTGATCAGGGTTCTGCCTAACTGAAGCATCACTTCCTTACTTTTGTATTCTAAGCCACTTGAGATAAAGTTCAAAATTCCATTAGCCCTTGATTTTTTTCTAAGCTGCATCTGTGCACCTGAACCCCTAAATCACTTTGCTCCTCTGTAGCTTCTAGTCTCTCACCATTAAGAAAATATTCCAATTTGTATTTTTTGATACAAAGTGGATGAGCTCACACTTCTTGACACTAAACTCTATCTGCCACAGCTCTGCAAACTTGGATAAACAACTCTCTATTCCTTCATCCAACAGTGTGGTGAAGAGCCGAGGCCCCAACACAGACCTCTGTGGAACCTGAACCATTACCTGTCAACTGGAGAACATTCCCTTTGCCCTGACGCATTGTCCCCAAACTAAATATTGACCCACATCACAAAATTATTTCAAGTTGATAGGCTGTGACTAGTGGAGTGCTGTGAGGATCAGTGCTGGGACCTCATTTATTTACAATCTATATTAATGACTAACAAAAAGACAGAGGGACACTGGGCCAAATGTAATATTTCCAAGTTTGCTGACAACACAAAACTAGGTGGGAACGAGTGGTGAGGAGGACGTTAAGAGGCTTCAAAGTAATTCACACAAGTTGAAGAGTAGGCAACTATATGGCAGATGCCGTATAACTTTGATAAGTGTGAAGTTATCCACTTTGATAGGAAAAACAGAACAGCAAAGTATTATTTAAATGATGACAGATTGGGAATTGTTGATATACAAAGGGACCTGGGTGTCCTTAGAACCATAGAAAAGTTATAGCACAGAAGGAGGCCATTTGGCCCATCTTGTCCATACCAGTCCTTGTACACCAGTCACTGAAAGAAAGCAAGCATGCAGATGCAGCAAGCAGTTAAAAAGGCAAATGGCATGTTGGCCTTCATTGCAAGGGTTTTTGAGTACAGGAGCAAGGGTACCTTACTGCAGCTGCACCAGGCCTTGGAGAGACCACAGCTGGAGTAGTGTGCACAGTTTTGGTCTCCTTACCTAAGAAAGGATATACTTGCTATAGAGGGATTGCAGTGAAGGCTCACCAGACTGATTCCTGGGATGGCAGGATTGTCGTAAGGGTTGAGATTGGGTCAACTTGGCCTGTATTCACTGAAATTTAGAAGAACAAGAGGGGATCCCATTGATACGTATAAAATTCCGACAGGGCTGGACAGGCCGGATGTAGGGATGACGTTTCCTCTGGCTGGGGGGTCTAGAACATGGGGTTGCAATCTCAGGATAGGGGGTAGGCCATTTAGGACTGAGATGAAGATAAGTTTCTTCACTTGGAGGGTGATGAACCTGTGGAATTCTCTGCCACAGAAAATTGTGGAGGCCAAGTCACTAAATATATTTAAGAAAGAAACATAGATTTCTAGACTCTAAAGGCATCAAGGGGTCTGGGGACAGCACAGGAGTATGACGCTGAGATAGAGAATCAGCTATAATCATATTGAATGAAGAAGCAGGCTCCAAGGACTGAATGATCTACTCCTGCTCCTATTTTCTATGTTTGCTGATGATGCAATGCTAGGTGGGAATGCCAGCTTTGAGGGGGACACAAAGACTGCAAAGAGAAGTAAACAAGTTACATGAGTGGGTAGCAGATGGAGTATGAGGGGAAGTGAGAGGTTGTTCACTTTGGTCATAAGAATGGAAAAGCAGAATATTTTTTAAAAAGCCATGAAGCTTGTAAATGTTCATTTTCAGAGGGACTTGGGTTTACTCCTAAAAGAATGTTTGCATGCTGGCACAGTAAGCAATTAAGGCAGCAAATGGCATGTTAACCTTTGTTGCTAGGGAACTGGAAGACAAGAATAAACAAGACTTGCTACAATATTTCAGGGCTTTGGTGAGACCACACCTGGAATACTGTATGTAGTTTGGGTCTCCATATTTAAGGAAGGATAGATTTACTTACACTGGAGGTAGTACAGTGAAGTTTCACTAGATTGGTCCCTGGGTTGAGAGGGATGTCCTATTGTGAGAGGCTAAGTAAAGTGGGTCCACATCCTCTGGAGTTTAGAAGAATGAGAGGTGATCTCATTGAAACATACAAGATTCCGAAGGGGCTTGACTGGGTAGACATAGAAAACCTTGTGTGGGTTGAGTGTACAGTACTGTAGTGCATTCACTGGTCCTTCAAACCATGTTGCAGTTTATAAGCAAGCTTTGCTTTCCAAGTTGTAAATACTTTGAAAATTGCCATGGTGCATGATTTTGCTTTTTTTGCCCATGTGTATGAACATACTGCACTCTGAAGTTTTTGTATAGGGAGGAGGGAGGAGATATCGCATTTTCTTTTGGCAATGTTTTGGTTGCTTCACCTGGCTGGGGAAGCTAGAATATGAGGGCGTAGGCTCAGGATAAAGGGGTGATCATTTAGTATTGAGGTGAGGAAAAATTTCTTCACTCAAAGGATTTTGAATCTTTGGAATTCTCTACCCCAAAAGGTTGCGGATGCTCCATCTTTGAGTATATTTAAGGCTGTAATAGACAGATTTTTGTTCTCTCAGGGAATCAGGGGATAAAGGAAGTAGGCAGGAAAGCGGAGTTGAAGCCAAAGGCCATCAAGGATCATTTTGAATGGCAAAGCAGCCTCAAGCATAGTCTTCTCCTGCCCCTATATTTTAATGTTATGAAACCATTAGGTCCTGGAGATTTGTCTAGCACATTATTTTCTCCATTACCAGATTTTAGAAAGTAACCTAAATTCACTAAGTTCCTCCCAGTGATTTATTTTTAAATACCCTTGCAGCACTGGTATTTTGTCCTTTTCCTCCACTGGGTGTTAAATAATATTACACAAGTCTGCAATTTCATTACCCATTATTGTTTTGCCTGTATCTATTTTCGAAAGGCCAACATTTCCCTTTCCCACGCTCTCAATACATTTATTAAACTTTGTTTTTAGCTTCGATAAATTAGATAAATAAAAGATAATTTAAAACATGAAATTTTCAGATTTATATCAAAAGGGAACTAGATTTCTTAACTGTTGTGACTGTCGAAAATTAACCAGCAGTATCAACCAGGTCCCAATGTGAAAACGGAAATAGCCAGAGCAAAGCATTGCATGCATTGAGTCTGGTCAGTTCCATTCATTGCATAAAATGAGGTGAGTCAATGCATAGGCAGCACTTTGTGGTACACGAGAAAGGGTGAAGCAACACAATGTGCGAGTTTTTAAAATAATATTTCACAAGTTAAATTATGATCTGCTTGTCTAATGTGATTATTTGTTCTGATTCTCATGTTTAACAAAATGAGATTTTGGTTGTTGAGTTCAAAAATTGTTCCAGTAGGAACTTACACATATGATGTAGTAATATAGCTGGAGTTTAATTAAAACACAGCATCCCACTACTTAAAAGATTTCAGCAATTATACAAAGTCTTCCTGATAACTAGAATAAATGTGGCATTCAACTGAAAGGAAAACAACTACTTACATTTCTATAATGTCTGGTTACATTTGTCAAACATTTCAAAGCAGTGTCATTTGTGTAAGCAATAAAACAGCCATTTTTACAGAGCAAGATTCCACAAACAGTAATGATGTAAATAGCCAATTTTAGCAATATTAATTTATCAAGGATGGACATTATGAACTCACTGCTTTCCTTCAAATGTACCGCAGGGGTCTATTAGCATCCACGTGAACTCCAGAACAGTCAGTTAATGGAGCAGTCTGTATCACATTCAAGCTTGGGCTGATAAGCGAAAAATAATACCTGCGCCATAGTGACTATCTCTGAAAGAGAGAGTTTAACACATCCCTTGATATATATCAGCATTACCAACACAAATTCTCCACCATCAACATCCTGGGGATCACCACTGAGCAGAAACTTAACTGCAACAGTCACATTCATCTTCAGGAGCAAGACAGAGGCTGAATATTCTGTGGCAGGTGGTTCACTTCTCAACTAAGGCACAAGTCAGGGGTGTGATGGAATACTTTCCACTTGCCTGGTGAATGCAGCTCCAACTCTCAAAGCTCAACACCATCAAGGGCAGCCCACTAGATTGGCACCCAAACCACCATCTTAAATATTCACTCTCTTTACCACCAGCGCAATGTGGCTGCAATGCATACAATCTTCAAGATGCACTTCAGCAACTGACTGTCTTCTCAGGCAACATGTTCCCAAGCCTGCAGCCACTACCTGCAAACTTGGATCTTCCAACTCTAGATTCGCAGAGCAGATGGTGCATGAGGGTGCCACTACCTGCACATTTCCTTCTAAGTTATACATCATCCTGACTTGGAAATATATCGCCGTTCTTTGATCAAAGGGTCAAAACCCTGACTCCCTCTCTGTGGGAGTACCTGCGCCAGGTGGAATGTGGTGGTTCAAGCTCACCACCACCTTCTCAAGGGCAATAAGAGATGGGCAATAAAAGCTGGCCTTGTGAATGATGCCTACACCCTGTGAATGAATTTTTAAAAACTGCCTTAATCAGCAAGACCAAAACTCTGCTCTTTCACCACTGAATCCACCACCCTCTCCAGGCCCCTGTTCAGTCTGAACCAGGTGGCTGAAAACTTGGTATCATCCCAGAGCTGAACTTCAAACCCTACATCCTATCCATTACCAAGGTTGGTTCCTTGTACCACCACAATACTGCCCACTTTAACCTCACCTCAATCGAAGTTCCATGCACTCTATGTCACCTCTAGACTCTACTTATCCAATGTCGTTCTTCATAGTCTCCTATTTCCCATAAAATCCAACTTGTTCAAATTTAAGTGTTTGGATCCTGTTCCACGCTTACCTATGTTAGTTCCCTGCCTTCTTGTGCACCGAATGCACAATCCCTGTTCTAGATATCAACACCTTCTACAACCTCATCCCTTTCCAATGCTACAATCTCTCCACTACAATGTCAGCCTGCATAATTTTATTCTCCCACTCTAAGTTCATCTCTCCTTTTTCCAACTACTGGTGGCATAGACTCCAGCTGTCTTAACAACTATTGTCAGGAATTTCTCCCCATTATCACATTAGTTCTTTATCTTAGGAAACCTTAGTGTACTTCATTCTTCAAACAAGCTTCGAGTAATCTCTCCTAGGTCTCCTACTCTGACCTGTTGTCAATTCCTTTAATATTTTAATCTATTTTGTCTCCTCTCTGTAAAACACCTTAGGATTGTACATTAAAGACTTTAGTTGTTGCTATTAATATAGAATTGCCTCTGAAGGACAACACCCTAAACAACATAGCAGTTCAGAACTTGAGTACTGCTGAAAAAAGGCAAGCTGTCGAAGCTTTTCATCTTGCACTCAGCAGTGCAGGCACAAAAATGTCAAATTTCAAACTCTTTCGAGTTATCAACAGTCACAGATTGCAACTCCTTCGAGTACAATCACAGTTCTTGGTTTTTCCGGGAGTGGGACATGAACTCACAACCCTCTGATTCAAAGGCGAGGGTGCTATGAACTGAGCCACAGCTGACACCTCATGTCAAATTTCAAAGAGAACAACAATTTATACTGCTTGAGAAAAGGGGTGATTGGTTGGCAAGTCGGCTCTGATTGGTTGAGACATTGCCATGGCGAATGCACCGGGGAGCTATTGTCCCCAATGCTTTTGTTTATTCCAAAAAAGTTCAATGTCTGGACATATTCCTTTTGCCTGCAGAGGACAGGTCCCTGCATAGCTTCTCTGTGACATCTACCAAGTGTAAGTGAGCTACATTGCGAGCCCGGCTGAAAATCTTAAATTGGTTGTTAGCATAACTCATCACACTCAAGGTTGTTCAGAAAGTGCTGCCCAATCATGGAATCACATCTAATGTTAGACATTATGTTCTGAGTTTTGCAAGCAAGGGTTGGTTGGTACAGGCCTTTTCAAATTAAACATAAGCATGGAGGAGAATAGACCCTTGGTGTATTCACCATGGCAACACCTCGACGATAGTCAATGGCAACCAATCAGCACCCCTTTTCTCATGCAGTATAAATTGCCAAATTTCAAATGGAACAGCATTCTTGCATCGGCCCTGATGAGTATAAGACGAAAAGTTTCAACGGCATCTCTCTTTTTTTTCACCAAAACGTAGGTTCTTGAGTACTGCATTTGAATGCTCACCTACATCTGTTCAAGTGCTGGAAGAAAGCCTCAATGCACAACCTTCCAATTTAGAGTAAAGAGATTATTTTTATTCATTCATGGGGTGTGGGCATCACTGGCGAGGCCAGCATTTATAGCCCATTCCTAATTGCCCTCGAGAAGGTAGTGGTAAGCTGCTTTCTTGTGGTGTAGCTACACCCACAGTGATATTGGGGCAGGGTGGTAGGAAATTCCAAGATTTTGACCCTGCGACAGTGAAGTACTACCAAATGAGGTACGAGATTGCATATCCCAGTCGTTTACCTGACCAACAGTGAAGTAAACGTGAACTTGTATTAAATGAGTAATTTTCATTGCAAAAATTTAATTATTAATAGTAACTTAGCAGTATTAATTCCAGTAACTCAGCAGTATTAATTCCAGCAACTCTTGCAATATCAAAGATAAGATAGGATAGTTACTACTGTGAAAAAAATATCTCCCACAAGTCACTTCTACACTTGGAAGTTTCAGTCTAATCCTTCCTTGTGATACAGGTCATTGACTTTCAAAATTCTCTAGGTAAAGGACTACTGCAGATGCTGGAAATTTGAAATAAAAACAGAAAATGCTGGACTGATGAAAGATCATCAACCCAAAACGTTAACCATTTCCCCACAGACACTGCCAGACCTGCAGAGAGTTTCGAGCATTGTGTTTTTATTTCTGATGACTTTTCAGCTCTCTGAAGAAGTTAAAGACCCCAAATTGGAAATCTGTCATAAGTTTTAAAGAGCACATCTAAGGATAGGTTTAACCAACACACTACACCTGTTTAAAAATTGGATGCTGATTCAGCTGAGCTATTTGCAAAACAGCAAGTACAAGAAACATGCTTCTGCACAGGGAGAGAGAAAAAAATATTGGTACTTTATTTCAGTGAAGGTGTGCCAACTTGCACTCTATAAAATTGCTCTAATATTGAAGGAAAAGTGCCTGAGGTGAGGATAGGGCAGCTTTCAGTTTCAAACAGGAAATGGCACATCAAACTCCTGCGGTGGAGGAGACTGTGCCTTTAAAAACGGTTTGAAAGTAAAATTTAAATCAAAAATTCTCAACTATCCTTTCCCAGGTTTTGGTCACCTTCCTTTTCCTATCAGTCTGCTTTTTTGTCTATTTTCATATCCTTTCATTATCTCCCAGAATCTTAATATCCACTTATTTATGCTTGCAAATTACAATAACACACTTTTTCAAACATCAAGTTGACTTATTTTGACAGTTTAGGTTATGCACCAGGACCACGTCAGCTGTTTTATACTGTCAACCAAAGTAGTAATGCAAGTTCAGATACTGATTAATGTTGGAGATTCCTCACATAGCTAAAGGTAAAAAAAAATCCATTGAATGTTCCCTTTATATAGCCAGCAACTTCAAATGAAAGCTATACATTTCTCGTGGTGTTGAAGCTACTTTACGTATCAACTGGAGAACAGGGTATTTTAGGTTTAGCATTGTGCAATGAGACGGGGTTAACTAATAACCTTGTACCAAAGAAGGTGTGGGGAAAGAGTGCTCATAATTTGATGAAATTTTATCGTGTTTGAGTGTGATTTAGTAAAGTCCAAAAGTAGGGTCCAAGTCTCAATAAACCAAACTAATAGATATAAGGGGAGACAAAAACAGAAAATGCTGGAAAAGCTCAGCAGGTCTAACAGCATCAGTGGAGAGAAAAAAAACCAAGAATTAACGTTTCGAGTCCGTATGACTCTAAGAGCATTTGCTGCTTTTATTTCAGATTTCCAGCACCTGCGGTACTTGGCTTTTATTCAAACAGTGCTTAACTGTCAAGGCTCACAGCAATGCGATTGACTCTTAAATGCCCTCTGAAATGGCCTAGCAAGCCTCTCAACTGCATCAAACTGTTAGAAAATCTATCAGGAATGAAACTGGACAAACCATCTGGCATTGACTTAGGCACCGGAAACAGCAATTGCAAATTTAGCTCTATCGACCCTGCAAAGTCCTCCTTACTAACATCTGAGGGCTTGTGCCAAAATTGGGAGCTACCAACAGACTAGTCAAGCAACAGCCTGACATAGTCATACTCACGATACTTACCTTACAGATAATGTCCCAGACACCACCATCACCATCTCTGGGTATATCCCAATCCACTAGCATGACAGACCCAGCAGGGATGGCGGCATAGTGGTATACAGTCGGGAGGGAGTTGCCATGGGAGTCCTCAACATCAGTGCCAGGCCGCATGAAGTCTCATGGCATCAGGTCAAGCATGGGCAAGAAAACCTCCTGCTGATTACCACCAACCGCACCAGCCCCCACCTCAGCTGGTAAATGATTACTTCATGTTGAACACCACTTGGAGGAAATGCGCAGAGGGTGGCTATGGCACAGAACGTATTCTGGGTAGGGACTTCAATGTCTAACACCAAGAGTGGCTTGGTAGCACCACTACTGACTGAGCTGGCCGAGTCCTAAAGGACATTGTTGCTAGACTGGGTCTTCAGCAGGTGGTGAGGGAACCAACAAGGAGGGAAGAATATACTTGACCTCATCCTCACCAACCTGCCTGCCGCAGATGCATCTGTCCATTGCAGTATCGGTTGGAGTGACCACCGTACAGTCCTCGTGGAGACAAAGTCCCACCTTCACATTGAGAATACCCTCCATCGTGTTGTATGGCACTACTACCATGCTAAACGGGATAGATTTCAAACAGATCTATTAACTCAAAACTGGGCATCCATGAGGCGCTGTGGGCCACCAGCAACAGCAGAATTGTATACAACCACAATTTGTAACCTCATGGCCTGGCATATCCCCCACTCTACCATTACCATCAAGCCAGGGGGCTAATCTGGTGAAGCTACAACACAGGACTACTTGGGTGCCAAACAGTGTAAGCAGCACACGATAGAGAGAGCCAAGCGATCCACAACCAACAGATCAGATTTAAGCTCCGCAGTCCTGCCACATCCAGTCGTTAATGGTAGTGGATAATGAAACAACTCACTGGAGGAGATGGCTCCACAAACACCCAGCATGTTAATACAAAAGATACCGCTGATGCACCGAGTGGATGGTCATCACAGCCTCCTTCTCAGGTCCCCAGCATCTGATGCCTTCAGCCAATTCGATTCACTCCACACAATATCAAGAAACAGCTGAAGGTGCTGGACACTGCAAAGACTGTGGACCCTGACAACATTTCAGCAATTGCACTGAATACTTGTTCTCCAGAACCAGCCACACCTCTAGCCAAGTTGGTCCAGTACAGCTACAACACTGGCATCTAACTGGCAATGTGGAAAATTGCCCAAGTATGTCCTATACACAAAAAGCAGGACAAATGCAACCCAGCCAATTACCACCCCATCAGTCTACTCTCTATCATCAGCAAAGTGATGGAAGGTGTCATTGACAGTGCTATCAAGCGGCAACTACAAAGCAATAGCCTGCTCAAGTATTGCTGAAAAAAGAGACATGCCTAAGCTTTTTGTCTTGTATTCATCAGGACACGTGCAAGAATATTAGTTGAGAAATCTGTCAGGGGATTCTCTACCAAGGTATACCGCATGCCTGCCTTCACTGGTCAATGTACACATTGGAATTCTTACAGTTCCACATACTATAAAATTGGTCTTATTGGTAACCTTGTAAATAGGGCCCAAGCCATTTGCTCACCATGCAAGCTTGATGCTGAAACAGGGCACATCAAAGGCATTCTGCAGGATAATGGCTACCCTGATCAGATCACTTTGTGCTGTATATCACGCAAACTCATGAACGGGCCTAAGGCTGTCATTTTCAGCCCCGAAAAGTGCCCAGTCTACTTTAGATTACCCTGGAAGGGCAAGGTATCTCAAAAATTTGAGCAACAGGTGAAGCTATGCAGTAGCAACACAAGTGGTATTTGCCACTAAACAGGATGCTGCCGTCAAACCAAAAAGATGCTCTGCTTATCACACAATGAATAATGTGGTATATGAGTTTCAGAGCTAGTGTAATGCTAGGTATGTAGGCCATACGTCCCAAAGACTGGCGGATCATATCAAACAGCATGTCCCAGCCAATGTTCACAACGGGCAGCGTACAGGCCATACCCAACCAGCCCGTGCTTGCAAAGCTCAAAACAGTGTCCAACATTAGATGTGATTCCATGGTTGGACAACATTAGTTAAATAATCTTCAGTGTGCTAAAAATTACACTGACAACCAATTTAAGATTGTCAGTCGGGCTCGCAATGTGGCACTTTTGCGTGGAAGCTGCATATATTAATACACAGAGTCCTGCTCTTTGCAGACAAAAAGCACAAGTACATACATTGTCCCTGTTTCAGCTAAACAAAAACAGCCATTTGCTGACTCATTCCTCAGGGCAATACCTTGACCAATCAGGGTCAAGCTGCCTGGTTTAAATTTCAAACAATGCTTGGCAGTGATGCATTCTTCATGGCAATTTCACTTGCCAACCAATCAGCACTCTCTTCACATACAGTATAAATTTGTTGTTTCTCCCTTATTCTTGCAAGTGTCCTGATGAGTGCAAGACGAAAAGTGTAGACACGTCTCTTTTTTTCAGCAATACTCAAGTTCTGTACTACCAAAGGACTATTTAATAACCTGCTCACCGATGCTCACTATTTAATAACCTGTTCACTGGGTTCCACCAGGACCATTCATCTCGAGGTCATTACGGCCTTGGCCCAAACATGGACAAAAGAGCTGAACCCAAGAGGTAAGAGTGACTGCCCTTAGCACCAAGGCAGCATTTGGCCAAGTGTGGCATCAAGAAACCCTAGCAAAACTGGAGTCAACGGGAACTCCTTAGGTACTGAAGCAGACTGTGTCCATTTACAAGACCTGGCCAACATTCAGGCTTGGGCGAATAGGTGGCAAGTAGCATTTACACCACACAAGTGCCAGGCAATGACCATCTCCAAGATGAGAGAATCCAGCCATCTGCCCATGACATTCAAAGGCATTGCCATCGCTGAATCTCCCTATGTCAACATCCTGGAGCGTTACCATTGATCAGAAAGTGAACAGGACCAGCCATATAAATACTGTGGCTACAAGAGCAGGTCAGAGACTGGGAATTCTGTGGTGAGTAATTTACTTCCTGATTCACCAAAGCTTGTCCATCATCTACAAGAAACAAGTCAGGAGTGTGATGGAATACTCTCCTCTTGCCCGGATGAGTCTAGCTCCAACAACACAAGAAGCTTGACACCATCCAGGACAAAGCAGCCCACTTGATCGGTACCCCATTCACCAACTTAAACATTGACTCCCTCCACCACCTGTGTACAATGACAGCAGTGCTTACCGTACAAGATGTACTGCAGCAACTCACCAAGTCTCCTTTGGCAGCACATTCCAACCCCGCAACCTATACCACCTATAAGGATAAGGGCAGCAGATGTGTGGGAGCACCAACACCTGCAAGTTCCCCTCCAAGCCACACACCACCCTGACTTGGAACTGTATCACTGTTCCTTCAGTGTCGCTGGGTCAAAATCCTGGAACTCCCTCTCTAAAGGGCCTGTGGGTGTAGATATGACATGGCCTCAGCAGTTCAAGTCAACTCATTACCACCTTCTCAGGGCAATTAGGGAAGGGCAATAAATGCTGGCCTAACCAACGATGTCCACAACCCGTGAAAGAATAAAAGACATCTTTTCAAGTCAGTTCAAGAAGTCCTCGTCACCAGGTAGGTAACAAATCACGTGGGATTCTCCACCCTGCTTTGAACGTGTGCCAGCTGTCCCCCTAATTAATAAATCCCCAAAACTACCACATTATGCTTTGCCGCCTCCCTATTTGCACAACATTCAACTCCAAGATGCTGTGGTCTGCATTCTAGTTGTCCTTCCGACAGTTTATCCTTATCCTCACAGGTAGCAAGTACGCTTATCTGTTGGAGAGCTTCTGCAGATCCTTGTTCTCTTTCTTACCTGGGTTCCCCTTATTCTGTACAATATCAATTACACCAACGTCATTTTGATCCTGCACATATTGTGGCTGAGGACTGGAGAAATTTGTTCCAGATATTCTTGTGTTGGAGTGTCTCCTACTCCTGCTCAGTTCAGAGATGGAGAGTAGAGGTGGAGACATCTACTGCAGATGTATCTTCTTGGTACAGTCTCACTGTGCACAAACTCTTGCATATTGCAGTCCAGACATACAACTTAGTCTATATATTAATAGCTGCTTCTTAATCTGTTCTAAATTTTTCTTATATACACTAACTTGCACCAAGCTTTAAGACACTGGATGGGGTTTTAAATACTTTCTGTTTCCAGCTTACACAAACCATCTATTTCTATGAAATTAAGTAAAGAAAGTAGATAGCATGTGGGGTGGCACGGTGGCGCAGCGGTTAATGCTGCTGCCTCTCAGCTCCAGGGACCGGGTTCGATTCTGACCTCAGGTGCCTGTGTGGAGTTTGTACATTCTCCTCATGTCGGCGTGGGTTTACGCCGGGCCCTCCAGTTTCCTCCCACCCTCCAAAGACATGCTAGTTAGGTGGGTTGGCTAAGGTTAAATTGCCCCTTTGTATGTGTGGGTGGCACCTGTAATGGATCTACCCCACCTAGTGCCCATTGCTTGTCGGGATAGGCTCTGACTCCCCACGACTTAATAAAGCGGTTCTGGAAAAGTGAGTTTTAGCATAATGGTATGAAAACATCTGGAAATTAGTGACCAAAACATAGTAAAATTGATAAAAGAACCTTCTTTAAAAAAAAGGAAACAACAGCATAGGAAGGGAACAAACCCAGGTACATATGTAAGCTTGATCAATGATAAGACACCGTCTCAAATAGAAGACAGTTAAGTACATGAGGGAATGAGGAACAGGATATTTTGATAGGGTGAAATAAAGTCAGGCGGAAGTGACTCATGTGAAGTATAAACCTGTAGGCACAAAAGGCCTACAGTAAATGTGCGGTAAATATTGTGTAATGTAATCATAGTGATACTAAAATATTTTGCAACAGTTCACTGGAGAGGTTGGTTCTTAAATTGAAAAGGTACAAGAGTAGGAGGTGGAGCAATCAGAGATTGAATAAGGAAGTGGCACTAATTAAATCAGTGGAGTTCAAGGTGAAAACATACCGTGTCCCAGTGGCATGCAACCTGGAACATTCAGGAAAGACGGGGAAATAGTGTTTCTGATCATAATCTAACAAAAAATGCTTTGATATGGTAATTGTACTAGAGCACTGGAGGGCTGCTAATGCTCAAGATGAATGAAAAGGATAAGTTAGGTAACCCATTGTTGTGATCCCAGCTGAAGTTACCACTGGATAAGCCTGATCCCAGGGTGGACCTCAACTTGATAGATTCTAACTTTTATTTATTTGTATAGCTATGTGGAGAGGGTCACCTGAATCAACTAATGAACTTTTAACAAAAGCATGAAACATTTATTAAACAAGAAAAGATGAACTATATTATAATATTCCTTCACCCACAGCTATACCTTTACAGATATATACAGATTTGTACGGTTAACACAAGTTACAAAAGCTATCTTATGCTCTAATGTTCACAGTAAGTACACACTAAATACATCAACAGGCGACCTATGGTCAGACACACCACACTCTGAAACCAAGTGACAAGATGCCACCCCAGACAGAGGCTATGGATCTCTCAACTCCCCCCAGACGCTGGTTGGCTCACGGTGTAACAAGTCTCACTGAACTTCGTCTTTCACACGAGGGCTTCCAATCTACACTTTCCAAGCACTCACCTTGGAATCTTCTCCCAAACTGACGCTTTCTCTCACACTCTTTCCACAAGGATTCACCTCCAGGGTTTCAAACCCTCCTTCCGATGTTCTCCCCTGGATCACCATCTCGGCCTCCACTGGAGGCCCCCAGCGTGATTGATGCCAGTCTTCAGCCAATTTGATTCACTCCATGTGATATCAAGAAACGGCTGAAGGCACTGGATACTGCAAAAGCTATGGGGCCTGACAATATTCTGGCAATAGTGCTGAAGACTTGTGCTCCAGAACTTTCCGCGTCCCTAGCCAGCTAGTCCAGTACAGCTACAACACTAGCATCTACCTGGCTATGTGGAAAATTGTCCAGGTATATCCTGTACACAAAAAGCAGGACAAATCCAACCGAGCTAACTGCTGTCCCATTAGCCTCCTTTCGATCATAAGTAAAGTAATGGAAGGGGTAATCAACAGTGCTAGCAAGTGGCACTTGCTTAGGAATAACCTGCTCACCAGTTTGAGTTGTGCCAAGGGCACTCAGCTCATGACCTCATTAAAATCTTGGTTCAGACATGGACAAAAGAGCTGAACTCCCAAGGTGAGGTGAAAGTGACTTGCCCTAGACATCAAGGCCGCATTTGACCGAGTGTGGCATCAAGGAGCCCCAGCAAAACTGGAGTCAATGAGAATCAGGAGGAAAACTCTCCATTGGCCGGAGTCATGCCTGGCACAAAGGAACACAGTTGTGGTTGTTGGAGATCAGTCATCTCAGCTCCAGGACATCACCGCAGGAGTTCCTCAGGGTAGTGTCCTCGGCCCAACAATCTTCAGCTACTTCATCAATGACCTTCCTTCCATAAGGTCAGAAGTGGGGATGTTCGCTGATGATTGCACAATGTTCAGCATCATTCGTGACTCCTCAGATTCTGAAGCAGTCCATGTCCAAATGCAGTAAGACTTGGACAATATCAAGGCTTGGACTGACAAGTGGCAAGTAACGTTCACGCCACACAAGTGCCAGGCAATGACCATCTCCAACAAGAGAGAATCTAACCATCGCCCCTTGACATTCAATGGCATTACCATCACTGAATCCCACACTATCAACATCCTGGGGATTACAATTGACCAGAATCTGAACTAGACTAGCCATATGATTACTGTGGCTACAAGGGCAGCTCCGAGGCTAGGAATCCCGCGACAGGTGACTCACCTCCTGGCTCCCCACCAGCTACAAGGCACAAGTCAGGAGTGTGATGGAATACTCCCCACTTGCCTAGGTAAGTGCAGCACCCACAACAAGTAGCTTGACACCGTCCAGGACAAAGCAGTCCACTCAATTGGCACCACATCCACAAACAATCACTCCTTCCAACACCAACGCATTGTAGCCACAGGGTGTACCATCTATAAGATGGACTGCAGGAATTCACCAAGGCTCCTTAGACAGCATCTGCCAAACTCACAACCACTACCATCTAGAAGGACAAGAGCAGCAGATAGATGGGAACACCACCACCTGGAAGTTCCCCTCCAAGTCACTCACCATCCTGACTTGGAAATATATCGCTGTTCCTTCAGTGTCGCTGGGTTAAAAACCGAGAACTCCCTTCCTAACAGCACTGTGGGTGTACCTACACCACATGGACTACAGCGGTTTAAAAAGGCAGCTCACCATCACCTTCTCAAGGGCAACTAGGGACGGGCGATAAATGCTGGCCTAGCCAGCTTTCCTCCATTCACTCTCTCTCACTGACTCAGCTGTCAACCGTACACCGCTGCTTCACATGTCCATAGCAAAGAGTTACAGACCTTCAGTTGTCTCTTTGGACCTTCTGGCCTCTCACAAGCCTTTATCTCTAAGCTTGAAGCCTGGAGCCTTTCTCTGCTCCTCACTCTTAACTCCACTTAACAGGGCCTTTTTCCACGTTCCTGTCCTTCCTTTGACTTGAAGGTCTGCTTGGGACTTTCTCCTGTTCCACTCCCCTGGATTTTGGGGAACTTCTTCTCTAGCTTGGGACTTGCTATTTGTCCCTTTTGCTCAGTCTCTCTCCGGCAGCTACTTTCAACCAACTTTACTTGGGGACTGGTTATCTGCTCCTTCTAGGCTGCTTCTGCCTGGCAGCTCTCTTCAAAATCAACTGAACTGAAAAACTGCTGTTTCTAGTTTCTTGTGTGTGTCTCTGGGAGGGGCCTGCCTCTCTGAAACATAGTCAACTACATCACTCTCCATCTCGATGGAGAATTCTATCATATTATGGTCGCTCATCCCCAAGGGGCCTTGCACAACTAGATTGCCAATTATTCCTTTCTCATTATACAATACCCAGTCTAGGATGGCCTGTTCTCTAGTTGGTTCCGCAATGTATTGATCCAAAAAATCCCGTACACACTCCAGGAACTCTTCTTCTACAGTATTGTTACTAATTTGATTTGCCCAATCTATATGCAGATTAAAGTCACCCATAATTACAGATGTTCCTTTATTTCCTTTTTAATGCCATTCCCAACATCACCACTACAGTTTGGGGGTCTATATACAACCCCCACTAACGTTCTTTTACCCCTTAGTGTTTCTCAGCTCTACCCATACAGATTCCACATTGTCAGAGCTAATATCTTTCCTCACTATTGCATTAATTTCCTCTTTAACCAGTAATGCAACTCCACCACCTTTTCCTTTTTGTCTGTCCTTCCTAAATACTGAATACTCCTGGATGTTCAGTTCCCATCCCTGGTCACCCTGCAGCCATGTCTCCGTAAACCCGGCTATATCATACCTGTTTACATCTATTCGCGTGGTTAATTCATCCACTTTATTGCGAATGCTCCTCGCATTAAGGCACAAAGCCTTAAGGCTTGTCTTTTTAACATTATTTGTTCCGTTCCCAACATTTTTTACTGAGGCCGTTTGATTCTTGCCCTTGATTTCTCTGCCTATCACTTTTCTTATTCCCCTTTCTGTCTTTTGTTCTTGTCCTTGATGCCCCTTCCTCTGAGCCCTTGCATAGGTTCCCATCCCCCTGCCATTTTAGTTTAAACACTCCCCAACCACTCTAGCAAATATTCCCCCGAGGACATCAGTCCCAGTCCTGCCCAGGTGTAGCCCGTCCAGTTTATACTAGTCCCACTTTCCCCAGAACCGGTCCCAATGTCCCAGGAACCTGAAACCCTCCCCCTCACACCATCTCTTCAGCCAAGTATTCATCCGATATATCCTATTTCTACTCTGACTAGTAGGTGGCACTGGTAGTGTTCCTGATAACACTACCTTTGAGGTCCTACTTTTCAACTTACTTCCTAACTCCCTATGTTCTGCTTTTAGGACCTCATCCCTTTTTTTACCTATGTCATTTGTGCCAGTGTGTACCACGACCACTGGCTGTTCACCACCCTCCCCCTTCTGGATGTCCTGTAGCCGCTCTGAGACATCCTTGACCCTAGCACCAGGGAGGAAACATACCATCCTGGAGTCTCGTTTGCGGCCATAGAAACTCCTATCTATTCCCCTTACAATTGAATCCCTTATAACTATTGCATTCCCACACTTTTTACTCCTCCCCTGTGCAGCAGAGCCGACTTTGGTGCAACAAATTTGACTGTTGCTGCTTCCCCCCCACCAACCAACCGAGAGGCCATTCCCTGCAACAGTATCGAAAGCAGTATATCTGTTTTGCAGGGGAATTGCCACAGGAGATTCCTGCACTGCCTGCCTAGTCCTCTTGCTCTACCTGGTGGTCACCCATTCCCTTCCTGCCTGTGGACTCTTAGCCTGCAGTGTGACCACCTCGCTATACATGCTATCCACGATACTTTCCGCCTTGCGAATGCTCCACAGTGTCCAGAGCCGGTCCAGCTCTGAAACCCAGGCTTCCAGGAGCTGCAGCTGGAGACACTTCCCACACACATGCTGGCCCCAAGCACTAGAAATGTTCCCAGCTACCCACATAGAGCAGGAAAAGCACACCGTGACTTTGAGCTCTCCTGCCACGACTTACCCCTTTAAATTAAATTAAACCTTTTGGAAGATACTTAATATCAAATAATATCTATTACTCTAGGGCCCTTCCTCCCTGCTCTTTGTTGTCACAGAATATAGCCCTTACAAACAATAAACCACAAAATAAGACCTTAAAAACTATAAATGATAAAAGTAGTAAATACTTACCCAACCGTACTCACAGCACTCAAAAAAAAAAAATTCTTTCGAGTTATCAACAGTCACAGATTGCAACTCTTTTGAGTACAATCACAGTTCTTGGTTTCCGGGAGTGGGACATGAACCCACAACCTTCTGATTCAAAGGCGAGGGTGCTATGGACTGAGCCACAGCTGAAACTCTTTCGAGTTATCAACAGTCACAGGTTGCAACTCTTTCAAGTACAATCACAGTTCTTGGCTTTCCGGGAGTGGGACATGAACCCACAACCCTCTGATTCAAAGGCGAGGGTGCTATGAACTGAGCCACAGCTGAAGGATCACCTCGTTCCCTCCTCACCAAATTATCTAATTAACTAGTTATAGCTGCAAGCAGAGCCTGTATAAACCCTGTTTTAAAGCTGGCCTAAAACTCACCTTCTTCCAATCCAAACAGCAACTTTTAGTTAATTACTAAATTAAAGAAAGACTAGGTTTTAGATAGAAATTAACCCTTAAATTCCCTCAGTCACCAAACTCCAACTCTGGATCCCTGTCGCTAGGCAACAGCCCAGTTATTCTACTCTTGTGTTTGCTTAACTTTTCTACAATCGTAAACTCTCATTAGAAATGCAGGCACCTTTTAACATGAAACTAAAACTCAGCTTGATCTTTTCTTAACATAGATACAGAAATACAAATCAAACTTAAACATTATAGCGAAAACTCATTCTTAACACCCACAAATACCCACAAATACCAATATAACTTACTTAAACGATCCCTATTTCCTAACACTATACACCTGTCAATGCAACATTAGCACAAAGTTTCAATATCATTACTCACTTTGAGAGACATTTAATTAAAGACAGCCAGCACTAACAAACTTTAGTGTTCTTACAGGAAATATTACTTTAAATGGTAATACTTTAAAAGGAGTAAAAGAGCAGTGAAAGTCTGAAGATCATCTACATGAAAAGTGAGAAAAAAGCTATACAAAAACACAGTTGAGGTTCTGGGATTTACAAATAGGCGATAAAGAGAACAAGGGCAAAGGAAGTAATCTAAATCTATACAAATAATTAGTTGGCCACAATTGGAACATTGTGCCCTGTTTTGTATGCCCTACTTCAGGAATAATATCACTGGCATGAAAACATTGCAGAAAAATATTAAGATGATAGCACAGATCAGAGTTTAGTTTAGGAGAAGCCAAATAAAACTGAGGCTCGCTCCACTGGAACAGAGGAAGTTAAGAGGGGGTTTGATACAGATAAATATTGATTATGAGTAGTTAACTACATGGAGAAAATATATTTCCACTGGTTGCCATTTGCTCTGTTCCAGTGGAGCGAGCCTCAGTTTTATTTGGCTTCTCCTAAACAATAATATAGCTGCTACTGGTGAACACAGAGTGAGAAGATAGTGCTTTTGCCTTTTCTAGCTTGCTCTTCAAGGATGGAAGATAGCAATCCAATTGACCAGTTCAGGTCACAGCACAAAAAGGACAGAACTTTCAACTGTTTCAATACAGCAAAATGACGTGATTAAGTACCTGCCTGCGCAACCCCCACCCTGGAAGGTGTAACCTGTAGAACGCTGAGCATGATATGCTGCTGAAAGTGTAACAGTCTTCTGTTAATTTCAAGTAATTGTTTTGCACTAAAAACTTCAAATTACTGAGTAATTCAAATTAAGTGGCCCTGAATTAACAAGAATAGAGTGTACTGATACTGAGAAATGCTATCCAGAGTATAGCTACACATATAAGTATTTCTTCGCCAGTTAAATCTGTATTTTCCTATGTGAATCTGACTAGATAGGCCAAATTTACTAGTGTTTTAGAATCAACATCAGAAGAGCCACTTGTCACGACAATGATCTTTACTTTGACTTCCGTGTGACACTGAACAATAGTTCAGCAGCTTCACTGTTCCACTTTCGTAGACAGAGCTTTCCAGCAGCACCTTGGATACATCAGAGAACTTATCAGAAAAAAATCGCAGACGTTTTGCCCACAATTTTCTATTTATGATCGTTATTGGGAAGAAAATGCACCCACAATTTTCCAGTAAGCCTTCCACTGTAACTGATTATCTATGGTGTCTATCGGAAAGATCCATAATGTAAACTAGTTGTGTTTATACAGCAAGGCTTGAAAGAGCAGTGGAATCATGATGCTTTTTTAGTTAAGGGATTCCCCTTTCTTTCTCCTCTCTGACTGATGTTGCTCTCTACCCTCCATCACAACTCAAAGCCATAATTCCCATGTCTAGTAAGAAAACGCATCATGCAAAAGTAGTCCAGTAGATACTTAGCATTCAAATCTCTTACTACATAGAACCTGCAGAACCACAGTTACAATTGGGAACTCAATTGTAAAGCAATGAACACTAATTTTAAAAGAACAAAGTAGAACCTTCCCACATGAACTTGCACACCCAGTTGTTTATTCTCAAAATATCTTAAATGTTCCTCCACCTAGAGATGGAGCACTTGACAAAAGCAGTTGTGCTCAATATAATAGGGCCAGGCATGAATAAAATGTTCCCAGTTAAAGGTAAAATCGAATGCCAGTCAATCCTGAGATTTGAACTACAGCCCTTTGTTAGGTAGGGTTATTAAGATATACGGAACCAAGGCAGGTAAATGGAGTTAAGGTACAGATCAGCCATAATCTTGATAGCAGAGGCCCATGGATATGAATGGCCAATTCATGTTCGATGTTTCTTTGGCCGGCAGTTCAAATCCTAGCTGCTACAGTTATCAGAAGAATATGCTAATTATTATTAAATTTGAAACAAAACAAAGGAATAAGTGTCTAGCACCCTATACACTGAAGTTAGTAAAATTTCTACATAAGGTTCCATTGCAAGATTTTTCCACTATCCTACAGTGGGTGTCCATCACAAAGATATATCTTTTTCAGGTGTTTGTAGTGGCGGGGGGCAGGGGGGGGGGGGGGTGCAAGACATTTATTCCTTTATTTGCCTAATCAAAGGATGAGGTGCTATTCCTAGAACTTCATTAGAACAGTGCAAGGGGCTGAGGTCAGAGGTGGAGAAATACGACAAGTCACCAGAAGCTCAGAGTCATACATGCAGACTGAATGGAGGTGTTCAACAAAGCAGTCACCCAACCTGCATATGGCCTCCCTAATGTTCAGTAGACTATATAGAAATAGTATACTAAATGAAAAATTCAGTAAATCTTCATTTCACCTGGAAGCAGTGTAGCACACTGGGCAGTGGGAAAGGAGAAAGCGAAAAGGCAGGTGTTCAATCCACTGCAATGGAAAGGTGAACAGATGTTGGGGGTGGAGAAAGATTGTACTATGGTATCATGAGGGAACAGTCCCTTCGGAATGCTGAAGGGGCGGTGGGGGGGAGAGAGGAAGGTGGGTTTGGTGATGGCAAAAAAAAATGGCAGATGATGAACTGTGAAATATGGAGGCTGTTAACCCTATTGTGGTTCTGGGAGGGAAGGGTAGCTAGCAAAAGTGCAGGAAATGAGACAGACAAGGTTGAGGGCTGAGTCAACAATGATGGAGGGAAATCCTCAATTTAGGAAAAAGACAGATGTAGCTGAAGCACTGGTATGGATGGTGGCACCAGAAGACACAATGTGGGGGTGATCAGCAGGGAGCTGTTGAACATCTCTAGAGGAGAATTAAAATGACAGAGTATCATGGTGAAGTATGGTATGAAGTATGGCTCTAGCCCACGAAGAGATGGTATGTTTGGTCCCCCACTCCACAGCATTACCAGGCTCAACTGTTACTATGGGGAGATGCCAGGCAACTATTTATGGGTCAAGAGTCATTAAAAGGCTTTGCTGAGCCCTTTTAGCAGCCAGCTAAAAAGCAGCACTAACAGAGAACAGTACTTAGAAGCACATCCCCCAACCGCCCACCAACCCAAACCGGATGCCTGATCAAAAGAGAAAACACAGAATTCATACCTTTAAGGTAAATAGAAATAAAACACAATCTTTACATAGTCTTATGCTGTGTCATGGAAGAGCCTGCTACAACATGGAGTAGTTGAAGTGAATAACATAGATATGCATTTAAAGGGGAGTTACGTAAGTACACGGGAGATCAAGGAACAGAAGATTATGTTGTTGGGTGAAATGAACTGAGTTGAGAGGAGACTCGTGTCGCACAGATTTGTTGAGCTGAATGGCCAATTTTGTGCTGTACATTCTATGCAATGACATGATATTCAAATAAAAGGGTAAGAGCAACACAATTAAAGCTTGGCAGTTCTCACAGGCAATGAATTCATAGAATTACAATTTATATTTATATAATGCTTTAAATGTAATAAAATATCCCAAAGCACTTCATAATGGCATTACAAAACAAAATATGACACTAAGCCACATGCAGGGTATTAGGGTATACATCCAAAAGCTACCAAAGAGATAGGTTTTAAGGAGTATCTTAAAAGGAGGGCAATGAGGTAAAATGTTTAAGAAGGAAATTCCAGAGCTCAGGGCCCAAGCAGTTTAAGGCACAGCCACTAATGATGAAGCAATTAAAACCCAGGATGCTCAAGAAGCCAGAATCAGAGGAACACAGATATTTCAAGAAGCGGCTTTGTGGCACAATGGGTTCCCTGCCTCTGAGTCAGGAGCGCCAGGTTTGAACCCATCCCAGAACTTGATGGTCAAGGAAAGTGTGTTCATAGCAGCCAAACAGGTTAATTATCAACCTGCAAATCCTTCCAACACCAGCCAATGGCAGGCAGTAAGAGCAGGAGAAATCCCTGGTCAGCCATGTGATGGAAAGAAAGTTCAAGCCCCTACCATCACTATACATAGCTCCAGACTACAGCATGCATGTAAAAGTGCATGTTGCCACAGCAGCTCAGACTCCATGAGCGATCTGTAGGACACCACCATCAGGGTTGTGTGGCTGGAGTCAATTACAGAGAAAAGGAGGGGAGAGGCTATGAAAGAATTTGAAAAAAAAACTAATTGAAAGATTAGCTCCACCCTGTTCTCTTGCCCACATGTCTGTCCTTGGCTTGCTGCATTGTTCCAGTGAAGCCCAACGCAAACTGGAGGAACAGCACCTCATCTTCCGACTAGGCACTTTACAGCCTTCCGGGCTGAATATTGAATTCAACAACTTTAGATCTTAAACTCCCCCTCCCCCCATTCCCACCCCGTTTCCCACCCCCCCCCCCCCCCCCCAACCGCTTTTTTTTTCAATAATTTATATAGATTCTTCTTTCCCCACCTATTTCCATCATTTTTAAATCTAAAACTAAAACCTTGTTAGTCTTTCCACCCCACCCCCCACTAGAGCTGTACTTTGGATATCCTGTCTTCCATTCTTAATTTGCACTTTTCTTAGACAAATATCACCACCTTCAACACCTCTTTGACCCTTTTGTCTGTGACATCTTTTGATTATCTGCTCATCTCCACAATCACCACACCCTCAATGTCTCTCTCTCTCCTCCCCACCCCACCCCCCCACCACCTTAAACCAGTTTATATTTCTCCCTTCTTCTAACTATGCTTCAGTTCTGCCGAAGGGCCATGAAGGCTCGAAACGTTAACTGATTTCTTCTCCACCGATGCTGCCAGACCTGCTGAGTTTTTCCAGGTAATTCTGTTTTTGTATAGAAAGTGACAGATAGCCCTATGCGGGGGAGGGGGGTTGTGGAAAAAGGATTTAAAAATTAACAAATAAAGGGATAAAATAAAATCAAATAAAAATAAATAAATAAGATTTAAAAAGGGGGTCAAGATGGAGGAGAGTTCATGGTCTGAAGTTGTTGAACTCAATGTTAAGTTCGAAAAGCTGTAAAGAACCTAACTGAAAGAGATGCTGTTCCTCCAGTCTGCATTGGGCTCCACTGAAGCACTGCAGCAGGCCAACGACAGACATGTGTGCATGAGAGCAAGATGGTGCGGTGAAATGGCAAGCGACAGGAAGGTCTAGGTCATGCTTGCAGACTGAGCAAAGGTGTTCCGCAAAGTGGTCACCCAGTCTACATTTAGTCTCCCCACTGTAGAGGTGACTACATTGGAAAAAGCAAATACAGTAGACCAAATTGGAGGAGGTGCAAGTGAAGCACTCTCTAAAAGGAACGTTTGGGGCCTTGGACAGTGAAGAGGGAGGAGGTAAAGGGGCAGGTCTTGCACCTTCTGTGATTGCATGGGAAGGCGCCATGTAAAGGGCATGAGGACTTGGGGGTGATGGAGGAGTGCACCAGGGTGTCACAGGGAGAACGGTCCCTATAGAATGCTGACAGTGGGGGTGAAGGTAAGACGCGTTTGGTGGTGGCATCATGCTGGAGGATGATCTTTTAAATGCGGAGACTGGTGGGGTGAAACGTGAGGACAAGAGGGACCCCATCGCGCTTCTGGGGAGGGAGGGGAAGGGGTGAGGGCAGAGGTGCGGGACAAGGGTCGGACACAGTTGAGGGCCCTGTCAACCACCGTAACGGCAGGGGGGGGGACCTCGTTTAAGGAAAAAGGAAGAGATGTCAGAAGCGCCATTTTGGAAGGTGGCATCAACAGAACAAGTGCGATGGAGGCGAAGGAACTGAGAGAATGGGATGGAGTCCTTACAGGAAGCAGGGTGTGAGGAGCTGTAGTCGAGGTAGCTGTGGGAGTCGGTGGGCTTGTAATGAATATTGGTGGACAGTCTATCACCAGAAATGGAGACAGAGGTCAAGGAAGGGAAGGGAAGAGTCGGAGATGGTGAGGGTGAGAGAGGGGTGGAAATTGGAAGCAAAATCGATAAATTTTTCCAAGTCTAGACGAGAGCAAGAAGCGGCATCGATACAGTCATCTGTACCGAAGAAAGGGTTGTGGGAGGGGGCCTGAGTGGGACTGGAACAAGGAATGTTCCACATATCCCACACAAAAATAGGCATAACTGGGGCCCGTGTGGGTACCCATAGCCACACCTTTTATTTGGAGGAAATGAGACAAATTAAAGGACAAATTGTTCAACGACAGAACAAGTTCAGCCAGGCGGAGGAAAGTGGTGGTAGCTGGGGATTGTTCAGGCCTCTGTTCAAGGAAGAAGTGGAGAGCCCTCAGACCATCCTGGTGGGAACAGGTGCAGAGGGATTGGATGTCCAAGGTGAAGAGGCAGCGGTTAGAGCCAGGAAACTGGAAACTTTTGATTGGCATAGGGCATCAAAGGAATCATGAATGTAGGTGGGAAGAGACTGGATAAGGGGAGAGAGAATGGAGTCAAGATAGGAAGAAATGATAAAAGCAAAATACTACAGATGCTGGAAATCTGAAACAAAAATAAAAATTGCTGGAAAAACTCAGCAGGTCTGACAGCACCTGTGAAGAGAAAGACAGAGTTAATGTTTCGAGTCCGTATAACTGTTCTTCAGAACTGGAAGAAATTAGTTCTGTGGGGCAGGAACAGGCTAACACGATGGGTCTATCAGGACAATCTTTTTTGTGGATTTTTGGAAGGTGGTGGAAGTGGGCTGTGCAGGGCTGGGTGACTATGAAGTTGGAAGCTGCGGGGGTGGGGAGGGAAGATCTCCATGGGAGATGAAGTCAGTGACAGTTCTAGAAACAATGGCTTGATGTCAACTCTTGATGTTAACTCTGTTTCTCTCTGCACAGATCCTGCCAGACCTGCTAGGTTTTTCCATAATTTTTTGTTTTTATTTCAGATTTCCAGCATCCGCAGTATTTTGTTTTTAAATTAATCCCTACACCCTGCTTCCTGTAAGTTAACCAATCCTTTATCCACGCTAACATGTTACACCCTGCGCCATGTGCTCTTACTTTGCTTAGTAAACTTTGATGTGGCACCTTATCAAATGCATTTTGGAAATCCTAATACACTTGTACAGGTTCTCCTTTATCCACCTTGTTTGTTACTTCCTCAAATTACACATTTTCCCTTTCACAAAACCATGTTGAATCTGCCTGATCCCATTATGATCTTCTAAATAGTCTGCTATAACCTCCTTAATAATGGATTCTAGCAATTTTCCTTTGACAGAGTTAGGCTAACTGTCCTGATTTCTGTCTCCCTCCTTTTTTAAATAAAAGTGTTACATTTGCTATTTTCCAATCCACTGGGACCCTTCCAGAATCCAGGGAATTTTGGACGATTAAAACTCTCACCACCCTTTGTCAGTACAGTCCAGATCATCAAAACACGCTGTGTAAAAAATTCTCATCTTGCCTGTTTGCCTTAAATCTGTGCCTGCTGGCTCTGACCCTTTCTGCCATTATAAACTGTTTTATCCTTATTTATTCTATCAAAACCATTTAGGATTTTGAACACCTCTATCAAATCTTCTCTTAACCTCTGCTCTAAAGAGAGCAGCCCCAGCTTCCTTAGTCTTTCTACGTAACTGAAATCTCTCATCCATGCACCACTTCAGTAAATATCCTCTGCACTCTCTCAGAAGCCTTAACATCCTTCTTAAATTGATTTGGACACAATATTCCAGATGTGGTCCAGTGATTTATGGAGGTTTAGCATAATTTCCTTGTTCTAACAAGTGTGAAAAGTCTTCAGCATCTATGCCTCAAGCTGCTGTTTTCAAAGGACTGAAGTTAAGAAAACTCACTTTGAATTTGACTTGTTCAGGGTGTCATGTTTCTTTGCCTGGGTCTTTTAAAATCTGTGTCTTACTGTTACCTTAACAAAAGTGTAACTGGGAGTTAGATTGATTAGGGAATTTAGAAGTTATCATAGTAGTAATTTGTAGATCTACGTATGTATTTAAAAATCATTTCTCATATTAATAAATGTTTAATCTAGTTTTGTAAAACCTATAAGACTTGGTCTTATGACTACTGAATTCAAGGCACGCATCTTGAAATTTATACAAACTGCAAAACAAGTTGTGGTAGTTGTTTCAAGTTTCCCTTTGGGATTTGAACAACTCAGCATTTACCATTGGCTGTTCCATAACACGTGTTCACAATAGAGGATACAAAAAATATTCCAGCAATAGCTGCAAATCAGGAGGTGAAAGGGAGAGGGGAACTTGGTGAAATTGAAATCACTAGAGAAACGGTACTGAGCAAATTGATGGAGCTGCAGGCTGGCGAGTCTCCGGGTCCCGATGGACTACACCCTAGGGTTTTAAAAGAGGTGGCTAATGAGGTAGTCGATGCGCTGGTGTTAATTTTCCAAAATTTGCTAGATTCTGAAAAGGTTCCATCAGACTGGAAATTAGCAAATATAACCTCTCCATTCAAGGAGGGAGGTAGAAAACAGGAAATTATAGGTCAGTTAGCTTGGCGTCTGTCATGGGGAAGTTGTTAGAATCAATCAATAAGGTGGTTATATCTGGGCACTTAGAAGAGCTCAAGGCAATCGAGAAGAGTCAGCATGGTTTTGCGAAAGGAAAATCATGTTTAACCAATTTATTGGAGTTTTTTGAAGCTGAGTAGGATTGGTGAGTATTTCTAGTCTTTAAAGTAAAAGTAAGGTCTTCAGTTTGTGTTTAGGTCTCTCGTCTTTTTTTCTCAAAAATAGCTTAAGTATAAGATCGATACTGGTGCAAAAAAAATTACAATAAAGTGTGAAGAGGGGGTATTCTTCAAGTGTAAAGAGCAGGAATACTAGAGTAATTAATTAATTAAATTAAATATAATGGTGCTGGCAAGACGGGTGATGTGTTGCTGCTGCAGCATGTGGGACCTGCTGGACACCAAGGTGATCCAGAACGAACACATCTGTAGGAAATGTTTGCAGCTCAAGGAACTTCAGATCCGAGTTCAGCAGCTGGAATCCAAACTGCAGACATTGCACCACATCAGGGAGGGGGAAAGTTATCTAGACACTTTGTTTCCGGAGGCGATCGCACCCCTCAGATTAGGTGATTCAAATTTGGTCTGTGATCGGGGCAGGAGAACGTGACTGCAGGGGAGGCAGCTATGGGGATCCAGCAGGTACCATTCGAGGAGCTTCAGTCCCTGCAATTGTCCAGTAGTTACGAGGTTCTTGCAAGCTGTGTGGACGAGAGCAGGGATTGCAAGGAGGATGAGCGAACCACCACGGCACCGTGGTACAGTGAGCCATTTAAGTGGTGTGGGGAGGAAGGAAATAGGAACATAGCGGTGGTAGGGGACAGTATAATTAGGGGGATAGATACTGTTCACTGCAGCCGTGAGCGTCAGTCCCGAAGGCTGTGTTGCCTGCCCGGTGCCAGGGTTAAGGACATCTCCTCAGGGCTGGAGAGGAACTTGTGTGGAAGAGGAGGGGTCCAGCTGTTGTCATCCACTTTGGTACAACAACATTGATAGGACTAGAAAGGAGGTTCTGTTGAAAGAATTTGAACAGTTAGGGGCTAAATTAAAAAACAGAACCTCCAAGGTAATAATCTCAGGATTACTATGAGCAAATGGGCATAAGGTAAATAAAGTCAAGGAGTTAAAAGCGTGGCTCAAAGATTGGTGTGGGAGGAATGGGTTTCATTTCATGGGGCATGAGCACCAGTATTGGGGTAGAAGAGAGCTGTTCCAGTGGGATGGGCTTCACTTGAACCGTGCTGGGACCAATGTCCTGGCGAATCAAATAACTAGGGCTTTAGAGAGGGCTTTAAACTAAATGGTGGTGGGGGATTCTGGAGAGGGGATACGTATGCTTACAAAGCTATGGCAGCTTGTCAGGGCAGCTATTTAGGTAATGATTCCCAGAGTGTGACAGGAAGGGACAGAGTGTGCAAACATAAAAAACAAAGCAGCAAATAGGGTCAAAGGGCAAAATTAATGGCTCTTTACATAACTGGACATAGCATTTGGATCAAAATAAATGAATTAATGGCACAAATAGAGGTTAATGGGTATGATCTTATAGCCATTACGGAGACATGGTTACAAGGAAATCAAAGCTGGGAACTAAATATTCAGGGGTATGTGACTTTTCAAAAGGGCAGGCAGGAAGAAAAGGGTGGTGGGGTAGCTTTGTTAGTACGAGATGGAATAAGTACGATAGCAAAAAATGATCTTGGATCAAAGATGTAGAATCCATATGGGCGAAGGTGAGAAATATCGAGAGGAAGACAACACTGGTGGGAGTAGTCCATGGGCCCCCTAACGGTAGCTATACTGTAGGGCAGAGAATAAATCAGGAGATAATGAGGGCATGTAAAAAAGGCAGTACATTAATCATTGATGACATTAATCTTCATGTAGATTGGGAAAATCAAATTGGCAGAGGTAACCATGAGCAAGAATTCATAGTGTGCATTCGGGACAGTTTCCTAGAACAATATGTTGTGGATCCAACCAGGGATCAAGCTATTTTGGACCTGGTAATGTGTAATGAGCAGGTTTAATAAATGACCTCAGAGCAAAAGATCCCCTAGGAAATAGTGACCATAGTGAATTTAGCATTCAGTTTGTGTGAGAGAAACTTGGGTCGAAAACAACTGTACTAAACTTAAATAAGGGTAATTACAAAGGAATGAGGGCAGAGTTAGCTGGAGTGGACTGGGAAAGGAGGTTAGCAGAAAAGACAGTTGATGAACAATGGCAGGTGTTTAAGAAAATAGTTCATGACTCACACCAAAGACATATCCCAGTGAGGACGGAGGATTCAAGGAAGGGGATAAACCAACCATGATTAATCAAAGAACAGAAGGAAGGTATCAAATTGAAAGAAAAAACATACAATATGGCAAAGTTTAGTGCTAAGCCAGAGGATTGGGTAAATTTTAAAAACCAACGAAAGGTGACCAAAAAATAATAAACATGGAGAAAATAAACTTTGAGAGTAAACTAGCAAGTAATATAAAAACTGACAGTAAGAGCTTCTTTAAATATATAAAAAGGAAGAGAGAAGCCAAAATGAACATAGGCCCCTTAGAGAATGAGGCTGGAGAAATAATAATGGGGAACCAGGAAATGGCAGAGGTGTTCAATAACTACTTTGCATCAGTCTTCACGGTAGAAGGCACAAATAGCATTCCAAAAATGCTAAATAATCAAGGAGCAAAAGAGGGGGAGGAACTACATGCATGCCTATCACTAGAGAAAAAGTACTAGGGAAACTAATGGGGCTAAAGGCCGATATGTCACCTGGACCTGATAGTTTGCATCCTAGGATATTAAAGGAAGTAGCTACACAGTGAATGCACTGGCAGTAATCTTCCAAGAATCCTTAGATTCTGGACAAGTCCCAGAAGAGTGGAAAACTGCCAATTTAACAACCTTATTCAAAAAGGGAGAGTCACAAAAAACAGATAACTATAGGCCAGTTATCTTAACATCTGTCATTGGGAAAATGTTAAGAATCTATTATAAGGGATGTAATAGCAGAGCATTTATAAATGCATAATATAATCAAGCAGAGTCAGCATGGCTTCATGAAGGAGAAATCATGCCCGACAAACTTACTAGAATTCTTTGAGGTAACAAGCACGATAAAGGGGAACCAGTAGATGTAATATATTTGGATTTCCAAAAGACGTTTGACAAGGTGCTGCACATAAAGCTACTTAATAAGATAGGAGCCCATGGTGTTGTAGGGTAGTATATTAGCATGGATAGAGGATTGGCTAACTAATAGAAGACAGAGTTAGGATAAGGGGGGCATTTTCAGGGTGACAACCTGTAACTAGCGGAGTGCCAAAGGAATCAGCGCTGGGGCCACGATTATTTACAATATATATTAATGGCTTGACTGAGGGAAGTGAATGTACTATTGCCAAGTTTGCAGATGACACAAAAATAGGTGGGGAGACAAGTGGTGAGGATGACAGAGTCTACAGTGGGGTATAGACAGGTAAAGCGGGTGGGCAAAAACTTGGCAGATGGAATGTAATGTGGGAAAATGTGAGGTTAGACACTTTGGCAGGAAAAATAGAGGAGTTGAATATTATTTAAATGGAGAAAGACTGCAGAAAGCTAAAGCACAGAGGTATTTGGGGGTCCTCGTGCATGAATCACAAATAGCTAGCATACAAGTTCAGCAGATAACAGGGATGGGAAATGGAATGTTGGTCTTGCTAAAACTATACAAGGCACTAGTTAGACCACACCTGTGAAGAGTTTTGGTCCTCTGTCTAAGGAAAGATATACTGGCATCAGAGGCAGTCCAGAGAAGCTTCACTAGGTTGATCCTGGGTATGTAGAGATTTTCTTATGAAGAGAGGTTGAGTAGATTGGGCCTGTACTCATTGGAGTTTAGAAGAATAAGAGGTGACCTTATTGAAACATATATGATTCTTAGGGGGCTTGACAGGGTAGATGCTGGGAGCTTATTTCCCCTTGTGAAAAGTCTAGAACCAGAGGGCATAATCTCAGAGTAAGGGGTTGCCCATTTAAGACAGAGGTAAGGAGGAATTTCTTCTCTGAGGGTGGTGAAACTGTGGAATTCTTTACCTCAGAGGGCTGGAGAGGCTTGGTTGTTAAGTATATTCAAGGCTGAGGTAGACAGATTTTTAATCAGCAAGGAAATATGGGTTATGTGGAAAAGGCAGGAAAGTGAAGTTAAGGATTATCAGATCAGCCATGATCTCATTGAATGGTGGAGCAGACTCAATGGGCCGAACGGCCTACTTCTGCTCCTACCGTCTTATGAGTAACACGCGCGGTGGATAAAGGGGAGCCTTTGCTCCCCTTTACCCAACTCGCATGTAGACGTACTGTACATGGATTTCCAGAAGGCATTTGATAAGGTGCCACATCAAAGGTTATACAGAACATAAAAGCACAGGGTGCAGTGGGTAACATATTAGCATGGACAGCAGATTGGCTGGCTGGCAGAAAGTATGCATAAATGGGTCTTTTTCAGATTGGCAGGATGTGACGAGTGGAGTCCCACAGGGGTCTGTGCTGGGGCCTCGAACAAAAAAGCAGAGTATTGCTTAAATGGAGAATGGCTGCATAATTCTGAGGTGCAAAGGGGTCTGGGTGTTCTAGTACACGAGTCACAAAAAGTTAGTATACAGGGACAGCAAGTAATTAAGAAGGCTAATGGATGCTATCCTTTATTACAAGAAGGATTGAACATAAAAGTAAGGGTGTTATGCTTCAGTTATACAGGGCATTTGTGAAACCGCACCTCGAATAGTGTGTGCAGTTTTGATCTTATTTAAGGAAGGATGTAAATGCATTGGAGGCGGTTCAGAGGAGGTTTACTAGATTGATACCTGGAATGAATGGGTTGTCTTATGAGGAAAGATTGGGCAGACAGGGCTTGCTTCTACTGGAGTTTAGAAGAAAGAGGGGTGATTTGATTGAATTATATAAGATCCTGAATGGCCTTAACAAGGTGGACATCAAAAGGATGTTTCCTCTTTTGGGTGAGTCCAGAACTAGGGGGCACTGTTTTAAAATTAGGGGCTGCCCTTTTAGGACAGCAATGAGGAGAAATTTTTTCCTCAGAGGGTTGTGCGACTTTGGAACTCTCTGCCTCAGAAGGCAGTAGAGACGGGGTCATTGAATATTTTTACGGCAGAGGTAAATATTCTTGTTCGGCAAGGGAATCAAAGGTTATCAGGGGTAGATGGGAATGTGGAAATTGAAACACAAGATGATCAGCCATGATCTTATTGAATGGCGGAGCAGATTTGAGGGGTCAAATGGTCCACTCCTGTTCCTATTTCTTACGTTATTATGCTATTATGTTCTAAGTTTTATGCACCATGTGTTCACCACAACTCTCTCCTTTCTGTCTCTTAGCCAATTTTGTATCCATGCTGCCACAAGCTTCACGATCAGCAGATTAAGTGCAGGCAGGGTTGGAACCCGAGCCTTTCCTCCTGTGTAGGCTCTCTACACCAGCATCCGAGATCAGCTAACTCTGCTGAGGCTGAAAATGGAATCTGGCCCTTCCTCCAACCTGTATGACTCAGTGCCCCACCAGGTAAGAACAGCTGGTTCAGCACAAGCAAAGGATGGAACCAAGCACCACCGTGCTCTTTGTGGAGCTCAGTACCACACCTGAAATCAGATAACACAACAAGCTGGTGATGGAATCTGGGCCATTTGTTAACTATGGGCTTCAGTACTGCAACTGGTAAGAACAATTAACTCAACACAAGCAGAGGATTTAAGCCTGGGGTTTTTCTGTTCTTTGTGTGGCACAGTATCCATCCCAGTGAGATGAACTTACATACCTAAGGCAGGGAAAGGAGCGTTGGCCCACCCTGCTCAGCTCAGTATTACACCGGATGAGATCGGCTACCTCAGCACAGGCCAGCGATGGAACGAGTCCTTTATGGCGTGTTTGTGGTCAATGTCACATCATGCAAGATAAATTAAACAAATGCTGTGGATGAAATATGAGCCCTTCCTTCTCTTTAGTTCCTTTCAATTGACTGTACTTACAGTACACCAACTGATCAGGCTTAGCGCTTTACCTAGTTTTCTCCCCCCTGCCATTTGAGAAAAAAATGGACTTAACTTTCCATGCTAAGCATTCAATAAGTATTTGGATGTTTACTAAGTAGGTAAGCTACATGTTCATTCTGCATGTCCATATAATTAGCGTGGAGAAGAGGAGGAACATGAGAATTTAATCTTAAAAGTCAAACTCAAGCTCAAATTCAATGGTGGCATTAACCCAATCTCTCTCCAAAAAGGACATATATCAACTGCTCCTAGTTTCTATGTTCCCTGCTCCTAGTTTCTATGTTTCTATAGCTCTTGGGGCAAAAGGGATCAAAGGGTATGGGGAGAAAGCGGGAGCAGGCTATTGAGTTATCAGCCATCATGGCCATAATGGATGGCGGAGCAAGCTCGAAGGGCCGAATGGCCTACTCCTACTCCTAGTTTCTATGTTAACTGCAATCATAGAATTTACAGTGCAAGAAATAGCCCTTTGACTCATCATGCATGCCCATGCCATCTCTTCAGGTGGAGCTATCTACTCTCGTCCTAATTCCTTTCTCTGTTTTCATATTTTTGTTCTTTCTTTTCAAATGATTTACAAGGTCCTCTGTAAATGATGCTGCAATTTAATTATTAGCTGCTGGTGAAAGTGTTTCATGTTGTAATAATCTATTTTTTTTTAAATTTCCAGCTTCCCTTTCCACTCTTCCACCGAAGGCTTTGAACCATTCTCAATATAATTCAACAACCAGCGGAAATAACCCTTCAGCCATCTCTTCATTATTGAATTAACTAAATAATTTAATGAGATAAATGACCAGATAATCTATTTTTGGTGATGTGGATTGAGAAATAAATGTTGGCCAGGACACGGAGAATTCCCTTGCTCTTCTTTGACTAGTGCCAGAGGATCTTTTACCTACACCCAAGAGGACACATAATGCCTTGGTTTAATGTCACATCAAAAAGTCAGTGCAATATTTCTTCAGGGTTACACAGAAAAGTCAGTCTACATTAAATGCTGTTCCCAATGATCATATATACATATTCACTTTATCTATACATTTCCTCAAAAAATTGAACTGAAGCACAACTTGCCTTTTACAAATTCATGCTGTTTCCGATTAAGGTGTGTATCTTTCAAGGTGTGTATAAATTTCCTTGTGTGTTATGGACTGTAGACACTCACCCACAATAGAAAATTAGATTAAGTGGTCAATGGCTTGCAGGATTATTTTTTCTCCCATTTTTTAATAGGGATCTAACATTTGCCATCCTCCAGCCCTTTAGATCACTTCAGATTTTTAGTGACTGCCATTAGCACCCCCCACCACCAAATATCTTTGGACATTTACTTTTTAAGTGCACGTGAGCTGCTACTAGGTCTTCCCAAAAAAGCTGCAGCTAGTTTAAGATTAATTTCCGATAGTTTAACAAACCTTTCTTCTACAAAGGCGAATTGTTGAAGAATTAACTTTTATTTCTATTAACCTTAAGGAAAGTATTTTGGTATTCTTCGCTTATATAAGAATAACGTACAAATATATTTAAATTACTCTTTAGTGTCCATAGTTAACATTTCACAGAATATCACTGCCATTTACCTTCATATGGTGTGTCAGGAGGCCCTGCAATCTCTCCCCTCAATTCTGTGAAGTTTTCATCTACGAGTTCTACTTTTATTTGATTCTTGCTGGTCTTAAAAAGAAAAAAAAGCACAGGATAAGTTCCAAAATATTACAGTAATAGTTATATTTTATAATTTTTTTCATCTCTATTCATACTGCTATCACATTGGTCAGAGTATGTTAGCTGCAGACAGCTCATGCCAACATAACCTAACTATTCATAAATCAAAATGAAATGCAACATGATTTCAGAAACTACAGCTAACTGAAGAGTACTGCAGCGGGTTTCTCAGACTTACTGTTGGGTAACATTAAAATAAGGTTTCACTGTTTTAGGATGGAAATTTACTCTGAAATATTCAAAAAGTAACTTTAAAAAAAACATACTTGGGAGTTGCATTGCTTTGGCATTATGTTGGCCAGGGGTTTTGTGGAGACTTGGATTACATTAAATTGAGCTAAAAAAAATTACTCAGTGCATTAGAAAAACAGTAAAAAGAGTACAAAATCAAAGATTCCCTGACCATTTGACCTATAGGGATATTTTAGCCATGTTAAAAAACAGGTTTTACCATCAACATTTACCAGGCTTTAAAAAAATTCTGCTTTTCTACTCTTACAACCAAAGTGAATAACCTCATACACATTATATTCCATCCACAGCCTTGTTGCCCACTCATTTAACCTGACTATATCTCTTTGCCAGTGTCTTTCTGTCCTCCTCGCAACATTCCCACCTAGCTTTATATCATCAGTAAACTTAGATACATTACATGTCTCTTTGTCTTAGTTATAAATATACATTGTAAATACCTGAAGCCCAAGTTGATCTTTGCTGCATTCAACAAGGCTGCCAACTTGAAAATGCCTTATTTATCCCTCGTCTTTACTGTCTGTCAATTAATCCTCTATCCATTCTATTATATTACCCAAAACTCTAGGAGCCCTTATATTGCATATTAACCTTTTATGTGACACCTTATCAAATGACTTTTGGAAATTCAAGGATACGTCTGCTATATCTATACCCCTACCCTACTAGTTACATCCTCTCAAATATCTAATAAATTTGTCAAGCATGATTTCCCTTTCGTCAAACCATGCTGACTTTGTCTGATCATACTATGATCCAAGTGTTAAGGCTTCTTTAATAACAGGTTCTAGCATTTTCCTCAATGACTGATTTTAGACTAACTGGCCTGTAGTCCCCCGTTTATTCTTGCCCTCCTTTCTTGAGTAGCAAGGATACGATCATACTTGGTTAAGTTGCGAGCCCTTATGCATCCCTGTTTAATGCCTAACAACAGTTATGGCCTCATCTTTCACATGGGAATATACTGAACACTGATGACACCTCTACAACCAGCAACTATTCATTAGTGAAGATAATTATGGCACAGCCAGTGGTATGGGCTGAGTTGTTCAAATCCCAGAAGGAAACTTGAAACAACTGTCATAATCCATTTTTTCAATTTGTATGTTTCAAGATCCAGGCTTTGAATTCAATAGTAATCAGACCGAGTCTCGAGGTTTTTTATAAAACTAAATTAAACATTTATTATTACAAGAAAAATTGTAAGCACGTACATATGTCTACAAAATTACTACTATAATAACTACAAAAACCCCCTAATTAATCTGACACTCAGTTACACCCCTGTTAAGCAACATAGTAAAACTCAGATTTAAAAAGACCCCAGGCAAAGCACATTGGACCGTACAAATTCAAAATGAGGTTCTTTGCAGATACAGTTGCAGGCGTACAGGCTGGTTAGATCTTAAATGCCTCTGCCCCACACACACACACACACACACAAACTCGTTTCTGTTTATACCTAGCTTTTCCTTTGAATGTAAATTTTCCATTGTATTACTAGGTTTTTAACGTCACATCTTCTAACAATAACATTTTCATTCCACTAATTTTATTCGTGATATAAACACATTGCTTGGCATCTCCCAGCTAGGTGCAAGATTTCACCTATTCTTTTGAATGGTTATTCAACAAATGCAAATGTACACTTTACCTTTTAACTTCCTTACTGTTGCCTCAATTAACATCTCAAAACTACTATGCATCAAAGCACCCAGACTAGCTGGTTTTAGTCCAATTAAGACACGCATACAGACACCACTAAATTCTATTTTTTAAAAATAATTTCCAATAACATTATAAGCATTAATCTCTTCATGACATCTTTTTTTTTATACATTCATTCGTGGGATGTGGGCTTTGCTGGCTGGGCCAGCATTTATTGCCCATCCCTCGTTGCCCTTGAGAAGGTGGTGGTGAGCTGCCTTCTTGAACCGCTGCAGTCCATGCTCCTTATTGAAAAATGAACCGTCCCCCTGCTTATTGAAAAATGAAACGTCATAATTCTAAAAGACGGCTTAATTTTTTATTAACCCATCTTACACTATCTCCTATGCTTATCTATGTACTTGTGCTATTACATTACCAGATGCATGCATTAACAAAACAATACATGCACATACACATTCCAGTTCAGTGTCCAGGTTTTAAAATGTCCAATTTTTACTCTAAGCTTCAAACTCCTGATAATGCATTTGCAATCAGATTCTTGCATCCAGCGACATGTATTATCGATAGATTAAATGATTGCAGTAATAAACTCCAGCTGAATAGCCTTGCACTTTTGTCTCGAAATTTGTCCAGAAACTTTGAAGGATTGCAGTCTGTATAAACAATTGTTTCTGACAAGTTGTTTGCCACATAAATGTCAAAATGCTGCAATGCCAACACCAAACCCAACATCTCCTTTTCAATTGTTGAATATCTTCTCTGTTGTGCATTCAAATTCCATGAAAACTACCCTATTGGTTTTTCAATTCCAGTGTCATCTTCTTGTAACAGTACAGCCCCAATACTTATATCACTTGCGTCAACGGCCAACTTAAATTGCTTTGCATAATTGGGTACTACCAAAACTGGTGTCTTAGTTAGTACAGTTTTCAAACTATCAAATGCCTTCTGACACGCTTGTGTCCATTGAAGCTTCTTCTTTTTTAATAGTTCAGTCAGTGGAGCAACCACACTGCTAAATTTTGGTACAAATTTCCAGTAAAGCTCACTCATGCCCAGAAATTTTAAAACCTCTTGTCGCGTTGTAGGCACTGGGAAATCCACAATAACCTTGACTTTCACATCTCTTGGAACTACCTTACCATGTCCAATGGTATGGCCTAGATATTCACTCTTAGCCAAGTTCACCACCAAATTAGTTCTTGTAATCAAGAAAATAATTCTTCCAGGTGCTGTAAATGCTCATTCCACATCTGACTGAAAACTATCAGATCATCAATATAAACAGCACAATTGCTTAGACCTGCAATTCCTTTGTCAGTCTTTGACGTGTCGCAGATGCATTCTTTATACCAAATGGTATGACTTTAAAATGATATAGTCCATCTGGTGCCACAAAAGTCAATATCTCCCTTGCTCTCTCCGACAACGGTACTTGCCAATAACCTGTTAGCAAGTCAAGCTTTGTGATAAATTTCGATTGTCCCACTTTCTCAATGCAATCTTCTGACGGTGGTATAGGATACGAATCCGCTTTTGTCACTGCATTCAATAGTCCACACGCAGTCGTTATGTTCCATCCGGTTTTGGTATCAGCACAATAGGCAAACTCCAGTTACTGCAACTAGACTCAATGATATCATTTTGAAACATGAAGTCAATTTCTTTTTGTACTTGTGATAACTTTGCCGGATTTACTCTATGAGGATGTTGCCTTATCGAAGATGAAACTGTTACAGGCATATCATGTATAGTTAAATCTGTCTTCCCCAACTTATTCCCACAAATAGGTTTGTGTGATTGCATAGCTTTTGCAAATCACTTTGACACTTGTGTGAAAGGTAACTCAATATTACATTTAAGTTTTCAAGTAACCCCTCATTATCTAATTTAATTAGAGGAAAATCAATTTCAGAGTCTTGCATTTCTACCTCTTTCTCATTATCTACCAACACTAACACCCCCTTTTGGTCCTCTTCTCTGTAAAAGTACTTTTAAAGCATATTTACATGGCACCCTCTGCTTCTTCCTTCTATCTGGAGTATTTATTAAATAATTTACTTCACTCAAATTCTTTTCAATCGTGCAAGGCCCACTAAACCTTTTCCACTACTCCAACAGTAACTTCACCTGTCTTCCACTTACTCTTTAAATTTACCTTCCACAATGAAATAGGTTTATCATTTCCATGAATCCCACTTATTATCAGCTGTTCCTGCAATACTCCTTCTGAACAATAAGTATCACTATCCCACAACATTAAGGATTGACTAGCCCGTATCTCAAAATTTTAACATCTTTACCTACTCCACCCTATACGCATGGAAAGACTTCTCCTTCACATACAAAATCTTTGAACATTTCTGCAACCAGCACCTCAGAATTCTCTTGCTAAATTGTGAACACATTCCCACTTCTTTACATTTCACTGATTCTCCCTGGTTACTTGTACACAAACCACTGGTTTCTCCTGTGCCTGAACCTCAGAACCCACAGTACATTTACCACAGAACTTTTCTGCACCCCAATAATTCCAACAGATTTTCCCTGCAATTTCCAACACACTGACTTTGTGTGCCCCACTTTATTACAGTGAAAACACCTCAACTCTTGAATGTCACTTCTACCCTCAGCACTTTCCCTTTTATTCTGAAAAAACTCATTGGGAATTTTCAGCTACTACTCCTTTTCCCTGACTACCTACCTTCCTTTCACCTTCCTGGATTTAAAAGGGTGATGAAAAAAAGGTTTAGCTCTATGCACTAACTCAATCATCAGCTATCTCTGCTGCTTGCCTTACAGACTCAACCCTCTATTCCTCCAAATGAGTTCTCAATACTGAAGGGATTGAATCTTTAAATTCTTCCAAAAGAATTACTTCTCTAAGAGCTGCATATGTTGTCTCTATTTTTAATGTCCATATCCACCAGTCAAAATTACTTTGTCTTACTCTCTCAAACTCAATATAAGTTTTCCCAGGCTGTTTTCTCACATTCCTAAATTTCTGTCTACATGATTCAGGAACCAACTCATATGCACTCAAAATAGCCCCTTTCACCACATCATAATTCACCGATACTGCTTCAGACAGAGAAGCATATACCTCATTCGGTCTACCCACCAACTTAGACTGTACCAAGAATGTCCAGTTTTCCTGCGGCCATTTCATTTGTTTAGCTATCTTCTCAAGTGAAATAAAGAATGCTTCAATATCTTTTTCCTAAAACTTTGGAAGAGCTGGTAAAATTTAAAATCTCCCCGCTGGGCTCTACACTGGAGATAAGCCCTTCCCCACCTATCTATGGGTGGAGCCAGGGGAGATCGGTAGAGTGTTGAACGAACACTTCACATCCGTCTTCATCCAAGAGAATGAGAATGAAGGTATGGAACTCGGGGAGAGAGACTGCGAAGTTCTTGAGCAAATTGATATAGGGAGTGACAAGGTATTGGAGGTGTTGGCAGGCTTAAAAGTGGACAAATCTCCAGGTCCGGATGATTTGTGTCCCAGACTGTTGAGGGAGGCAAGGGAGGAGATTGCAGGGGCTCTGACCCAAATTTTTAATTCCTCTCTGGCCACGGGGGAGATGCCAGAGGACTGGAAAACAGCTAATATGGTTCCGCTATTTAAGAAGGGTTGTAGAGATAAGCCAGGGAACTACAGACCAGTCTCACGTCAGTGGTAGGGAAACTATTGGAGAAAATTCTGAAGGAGAGAATATATCTCCACTTGGAAAGGCAAGGTTTGATCAGGGATAGTCAGCATGGCTTTGTCAGAAGGAGGTCATGCCTAACAAATTTGATTGAATTTTTTGAGGAGGTGACCAGGTATGTAGATGACGGTAGTGCAGTTGATGTAGTTTATATGGATTTCAGCAAAGCCTTTGACAAGGTCCAACATGGGAGACTTATAAAGAAGGAAAATGCACATGGGATACAGTGTAATTTGATAAGGTGGATTCAAAATTGGCTTAGTTGTAGGAGACAGAGGGTGATGACAGAAGGCTGCTTTAGTGACTATAAGCCCGTGTCCAGTGGTGTACCACAGGGATCTGTGCTGGGTCCCCTATTATTCGTCATTTATATAAACAACATGGATGACTATGTGGGGGGTAGGATTAGTAAGTTTGCGGATGACACAAAGATTGGCTGGGTGGTTAACAGTGAGGTTGAGTGTCTTGGGCTACAGGAAGATATAGACAGGGTGGTCAAATGGGCAGATAGGTGACAGATGAAATTTAACCCTGAAAAGTGTGAGGTGATAAACTTTGGAAGGAGTAATTTGACAAGGAAGTATTCAATGAATGGCATGACACTAGGAAGTTCTGAGGAACAAAGGGACCTTGGCGTGTGTGTCCATAGATCTCTGAAGGTGGAGGGGCATGTTAGTGGGGTGGTGAAAAAGGCATATGGGACACTTGCCTTTATCAATCGAGGCATAGATTACAAAAGTAGGGAGGTCATGCTGGAGTTGTATAGAACCTTGGTGAGGCCACAGCTGGAGTACTGTGCGCAGTTCTGGTCACCACATTATAGGAAGGATGTTTTTGCATTGGAGGAGGTGCAGAGGAGATTTACCAGGATGTTGCCCGGGATGAAACATTTAAGTTATGAAGAGAGGTTGGATAGACTTGGGTTGTTTTCGTTGGAGCAGAGAAGACTGAGGGGCGAGGTGTACAAGATTATGAGGGGCATGGACAGGATGGATAGGGAACAGCTGTTCCCCTTAGTTGAAGGGTCAGTCAGGAGGGGACACAAGTTCACGGTGAGGAGCAGGAGGTTTAGGGGGGCTGTGAGGAAAAATTTTTTTACCCAGAGGGTGGTGACGGTCTGGAATGCGCTGCCTGGGAGGGTGGAGTACCTGGATGGGTACTTGGCATGTCATAACATTCAAGGCTATGGGCCAAGTGCTGGTAAATGGGATTAGGTAGGTAGGTCAGGTGTTTCTCACGTGTCGGTGCAGACTCAATGGGCCAAAGGGCCTCTTCTGCACTGTGATTTTCTGTGATCCTGGCATCTCTTTTTTAACTGCCAACATTTTCAGTTGGAATTCTCTCCCCCTTCTCTATCTTCACAATTTCTAACTCCCTTTCCCGTTTTCTTTCTTCTTCCTGGCTTTCTGTCTGTTCCCTTTGGAATGCCCTGTCTCTTTCCTTTGCTTCCAGTTCAATCATTTTCATATGCAACCAGAATTGAGCCTATTCCAATGACCCACCCCTTGGAAAACTCTGTCTCTCAGGTATCCCTTCCAACTTCAAATACTGTGCTATCACTTCAATTATGTCTGATACCCCCGCAGGTAACCCCAATTGTAATTTATTCGCCAACTCTGTCAACTGACTCCTGGATACTTTTTGTAACTCAAAGTTATATCTACTACTTCCAAAAAATATTTAGCCATGGATACAGCCATTTCAGCAGCCTCACCACTTCAAAAATACCTCACACCCACTCCTGAACTCAAGAGCTTCTCGTACTTAAGATTCACCAATCAAGGAATTTCAAATATATCCCACCAAGAGCCCCCAATTATAATGGCACAGCCAATGGTAAAGGCTTAATTGTTCAAATCCCAGAAGGAAACTTGAAACAACTGTCATAATCCATTTTTTCAATTTGTATGTTTCAAGATCCAGGCTTTGAATTCAGTAGTAATCAAACTGAGTCTCGAGGTTCTTTTTATAAAACTAAATTAAACATTTATTATTACAAGAAAAATTGTAAGCTCATACATGTCTACAAAATTACTACTATAATAACTACAAAAACCCCCTAATTAATCTGACACTCAGTTAAACCCCTGTTAAGGCAACATAGTAAAACTCAGATTTAAAAAGACCCCAGGCAAAGCACATTTGACTGTACAAATTCAAAATGAGGTTCTTTGCAGATACAGTTGCAGGCGTACAGGCTGGTTAGATCTTAAATGCCTCTACCCCACACACACACAAACTCCTTTCTGTTTATACCTAACTTTTCCTTTGAATGTAAATTTTCCATTGTATTACTAGGTTTTTAACGTCACATCTTCTAACAATAACATTTTCATTCCACTAATTTTATTAGTGATATAAACACGTTGCTTGGCATCTCCCAGCTAGGTGCAAGATTTCACCTATTCTTTTGAATGGTTTATTCAACAAATGCAAATGTACACTTTACCTTTTAACTTCCTTACTGTTTCCTCAATTAACATCTCAAAACTACTACGCATCAAAGCACCCAGACTAGCTGGCTTTAATCCAATTAAGGCACGCGCACGCGCGCGCGCGCGCACACACACACACACACACACACACACACACACAAACTAAAGTCTATTTTAAAAAATAATTTCTAATAACATTATAAACATTAACCTCTTCATGACAGGACAGGGAAACAGTACATCTGATCTTCCAGCAATTTATTAAGCCATTAAAAACCTTCTGAAAGGTTGTAGAAAACAGGTAGACTGCTTTTGATGATTGGTTAGTTTTAGAGTGCATCCATGCGACATTGATGGAAATTGGGGCAAACTATCAAGTTCACCTCGGATTTGGAGGCCTCACTTGCATTGCCATCTGGAAAACTAAACTGGACTCTCAGGGATAAAGTTGGTAGCGTGCACATTGTGATGTCACAAATAGCTAGGTTAATTTTGGGGAATTCAAATTGTTCTTAACAGGAGGCAGGGAAATGAACAGGACTACAATATTCAGGATTCATAAAAATAGTTGCTCACTTGCCTTGTGAGCAAAGGTCTTTGATTTAAATCTGAAACTGCCAGATACTGTTTAGGCAATCAGGTCTGCAGATCAACTCCCATCTGCCACTGGTCCTCTTTCCACACTTCCTTTAACATTGTGACAAGGCAAAGTAGTAATGCTGAAGATGGCATATGAATGCAGTTTAAAACAAAAATGGGGAAAAATGAAATTACGGGGCTCTTGTTTAAGGTTTTTTTCAAATATATTTTGCATAGGGTTCATCTAACACATGTTGAAAATATCAAATCACAGCTAAGAAAACCAGCCATTGTTCTGCTGATTATTCTGACCTTGAGGATAACTTCATCTCTTCTGAAGAGATGGCAAGCACTTGCCAATTTATGGAAACTCCAAACATCAATTAGCCACTAATGGACTTGATGTGCTTAATCGACCACTTCCAACAGGGTTTACCTGAGAGGTATTAAAACAACCGGCCAGGTTAGCAACTAAACGTCAGAATTGTGTTCCACCCAGTTTACGCAATGCCAGGGGAGATCAGCTAATAATGATGCCCTCAGTCAATTATAGATAGTGTTAAAATATTTTTTAAATCCTGTTACATATTGAATGTTACTACACAATAACAGGTAAACTGTGTCCTTGAATTGCATTTTAAGCAACAAGATGAAGGAAATTGTGGAATATAGCTGAAATTTTTAACCAAATGCTTGAGCTAACTTGCAGTTTAGATAAACTGAAAAATAAATCAGTTTGGTCTGCAAATGTGAATTTGGTGTTTTTTTCTTGTGAATTCCATAAACACTGAAGTACCAGCAACAATTTTTGAATGAAATGTATCTATGCAAAATTATACAAGTTGTCAGAATAACTACATTAAAAGACAGAAAATAAATTGGGGCCCTGAAAATAATTGGGACTCCAAAATTATAGGAATTAGAATTCATGCAACAGGCTACATTTGAAAACACCAATGCATCAAATTCAGTAAAGTGAACAGGCAGATAACCAGCATTCAATGCGACAGCAGAAAATGCTGGAAAAACTGAGCAGGTCTAGCAGCATCTGTGGCGAAACAGAGTTAAACTTTGAGCCTGTATGGTCCTATCACTAGCCTTCTATCCAGCTCGACCTGCTCCATCCCCCCTTAAACAGTATGAATTTAATCACATTTCTACTTCTCTTTAGCTCTGAAGAAGGGTCATATGGACTCGAAACGTTAACTCTGTTTCTCTCTCCACAGATGCTGCTAGACCTGCTGAGTTTTTCCAGCCTTTGCTGTTGTTGCTTCAGATTTCCACCATCTGCAGTATTTTGCTTTTATCTTAGTGTACAATACAACAGCTACAGTTTAGTTACTATACAATAATATTTGCCAAAAAAATTAGTTCCAAGATATCAGACTGTAACATAGCCTTTCTTTAAGAAGTTTATCTTCCAACAGTTTATCTATCATACAACTTACACTTCCATAGGTATTCTCACAAAAAGGTTGGAGTGCTTTACATGATGACAAACCTCAAGCAGGAGGGAGATGGGGAAATTGGAGGAATATAAGAAAAATGAACAAGAATATGGCCTGCAACATTCCGGGTGAGCTGATGTTTAAGCAGGTTGGAAACAGAGAACATTACAAAAATCCAACCATAGTCACTTCTAAAAAGCTGCTAGAAGGTCAGTATGTTACAGTGTACAAATTAGTTTTGCAATATGAAATGGAATTTGTTCATCATTTTCCGGTTAAAACTTAACCTTAAATTCTGGGCAGCAAATGCATCGTTAACAAACGCAAAAGAGAATATAGTCTACACACGTTTCTGGAAAAAACTATGACTTTAGAAGTAAAATAAAAGGTACGGTGCAGTACTTTCAAACAGCATTTCCTTTTCATCTGTTGACTTTCAACAGAATCTAAACTTTCGGCAATGGTTTTCCCTATGAAAATGAGACCACTAGTGTGCAAAGATGAGAAATAGTAAAAGATAAGTCACTTGTGGGATTGACATATAGGCCCCCTAACAGTAACGACACTGTAGGACGAGGTATATAGGAAGAAATAATGGGGGCTCGTGAGGAAAGTACAGCGACAATCATGGCCGGTTTTATTCTACATATAGATTGCCAAGCGTAGCCTGGAACACAAGCTCATAGAGAGTCTTCAGGACGGTTTCTTACAGCAGCGCGTTCCACAGCCAACCAGAGGGCAAGTTATTCTGGATCTGGTAATGTGCAATGAGACAGAGTTAATTACCTCATAATGAAGGCACCCCTTGGTAGCTGTGATCATAATATATGATTGAATTTCACATTCAGTTGAGGGAGAGAGGAGTGGATCTGAGACTAGTGTTTTAAACTTAAGGGTAATTATGATGGCAAGACGACAGAGCTGGCTAAAGTGAACTGGAAAATTAGGTTAAGCGATAGGTCAGTAGAGATGCAATGGCAGACATTTGAGGAGATATTTCAGAATGCTCAGAAAGATACGTGTCAGAGAGAAAGAAAGGCTCTAAGAGAAAGACACTCTGTCTGTCTGTGGCTACTGAAGTTAAAGAAAGTATCAAATTGAAAATGAAGGTGTATAATTCCACAAAGATGAGTGGCAGGTCAGAAGATTGGACAGAATATAAACAATAGCAAAGAATGACTAAAAATTAATATGGAGAGAGAAATTAGAGTATGAGGGAAAGCTAGCTAGAAATATAAATACAGATAGCAAGAGTTTCTACAGGTATCTTAAAAGGAAGAGAGCATGTAAAGTGAGCCTTGGTCCTCCAAAGAGTAAGAATGGGGAATAGTGGAAAATAAGGAAATGGCAGATGAATTGAACAGATATTTTGCATCTGTCTTCACTGGAGAGGATACAAATAACATGCCAGAAACAACTGTGAATCAAGAGGTGAAAGGGAGGGAGGAACTTAAAACAATTACAATCACCAGGAATGGAGAAAATTATTAGAACTAAAAGCTGACAAGTCCCCAGGTCCTGATGGGCTTCATCCTAAGGTCTTAAAAGAAGTGACTGCTGAGATAATAGATGCATTGGTTTTAATTTTCCAGAATTCCCCAGATTCTAGAAAGGTCCCATCAGATTGGAAAATAGCAAATGTGACTCCACTATTCAAGTAAAGGGGGAGACAAAGCTGGAAATTACAGATCACTTAGCTTAACATCTGTCATAGGGAAATGACTGGAATCTATTATTAAGCAGATTATGGCAAAGTCTCAATGGAATCAAGCAGAGTCAACATAGTTTTATGAAAGGGAAATCGTGTTTGATTAATTAATTAGAGATTCTTGAGGAAGTAACAAGCAATGTGGAAAAAGGGAAACCTGCTGATGTGCTGTACTTAGATTTTCAGAAGGCATCTGACAAGGTACCACATCAAAGGTTATTATGCAAAATAAGAGCTCATGGTGTAAGGGGTAACATGTTAGTGTGGATTGAGGATTGGTTAGCTAACAGGAAGCAGAGTAGGGATAAATGGGTCTTTTTTGAGTTGGCAAGATGTGACGAGTGGAGTGCCACAGGGATCAGTGCTGGGCCTCAACTATTTTCAATTTATATCAATGACTTGGATGAAGGGACCGAATGTATGGTTGCTAAATTTGCTGATGACACAAAGATGGGTAGGAAAGTAAGTTGAGAAGACGACATAAGGAGTCTGCAAAGGGACAGAGATAGGTTAAGTGAGTGGGCAAAAATTTGGCAGATTGCGTTTAATGTGGGAAAATGTGAACTTGTCCATTTTGACCGGAAAAACGGAAAAAGGAACGTATGGTTTAAATGGAGAAAGACTGCAGAACTATACAGTACAGAGGGATCTGGGTGCTCTGGTCCACAGGTCAGGAAAAGTTAGTTTGCAAGTGCAGCAAGTGATTAGGAAGGCAAATGGAATGTTGTAATTTATTGCAATGGGAATGTAAAAGTAGGGGAGGTTTGCTACAGTTGTACAGGGCATTGGTGAAACCACATCTACAGTACTGTGTACAGTTTTGGTCTCCTTATTTAAGAGAGCATATAAATGTGTTAGAAGTAGTTCAAAGAAGATTCACTCGACTGATGCCTCAGATTGGGGGGTTATCTTACAAGGACAGGCTGGGCCTATATCTATCGAAGTTGAGGGACACAGTTTAAAAATAAGGGGTCTCCCATTTGACAGCATGTGTTTGTCCATGACGGTATTGAGAGAAGTGACAGAGTTCTTGTGGAGACAAACTCCTGTCTTCAAACTGAGGACAATCTCCATTCTGTTGTGTGGTGCTACCACGTTAAATGGGATAGACTCAGAACAGGTCTAGCAACTCAAAGCTGGGCATCCATGAGATACTGCAGGCTAAATGGCAGCAGCAGAATTGTATTCAACCACTATCTGTAACCTCATATCCCAGCATATCCACAGTCTACCACTACCATCAGTCAAGGGGACCAACCCAGGTTCAATGAGAAGTGCAAGAGGGCATGGCAAGAGCATCATCAGGCATGCCTAAAAATGAGATGCTAACCTGGTGAAGCTACAACACAGGACGATATGCATGCTAAATAGCAGAAGCAACATGCTAACGAAGAGCTAAGTGATCCCACGTCCAACCGATCAGAATAAAGCTGTGCAGCCCTGCCATCTCCAGTCTTGAATGATGGTGGACAATTAAACAATTCATTGGAGGTGAAGATTCCACAAAACTCTCCATCCTCAATGATGGGGGAGCCCAGCACTTCAATGCAAAAGACAAGGCTGAAGCATTTGCAACCAACTTCCACCAAAGTACCATGGATGATCCATTTAAGCTTTCTCCCAAGTTTCCCACAGATGATATCAAGAGGTGACTGAAGGCGCTGGATACAGCCAAGGCTATGGGCCCTGATAACATCCCAACTGTAGTTCTGAAGACTTGTGCTCCAGAACTAGCCGCTGTTTCAGTACAGCTACAACACTGGCATCTACTCAGCAATGAGGAAAATTGTCCAGGTGTGCATCCTGCCCACAGAAACAAGACAAATCCAATCAGGCCAATTGCCACCCCATCAGGCTACTCTCAATCATCAACAAAAACAAATGGAAGGCGTCACTGAGTGTGCTGTCAAGCAACACTTACTCAGCAATAACCAGCTCACCAATGCTCAGTTTAGGCTCCACCAAGGCCATTCAACTCCAGACCTCATTACAGTCCTGGTCTAAACATGGACAAAAGAGCTGAATTGCAAAAGTACAAGTGATGGCCCTGGAGATTAAGGCAGCATTTGATCAAATGTAGCATCAAGAAGCCCTAGCAAAATTGAAAGTCAATGGGATTTGGGGGGGAAAACTCTCCACAGGCTGAAGTTGTACCCACATGGTATGACATAAGGGAGGCGGTAGCATAGTGGTATTGTCACTGGGCTGGTAATCCAGAGACCCGGGTATGAATCCCACCACAGCAGATAGTGGAATTTGAATTCAATAAAACATCTGGAATTAAAAGTCTAATGATGACCATGAAATCATTGTCGATTGTCATAAAAACCCATCTGGTTCACTAATGTTCTTTAGGGGAGGAAACCTGCCAACCTCAACTGGTCTGGCCTACATATGACTCCAGACCCACAGCAAGATGGTTGACTCTCAAAAATGTCCTCTGAACAAGGGATGGGCAATAAATGCTGGCCTAGTCAGCGACGCCCACATCCCACGAGCAAATAAAAACCTAAAAAGATGGTTGTGCTAGTTGAAGTCAATCATCTCAGTCCCAGTGCAGGAGTTCCTCCAGGATAGTGTCTTAGGTTCAATCATCTTCAGCTGGTAACCTTCCCTCTATTCTAAAGGTCAGAAGATGGATGTTCACTGATTGCACAATGTTCAGTTCCATTCTCAACTCCTCAGATACTGAAGCAGTCTGTGCCTGCATATAGCAAGACCTGGACAACATTCTAGCATGGACTAATAAGTGGCAAATGACATTCGCGCCACACAAGTGGCGGGCAATGACCATCTCCAAAAAAGAGAAAAACCAGCCATCGCTGAATTCCCCACAATCAACATTCTGGGAGATTACCATTGACCAGAAGCTTAAATGGACCAGCCACATAAATCCTGTGAATACAAGAGCAGGTTGGAGGCGGGGAATTCTGTGGAATACTCTTGCCTGGATGAGTGCAGCTCCAACAAATCTCAAGACACAATCTAGGACAAAGCAACCCTCTTGATCGTTACCCCATCAACTACCATAGAGTGGCAGCAGTACCATCTACAAATTGCACTGCAGAAACCCACCAAGGCTCCTTTGACTTCCAAACCCATGACCACTACCATCTTGAAGGACAAGATACATGGGAACACCACCACCTACAAGTTCCTCTCCAAGCCACACATGATCCTGGCTTGGAACTATATCACCATTCAAACACCACATAGGCTGCAGCAGTTCAAGAAGGCAGCTCGCCACTTCCTTCTCAAGGGCACTTAGGTAATAAATGGCTGGCCTTGCCAGTAATGTGCATGTCCCAAGAATGAATAGAAAAAGGAATATCTGATCAGATCATAAGGGATGTATTTAGAACAAAGTGTCAAGAGATTAAAATCCCACTGTGCAAAATAACTGTCAAATGTTTTATTAATAAATATAACTGTAGATACTTGACCACTTTTATCAATAACGTATACAATTTATCAATTTAAGTGCACAAACTACTATTCAGATCATACAAACAATCATAAGAACAAGGAGCAGTAGGCCATTCAGCCCCTCGAGCTTGCTCCGCCATTTAATAAGGTCATAGCTGATCTGATAGGAACCTGAAACCTGCATCCCACCTACCCCCGATAACCTATCACTCCCTTGCTTACCAAGAATCTATCCACCTCTGCCTTAAAATATTCAAAGACTCTGCTGCCACCACCTTTTCATATGAAAAGCCTCCACATCACACCGCTGGAGAAATGTTTCAAAGCACTGGGTATACAATAAATGATTTTTGTTGTGTGCTGTGCTTCTTTTGATGTAGGCAATGCCAAACCTGTGCACCTATGGTAAAGGTACTCCCAGAAACTATTCACAAGATAGGGACTGTGCATCCTTGAAGTGCAAATCGTCCAAAACTCAAAGTACAACTCTTTAGAGGGAATGCAAATAGCTTGGTTTTAACAGAGAGAAAAATAATAAAAGTGTTAGTGCCTGGCTCACTCACATAGCACTCTTAATTTCAAGTCATAAAGTTTGAGTGCAAGCCCCATCCACAGCATGGGGACATAATGTGCAGAAATTCAACACAATACTGAGGGATGCTGTATCGTCTGAGGTACCATCTTTCAACCGAGGTCCTGTCTGGCTGTTCAGGTGAACATCAGGTAGCACTTGCAACATTCTGTCCAACATTGCTACCTCAGCAAACATCACTAAAACGCAGTTTAACGACCTACCTATTTGTATGCTGTTTGTGGGACCTTGTCGTGCACAACTGGTAAACATATTTCAAAAGTAATTAAGTTGGGAAACACTTTAGGATATCCTGAAGTTGTAACAGTGCAAATAAATGAAGCTCATGTTTTCTTTTAAGGATATATACTTATAATGATGTGCAGTGCTAAGTGGTAATGCAAGCAGAGCATAAATCATAAAACTATAAAAGATTCTATGTAGCATACTAAGTATTAGTGCTCCAAAAAGATAAATAGATCAATGTTACCAATGTTTTATAAATTGCTTACGATGAGAAACTGCTATATTTAGAAAGTAGTGTCAGTTGGAGCCTAAATATATGCGGAGGCAACTAAATTTTTAACTTGATTCAGAATGTCTACTGCAGAGTTTCAAATTCATAACTATCATAACTTTATACTGCAACTTTACTTAATGCTGTCCAATTGTATTAATGTTCTCTTTTCTATTAGAAAAGTTAGATATGGAGGAAATGTAATAATCCGAAAAACATGCGAACATAGCAAAATAATCAAATGTCAATTGTGAAACCAGATATCACCCAACCATACGATGTCATCTGATACTATTACAGTTCTAAACAAAGGAAAGTCTAAGAATGAACATTAGCAGAAAGACAAATAAGTTAAACAAAATTACACATCCCAATCCCACCCAACGCAGGAGCTCCACCACACAAAACGTGCCTATTTACCAAATCAATCAATGTGGAAGTGTCTCGTACGGTGGTGGAAGACTGTTACACGCCTACAACCCTAGCAACAACCTGAGTGCTCAAGGCATCACCCAGACCTCCCGAAATCCGGCATTTCAACCGCGATTCACTTCAACCAGGCCATCCGCACGGCGCTGTTTAACGGCAAATTCGACGTTTGGAGCATATTTTTAAAAATGACCTGTAGTGAGCCGCGCAACCGCTCCCCGGACTTTCCCGAAATCGCCTCTGGCGCCTGTCCATCACCATGAAACTCCCCATATTCTCCTCTCCCCTGTTGGAGGCCAATCAACCAAGGGAAGAAGGTATAAACGGATTAGAGGAGGGAAGGTTGGGGGCCAGTCTCACCTCTTCGCTCTTCAAGACCTCCTTGAACTCTCGTTTAATTCGCTGCACTGCGATATTGGCCATTTCGCGACGCGCTGCTCGGCCTCGGCTCAGCCTTCCTTACAACATCAGACTATCAGCACGGCCAAAATGGCGGCGCTTCCGCGCAGGCGCACTCCTGCAGCTCTGTCAGGCGAATGGGGTCGGCGAGAAGCGCGAGCGAGCGGGTGGTGGTGCCGGGCTCGCGACTCAGTCGCTGACTGGCAAATGTTGCAGCAGTGCAAACCTGCTCGGCTGTAATCTTCATTCAGTACACTTAGGCCGCCAGTACTACTGCCCCGTGTACACCTGGACAGGGCCAAACCTTCAGCCCTCACCCGTGTCAAATGACATCCACTGCAAGTCCACCTGTCATAATACTCACCCACTTATTCCCCCCCCACCCCCGACCTGTTGATGTATTATTGCGGCTCACTGAGGTGGATATGTTACGTATCGTGGGTGCCATATGCATCTGACGGTAGCCATTGCTTGCGTCCATCTTTGCACCCCCAAACCCTCGCTCGAGGGTGTTCGTGAAAAGAATGTAGTTTGTGAATCACAACACTCTGCTCGGAAGTACTATCAACCCATCTCGATCCCTTCCTTCATCGCTTATTCTGAATTGTACACAGCCTAATTGGTGGGATAAATTTGTTCCCAGGTGTAGAGTTATTGATCCTAAAGTAACGTTCCGGTAGAGTTGCATGTGCAACCATGCCCTGTGTTCAGTTGGACAACAGGACCAATTAAAGTGACCTTTCTTCTACTTCGGCCTCTTCTTCTGACTGGTCAGCCTGATATCCATTTGCCATCTGAACTTTTCTGGTTTTGATTTTAACATGGGACCCAGTGGTCATTTAAAAATAGGAAACATGACAAACATGCCACTTTACTGTTTGTAATGTGTATAGATGTTACAGCATTTGCAGAATTATTTAGGGAAAAATAATATATTTATATCATTTTATAAAATAAACTGATTTTTAATGGAGCATGTGATGTAATTTTATTGATAGAAATCATAAAATTGCTCTTAAAATAGTAATAAGAATGTTTTGTTTTACAATCCTCTTAAAAGTCAGGATAGTTGGTCACATCTTTATTGCTGTTTTCCTCTTTAGCTGTCTCTGGCAGAGTACAGTTATAACAGTATTTTATATTTATGAAGAACTAGGTTCTAATTGTAATGTGAGTATATATCCTGGGGTCCCACATTCACTGCTACACTGCAGTTATGTGCCACATAACACCATCAGCTACATGGAGAACTGAAAGAAATACACTCAAAGAAGATCCGCCTTTTTAAGTCTGAAGTGTGATTGTATGGGAACTAGAAGACATAATATGGTGGCAGTGGAGTGTCTGTGAGTTAAAAACCCAAACATTTTAAATGAATTTAATGCTGAATTTTTGTGGGCAGATGAGAAAAAGTTAAATTTGTTTAATAGCTGGTAGCTGAGTGAAGATGACAGCAGAAACACAGACAAAATTTTTGAAAAATCCTCCAGCCAAAGTCATACCATCAGAGCTATTGATATGAATTTCAAGCCCTAAGGCAGGAGCTTGTTGACAATTTCATAACAAAATTGAAAAATGCAGTCAGAAAATATAAACTTAAGGACACAGATGAAAGGCTGCTAGATCAACTCATTTGGGACTCTTCATAATCTGAAGTACAAAGGATTTAATTGAAAACAACAAGCTCACAATATCACTGGCTGTAGACACTGCCAGGGCACATGAAGCCACAGGTAGACAGATGAAGATGCTGACCACCCAAATGGCTAGCTTTCAGTTAGGTCACGAGAAAGGCAGCGGGGATGATGCAGTGAAACAGCAATACAAAAATGCATACCAGACAGAGAGAAAGATGTGCAAGAGATGTGGTCAACAACGAGTTCACAGACAGAAGGAAATGTCCTGCTTAGGGATCAAAGTGCAGAGCTTGTGGAAAGCCCAATCACTCAGAAAAGATGTGCAGAACAAACATAGAAACTAGGAGCAGGAGTAGGTCATTCGGCCCTTTGAGCCTGCTCCACCATTCAATATGATCATGGCTGATCCTCTATCTCAACGCCATACCCCTGCACTCTCCCCATACCCCTTGATGCCTTTAGAATCCAGAAATCTATCAATTTTCTTCTTAAATATATTCAGTGACATGGCCTCCACAGCCTTCTGTAGTAGAGAATCCCACAGGTTCACCACTCTCTGAGTGAAGAAGTTTCTCCTCATCCCGGTACTAAATAGTCTACCCCTTATCTTGAGACTATGACCCCTTGTTCTAGACCCCCCCCCCCCAGCCAGAGGAAATATCATCCCTGCATCTAGTCTGTCAGAATTTTATATGTTTCAGTGAGATCCCCTCTCATTCTTCTAAAGCCCAGTGAATACAGGCCTAGTTGGCCCAATTTCTTAAGATGCGCTTCCGATGCCTGGACCGCTCAGGGGATGCACTCCAGTACCCCCCAGATCGCGTCTCTGTGATAGTGGTAGCATGCTGCGCTCTGCACAATCTTGCGCTGGAAAGGGGGGACACAGTTGACGATGAAGACCTTGACGCAGGGGTTGCGGCTGCACATGATGTAATCCAGCGGTGGCTCAGAGGATGAGGAGGCACAGGGCAATGATGAGGGGCAGCACGCCGACCCGCTACTACACCAAGGAGGTAGGGGCATCCGGGACACTTTAATCCAACGAACCTTCAGCTAGCTTCACACAAATGGATCTGCAGGACCAGCATTATCTGGCATTGCATACCAGCATTGCATTCATACGCGGCACTTAAGTGCTACATCTTCCACCTCATCAGCTGCAACTAAAGGCTAAGTACATAAACATCAATGTCCACTCAAACACTCATTATATGTCTGTGAAACAGACAAATGCAGCACAAAGGAAACACCCTCAGCCATGGTCACAAATGTGGACTTTATTGCCACCAAAAACATGACAAAACGTAGCTCTGACGTTCACAAACAAAAATTCCCTAATCTAGGGCCAACAGAAAAGCGCCAATGACAAACCTGTGGAGTGCCTAACGTGCCTTATGCTTACGTTTGCGGGTGGTCTTGGTGCCGCCCCATCGGTCAGAGTGGCTTGTGAGACAGCCTGCTGATTCTGCTGTCCTGTTGGCCTTGATGACCTTGGCAGACGCCCTCTGGCCCGTGCAGCCTGTGCTGGCCCTGCCAGGGAGGGAGTGGCCAGTTCCAGAACTGGCACCTTCCCAGTTGTCACAGCCTCAATGGATGCAACGGTCACTGGCAGAGGGGCGGAGGAGCTGCTGCCCTCATCCAGAGCGCCCTGAGAGGAGCTCGCAGCGACGACGTGAGGTCACATTGGAACTCCCTGTTCACCGCAGATGGATGGGCACTGAGCTGGGACACTTGGTGCCCAGAACATCTCCCACATTGCCAATGACCACCTGTGGCCATTAGCGCTGTGAGAGCTTGCAGGTCAGAGCGTAACCCAATCAGATGATGATCAATCTGTTGGAAGCCCCTCTCCATGGGAGTCGCCAATCTCTCAAAGGAGGAAGCCTGGCGCTCTGTCCTGAGGTTCATGCCATCATTGACACTCTCCCTGGATTCCTCCACCACAGAGACCAAGTGACGCACACCCTCATGCAACCCTGCCAGATGTTCCCTCGCATCTGGCCGCTTGTCCTGCAGCTGCTGCATGGCTGACATCTCCAGAGGCACATCATCACTGCCCGACTCAGCATGTGCCTGGTTCCCTGCAGTCCTCCGGCTGATGGCGCCATCGGCATTCTCTGTCCATATCATCTCCTTCAGTGATTGAAGTGCCCTCTCCACTGTGCCCCAGGACACTAACCGATGTTATAATCCCCACCAATGTGGTAGTTGCTGCGCTGTTGCCTGGCTCACTGAAATGATGTGACGCAAATGCCAATTGACGCCCCTCAGGTGTGGAGGGGAGGCTCTGGACGTCGTCCTGGCGGCCATGCAGTGGTGATGCTGAAATTAACAACAAGGGCAGTGGATCAGTTAGCGTTCAGTCAGTAACACAATTCATCCCTTCCCCCCCCAGGCTCATAATGCGCTCAAACTTCAAGAACCTAAGGAGACGAACATTGGTGGGGTGGTAAATAGTCAAGAGGAGGGCCAAACATTACATGCGCATACAGACAGGTTGGTCAGATGGCCTAAGGAATGCCACATGGAATGTTATGTGGATAAGTGTGAGGTTAAGCACTTGGGCAAGACAAACAAGGTACGGGAATACACGAGAAATGGTAGGACCGTGGAAAGTAAGGACAATTACAGGGACCTTGCTGGGCAGACCCGTTAAGGTAGCAGAACAGGAACATAAGGTGTTTAACAAGGTAAAAGCCAGACTTGCCTTTATTAGCCGAGGAATAGAATGCAGGAAAAGGGAGGTCATGTTGCAAGTGCAGAAAACTCTGTCCAGGCCACAGCTACACATCTGCGTTCAGTTGTGACCTGCGCTTCATGGGAGGGATAGCATTGGAATGGAGATAGTGCAGAGGCTCCTGACCAGGATGCATGCTGGCCTGGAGAGTTGGAGTTATGAGGAAACATTGCTTACGCTTGCGACATTTGCTGTGGAGCACAGGAGACTGACAGGTCACGTTATTGACCTTCATACCATTATGAGGGGCATAGACCGGGTAGACAGAAGGCAACATTTCCCCTTGGCAGAGGGATGACTAACATGGTGGCATTTATTTAAGTTGAGTGCCATGACGTTGACAGGTGAGGTGCTGAGGACCTTTTGGACAGAGTAATGTGGAACGCACTGGCTGAAAGGGTAGTGGACGTACAAACCCTCCTAAGATGCAATAAGTATTTGGATGTGCAGCAGCGATGCCATGGCATGTCAGGCCATGGGGATAGTGGTCACAAATGGGATAAGGTGACTTTGGAAGGTGCTAGAGACACGCATCCTCAAGGAGCCGAGGGACCTTTGTGTATGACCCACACGTCTGACTGTATCAGTCTGTGAATAAGCAGTGTTGCCGCATTAACGATTGCAGCAATCATCAGTGCTTTGGACTGTGGGCCTCAAATACCTGGCTGCACACCAGCTTCACCAACACCTGCCGACCTGGCCGCTGGCCTTCTCCGCAACTCCGTGGCCTGTTCCTCGAAATGGGTGACGTTGTGCAGCAAATGCTCCTGTTTGTTGTGTTCGCTTTTTGCCTGCAGAACAGAGAAGACCATTTATTGGGGCTGATCACTCATTGTACTCTGCATGCGCATGCCGCACCCCAACCACAGTGGCCCATCTGAGGCCTCCAGCGGCTCCTGTCCACACTACTGGTGATCAGTCACCAGAAGATATTACGGCTGCTCCCAACCCCCTCCCCAAAGGCCACCTTGGACACATTCGGCGTCCATCACTTTCAATAACACATGGGTCTTAACACCCATGGCAATGAGGCGCAACTAGGCGCGGCGCCAAGGCCAGCAGATGGTTCTTGGCCACGACACCTTGAGGCTCCCCCTCCACCATCTCATCACCATCAATAAGACATGTGTTGGAGTTCTCAGTATGTGCCCAACTGCCTCTCCTGCAGGCTGCCCCCAGACTACTCAAAAGCAACAAACACCAACATATGCTGCGGGGAGAACCCATCTTCTCATCAACCATTAAGGCTGATGTAAGCATGGTCACTATCTGTTTGCCCACCCAGTGTGCCCCAAATGCCCAATGCAGTCACGACACTAAGACATGGGGAGGGGGGCCTCAAAGGCTAAGGCTACCTGCTGGGTTAAGTGGCCAAGGCCGACATGGTACTCACCCTTCCAGAGCGCAACAAATCATTGAAGCGCTTGCGGCACTGGGTCCCTGTGCGCCGGACAGCATCTTGGTAGCTGACGACCTCCGCCACCTCCTGCCAGGCCCGCTTTGTTACATGGGGGGCCCTCCTCCCATCCTAGGTAAACAAGACCTCCCGACGTTCTGCCACCTCTTCGAGGAGGGCAGCAAGGCAGGCATCAGAGAAGCGAGGGGCACATTGGTGCAGCCTGCCCTCCTCCTCTGGCCTGCCCTCCTCCGGAGCCCGCTGTGCAGACCCCCTGCACTGGTCGCTGGCCATGGTGAACAGCCTAAAGGAGGCTGCCTGGCCTTTCTTTATACAGACTGCCGGTTCCCCATTGGAACCGGCGATCTGTGCACACCCGCCACAAATTTGAAAATCCCGCTGTCCACGGGAGTGTGCAATGTGCTGGGCGGACCTTAATTGGCCGACCTGCGCAAAATGGCGGCGTGGCCCGCTTCGCTGGCGGCGATCAACTATGTGCCCGCAGGCGATTGGGTCGAGCCCGCCTGCCCGACAAATATAAACTTCTGCCCTCTGTTTCTCTCTTCACAGATGCTGCCAGACCTGCTGAGTTTTTCCAGCAATTTCTGTTTTTATTTCAGATTTCCAAAATTTTGGTTTTATCTGCCAAATTAGATACTCCCTCTGAGGGACCAGGAGGAAGTAAGACAACAAGGATGCACAGTTTTATGTCTTGGGTAAATGAGTTTGTTGGCCAACCGAACTCTAACTGCACGCCTTCCTACGTTGTCTTCAGTTGCTGCTTGCAATCAATAACAGGGAGAGACTGATGTAAGAATAAACAGCGATGGTTTATTGAGACATCGGGCAGAGCACCAGATCATACATGCTCACTCAGAAACCTCCAGAACTATAGTTCCCAGTTGTCCGTGCTGTACAATGATTTGTCAGTGCTACTACATGATCAGTACACTTGCATTCTCTTAAAGAGACACAGAGTACCTCACTTTACCACACACAAGTAGAAGGAGGTCAACACTTTAACAAGCATGCTAAATCCCTGCCTGAACTGTTGAAAGGATGAACTGTACATGTTCCAATCATGAAAACCTGGAACCCAGCAAAGCTTTTTGGTGAAGCTGGGATTCCAAGGTCATACTTCATTGAGATTGAAAATGGTAAATGAATGAGAAGGAACAGAGCCCATATTCGACATACACCTGAGCTGGAGGAGCAAGAAAAATCATCAACAAAACTAGTAAGATCACTAACCAGCTAGACAACATCATCAGCATTACCAACAAGTGGTGCAGCATCAACAACAAAATCAGCAATTGAAACAACATGAGCAACATCATGCATGGCTCCTGCAATGCCAGGAGCAGCACACACAACATTGCCTGTACAGTGTGTCAACTCACTACTGAGAGTACTGAATGCCATATTCACAAGATAGAGGCACAACATCCCACCACCTAAGCAATACCATGAATAATGTTTTTTCTGAGAGAAACAAACAAACTAAAAAAGACTCTTAAGGGGTTCAGTTTATTTATAAAAGTTGATTGTTAGTCTTCAGTTTAGAAAAAAAAGGTAATGATTGGAATAGTTATGTTGATATAGAGACACAAAATACATTGTTGTTATATTGTTATATTACTTGTAAAGAGGTAGGAACTAATTGTAATGTGAATATATATCCCAGGATGCCAAATTTACTGTTGCAATGCAGTCATGTGCTGAGTAACAATGTTAACCAGCCACGGAAGAGCTGAAAGAAATATATTCAATGAAGCTCTAGCATTTGAGTCTAAAATGTGATTATTTCTAAGTGATGGGAACCAGAAGACATAGCATACACACTTGCTGAGAAGCTACTACTATTATGTAGTCAGCTGCCCTTATTGAGAAATATTCAATATGGAGCCAACTTATATTTATATAGCTCCTTTAATGTACACTACAAGGTCGTACATTATTGAACAACAGAGGCCTCAAGGATGTGCACTGCTGCCTTAAAGGTGCTGAATGCTGGCCAGGCTTATTATGGCACAGCCGATGGTAAATGATGAGCTGCTCAAATCCCAAAGGGAAACTTGAAACAAATACCACAACTGTTTTGCAATTTGTATAAATTTCGAGATGCATACCTTGAATTCAGTAGTAATAAGACCACCGAGTCTTATAGGTTTTTAAAAAATTAAATTATACCTTTATTAATAGAAGGAATGATTTTAAGTACACACATAGATCTACAAATTTCTACTATGATAACTTCTAAATCCCCTAGTTAACCTAACTCCCAGTCAGATGTGGCAGGAACATTTACAATATCTGGAAGAATTATTTACTCAGTTAGAGGAAGCTAATTTAGTGACAACTGTAAGACACATTTTGTTAAGGCAACAGTAAGACACATAGATTTTAAAAGACCCAGGCAAAAAAACATGATACTCTGAAAATCTAATTCAAAGTGAGTTTTCTTAACTTTAGTTCTTTGTGGACAACAGCTTGAGGCGTAGATGCTGGAGACTTTTCACACTTGTTAGATCTTAGAATGCCTATCCTTACACACAGCCTTTGCTCCTTTATACACATTTTCCCCTTTGAATGCAAATTCGCATTGTTTCACTATGGGCAGGGTTTTATGCATCAGCGAGCAGGGGCGGGGCCCACTCACCAATGCATAAAATGACACGCGGTGACGTCGGGGGAACTCCCGACGCCACCATGCCCCATTTAAATTTTCAGGAAGGCAGGGGGCGCAGCGAAATCAGCTGCGCACCCGCCGACCTGTCAATGGCCAATTGAGGCCATTAACAGGGTCAATTATGTAATTGAAGGACCTGCCCGTCCAACCTTAAGGTTGGCAGGCAGGCTAGGAGCCCCGGCGCGAACTAGAAAAAGCATGAAACCTCATCCACAGGCGGGATGAGGTTTCATGTAGGTTTTTAAAAATTTGAATAAAGTTTTTGTGAAAATTATGGACATGTCCCAACTCATGTGACATTGCCACATGATGAGGCATGTTAGGGAAATTTTACTTTTCTATTTTTAGGGTTTTTACATTTTGAGCCAATCTCCTTGAGGCTGCACTTAGCCTCAGTTCTGCACTTAGCCTCAGGGAGATGAGTGCGTTCTTTCATGCGCATGCGCGAATGTTCTATTGCATCAAAGCCTTCAGACCAGCTGCCTTTCATTCAATTAAATGTATGAGACAACCTTTTGGTAAAGCTGAGTTATTTAAAAATTCCAGAGGGAAACTTTAAACAACTGTCATAACCTATATTTTAAGTGGTATGTTTGAGATACAACTCTAAATTCAGGAATCAGACCAGCAGTTCTCAAGAGGTTTTATATTAAACTAAATGAAACATTTTATTAATTTACATGAGTTAAATATATACACATGGGTACAAATTACTACTATCATAACTTTTAACAAATTCTCAAACTAATCTCCATTAAGGCAACAGCAACCCATAAGGGCCCGACCAACTCGGCCGTGGGCGGGCAGCCGATTGTCGCCACTGAAACAGGCCCCGCCGCCATTTTACATGGGCGGGCCAATTAAGGCCCACCCAGCGTGACGCCCAATGGGAAGCGCTATGCGCTTCCTGTGTGGGCGGGGGGCGGGGGAGGATTCCACAACTGTGAGAATGTGCTCTTGTGCGCATGTGCGCGGAATAGTCCACATCTCCCTGAGGCTAAGTGGTGCCTCAGGGAGATCGCTGAAAGGCTGTGAAAGATTAAAAATAGAACAATAAAAAAATCATTAACATGTCCCCCTCATGTGAAAATGTCACACGAGATGGGACATGTTAATAAAGTACACAAAAACATTATTAAACTTTTTTAACTCCGAAATCAAACCTCATCCCGCCAGTGGATGATGTTTGTTAAAACATCATTTACCCACCTGCCCGTTGGGCCTGTGCGCCGAGCCGAAGTTCGCACAGGCTCCTCAAAATCTTCGTCAATTGGTGACTTAATGGCCTTAACAAGATCTTTAATTAATGGCGGATGCGTGTTGCACTGCATCGCGTGCCCACTGACCTAAATATCGCGATTTTAAGTGCTGACGTGCGGCCTCCGCCACCTGCACATCAGCCAGAAAATTCAGCCCATAGACTTAACCAGACACCAGGCAAAGCATTTTCACCTTACAAATTCAAAATAAGGTTCCTTTCACATTGGTTCCTGTGGAGATGGTTGTAGGCTTATAGCTACTTTGATCTTATATTGCCTCTGCTCTGCATACACGAAAATTACTGAAGTTATACCTAGCACAGCTCATTGAATGTAAATTCTCATTGTATCACTAGCCTATTTGATCTTCGCCTTTCTAACAATAAAACCCCTTTCATACTACCAATTCTATTAGTAATATAAACATATTTCTTGCTCTTTGCTAGCTAGGTGCCAGATTTCACTCGCCTTCTTGAATTCTCTATTCAAAAAATGCAAATGCACTCTACCTCTCTTACATCTCAAAACTAGTACACATCAAAGCACCCAGACTAGCTGTCTTTAATCCAATTAAGACACATCCACAGACTAAACCTCTATTTTAAAAGAAAAATATTTTCCAATAATATTATATACATTAATAGCTTCATGACATCCCCCTCCCTATCGAAAAATGAACCGTCATAATTCTAAAAGACGGCTTCATTTTAATAACCCATCTCACACTATCTCCTATACTTATTACACTATTACATTACCAGATGCATGCATTAACATAACAATATATATATACACAAGTCCTTGGTATCAACAGAAATCACTCCAGTTAATTTCTAGGTTTTTTAAAAAATGTCCCATTTTCCTTTAAGCTTCAACCTCTTGATAACGCAACTGTGAACAGATTTTCTCTTCCAGCAATATGTATAATCCATGGATTAAATGGTTGCAATAATAGACTCCATCTTTTTGTCTTAAAATTTGTCCAAAAACTTCAAAGGATTATGGTCCGTATAAACAATTGTTTCTGATGAATTGTTTGCAACATAAGTTTCAAAATGCTGCAATGCTAACAGCAAACTCAAAGTCTCTTTCTCCATCGTTGAATAGCTTTTCTGTTGTACATTCAGCTTCCGTGAAAAATACCCTGTTGGGTTTTCAATTCCAGTGTCATCTTCTTGTAACAGTACAGCTCCAATGCCTATATCTCTTGCGTCAATGGCCAACTTGAATTGCTTGGCATAATTGGGTACTGCCAAAACTGGTGTCATAGTTAATACAGTTTTCAAACTATCGAATGACTTCTGACACTCCAGTGTCCATTGAAACTGCTTGCTCTTTTTTAACAGTGGAGCAACCACTTGGCTAAAATTTGGTACAAATTTCTGATAAAACCCACTCGTGCCCAGAAATCTCAAAACTTCTCGTTTTGTTGGAGGCACTGGGAAATCCACGATAGCCTTGACTTTCGCATCTCTCGGAGCCACCTTACCATGTCCAAAGCTCTAGATACGTAACTTGCGCTTTTGCAAATTCACTTTTAGCCAAGTTCATCACCAAATTAGCTTCTTATAGTTGAGTAAATAATTCTTCCAGATGCTGTAAATGCTCCTCCCACATCTGACTGAAAACGATTAGATCATCAATATAAACTGCACAATTGCGAAGGCCTGCAATTACTTTGTCAGTCATTGAAATGTCGCAGGTGCATTCTTCATACCAAATGGCATGACTTTAAACTGATATAGACCACTTGACATTACAAAAGCTGATATCTCCTTTGCTCTCTCCGACAGCAGTACCTGCCAATATCCTTTTGGCAAGTCAATCTTTCTGATAAATTTTGATTGTCCCACTTTCTCAATGCAATCTTCCAACTGTGGTGTGGGATATTAATCCACTTTTGTTACCGCGTTCACCTTTCGAAAGTCCACACACAATCTTTGTGTTCCATGGGGAGGCAATGGTGTAGTCACTGGACTAGTGATCCAGAGACGCAGGGTAATGCCCTGGGGGCCCGGGTTCAAATTCTGCAATGGCAGATGGTGGAATTTGAATTCAATAAAAAATTTGGAATTAAAAAGTCTAACGATGATCATGAAACCATTGTCGATTGTTATAAAAACCCATCTGGTTCACTAATGCCCTTTAGGGAAGGAAATCTGTTCTCCTCACCTGGTCTGGCTGACATGTGACTCCAGACCCACAGCATTGTGGTTGACTCTGAACAAGGGCAATTAGGAAATGGCAATAAATGCTGGCCTAGCCAGCATGTGGCATCCACATCCCATGAACAAATAAAAAAAATGCTTTTGGTACCAGTGCAATAAGCGAACTCCAATTACTGCAGCTAGACTCAATGATATCATTTTGAAGGATGAAATCAATTTCTTTTTGTACTTGTGATAACTTTACTCGATTTAATCTATAAGGATGTTGCCTTATTGGAGATGACATTTCTATACATTCATCATGTAAAGCTAAAAGCATCTTTCCCAACTTATTTCCACAAATAGGTTTGTGTGACTGCAATAGCTCTTCCAAATCACTTTGACACTTGCTTGGAAGTTAACTCAATATTTCATTTAAATTTTCAAGCACCCCCTCATTATCCAATTTGATTAGAGGAAAATCAATTTCAGAGTCCTGCACTTCTACCTCTTTCTCATCATCCACCATCACTAATATCTCTTTTTGTTCCTCTTCCCTGTAAAAGTACTTTTTAAGCATATTTACATGACACACCCTCTGCTTCTTTCTTCTATCTATTATTAAATAATTTACTTCACTCAACTTCTTTTCAACCCTGTAAGGCCCACTAAATCTTGCATTTAATGAATTACCTAGTACTGGTAAAAAAAACTAGTACTTTCTCCCCAGAAACAAAACTGCGAGTTTTAGCTTTCTTATCTGCCTTCACTTTCAAGATTTACTGTGATGTCTTTAAGTGTTCCCTAGCCAACTCACATGCTCTGGTTAATCTTATCCTGAAATTTGATACATAATCCAGGAGAATAGTTTCCCAATTTTGACCCACCAATTTCTCATGAATCAATTTCAATGGTCTCCTTACCTCATGACCATAAACTAGTTCAAAAGGGCTGAAACCAGTTGATGCATTAGGAGTGTCTCTAATAGCAAACAACAAAAATGGAATTCTTATATCCCAATCCTGTGCATAATCCTGACAGTATGCTCTTATCATAGTTTTTAAAGTTTGATGCCATCTTTCCTTGTGACTCCAGATGATAAGATGTTGACTTAAACTGTTTTATCCCTAAACTGTTCATTACTTCCTTACACAGCTATGACATGAAATTTGACCCCTGATCTGATTGTATTTCCTTAGGTAACCATGGGTGGAATTTTCCCAGGATTGCACTAAGTGCGATAGTGGGCGGGTAAAATGAAGTCCTACCTGCCGATTAAAATGGCAGGTCTTCCCAAGCATGCCTCATTATATATTCACTCCTGCGAAACACATCATTTCCACGGCAGGTAGGCTGTCATTCGCCCGCTCGTCATCACTCCACTGTTGCATCACACTGGCCGCCATCTTTAAAAGGCAGGTGCCAGCAAAGTGCTCATTGCCACCAGCTCACCACTGCTGCCTGGGAGATATGGCCAGCAGAGGCAAAAAGACTGTAGCCCCTCCGCTTCAATGAAAGGTCCCTTGAGCAACTGTTGGATGCCATGGAGGCCCGCCGGGATGTGCTCTACCCCTGCTCTAGCTGCAGGATGTGTAACAATATCACCAACTCAGCTTGGGAGGCGGTGGCAGCGGTGGTCAGTGCGAACGCCCTGCAGAGGAGGACAGTCACCCAGTGCTGCAAAAGGATAAATGATCTCCTCCGTTCCGCCAGGGTAAGTCACTCTTTTCACCACTCCCAACTCACACGCTCACAAACTCATCACTGATTGTCTCCCCTTGCTTTCGCAGGCACATCTGCCAAACAGCCAACAGAGTCCATGACCCAGAGCCTTCAATCAAGCTCCGAAGAAACCTCGGAAGAGGGATCTGAAGGCACCCTCCCTGAAGTCCCGTCACAGCGCTCACCCACACCCTCCACCAGGGCAGAGAAACACACCTCAGTGGGACCTAGCTTTAGAGTAGCCTCAGGGTCACAATCTGGTGAGCACATCGCACTTTCTGATCCACAGCAGGTGGAGGCAGGGAGTTTCCAGGTCCCCGGCACTTGGAGGACTGCTGGAGGCCAGAACGTTGCTGAGTCCGAGTCAGATGACGAGCCTCTGGACTCGGTCATGTCACAGTTGCTGGAGCTGCAAATGCAAGCTAGGGAACAACAGCAAGGGATGTCGGCTACACTTCTCAGATTGCAAGGCACAATGGAGGAGTCTGTCCATCTTCAGGCTGAGGTTATAGTACGAGCATTGCAACGCACCGAGGTCAACACTGTCAGGATGGCAGTCACCATGGAAACCTTGGTCCAGAACTCCTGCACTCCTGCACTGCTGCACGGGCTTAACTCTATCACTGATGCCATAGTTGGCCTCCAACAGTGTGTACGCGAGAGGGATGCTGGGCAGCTGAGCCTCCCTCCAGCTACCCCTTCCACTCACGAAGTCAGCCAGCGGCCCTCGGGCACCCATAGGGAGGAGGATCTGCAGGTGCATGCTATGGGGCATCCACCCAGGTGACTCTGGGAGTGACCGGCCCACCTGACTCCCCTCTTCCTGTGACCTCCGCAGATCCAGCTTCACAGGCCGAGGTGGGTGCCATTGCCACACAGCAGGACCCTGAAAGCAGGTCGGGATCCTTCAAGTCTCGGCCCTCCAGAGGGTGCCCACCAAAGTCAATCATTTTTCTGTAATTCCACTCTCTTTGAGTTAAACACTTCAACTGATTTTTCCTGTATTCCTTCCTCCTGAACAATGTCATCAAATACAGTGCCAGCTAACTGAATATGAACACCTTCTTCTTGCCTTTGAACTGCATTCTTATCTTATTTGTCTTGTTCTTCCTTATGAGCCTTTGATCTCATTACAACACAATCAGGAAACAATCCAGGATGTTCCTTCTGTAACACCTCTGTTGAAAACACTTCTACAGGCTGCTCACAAACCATAGGCATCACCCACATTTGCGATCCAGCTATATCATTACTCAGAATAAATTGAACCCCTGCAATGGGCAATTTTTCCACCGCTCCAACTATAACTTCACCAGACTTCCATTTGCACTTTAAATTTACCTTCCACAACGGAATAGATTTAGCATCTCCATGAACCCCACTTATTATTACCTGCTCCTGCAATACTCCCTTTGAACAACAAATATCACTATCCCACAACATTAAGGATTGACCAGCTCCTGTGTCTCTTAAAAATCTAATATATTTATCTTCTCCACCCTGTACACATGGAAAGACTTTCCCTTCAATACAAAATCTTCAAACATTTCTGCAACCTGCTCCTCAGAATTCTCTTGAGTAAATTGTGAACATATTCCAACTTCTTCACGTTTCACTGATTCTCCCTGTTTCACCTGTACACAAACCACTGGTTTCTCCTGTGCCTGAACATCAGAATCCAGAGCTTCCAGAGCTTTTCTGTACCAAAACAATTCCTACAGATTTTCTCTGCAATCTTCAACACACTGACTTCGTGTGCCCCACTTTATTACAATGAAAACACCTCCATTTTTGAATATCGCTTCTACCTTCAGCACCTTCCTTTTTATTCTGAGAAAAAACTTCCTGGGAACTTCCAGCTACTCCTTATCTTCCCTGACTACCTGCCTTCCTTTCACCTTCCCACTTTTTATCCTTTTCCAATTTGAAAGGATGATGAAAAAAAGGATTAGCTCTATGAGCTAACTCATAATCATCAGCTATCTCTGTTGCTTGCCTTACAAAATCAACCCTCTGTTCCTCCACAAGAGTTCTCACTACCGAAGGGACTGAATCTTCAAATTCTTCCAAAAGAATAACTTCCCTAAGAGCTGCATAGGTTGTTTCTATTTTTAATACCTGTATCCAATGGTCATAATTACTTTGCTTTACTCTTTCAAACTCACTATAAGTTTACCCAGGCTGTTTTCTCATATTCCTAAATTTCTGCCTGTATGCTTCAGGAACCAACTCATATGCACTTAAAATAGCTTTTTTCACCACATCATAATTCAACGACATTTCTTCTGATAGCAAAGGATATACCTCATGTGCCATACTGACTAATTTAGACTGTAATAATAATGTTCAGTTTTCCTGTGGCCATTTCATCTGTTCAGCTGTCTTCTCAAATTAAATTAAGAATGCTTCAATATCTTTTTCCTCAAACTTTGGAAGAGCTTGTACAAATTTAAACATCTCCCCACTGTGTTCCACTCTGGAGATAAATCCTTCCTCACCTATTGGCATCTCTTTTTTAACTGCCAACATTTTCAGCTGGAATTCTCTCTATATCTTTTTCTGTTTCCTCCTTCTCTATCTTCACAATTTCTAATTCCCTTTTAAAAAACATTTTCCTGTCCTTTGCTTATAATTCAAGCTTTTTAATTTGTAACTGAAGTCTCACTACCTCCAGCTGTGACTCACTAATGTCAGGTTTCACTTCCACCTGTAGATGCTGTGCTATACTTCTAATTATATCTGATTTCCTAGCACCCTCGGGTAAACCCAATTTTAACTTATCTGCCAACTCTGTTAACTTACTTTTGGTCATTTTTTCCAACCCTATCAGAGTTACCTCTTCTACTCCCAGACAAGTCTTAGCAATTGCCAAAGCCATCTTGCAGTCTCACCACTTCTAAAATACCTCACCATCTCCTGAATTCAAAGTGCTTGTTGTACTCGTAACCTTAAGATTCACCAATTCCAAACCAATCAAGGGATTAGAAACATTTTTATCCTGGACAAGCCCCCAGCTATTATGAGACAGTCTTTCAGTAAAGCCAAGTTATTTAAAAATCCCGGAAGGAAACTTTAAACAACTGTCATAACCTATATTTTTAAGTAGTATGTTTGAGATGCAATTCTAAATTCAGGAATCAGACCACCAGTTCTCGAGAGGTTTTGTATTGAACTAAATGAAACATTTTATTAATTTACACAAGTTAAATATATACACATGGCTACAAATTACTACTATCATAACTTTTAACAAATTCCCAAACTAATCTCCATTGAGGTAACAGCAACCCATAGACTTATTCAGACACCAGGTAAAGCATTTTCACCGTATGAATTCAAAATGAGGTTCCTTTCACTTTGGTTCCTGTGGAGATGGTTGTAGGCTTACAGCTACTTTGATCTTACATTGCCTCTGCTCTGCACACACAAAAACTGCTGAAATTATACCTAGCACAGCTCATTGAATGTAAATTCTCATTGTATCACTGGCCTCTTTGAGCTTCACCTTTCTAACAATAAAACCCTTTTCATACTACCAATTTTATTAGTAGTATAAACATATTTCTTGGTCTCTGCTAGCTAGGTGCCAAATTTCACTTGCCTTCTTAAATTCTCTATTCAAAAAATGCAAATGCACTCTACCTCTCTTACATCTCAAAATTAGTACACATCAAAGCACCCAGACTAGCTGTCTTTAATCCAATTAAGACACACCCGCAGACTAAACCTTTATTTTAAAAGAAAAATATTTTCCAATAATATTATATACATAAATAGCTTCATGACATCCCCCTCTCTATTGACATAAGGCACACACACACACAGACCCATAGACATAGACCCCACTATTACTCTACTTTATAACAAATTCCAATAACATTATGAAAATTATCATATCTTTCTGACATAACCCTCCTTATAGAAAATGAACCGTCATAATTTAAAAAGACGGCTTAATTTTCTAAACCCATTTTACCTCACCTCCTATATTTATTACATTATTATATTACCAGGTGCATGCAATAATAGAACAATATATACAAATCCTTGGTATCAACAGAAATCATTCTAGTCCAGTGTCCAGGTTTTAAATGTCCAATTTTCCCTTTAAGCTTCAACTCTTGACAATGCATCTGCAATCAGATTTTCTCATCCCGCTACATGTATAATCTATAATAGATTAAATGGTTTCAGTAATAAACTCCATCTGAGTAGCCTTGCACTTTTGTCTAGAAATTTGTCCAGAAACTTTAAAGGTTCGTGGTCTGTATAAACAATTGTTTCTGACAAATTGTTGGCAATGTAAATTTCAAAATGCTAACACTAAACCCAAAGTCTCCTTTTCGATAGTTGAATGTCTTCTCTGTTGTACATTCAACTTCTGTGAAAAATATGTATGAAGGTAAATATGTATGACCCCAATGCTTATATCACTTGTGTCAATGGCCAACCTAAATTGCTTGGAATAATTGGGTACTGCCAGAACTAGTATCATAGTTAGTACAGTTTTCAAACTGTCAAATGCCTTCTGACACTCCTGTGTCCATTGAAACGTCCTGTTCTTTTTTAATAGTTTAGTCAATAGAACAACTACACTACTAAAATTTGGCACTAATTTCCAATAAAACCCACTTATGCCCAGAAATCTCAAAACTTCTCATTTTGTTGTAGCTTGGGGAAATCCACAATAGCCATGACTTTCACACCTCTTAGAGTCACCTTACCATGTCCAGTGGTATGACTTAGATACATAACTTGCCCTTTTGCAAATTCATTTTTAGCTAAGTTCACCACCAAGTTAGCTTCCTGTTACCGAGTGAATAATTCTTCCAGATGTTGTAAATGCTCCTCCCATGTCCGACTGAAAGTCGTCAATATAAACAGCACAATTGCTCAGACCTGTAATTACTCTGCTTGTCAGTCTTTGAAATATTGCGGGTGCATTTTTCATACCAAATGGCATAACTTTAAACTGATATAGTCCATCTGGCATCACAAAAGCCGATATTTCCTTTGCTCTCTCCGATAATGGTGCTTGCCAATATCCTTTTAGCAAGTCGATCTTTGAGATAAATTTTGATTGTCCCACTTTCTCAATATAATCTTCCAACTATGGTATAGGATATGAATCCACTTTTGTCACCGCATTCACCTTTCGAAAGTCCATGCTCAGTCTTTGTGTTCCATCCGGTTTTGGAACCAGTACAATAGGCAAACTCCAGTTACTGTAACTAGACTCAATTATATAATTTTGAAGCATGAATTCGATTTTTTCTTGTACTTGAGATAACTTTGCCAGATTTAATCTATAAGGGTGTTGCCTTATTGAAGATGAAACTTCTACACATATATCATGTATAGCTAAATTTGTCCTCCCCAGCTTATTTCTATAAATAGATTTGTGTGACCGCCATAGCTTCCCCAAATCACTTTGACACTTGTCTGGAAGGTAACTCAATATTACATTTAAATTTTCAAGTACCCCCTCATTATCTAATTTGATTAGAGGAAAATCAATTTCAGAACCCTGCATTTCTACCTCTTTCTCATTATCTACCACCACTAACACCTTTTGGTCCTCTTCCCTGTCAAAGCACTTTTTAAACATATTTACATGCCACACCCTCTGTTTCTTTCTTCTATTTGGAGTATTTATTAAATAATTTACTTCACTCAATTTCTTTTCAACACCGTAAGGCCCACTAAACCTTGCCTTTAATGAGTCACCCAGTACTGATAACAGAACTAGCACTTTCCCCTCCAGCAACAAAATGATGAGCTGTAGCTTTCCTGTCTGCCTTCACTTTTATCACTTGCTGTGTTATCTTTAAATATTCTCTAGCTAACTCATGCTTTGTCCAATCTCTCTTTGAAATTTGAAACATAATCCAGGAGAGTAATTTCTGAATTTTGTTCCACCAATTCTCATGAATTAATTTCAGTGGTCCTCTCACCTTTTGACCATAAAGAGACTAAAACCAGTCAATGCATTAGGAGCATCCCTAATAGCAAATAACAGGAATAGAATTCTCCTATTCCAATCCCGTGGATAATTCTGACTATACGCCCTCATCATAGATTTTAGAGTTTGATGCCATCTTCCCAAAGCCCCTTGGAAGGTAAACTTTTGAATTAAACTGTTTTATTCCCAAACTGTTCATTACTTCCTTAAATAGCTGTGCCATGAAATTTGATCCCTGATCTGTACCATGTAAACAAAAGGGCAAAACTAAAGTCTCTGTATCTGAATGCATATAGCACTCATAACAAAGTAAATTAATTGATAGCGTAAATAAATATGACCTGATAGTCATTACAGAGATGTGGCTGCAGGATGACAAGAATTAGGTCCTGAATATTGAGGGGTATATGGCATTCAAGAAGAATAGGGAGTTAGTTAAAGGTGGAGGGTTAGCACTGTTAATCAAGGATGGCATTGGTGCAATAGTTAGAGATGACCTTGGTTCAGGAGATCAGGATGTAGAATCACTTTGGGTGGAGATGAGGAATCATAGGGGAAAGAAGTCACTAGTGGGAGTGATCTACAGGCCCCCTAACAATAACTACAGTGTAGGACAAAGTATACAAGAAGACACATTGGGTGCTTGTGATAAAGGGTCAGCAATAATGATGGGTAATTGTAATTTAAATATAAACTGGAAAAATCAGATTGGCGGAAGTATCCTGGAGAGGAGTTCATAGAATGCTTTCAAGATAGTTGCTTAGGGCAGCACATTCTGGTACCAAGCAGAGAGCAGGTTATATTAGACTTGGTATTGTGTAATGTGACAGGATTAATTAATGACCTCAGAGTAAAGGCACCCCTAGGTAGCAGTGATCACAATATGATTGAATTTTACATCCAGTTTTGGTCTAAGATGAGCATTTTAAATGTAAATAAGAGCAGCTATGTGGGTATGAAATCTGAGCTTGCTGACGTGAACTGTGATACAATATTAGGCTAGAGGATAGATCAATAGAGAAGCAGTGGCAGACATTTAAGGGGATATTTCAGACTATTCAGAATAAGTGTATTCCTACTATGAAGAAAAATTCTAAGGAGAGGACCCATCATCTGTGGTTAACCAAAGAAATTAAGGAAAGCATCAAACTTAAGGAAAAAAACATATAACTGTGCAAAGATGTGTGGCAGGTCAGATAATTGGTCAGAATATAAAGAATGGCAGAGAATGACTAAAAGGTTAATCAGAAGAAAGAAATTAGAGTAAGAGAGGAAGCTAGCTAGAAATGTAAAAACGGATAGCAAGAGTTTCCACAGGCATTTAAAAGGAAAAAAGTTGGTCCTCTAGAGAGTGACATGGGGAATTAATAGTCGATAATAAGGAAATGGCAGATGAGGTGAACAAATATTTTGCTTCTGTCTTCAATATAGAGGATACAAAAACTATTCCAGTAATATCTGTAAATCAGGAGGTGGAAGTGAAAGAGGAACTTGGTGAAATTACAATCACTAGGGAAGCACTACTGAGCAAGCAGATGGAACTGCAGCTGACAAGTCTCTGGGTCATGATGAACTTCATCCTAGGGTCTTAAAAGATATTGCTAATGAGGTAGTAGATGCGTTAGTGTTAATTTTCCAAAATTCGCTAGATTCTGGAAAGGTTCCATTAGCGTGGAAAATAGCAAATATAACCCCTCCATTCAAGGAGGGAGGGAGGCAGAAAACAGGAAACTATAGGCCAGTTCACTTGACGTGTGTCGTGGGGAAGGTGTTAGAATTGATCATTAAAGAGATAATAGCTGGGCAATTAGAAAAACTCAAGGTTATTGGGAAGAAGCAGCATGGTTCTGAGAAATCATGTTCAACCAATTTATTAGAGTTTTGTGAAGGAGTAACCTGCGCTGTGGACAGAGGGGAGCCTGTAAAGGTACTATATTTGGATTTCCTGAAGGCATTTGATAAGGCGCCACATCAAAAGTTATTGCAGAAAATAAAAGCTCATGGTGTAGGGGGTAACGTATTAGCATGGATAGAAGATTGGTTGGCTGGCAGAAAACAGAGAGTATGCATAAATTGGTCTTTTAATGATTAGCAGCATGTGGCGAGTGGAGTCCCGTAGGGATCTGTGCTGAGGTCTCAATATTTTGCCAATCTCAAAGTAAGTTGTACCCCACTACATGGGAAAAAAACAAAAAAAACCTTGAATAAATCCAAATGGAGAAGTCTCTGTCTTCAAGCAATCTAAACATTAGAGAAGAACAGAGTCAGATCCCTTCAAGACATACTACCATGCAGCAAAACCAGTGACTTCACCCACATCTCCAACAGTGACTTCATGTCTAATATTTGCAATCGGATCTGCTAATCAATATTTGGTTTAACATCACATATGAGGTGACGCCAACTTAGATGGTGAACAATTGGCTTCCTTGCTAAACACTCATTCATCGAAGTGATGGGAAAATACATCATCATAATCAATGTAAAAATACCCAAGGTGCTTTACAGGAGAGTTATAAAACAAAATTTGACACATAAGGCAATGTTAGGGAAGGTAGACAAAAGCTTGGTCGAAGCTGTAGGATTTAAAGAGAAGTAAGAGAGATAGAGAGTTGGAGGGGTTTCAAGAGGGAATTCCAGAATTTAGGGCCAAGGCAGCTTAAGGCATGGCCGCCAATGGTGGAGCAATTAAATTTGGGGATGCTCTACAGGCCAGAATTTGATGAGTGCAGATACCTTGGAGAGTTGTGAGGCTGGAGGAGATTACAGAGATAGAAAGGGGTGAAGCCATTGAAGACAAGGATGAGAATTTTAAAATCAAGTCATTGTTTGAGCCATAAAGTAAACACCAGCACAGAAACCAGAACTTGATACAAACAAGAATTGACTAATTGTACATAATTGTACACTAATTGTACATTGGTTCACTAATGTCCTTTAGGGAAGGAAATCTGTCGTTCTTACCTGGTCTGGCCTACACGTGACTCCAGGCCCACAGCAATGTGGTTGACTCTTAAGTGCCTTCTAAACAAGGGCAATTAGGGATGGGCAATAAATGCTGGCCTAGCCAGCGATGCCCACATCCCAAGAACGAATAAAAAAAAAGAAAACAACATATATATAAGTAATATGTTTGCAACCACGGCATCATATTTGACCTTGAGATGAGCTACAAATCCCATGTCCTTTCCATCACCAAGACCACCTACTTCCACTTTCATAATACCATCTGTATCTGCCCCTGCCTCAGCTCATCTGCTGCTAAAACTCTCAGCAATGCCAGTGTTACCTCTACATTCAACTATTCCAATACCCACCGGCCAGCCTCCCACCTTCTACCCTCCATAAACTCAAGCTCATCAAATCTCTGCAGGCCTTATAGTAACTAACATATGCTCACCCAGCACCCTTGTTCTCACTTTGGCTCCTGGTCTGGCAATACCTTAATTTTAAAATTCTCATTCTTATGTTCAAATCCCAGCATGGCCTCACCTCTCCATATCTCCATAATCTGCAGCTCTACAATTCCCCAAGATCTCTATCCTCCTTTAAATTTGGCCTCCCCTGATTTTCATTGTTCCACCATTCAGCTTCATTGAACCTTCAGCTGCCTAGGTCCTAAGTCTGGAATTCCTTCCTGAAACTTTTGCACTCCTTTACCTCTCCTCCTTTAAGACACTCCTTGAAATTTAACTCTTTGACAAAGCTTTTGGTTACCTGTCCTAATATATGGCTCAGTTTCAAGCTTTGTTTGATATCATCCCTGTGAAGTAGCTTGGGAAATTTTAATATGTTAAAGATGCTATATTGTACAAGTGGTTGTAATATGTTACGGACTGGAAGGGGTTTAATTTAGAACAGTCCTGATTTCTCACTCGCTACCAGTCTGTAAACAGAAAGGTGTTTTTTGATTTTTGATTTCCCCCTTTTATAAGTGTTATATGTTGCCCAACCCTTCAGTTTGGAGTGATCCAATCCTCTATTAATAACCCCACAGCAAACTCAAGATAAGGTAAAGTAAGAGTAAATTTTACACACACACAAACGCGCAGGAAAGAGGTTTCGCAATGGCCGACCCTTTTTGCATTCATACAATAAAAGAGTTTTAAAGCAAAGGAAGGTGTTCAAGGCAGAGACCATGATAAAAGTAAGAATTAAGGTTTCATGTGAGTCGAGTCCAAAATCAAAGTCCAATGAGAAATTCTTTTGCAGTGTTCGGTTGGCTGAAAACTGGTGGCGTGAGATTCATTTTTCCGGTTGTGTTGATGTCCCAAGATTAAGTAGGCAAGCAGAACTGAATCAGTTCTGTGGGCGGTAGTACAAAATCTTCCCAGCAGAGTCAGGTTAGATGGAGACCAGTGGTCCAACCTGGCAAGAGCTTGCTTCTGCGTGGCCTGCCAGTCAGATGTTAAACAGCAAACTAAAGAATGAATCTGAAAGCTGTATAATTAAAGCAATTCAAACAGATCAAGCCTCGGTCATGTGACAGGGTGGTTTCAGGTCAAGATATTCAGATATCAAGACCTCTTGTTAAAACCCATTGTGTTTTGAGGAGGTAACTGTCGAATCATTAGCACAATGTTGGAGATAAGTAGTCACCAATAGTTCTGCCTTTGTCCATAGCTGGCTGGTGCAGATGTTTTGTCTATTATCCTTTGTGTTGGCTTTGCTGGAATGTTTATACAACACAAGTAGTGTTACATTCCAGGGGTTTGATGTGTTAGCCTTTTTCCATCTTTAAACTACTCAGAAACTTGCAGAGCTACCATCATGTGGTCAATGGCAGCCATTTATCAGTCCAGGCATTTGTCCATTTTAAAAGAAAAATAATAATTTTATAAAGCAGCCAGGGTGATGTTTTTTTTCCTTCATGTCTTCTGATCATGCCAAATATAAACCATGGAATTTGCAGAGCTTTAAGCATTGTCATCTTATACTTCATAAGAACAGACCCATATTGCAGTACCAATTTGAAAAATGGCTCCATGATACATAATGGGTGAAAATATCTCACTGGGGCATGACACCCCACTCCAAAAAAATGGATTTTTGTCACTCTGTTTGGTGGATTTTACATTTTTTTTAAAAAGTTTACAGATAGGATACTGTACTGTAATGGTTATGGTAGAGGATTAGTAACTCAGAGGATAAGGGTTCAAATCCAATCATGACAAGTTGTGAAATTGCATTCAATATACCACCAAAATAAATAACCATGAAAACTGCTAGATTATCATAAAAAATCATCTGGTCAATTAGTGCTTTTCAGGGAAGAGGACTTGAAATGCTGTGACACTTATGGTTGGTAAAAGGGACTGCTGCCACCAAGCCGAAAAGTCGGGGTGGGGGGGGGGAGACCAAACCCACTTCGGCAGTAAGTGCAGCCTGGGGACACTTTTCAGTGGCAAACAATTAGCCCTTATTAAGGAAAGCCACCACCTCCTCCCCCACCCAAGAGGTGCTGGCCAGTCAGAGTGCCGGCAACTCAGCAGCTTCAGTAGAGCCACTTGGAGCGGTAGCCACTGCTGGTACTGCATCTGAGTAAGAACACACATCAATGTACGTGCATCCTCAAAACCGGCTGAGTGGGGCCAGGGGGCACTTGGGCCTGTAAAGCAGGCCTCAGAAGGGAGTGGGGAGGGTGTGGGTGGTTGGCGTTGGTAAGGGTACATAGGCACAGTTGGTATGGAGGTACCCATTGCCACCAGGGGGAGGGGTGTCTCCTCCATGGACCAAAAAGTGCCCAAAAAGAGTGCCCCCCCTACTTAGAGGCTGTGAGGGTTTACCTGGTGGTTGGCCCAAGCAGAGGAGCACCCTCTGCTGGTGAAATACCAGTGGAGTTAGAAAGAGACCCTTAATTGACCACTTGAGTGGCTTAATTGGGTTCTGAATGGGAGGGCCATCTGCCTCCTTCCCTGCTGTTGGAAGGATGGCGTGGTGGCAAGAATACGATGTGCATGTCACCCTACCCCACCACCACCACCTTCCTGCACCATTTTATGAGCCCTCATGCCTCCTAGCCTGTCCCCAAATGTTTGGTAAAATACAGCCTTAATGTTCCCTCAGGGAATGTAAAATTGTGCCAAAAATGCTGCTTTACCAGTCTCTAAAAATTCCAAGAACAAATAAAAGAAATGCATAAATACTTTATGATGTCACCAATATATTAAGACAATTTAAATGAAGATATTTCAATCTAAAGAGATTCTCCATAATAAGTATTCAACCATATAGGCCTAGAAGGCTCTTTACCACAAGCAATAAAAGCCTTCTGAAACTAGCTACCAATCAAAACCAGCTTGGCCAACCATTGTACAGTACATAGTGTGTACAAAAACAAAAAGCTAAAAGCTACTGCAGATGCTGGAAATCCAAAACAAAAACAGAATTACCTGGAAAAACTCAGCAGGTCTGGCAGCATCGGCGGAGAAGAAATCAGTTAACGTTTCGAGCCTTCATGGCCCTTCGGCAGAACTGAAGCATAGTTAGGAGAAGGGAGAAATATAAACTGGTTTAAGGTTGGGGGGGGTGGGGGGGGAAGAGAGAAGTTGAGGGTGTGGTGATTGTGGAGATAAGCAGTGATAGGAGTAGATAATCAAAAGATGTCACAGACAAAAGGATCAAAGAGGTGTTGAACGTGGTGATATTTGTCTAAGAAAAGTGCTAATTAAGAATGGAAGACAGGATACTCAAAGTACAGCTCTAGTGGGGGTGGGGTGGACAGACTAACAAGGTTTTAGTTTTAGATTTAAAAATAATGGAAATAGGTGGGGAAAGAAGAATCTATATAAATTATTGAAAAAAAAAGGGGGGGGGCGGGGGGGAGAAACGGGGTGGGGATGGGGGGAGGGGGAGTTTAAGATCTAAAGTTGTTGAATTCAATATTCAGCCTGGAAGGCTGTAAAGTGTCTAGTCGGAAGATGAGGTGCTGTTCCTCCAGTTTGCGTTGGGCTTCACTGGAACAATGCAAGCCAAGGACAGACATGTGGGCAAGAGAACAGGGTGGAGTGTTAAAATGTCAAGCGACAGGGAGGTTTGGGTCTTTCTTGCGGACAGACCGCAGGTGTTCCGCAAAACGGTCACCCAGTTTGCGTTTGGTCTCTCCAATGTAGAGGAGACCGCCTTGGGAGGTCCCCAGTTTCATTTTATTCTTCGCCTCATCCGTCGCCTCAACAAGAAACTTTTTCTCTTTCTCTCAAGTGCTAAGGAACGCAAGCTCCAACAACTCATCGACACCAACACCCATCTGGGACCCTCCACCCCTGCTTGTCCTTCCGTCCTCACCCCATCTTCCAATCCCAGCCCCAGCCGCGTATTCACTATACCCCCTGACCTTCCCCTCTCCGATGCTGAACGTTCAGTGCTCAGCAAAGGACTTAGTTTCATACCCTTACGCCCTCATCTCAATGAATTTCGGGCTCAGCATGATGCTGAACTCTTCTTCCGCCGTCTTCGTCTCCGTGCTCACTTCTTTGGGCAGGAGTCCTCACCCCGTTCAACGGATCCTTTTACCCACCTCCAATATTCTCCCTCCACTTGGACCCCTCCCTCTGGATTCTTACCTTCTCTTGATCTTTTCATTGAGAACTGTCGGCGTGACATTAGCCGTCTCAATTTCTCTGCTCCTCTCACCCATTCTAATCTGTCTCTCTCTGAACTCACTGCACTCCGTTCTCTCAGGTCCAACCCCAACATTGTCATCAAACCCGCTGACAAGGGTGGTACTGTTGTTCTCTGGCGCATTGACCTTTACCTCGCGGAGGCTGAGCGTCAACTCGCAGATATTTCCTCCTACCTCTCCCTGGACCATGACCCCACCACAGAACATCAAGCCATTGTTTCCAGGACTGTCACTGACCTCATCTCCTCTGGAGATCTTCCTCCCACAGCTTCCAACTTGATAGTCGCCCAACCTCGGACGGCCCGCTTCTACCTCCTACCCAAAATCCACAAACAGAACTGTCCTGGCAGACCGATCGTGTCAGCCTGTTCCTGCCCCACGGAACTCATTTCTCGTTATCTTGACTCCCTTCTCTCTCCCCTTGTCCAGTCCCTTCCCACCTACATCCGTGATTCCTCTGACACCTTACGTCACATCGACAATTTCCAGTTCCCTGGCCCCAACCGCTTCCTCTTCACCATGGATGTCTAATCCCTCTACACCTCCATCCCCCACCAGGATGGTCTGAGGGCCCTTAGCTTCTTCCTTGAACAGAGGCCCCAACAATCCCCATCCACCACTACTCTCCTCCGTCTGGCTGAACTTGTTCTCACACTGAACAATTTCTCCTTTAACTCCTCTCACTTCCTCCAAATAAAAGGTGTGGCTATGGGTACCCGCATGGGCCCCAGCTATGCCTGTCTCTTTATGGGGTATGTGGAACATTCCTTGTTCCAGTCCTACTCCGGCCCCCTCCCACAACTCTTTCTCCGGTACATCGATGATTACTTCGGTGCTGCTTCATGCTCTCGTCGGGACCTGGAAAAATTTATTAATTTTGCTTCCAATCTCCACCCCTCCATCATTTTCACATGGTCCATCTCTGACACTTCTCTTCCCTTCCTTGACCTCTCTGTCTCAATTTCTGATGATAGACTGTCCACCAATATCCATTACAAGCCTACCGACTCCCACAGCTACCTCGACTACAGCTCCTCACACCCCACTTCTTGTAAAGACTCCATCCCATTCTCTCAGTTCCTTCGCCTCCGTCGCATCTGTTCTGATGACGCTACCTTCAAAAACAGCTCCTCTGACATGTCCTCCTTCTTCCTTAACCGAGGTTTTCCATCCACGGTCGTTGACAGGGCCCTCAACTGTGTCCGGCCCATATCCCGCGTATCCTCCCTCACGCCTTCTCCTCCTTCCCAGAAACATGATAGGGTCCCCCTTGTCCTCACTTATCACCCCACCAGCCTCCGCATTCAAAGGATCATCCTCCGCCATTTCCGCCAACTCCAGCATGATGCCACCACCAAACACATCTTCCCTTCACCCCCCCTGACGGCATTCCGTAGGGATCGTTCCCTCCGGGACACCCTGGTCCACTCCTCCATCACCCCCTACTCCTCAACCCCCACTTATGGCACCTCCCCATGCCCACGCAGAAGATGCAACACCTGCCACTTCACTTCCTCTCTCCTCACCGTCCAAGGGCCCAAACACTCCTTTCAAGTGAAGCCGCATTTCACTTGCATTTCCCCTAACTTAGTCTAATGCATTCGTTGCTCCCAATGCGGTCTCCTCTACATTGGAGAGACCAAACACAAACTGGGCGACCGTTTTGCGGAACACCTGCGGTCTGTCCGCAAGAAAGACCCAAACCTCCCTGTCGCTTGCCATTTTAACACTCCACCCTGTTCTCTTGCCCACATGTGTGTCCTTGGCTTGCTGCATTGTTCCAGTGAAGCCCAACGCAAACTGGAGGAACAGCACCTCATCTTCCGACTAGGCACTTTACAGCCTTCCGGGCTGAATATTGAATTTAACAACTTTAGATCTTAAACTCCCCCTCCCCCCATCCCCACCCCGTTTCTCTCCCCCCCCCCCCCGCTTTTTTTTCAATAATTTATATAGATTCTTCTTTCCCCACCTATTTCCATTATTTTTAAATCTAAAACTAAAACCTTGTTAGTCTGTCCACCCCACCCCCACTAGAGCTGTACTTTGAGTATCCTGTCTTCCATTCTTAATTAGCACTTTTCTTAGACAAATATCACCACGTTCAACACCTCTTTGATCCTTTTGTCTGTGACATCTTTTGATTATCTACTCCTATCACTGCTTATCTCCACAATCACCACACCCTCAACTTCTCTCTTCCCCCCCCACCCCCCCCAACCTTAAACCAGTTTATATTTCTCCCTTCTCCTAACTATGCTTCAGTTCTGCCGAAGGGCCATGAAGGCTCGAAACGTTAACTGATTTCTTCTCCGCCGATGCTGCCAGACCTGCTGAGTTTTTCCAGGTAATTCTGTTTTTGACATAGTGTGTACAGTTGAATGTGTCCCAAGAGCCTGGAAAAAGGTACTTTAGAGCAAGGCTACAAGACACCAAAATTAACCAACCAAGTCCTCCTTCACTTACACCACAGTTCATGGCACTATGTCTCTCTCCCAAAATCGTTGTAGGCTTTCTTCCCTTTTGTGTTCATGTCAGTACATTCTCCTTTTCCCAGTCCAAACTGACTTTTTGTTACTCCCACTACCAGTCCCTGAAGGTAATGTTTCCTCCCCACCGCAATCCATGTTGGAAGTTTGTACTCTCTGACAGTTTGTTCCCAACCATTTCCAATGTGGCATGCTGTTTGTCCTCCAGTCCATGCTGATACACTAATTTTTCTGCCAAGACTAACGTGACATTCTGATGAAATGCAAATTTTGTTTCTTTTCCCACAGATGATGGCAGATCTGCTGAGTATTTCCAGCATTTTCTATTTTCATTCTGTTACCCCAAACCACTACCAGCAGTTCCTGAAGACACATACAGAAGTTTGCCACCATTTCTAGCTCCACAGAAATGAACATATACTTCTTAATATAAAATTATATTAGCATATACCCAGCCTGTACCCAACTATATTTCCATTAATATTTCCTCTAGCTTTTCTTCATTGTGGGCAACCTGTTTATTGCATTGCATGGTACATTTCAGATTGCTGTGCAGCCACACACCTGCACAGCTTGGAGGGAACATTGCCCCCCACATAAGCAGGTGTTTCAAATGAAGAAATAAAGAAGTAAAAGCAAAATACAGAAATACTGGAAGTTGGAAAAAAAAAAAATGCTGGAACTACTTAGCAAATAAGGCAGCATCAATGGAGAGAAAAACAAACTTTATGTTTCAGATCTCTGATCTTTCATTAGAACTGAGGAAAGTTAGAAATGTAATAGGTTTCGAACAGGTGAAAAAGGGTGAGGAGTAGAAGAAGAATAAAAGGGAAGGCCTGTGATAGGGTGGAGGGGAGGACAGATTAACTGACAAAAGGATTCATGATTCAAAAACCAAAGGGAGTGGTAATGGGTGAAGAAAAGAAGCAAAAGGTGTGTATAGATGAAGTGTGAATGGTTGGATAGCAGCCGGCTGAATTCAAAGTGATTAGGAAGGAAACAAGAGAGGAAGCAAACCAACAAGAAAAAACACATGTGACAAGATGGGGCAGAGGTTATGATCTAAAACTGTTGAACTCAATGTTGAGTGCAGATGGCTGTGGAGTGCTGAGTTGAAAGAAGAGGTTCTCTTCCTCAAGATAAAAGCAAAATACTGCGGATGCTGGAAATCTGAAACAAAAACAAAAATAGCTGGAAAAACTCAGTAGGTCTGACAGCATCTGTGGAGAGGAATACAGAGTTAGCATTTTAAGACCGTATGACTCTTCATCAGAACTGAAGAGAAATAGAAATGAGGTGAAATATAAGCTGTTTAAGGGGGTTGGGGCAGGTGGAGCTGGATAGAGGGCCAATGATAGGTGGAGGCAATGGAGAGATTACCAAAGATGTCATAGACAAAAGGACAAAGGGGTGTTGACGGTGGTGATATTAGCTAAAGGAATGTGCTAATGGTGACATTAAGGGTAGAAAGCAGGACAAGCAAGTGACAGATGGCCCTCGTGGGGATGGGGCAGGGGGAAGGGATTGAAATAGACTAAAAGGTGGAGATAAAACAATGGATGGAAATAAATTTAAGAATAATAATAGAAATAGGTGAGAAAAGAAAAATATATATCTTATTAAATTATAATAATTATTAGAAGAAAGGGGATTGGAAAGGGGATGGGGATGGAGGAGAGAGTTCATGATCTGAAGTTGTTGAACTCAATGTTAAGTCCGGCAGGCTGTAAAGTGCCTAATCAGAAGATGAGGTGCTGTTCCTCCAGTTTGCGTTGAGCTTCACTGGAACATTGCAGCAGGCCAACATGTGGGCATGAGAGCAGGGTGCTGTGTTAAAATGGCAAGCGACAGGGAGGTCTGGGTCATGCTTGTGGACAGACCGAAGATGTTCCGCAAAGTGGTCACCCAGTCTGCGTTTGGTCTCTCCAATGTAGAGGAGACTGCATTGGGAGTAGCGAATGCAGTAGACTAAATTGAGGGATGTGCAAGTGAAATGTTTCTGTTCCTCAAGCTTGTTTTGGACTTCATTGGAATACTGTAGCAGGTCAAGGACAGAAAGGTCAAAGTGGGAGCAAGGTGAAGAATTGAAATGACAAGCTATAGGAAGCTAAGGGTCATGCTTGCAGACCAAACGAGGTGTTCCATAAAGCAGCCACCCAGTCTGCGTTTGGTCTTCCGAGTGTAGAGGAGACCACATCGTGAGCAGCGAATACAGTATATTAAATTGAAACAAGCAAATCGCTGCTTCACTTCAAAGGAGTGTTTGGGGCCTTGGACAATGAAAAGGGAAGAGGTAAAAGGTCAGGTATAGAATCTCCTGCGCTTTCATGGAAAGGTGCGGTAAGAAAGGGTAGGAGTGTTGGGTGAACTGAGGAGTGCACAATTGCGTCATGGAGGGAATGGTCCCTTTGGAATACTGAGGGCAGAGGAAGATGTGTTTTCGGTGGCATAATGCTGGAAGTGGTGGAAATAACGAGGACAATCCATTGAATATAGAGGCTGATGAGGTGCAAGTTAAGAGCAAGGGGGATCCGATCTTGGTTCTGGAAAGGAGGGAAAGGGTGTGAGCAGAAATGTGCCAAATGGATCAAACAAGGTAGAGGACCCTGTCAACCACAGTTGCAGGGAATTCTTGGTTGACGGAAAAGGAAGCCATATCAGAAGCAGTAGTATGGAAGGTTGCATCATTTGAACGTATGTGTCAGAGACAGAAAAACTGGGAGAATGGAATACGTTTATAACTTTACTCTGTTCTGATGAAAGGTCACAAACCTAAAACATTGGGGAGAATTTTCAGCATGTCGGGAGGGCTGTGTGGGAGCAGGTGTGGGCGGGCGCGTGCCGATCGCCACCTGCGATCGGCTTCGAACCGCCATTTTACGCGAGCGGGCTAATTAAGGCCCACCCAGTGTGAATTGCGGCTCCCGAGAACAGCGGGAGGGGGTGACCCGGTGGCCTGTTTAAAAACTGCACAGGCAGTCTTCCAAAGGCTGGCAATGATGGTGCTCAGAAGGGTTCCCAAGAGCACTCTCGGAGATCAGGCCAGGCAGGAGGGCAGGTCGGCTGGGCACTGTGCCCTGAGATTCTTGGCTGAGTGCCATGCTGCCCTCCTCGAGAAGGTGACAGCACACCACGAAATCCTTGTGCCAAGGGACAGGAGGAGGAGGCCCCCCCACGTGACGAAATGTGCCTGGGAGGAGGTGACAGAAGCCGTCAGCGCACACGATGTGGTGAGACACACCTGGGTTCAGTGCCGCAAGCGGTTCAATGACCTCTTGCGATCGGGAAGGGTGAGTACCATTTTGGCATGGGTTACTTAGCACAGCAGTTAGGTTGGCCCCCCTGCACCCTCCCCCAACTTTGAATGTAGTAACTGCATTGAATCATTCACGGCATGTGGCCTTCGCTGAATGGGCCAGCATTTATTGCCCATGCCTAGTTGACCCTGAGAGGGTGGTTCTGAGCTGGCTTCTGTATTCACTGCATGTGATGCACTTACACTCACAGTGCTGTTTTGGGGGTGACCTAAGGATCTGCACCCAGGCGCAGTGCTGGAATGCCGAAACATTTCAAAGTCAAGCTGCTGACTGACTGGGACGGGAACTTCCATGTGGCGGGCCAGCCATCCATCTGCTGCCCTTGTCCTTCTAGGTGGTAGTACTTCCTTGCTTTGGAAGGTGATACAGTGTGAGTGGCAAATGTGATGGAGGCAGCATCTGGGCAAGGGGGTCAGCCCTGGCTGCTTGGAGTGATTGTATGGCGGCTCCAGGGTCACGATTCACATGAGCCCTGCAATGTTTCATTCAGGTGGGGGTGACAGGGCTGCAATGGCAATCCAGGTACAGGGTGGACTAATCAATGTTCCTCTCTCCTTTTCAGGAGAAGACCGCACACAATAACGCTGAACGGATATGGACTGGCGGAGGGCAGGCACGATTACTTATTCTCACCAGATACAACCAGGAAGCTCTCGAGCTGGAGAGGCGCCATGCGCCCAGGTCTACCGGCAACGGTGAGGTTGGGGTGCCAGGGGGGAGATAAGAGTGCCGTGCACTGAGGTTACAATGTCTGTCATTGCAACCATTCCACTGTTGACTGTTTATTGAATTCAGCATCCAACATGGGTTTCCCAATGATTATGGAAGGAGGAGCGCATCCTGATCTGGGGGCCAGGCATGCACATTAACAGTGTTACAACGTCAACTAATCACATGTCCTTGTTCTTCCTTTCAGCCTCACCAGAGTACGCCTGGGCTGAGGAGGCAGAGAGCCAGCCACTGAAACCTGAGGGCCCTGAAGAGATACACGCACCAGCGTCACACCATCTCAGCCAGGCAGGCACCAGCGCAGATACCAGCACCTCAGAGGGGATCAGATCGTCAGTTAGTGTCCCAGGGCACAGTAGTGAGGGCACTTCACACTTGCTTGAGGTGCAGGCGGAGACAGAGAGTGCCCATGGCGCCGGCAGTCAGAGGACTGCAGGGGACCAGGAGCATGCTCAGTCGGCTCCATGCCCACTCGCACCTGCTCCTGCAAAGCCCCCCCGACATGTTGAAAATTCTCCACAATATTTTAGGTCTGTGACCTTTCATCAGAACAGAGTAAAATTATAAAAGTATTCCAATCTCCCAATTTTTCTGTCTCCGGCACATATGTTCAGATGACGCAACCTTCCATACTACTGCTTCTGATATGTCTTCCTTTTTCCTCAACCGAGAATTCCCTGCAACTGTGGTTGACAGGGTCCTCTACTTTGTCCGATCCATTTGGCACATTTCTGCTCTCACCCTTTCTCTCCTTTCCAGAACCAAGATCAGATTCCCCTTGCTCTTAACTTGCACCCCATCAGCCTCTGCAGAGCATCAGTAATGCATTGACCTTCATGGCTGAGCGCAATGCTTCCTCCATGGAGAGAGTGGTGACTCTCATGGTGAGGCTCCTCCAGAAGAACAATCAGGGCTTCCTGGGGATGCACTCGGACCTGCAAACCCTCAGAGCGGCATTGATGTCAGCTGATCAGTGTCAGTGTGGGAGATAGATTGGGTACCCAGTGTCCCAGCTAGGTGCCCATCCATCAGTGGTGATCAGGGAGGTCTGAAGCGACCTCACATTGGCGCACGAGCTGCCTGTCATCTCTGCGAGCTCCTCTCAGGGTGCTCCGGATGTGGGCAGCAGCTCCTCCACCAATCTGCCAGTGACCGTGGCACCTGATGAGGCTGTGGCGACTGGGGAGATGCCAGCTGTGCCTCCAGCCGCTCCCTCCCAGGCGGGGCCATCATAGGCTCCAAGGGCCAGAGGACGCCCTCCAGGGTCATCAAGGCCAACAGGACAACAGAGTGTGCAGGCTGTCTCAGATACTGATGCCAGCGAGGAGGGAGCACCTAGATGTAGCACCCAAAAACGTAATCTGAAGGCACGTTAGGCACACCACGGGCTTTTCACTGGTGGTTTTCTGTTGCCCTGGTATTAGTTGCCTATTAGTCGGTGTGCTTTCATTTCTGTTTTGTTTTATGAAATCATTAAATGTTTTAGTTCTGAACAAGGCTCAGGGTGCTTCATTACTAATGCATATGTACGGGAACCTATGACGTTATGAGTGACTTGTTTGTCATTGAACTTTATTGACAAGGCACATAGTTAATGTTCCTAACCAGGCAGATGTTGCTGTCAGTTATCGAGTATGGAGCCTGCAGCCCTTGCATGTGTTGGAGGTCCATCTGTGGTAGGCTAGCTGAAGGTTTGTTGGATTAAAGCCTCCCGAGTGTCCCTATTATTTGCAAAGTTGCAGGGGTAAATAGAACGTTGAGATTTAATTTTCCAAATGAGAAGTATTTCAAATCTATTAGTCTTTTCATATTTCAATGAATGAAGGATTTTAACTGTTGCTCTTTCTGAACCCTTTACACTGCCTCTATCTTTTTTCAGAAGTATGAAGGCCAAAATTCCATATCATTTTTCCCAGATTTTATGAAGTGTCTGTAACTTCCTATGGAGATATCCATGCACCCTATTCTTCTCTATTTATCCTTGTGGCACTTCCCTACAGTGTGATTGTTCTTTCAATGTTTGGAGAACATAGCTTTAAGGTTGGGATTTATTTAAAGACCATGTTTGAAAAATAAATGGCTGCATTTTTTTCAAATCCGATGTACAGAAAAATAGTGTTCAGATGAAAAGCCCATTGACCTGAAATGTTAACTCTTTTTCTCGCCACACAAATGCTACCAGAGTATTTCTGGCATTTTCTGTTTTTATTTCAGAATACCAGCATCCACTATACTTCACTTTTGTACAGAAAATTATGTTATGTTATTAATGAGGTTAATAGCAACATTATTTTCCTCTACTCCCCACTTTGAAAAAAAAATACAGCTGTTTACTTTTTGAACATAGCATTGCACATTGACTTCAGTAATGACAAGAAAATACTGGTGAAGGCACAGTGATTGAATATCCCTCAAGCTTCCGAACTGGAAGTAAGATGATCGTCTCACCGAGAACTAAACCACCTCAGAGTGAATACAAAACACGTATTTTGACCCTTTTTGTAACACTTTTTTCTCCAAATGCTCAAAAATAAAGTCGCAGTGGGACCTATCACTAAGTATTCTTTAATAATATTTTGTTCACTTTGCAATCATATTTTGTATTTTTAGTATTACTTTACACTCAACGCTATCTATGTTTTTTCAGTCCACTTGATATGTTTCTGCAAATGTCCTTGAATTTAATCTCCTTCCTAAGAACATCCTGCATTCTCATACAATTTCGGAACAATCTGAGTCATTACCTCCTATTTCTATACATAAGTTTTTGAATATGGCCCTTAACATCTAGTGCCTGTAGGCAAAAAAAATTTGTAAAGTGTGGCAACGTTTTATCATGCCCATAAAGCACAAATCATGATAACTGTTTTAGGGCTTTAATCCATTTATCAATTTATATATTAAGCTCTTGAATCCTGTGTTTGTGTATCACAAACAACAAACATACAGATTAGGAGTAGGCCACTTGGCCCTTCGAGCCTGCTCCACCATTCAATCAGATCATGGCTGATCTGATTTTATCCTCAACTCCACATTCCTGCCTGCCCCCAATAGTCTTTCACCCCTTTGCTTAGCAAGAACCTATCTACCTCTGCCTTAAAGATAGTCAAGGACTTTGCCTCAACTACCATTTGAGGAAGAGAATTCCAAAGTCTCACAACCCTCCGAGAGAAAAAACCCCTCATCTCTGTCCTAAATGGGTGGCCCCTTATTTTGAAACAGTGACTCACAAGAGGAAACATCCTTTCCACATCCAGCCTGTCAAGTCCCCTCAGGATCTTATATGTTCTAATTAAGTCACCTCTTACTCTTATGAACTCCAGAAGATACAAGCCTAGCCTGTCCAGCCTTTCCTCATAAGCCAACCGGCCCATTCCTGGTATTACTCTAGTAAGCCTTCTCTGAACTGCTTCTAATGCATTTACATTTTTCCTTAAATAAGGAGACCAATACTGTACACAGTACTCTAGATATGGTCTCACCAATGCCCTGTATAACTGAAGCATAACCTCCCCACTCTTGTATTCAATTCCCCTTGCAATAAATGATAACATTCTATTAGCTTTGCTAATGACTTGCTGCACCTACTAAACTTCTGTGATTCATACACTAAGACACCCAGATTCCTCTGCATCTCAGAGCTCTGCAATCTCTCACCATTTAGATAATATGCCTCTTTTTTATTCATCCTGCCAAAATGGACAACCTCACATTTTCCCACATTATACTCCATTTGCCAGATCTTTGCACAGTTACCTAACCTATCTAAAGCTTTTTGTAGCTTCCTTATGTCCTCTTCACAACTTACTTTCCTACCTATCTTTGTGTCATTAGCAAATTTAGCCACCATACCCTTGATCCCTTCATCCAAATTATTTATATAAATTGTAAAGAGTTGAGGCCCCAGCACTGATCCCTCTTGCCAACCAGAAAATAAGCTATTTATGCCTACTCTCTGGGTGAAAGTTTTAGCTCAGCGGGCGGGCGCGCGCGCGCCTGATCTGACCAAGTGTAAAGTGACGCACGATGATGTCGGGCATGCGTCCCGACGTCATCGTGCAATCTCACAATATTTTGGTCAGTGGGCGCGCGCTGGAGTCAGCAGCACACCCGCTGACAATTAAAAGGCCTATTAAGGCCATTTGAAAGGTAATTTAAGTAAATTTTTCGCTGCCCGTCCAGCCTTACGGTTGGTGGGCAGGTGAAAAGGCCAAGTGGTCTTTGCACTTTTTTGGAAACCTCACCAACAAGCAGGATGAGGTTTCCAAAAGCAAATAAAAATTAGATAAAAACTTTAACTCTTCATAAATAACATGTCCCTGTTCATGTGACAGAGTCACATGAGAGGACATGTTTCATAACATTTATCAAATCTTTAATTTTTTTTTCAAATCAGTTCATATCCCTGAGGCAGCTCTCTGCTTCAGGGGGATTATGGCTTTAATTTTTCAGGTGGCGGGCAGGCTCGGTGGGAGTGGGCGGGAGTGCTCGTGGAGCCGATCGCTACACGCGATCGGCTCTGTGTTGTCATTTTACGCGGGAGGGCCAATTAAGGCCCACCCAGTGTAAGATGCAAGCAGTAGCGCTTAGCGCTACCTGTGCGGGTGGGGGGGGTGGGGGGGTGGGTGGGGTTGTGAGGAGGGAGAGTCGAGGCCAGCACTCTTTCATGCATGTGCACGGAAGATCGCTTCAATCTCCTTGAGGCACGGAGCTGCCTCAGGGAGATTGAATCGCTACTGAAATTATTAAATAAATGGTTTAAAAATTTAATTAAACATGTCCCTACATGTGACTATATCACATGAGATGGTACATGTTTTTATATTTTGGAAATTTAAAAAATTTAATTAATAAAAGCTTCAGTAAACCACATCCCGCTCGTGGATGAGGTTTCCTAAAAAACGTGAAGGTCGTTTGGTCTTTTCGCCTGCCCGCCAACCTTAAAGTTAGATGGGCAGCATTAACAATTCCCTTAATCACTTTCTTAATGGCCTTAATAGGCCATTTACACATCAGCGGGCATGCAGCCGACTCCGGCGCAGGCCCGCTGAACAGAACATCAGGAGACAACGCAATGACGTCAGGACTCATGCCTGACGTCATAGCGTGTCATTTACATGTTGGCGTGTTGGGCCCCATCCCCACACGCCGACTGAAAAATCCTGCCCCATGTAGTGCGCACTTGCGCACATGCGCAAAGGTCATGCTCGCCCAACTTGCACTACTCCCTCCGCCTGTACAGGCAGCATGCAGCACTGCCGCTCGTGTTACATGCTGGGTGGGCCTTAATTGGCCCACCAGCATGAAATTGCCTTCTATGCCCGATCGCATTCGATGGTCAGCTTCCCAACCGCCCCCGCCCCCACCAAGCTCTCACGCCAAGGACAAAATTCTGCCCTGTTTCCTGTTAGTTAGCTAATCTTCTATCCATGCTAATATGTTACCCCCTACACCATGAGCTTTTATTTTCTCCAATAACCTTTGATGGGGCACCTTATCAAATACTTTCTGAAAATCTAAGTACAGTAGATCCACTGGTTCCCCTTTATCCACAGCACCTGTTACTTCTTCAAAGAACTCCAGTAAATTGGTTAAACATAGTTTCCCTTTCACAACACCATATTGAATCTGCCTGATTACCATGAATTTATCTAAGTGCCCTGTTATAACGTCTTTAGTAATAACTTCTAACATTTTCCCTATGACAGATGGTAAGCTAACTGGCCTATATTTCCTGCTTTCTGTCTCCCTCCATTTTTGAATAATGAAGTTACATTTTCCAAAGCTATTTTCCAATGTAATGGAACCTTTGTATCAACTATCTCACTCGCCACTTCTTTTAAGACCCTAGAGTGAAATCCATCAAGACCCTGGGACTTGTCAACCCACAGTTCCAACAATTTGCTAAGTACCACTTCCCTTGTGATCATAGAATCACAGTGCAGAAGAGGCCCTTCGGCCCATTGAGTCTGCACCGACACGTGAGAAACACCTGACCTACCTACCTAATCCCATTCACCAGCACTTGGCCCATAGCCTTGAATGTTATGATGTGCCAAGTGCTCATCCAGGTACTTTTTAAAGGATGTGAGGCAACCCGCCTCCACCACCCTCCCAGGCAGCGCATTCCAGATCGTCACCACCCTCTGGTTAAAAAAGTTTTTCCTCACATCCCCACTAAAGCTCCTGCCCCTCACCTTGAAGTTATGTCCCCTTGTGACTGACCCTTCAACTAAGGGGAACAGCTGCTCCCTATCCATCCTGTCCATGCCCCTCATAATCTTGTACACCTCGATCAGGTCGCCCCTCAGTCTTCTCTGCTCCAGCGAAAACAACCCAAATCTATCCAACCTCTCTATAACTTAAATGTTTCATCCCGGGCAACATCCTGGTGAATCTCCTCTGCACCCCCTCCAGTGCAATCACATCCTTCCTATAATGTGGTGACCAGAACTGCACACAGTACTCCAGCTGTGGCCTTAATAAGGTTCTATACAACTCCAACATGACCTCCCTACTTTTGTAATCTATGCCTCGATTGATAAAGTCAAGTGTCCCATATGACTTTTTCACCACCCCCACTAACATGCTTCTCCACCTTCAGAGATCTATGGACACACACGCCAAAGTCCCTTTGTTCCTCAGAACTTGCTAGTGTCATGCCATTTATTGAATACTTCCTTGTCAAATTGCTCCTTCCAAAGTGTATCACCTCACATTTTTCAGGGTTCAATTCCATCTGCCACTTATCTGCCCATTTGACCATCCCGCCTATATCTTCCTGTAGCCCAAGACACTCAACCTCTCGTTGACGGCCACAGTAGCGCCTATCTGTTCCCCTGACTATAGAATCCCCTATTACTATTGCTCTTCCTCCCTTCCTCCCCTCCTGTACAGACAGGCTGGTGGTGGTGCCAGAAGTTTGGCTCTGTCTGCTCTCCCTGGAGGAACCAGCGCCCTCATCAGCCTCCAAAACAGAATACCGATTTGCGAGCGGGACCCCAGGGGACTCCTGAACTACCTGCCTGTTTCTCTTGGACTGCCTGGTGGTCACCCATTCCCTTCCTTCCTCAAGTCCCTTCATCTGCGGTGTGACCACCTCTCTAAACGTGCTATCCACGATGCTCTCAGACTTGCAGATGCTCCAGTGTCCCCAGCTGCCGCTCCAGCTCTGAAACCGAGCTTCCAGGAGCTGAAGCTGGACACACTTCCTGCACACATGCTGGTCCCAGGCACTGGAAATGTCCCCGGTTTCCCACATGGAGCACGAGGAGCACACCATGGCTTTGAGTGCTCCTGCCATGACTTATCCCTTTAAATTAAGCCTTTTAAGTCAATTTCTCTAGGGCCCTTCTTTCCTGATCCTCATTACAGTAGAATACACAAACTATAAGCCACAAAAAGACCTTAAACTATAAGCGATTAAAGTAGTAAATACCTTACCCACTACTAACCAGCGATTCCTTTCCCTTGTAGCCTCTACTGCTGCAGCAGGGCAAGACCCACGCTCAGTTCAATTCCCGCCTTGCACCAAATTGCCAATACCCACTCTGGCTGTGCCCCACTCAGGATGTGCTCTCTCCCCTGTTCATGTGCAATTATTGTAATTTTCTTGAGTTCTCTCCCTTCCAATTCCTGATTTACAGCAATTTCTGGGATATTACTTGTATCCTCTATAGTGAAGACCGATGCAAAATACCTATTCAATTCATCGGCCATCTCCTTATTTTCTATTATTAACTCCCCCAACTTACTTTCTGTAGGACCAGCTCTCACTTTGTTGACTCTTCTTTTTAAAATATCTATAGAAACTCTTTCTATCTGTCTTTATATTTCTAATTAGTTTTCTCTCATACTCTAATTTTTCCCTCCTTATTAATCTTTTAGTCATTCTTTGTTGTTTTTTTTATTCTGTCCAATCTTCTGACCTGCCACCCAATTTTGCACAATTGTATGCTTTTTCTTTAACTTTGATACCATCTTTAACCTTTTTAGCTAACCACAGATGGTGGATCCTCCGCTTGGAATTTTTCTTTCTTGTTGGAATGTATCTATTCTGTGTATTCTGAAATATCCCCTTGAATGTCTGACACTGCATCTCTATTGACCTATCCCTTAACGTAAATTGCCAGTTCACTTTCACTAGCCCTTCTTTCATGTCGTCATAATTGCCCTTATTTAAGTTTAAAATACTAGTCTTAGGCTCTCTCTTCTCTCCCTCAAACTGAATGTAAAATTCAATCACATTATAATCACTGCTACCTAGGGGCACCTTCGCTATAAGGTCCATAATGAATCCTATCTCATTGCACAATACCAGATCTGGTACAGCCTGCTCCCTGGTTGGTTCCACAGCGTGCTGGTCTAAAAAATTATCCCAGGAACATTCCATGAATTTGTCATCTATGCTACCTTTGCCCATCTGGTTGTTCTAGTCTATACGTAGATTAAAATCCCCCATGATAATCACCGTGCCTTTCTGAGAAGCTCCCACTATTTCTTCTTTGATACCCCATCCTACCATGAGATTATTGTTTCAGGGCCTGTACACCACTCCCACAAGTCACTTCTTGCCTTTACCATTCTTCATCTCTACCCACTTCTACATCGCGGTTTCCTGAATTTAGGTCATCCCTCGTTATTGCGCTAATGCTGTCCTTAATTAACGGAGCCACCCCTCCACCTTTTCCTAACTTCCTATGCTTCCTAAAAATCACCTACCCTTCAATATTCAGGCCCCAATCTATGTCATCCTGTAGCCATGTCTCTGTAATGGCTATTAGATTGTACTTATTTATCTCTATTTGCACTATAAGTTCATCTGTTTTGTTTCAAATGCTATGTGCAGTCAGTGCAAAGCCTTAAGTTTTGTCCTTTTGTTATTTTTGTAACCTCCAACATATCTGCTGATTTACTCTCAGACTTGTACTCTCTGTCTCTTCCTGTTATGTCCTGTTTATCATTTCCTATATTAATACCTTCCTTTCTCACCTTGTCTCCACTCTTCGATATACCACACCCTCGCACATTTCATTCCTTGCCCCCACTATTCAGTTTTAAACCCTTTCTACCTCCTTACTTGTGCAATTTGCAAGAACACTCGTCCCAGCATGGCTCAGATGTAGACCATCCAACAGTACAGCCCCCACTTTCCCCAGTGCTGGCGCCAGTGCCCCACAAATTGGAACCCACTTCTCCAACACCAGTCTGTGAGCCACGCATTCATCTCTCTAATCTTACTTGCCCTATGCCAATTTACGTGCGGATCAGGTAATACTCTACAGATTAGTACCTTTGAGGTTCTGCTTCTTAATTTGGTACCTAGATCCTCATACTGACTATGCAGAACCTTTTTTCTTGTCCTGCCTATATTGCTGGTACCTACATGGACCACGACAACTGGATCCTCCCTCTCCCACTGCAAGTTCCTCTCCATCTCTGAGTAGATGTCCTGAACCCTAGCACTGGGCAGGCAACACAGCTTTCTGGACTCAGGTTCTTTGCTGCAGAGCAGTGTCAATCCCCCTCACTATACTGTCCCCGGCTACCACTACATTCCTGTCTGCTCCCCCTGCTTGAACGGCTTCCTGTACCATAGCCAGCTTGTTCATCCATGTTGCAGACCTTATTTTTGTCCACACAGGTTGTGAGCACCTCAAACCTGTTTGGCAATTGCAAAGTCTGAGGTTCTTCCGCTCCTGTCAGCTCGGTCCCTTTACCTGCCTCACTCATGGGACAGGATTTTCCCGTCGGCGAGCAGGAGGCAGGGCTCGCTTGCCGACATGTAAAATGACACGCTGTGATGTCGGGCAGAACTCCCGACGTCACCGCGCCCCATTTAAATTTTCCGGTAGGCGGGGGCGCAGCAAAATCAGCTCTGCCCTCGCCGACCTGTCAATGGCCAATTGAGACCATTGACAGAGTAATTAAACTAATTAGTGGACCTGCCCGGGATGAGGTTTCATGTAGGTTTAAAAAAAATTTTAATAAAGTTTTTGTAAAAATTATGGACATGTCCCAACTCATGTGACAGTGTCACATGAGGGGACATGTTAGAGAAATGTTATTATTCTATTTTTAGCTTTTTCACATTTAGAGCCGATCTCCCTGAGGCAGCACTTAGCCTCAGGGAAATGAGTGCACTCTTTCGTGCGCATGTGCGTAAGAGCGCACTCTTGATTTTGGGAATCCCCCCCGCCCGCACAGGGAGTGCACAGTGCTTCTGTGCAGATGTCACGCTGAGCAAGCCTTAATTGGCCCACCTACGTAAAATGGCGCTGCGCCCCCAATTGGGGGCGTCGATCAGAAGCGCGCTCACCCTTCAACTTCGCCCCCGACAGGGTGATAATCCTGCCCATGGTCACATCTCCTGTCCCTCACTGCTGAACAAGACTAATCTAAGAGGCGTGACTGTCTGCTGGAACAAAGTGTCCAGGTATTTCTCTCCCTTCCTTATATTACGCAGTGTCTGCGGTTTGGTTTCCAGATCAATAATCCTGATCCGGAATTCCTCTAGCTGCTTACACTTTCTGCAGATGTGTTTGTCCTGGACGCCCTGGTGTCCAAAAGCCTCCATATTCCACAGCTACAACAAAACACCTGTCCTGCCATTGTTACTTATGTTATTTGGTTAATTTAGTTTAATTCCTTTCTTAATTAACTTAGAATAATTCCTATCTAAACTACAGTTTATTGTATTTCTTAAAGTCTAGTACCACCTATAACTAAAAGTTATACATTTCTTAGTTATGCGGGTTTTAGGTAATTATTTTATTTTGTATATTGTTTATTTTGTTTTAAAGTTTTACTTCTTTTTATTTATAGATCTACATTAACTCTGGTTTCCTAAGCTGCCTACACACTACCCTTTACACCAAGCATTTAGCGACCAATCACTCAGTTTCTTCAAGCTTCATGGGGTCTCTCTCTCTCTCCGAATTCCACTGCTTTATGGGCTCTCTCCCTCTCTGAACTCCCACTGCTTTATGGGCTCTCTCCCTCTCTGAACTCCCACTGCTTTATGGGCTTTCTCCCTCTCTGAACTCCCACTGCTTTATGGGCTCTCTCCCTCTCTGAACTCCCACTGCTTTATGGGCTCTCTCCCTCTCTGAACTCCCACTGCTTTATGGATTCTCTCTCTCTGAACTCCTGCTGCTTTATGGGCTTTCTCTCTCACCAAACTCCCACTGCTTCATGGGCTCTCTCTCCGAACTCCTGCTACTTTATGGGTAAAAGTTTTAGCTCAGCACAACCCGACCGAACGCAAAATGATGCGCGATGACATCAGGCGTGCTTCCCGACATCATCACGCACTCATGTGCTATTTCGGTCAGCTGACAATTAAAAGGTCTATTAAGGCCATTAACAAGTTAATTTAAAGAAATTTTTCGCTGCCCATCCAATTGTATGGTTGGCAGGCCAGGCAGCCTTTACACATTTTTGGAAACCTCATCCACAGGCGGGATGAGGTTTCCAAAAGCAAATAAAAATCAAATAAAAACTTTATTTTTTCATTATTAACATGTTCCTGCTCATGTGACAGAGTCACATGAGGGGACATGTTTCATTACATTTTAATTTTTTAAATTATTTCTTTCATGTATCTTCATCTCCCTGAAGCAACTCTCTGCCTCAGGGAGGCACGCACGCACTCGGGTCCATGCGCGAAGATTGCGCTTGACTGGCTCGCACTCCTCCCCCCGCCCACACAGGCAGTGCTCAGTGCTGCCGCTCATGTTTCATGCTGGGTGGGCATTAATTGGCCCGCCAGCTTGAAATTGCCTTCTGGGCCTGATCGCGGGCGGCGGTCTGCTTCCTGACCGCCCCGCCTGACCCCGCCGAACCCGCATGCCAAGGGTAAAATTCTACCCCATGCGCTCTCTCTATCCAAACTCTGTGTTGCTTTATGGATTCTCTCTCCAAACTTCACGCTGATTTATCATAATTCAGAAATTTTATTTCAAAATGCTGAAAGTATATTAAAAAAAGGAAATTATTCATTTCATGCTGGTTTCTTCTCAATTTAGAAGCATTGGTCAATTTACAATTTCCATTACCAACAACAATTAATCTTAAATTGACCTCTATATTTGCCGACTGGAAGTAATTAAATTTGTGACCTTAAAGGTTAAGTTCAGTTACATTCAGTTCCACTGTAACAGCAAAATAATACATTTCACATGAGATAGCAGAACACCTCTATTGGTATAAAACAATGGGCGGAATCATCCCAGATTTACACTAAGTGCAGTAGTGGGCGGGAAAAAGGACATTTTGCCTGCTGGCCACAATGGCAGCTTTTCACATCGTATCATCCCAATCCCGCCACCTTAATGATGCATTCTAGGGGAAAATGCTGTTTTGATGGTGGGCGGGCTCTCATTTGGCCGTCATGCCATCACCTTGCCGCTTCATCACACTGGGAGCCATATTTATAGTGCAGCTGCATGCACATCTCTCAGTGCTTCCAGGCCAGGACTGCTGCAAAGAAGACATGGGGTGGAGTTTTCCCAGATTTTCACTAAGTATGGTAGCAGGCAAGTAAAATGACTTTTTACCCGCCAGCCGCGATGATGGGTTTTCACGCCTTATCGTCCCAAACCTGCCTCATTATTTATGCACTTGCGGGAAACATGGCGTTTCCATGGCGGGCAGGCTCTCATTCACCCGCCAGCCATCACCCCGCCGCTGCATCACGCTGGGTGCCATATTTAAAGCCCAGCTGCATGCACAGCGCTCAATGTTTCCAGCTTAACACTGCTGCACGAAAGACATGGACAGCAAAGGAAAAAAGACCACAGGCCCCCCCACTTCAATGACGGGACCCTTGAGCGACTGCTGGATGCCGTGGAGGCCCACCGGGATGTCCTGTATCCCCACTCTGGCCGCAGGATAGGCAGCAATCCATCCAGTTTGGGAGGCGGTGGCAGCGGTGGTCAGCGTCAATGCCCTTCAGAAGAGGACAGCCACCCAGTGCCGCAAGAAAATGAATGATCTTCTCCATTCCGCCAGGATAAGTCACTCTTCTCATCACTCTCAACTCACACACTCACAAACCCATCGCACATCCACAGGGCCCTCACTCACTGCCAGTTCAAGGGACATCACCATTCACTCTCTCTCTCGCTATGTTATTATCCTCATCCCGTCCATGGGACCATTCACCACCCACACAGGCCAGGCATACTAATTATATGGCCTGGCAGGTGACCTGCTTACTCTTTTTCCATCTCTCTCCATGCAGGGCAAACTGGCACACAACAAGAGAGAGGTTGCAGACCAATAGCGGAGTGCCCAAAATCAAGGTCCTCATGGCCTTTGAAAACGGAGCCATCCAGCTGGCTGGCCACAATCTGGACCGGTCCTGTGCTGACGGTGAGATCGGCGCTGCTCTACCAGATGAGGATCCAGCAGTGCAACATCCACCAGACAACCATGCCATGAGTGATGTGTCCTCTTTCACAGACCACTGCCATACACTAATTATCTCTCCTTGCTTTTGCAGGCACCTCTGCCAAATAGCTGACAGAGACCATGACCCAGGACCTCCAGTTAAGGTCCGAAGAAACCTCTGGAGAGGAATCTGGAGGCACCCTCCCTGAAGTCCCATCACAGCGCTCACCCACACCCTCCATTGGCGCAGAGACACACACCTTGGTGGGACCTAGCTTTAGAGTAGCTCCGGGATCACAACCTGGTGAGCACATCGCACCTTCTGATCCACAGCAGGTGGAGGCAGGGACTTCTCAGGTCCCTGGCACTCGGAAAATTGCTGAAGGCCAGGACATTGCTGAGTCCGAGTCAGATGACGAGCCTCTAGACTCGGTCATGTCACAGTTGCTGGAGCTGCAAATGCAAGCTTGGGAACATCAGGAAGGGATGTCCGCTGCACACCTCAGATTGCAAGGCACGATGGAGGAGCCCTTCAGCCTTCAGGCTGAGGTGATAGCGGCAGCATGCCAATGCACTGAGGTCAAAACTGGTAGGTTGACGGCCGCCATGGAGACCTTGGTTCAGGTCATAGCTCCTGCAATGCTGCGTGTGCTCAACTCCATCACTGATGCCATAATTAACCTCCAACAGTGCATACGTGAGAGGGGTGCCGGGCAGCTCGATCTCACTCCAGCTACCCTTCCTCTTGAAGGAGACAGCATGGGGCCCCAGGGCACCCATAGGGAGGAGGATCAGCAGGAACACATGCCGAGCCCATCCATCCAGGTGACTCCAGAGAGTCGGGCCAACCCGGCTCCCTCCTTCCTGTGACCTCAGCAGCTCCAGCTCCACAGGTTGAGGAGGGTGCCACTGCCACACAGCAGGACCCCAAAAGCAGGCCGGGGCTCTCCAAGTCTCAGCCCTCCAGAGGGCGCCCGGCAAAGTCATCACAGACAGGGCGTCACAGTCAGAAGGCTGCCACCGCCTCTGCTGTGGATGTCCGGGGAGCAACAAGATGTAATGGCAGGTTTAGGAAAGTTAAGGAGAATTAGTTACACAGCCTAGGCACGGGTGTTAATCACTTGTACATAATGTTCACTATTGCCAATAAACTCCCAAGAATGTCTCCCTGTATATGGCTCCTTGTTCTGATGAGCAGTGTTCCTGTTACTCAGTTGTGAAACCTTGGTTCCTGCACAAGATAAAGGCTGGTGTCTCAGTCCAGGGCCTCTTCCCTGTTCTTTGTGCAGTCTTCAGACCAAAGTGATGGTCCGGCCTCACACTCCCTGGACACATTACTGATGCCTGCACCTCGACGGTGCTTGTTATTGCTGCCAGAATGTCGTGGGCAGACGTCACAGAATTCCATCATTCTCTTTGTGTGCTCTCAGCATCTTTAAGATGGGGCTGTCCCCCATCTCTTCAGCATCTGTGACCGGTGATGCTGTGCTCCTGATGGGGTCAGGTGCTGAAGGCTGACAAAGGATCAGGTGCATTTGAAGTGTCATGGCTGCATCTCCATGATATGACCCTGATCACAGGATGCAAGCGAGCTGCCCTCTGCCAGACAGGAGTCAGGCATTCACCATGTGAAGATCTATGGAGTGTCCTCACTGCATGTCATCATTATCCTCCTGGAATTGAGTGACTACTAGGGCCTCCACTGTGTTCCCATGACAGGAGCCTTATCACAGAGGGTATGTGCGCTGCCATCATCCAGACTGGAGTCAAACGTTCACAGATGCAATGTGAGGATGTGAGGATCAATGGAGTCTCCTCTCTGCGTGTCATCATTATTGACCACTAATCTAGTAGCTAAGAGGGCCTCCCGAGCATGTCTGCCTTGTCTGGCCAGTGCGATGGTCTCATCGCCATCATTGTTGCCTTCGATGACCTACTCACCATCATGTCCATCGATGTCCTCCTCATCGCAGGAGACCTCTAGCTCCTCCTTAGCCAGCTCCTCTTCCCATTGCAGCGCCAGGTTGTAAAGGGTGCAGCAGGTGTCAACGATGCATGACACCCTCTGTGAACTATATTGCAGGGCTCCACCAGGCTGGTCCAGGCACCTGAACCTCATTTTCAGCATCCCGATGGTTTGCTCCACCAAGGTATGAGTTGCAGCATGAGCCTTGTTATACCTTTGCTCTGCTGCAGGCTGCAGCCACTGCATAGGTGTCATCAGCAATGTCCTCTGCGGTAGCCCTTGTCCCCGAGGAGCCATCCCTGCAGCGTCTGTGGATCCTGGAAGATGTGAGTGATCTGTGACTGACTGAGAGTGTAGAAGTCATGGACACTCCCTGGAAACCAGCGAATGGAATCCCTTGCGATTGACACAGTTGACCGCTTGTTGCAACGGAGATCTGAGCGCCACTTGAGTGCAGTCAATGGTACCCTGTACCTGTGGGATTGGGTTTGCCTGAGATCTGGGCAAAACCAATCACTTTTGCATCCTAGCTCTCCTGGTCCTGGACGAAATGCACAAAGTTGTGTGCCCTCGTGAAGGTGGCATCTGTGACCTCATGGATGCATTTGTGGGCGGAGGCATGCAATATCCCACAGAGGTCATCTGCGGAGCCCTGAAAGGAGCCACTGGTGTAAAAATTGAGCATTGCTGTCACTTTCATGGCCAGGGGCAGTGGACGCCCTCCATGTCCCCGTGGCGCCAAATCCTGCATCAGCTGGCAGATGTGACCAACCAATTCCCTAGACATGGGCAGCCTTCGGTGACACTGGTTCTTGGTCATCTACAGGAATGAAAGGAGGTGTAAATAGACCCGAGGCCTAGCTAGACACCAACCAGCGACGGCTCTCTGTGGCTCTTCAGTGGAGTGTGCGGGAGCCCCAGCTGATCCTTCTTTCAAGGGTGCTGCTTCTTCCTCTGCGCAACCAGGCACCTCTGTCTCTCTCTTCTCCTTTGTCTCTGCTCTCTGTATGCCACAAGGCATATAGCTAGTTCACCAGGCTCCAGGCTCCTGATGTACTCCTCCTGCAGGATGAAATAGAGAGGCGCGTGGGTTAGCTTGGGTATGTTATGAGCCTTTCTTGGTTAAGTCTGAAGGCCCTTAACACATCCCGGAGAGTGCTGGCCACCATTTGGATGGTCCAAATTTAGTACACTGCATGGCCACCCAAAACGCCATCCTCCTCCACCTCACTCCACCTGACCACTTGTCAGCAGCTTTGCCCATTGGATGCTGTGCTCTCAGCTCAGGCACAGGCATTTTCCTAATCTGCACTGCAATGCTGCACAGTTAGCTTGAACCATAATGGATATTGGTCCAAACCTTAATAAAGATATTGCAAGGGGCTGTGAGCACCTCCGCCAGTGACTTCTATATGGCTGGCTTTCTCAAGGAGATTGTACAGCATGCCCAGTCATTCAATTGCTCTGCTGTCCACTAAAATGCTCATTTCACCCCAAGGGGTGAAAAGTTCTGGAGCACTTGGTGACAATTTCTTGTCTTTGCGTTGCATGAGTGGGCAGATATGCTAGAGGCCCATCTCCAAGCCAATCAATATAGCTGTGTCTGAACTGTCTCAGCTGCGGAAGAATGGTCACTTTATACAAGGTTTCCCTAAAGCGTGGCCGCTTCCCTCCCCAAACAACCTACTTGTCTTTGTGCACCATCATCAACCGCAATGTAGCCCTTGCACCACCACCCTCCCCCAACTCACCTCAACCACGGGGCAGCCTTTGCCTCCGCCCCTCCCCGACATGCCTCAAACGCAGGGCAGCCCTTGCCCCCGCTGCACAAAACGCCTCAACCTTGAAGTCCAACAGGCTCTCCTGGCAAGCACTGCATAACATTACTGTGCACTCACCTCCGAGTTCTCCTCGAAGTGCAGTTCACCAAGTGAGAGGATGATTCCATGGGCTGGGCTTATAATGATATGCATATGTATTACAATGAGGTTCCTGATGTCTGACAGTGGGAAACGTGGCCCGCCATTGACGGGCAGAGCAGACATTTGCAAACTGGTTTCAGAAACTGATTTTTGGCCCTTCTCACCATATTGTCCGCTCACGCCGCCAAACATGCCCGGCGCTAGCAGGCACGGAAAATTCCGCCCAATGTATCATCCAACTAACCAGCATCATGAGTGATCTGCTAATTTATTTAAAACATTACCTATTAAAGTAATTTTATCAATGTTTCCATTTTTCCCTTCAGCCAATGAAAAAAAACATCCAGTCAAATCACAGAATTTTAGCATAGTGGATAAAGAAATGTCCATGGGAATTTCCAGAAGGCATTTGATAAGGTTCCACTCAAGAGAGTGTTATAAAGACTATAAATACAAAGCACACAGGATTAGAGGTAATCAAGTGATGGGCTGATAACTGGGTTGGGAAGTTGGCCATGCCCCCCCCCCCCGGCAGATGCGGCAAGCCATTTAAATCTTCATTCAGTTTGGTGGGACCGTAATATCCCACTGGATGGGAGGTGCCGTACAAACCTTGGAGTTGGAGACTTTCTGTAGGGATAAAAGGTTTTTTCTCAGATTGGCGAGGTATGACAAATGATGTTTCCAGGGTATAGTACTGTGGCCTCCGATTTTCACAATATATATGAATGGAACGGATGTATATGCAAGTTTTCAGAAAACAAATTGAAGATCTGAGGTAGGCTGATTGGAATATTTTCCTAATGTTAAGAGGCTAGGAATTGCAGAGGAGCAAAGGGATTTTGGTATCTATATACATAAATAACTAAAAGATGGTGTACAGGTACAAAATGTAATCAAAAGCCTAATGGAATTTTGGCCTTTAATGGAAGAGGAATGGAATATGCAAGTGAAGTAGTGATGCTTCTATTGTACATATCTGGAGCACTGCATTCAGTTTTGGGTATTGAATCTCAGAAAAAATATATTGGCCTTGGAAAGGATTCAATACCGATTTGCCAGGATGATATGAAAAATTAAAAGTTAGATAATGAGAACAGGTGCATTAACTTGGTTTGTACTCCCTTGAGTTTAGAAGGTTGGGGGATGAGTAAATCAAGGTGTTTAACATTATTCAGTGATTCAATAGGATAGATACAGAGAAGCTATATCCTCTAGTGGGGAAATCCAAAAGAAGAGTGCATAATGATAAAGCTAGAGCTGGGCCATGTAAGAGTGAAATCAGGAAGCACTTTTTCAAACAAAGGGTAGTGGTAATCTGGGACTCGCTGCTCTAAAAGGCTGTGGATCCTCAGTCAATTTAAACCTTCACGAATGGGATCAATAGATTATCACAATCAAGCACCTGAAAGCACACTTCATAAAAATGCTGTCCCCAGATATTTCTTTTTATTTTATTTCCTAACAGAGATTTCATCCCGCCCTTGGATGAGGTTTCATCAAAATTGTAAAGGATGCCTGGCCGATTCGCCCGTCCGCCAACAGAAAGGTTGGACAGGCCATGGGAAAAAATCACAGACAATTACGCTGTTAGTGTGCTTAATTGCCCGCCTAATTGTCAGTGAGCACACTTCCAAGTTTTGCGCGCGGCCACTGAGCGAAATATCGCACAAATGCATGATGACGTTGGGGCGCTAGCCTGACATCATCTCGCACAATTTTACACCTGATCGTGTTGGTTGCGCGCCTGCCCACGGAACGTAAAATTCTGCCCATAAAATAATTCAATTTTTGGAAAAGAAAGCGCAAAACCTACCCAGAAAGTTATCCATTCTATGTTAGAAGATATCTCTCCACACAGTCCTCTTTGTCTCTCTGGTGCTTGCGTTTGAGTGCTATTCCATCCCCAGAGCTGTCATGCCTTATGTATTCTCTGAATGAAAAAAATTCATTCAGGCAGTAGTAATAACTCTCAGAATACAGCAATTTAACACTATACTTACTAAAACTTTCGGAGTGCACGTAAGGCTGCCATCTTCTGCTAAGTAAATTTTAGTTTCTTTAAGTGGAGTTTATAAACAAGAGGTTATAGCATGCTCTGCAAATGGCCAGTCTTGCTGTCAATCATTAAAATGTTCCAATGCTTTAATGATAACATTAATCAATACTTTCAACTTTTTTGAGGTAAGTTACCGCCAGGTGAGAAAGGGTGAACTGGCTCTCTTATATTCAACCTCCTTGGTTGGTCACAACAAAGGTTTAAGTTTCTTTTTCACAAGGATATGCCTTTTCCAAATCAGAATGTACTTAAGCTGTAAACAATAAGGAATCAATTAAACAAGATTTTCTTGAGTCAAAGTGTCATGAACACTTAAATCACAGAAAATGGCTCATCTTCAAGGACTTAGGACATTCTGGAAGAATTTGTGTTTTTAAAAGACACTGTCCGTTAAGGGGTTAATACATAACTCTGATTGCTATTCCTGGAAAAAGCATCCTTTTACAAGAAAGGGTAATCGTTAGGAAATAGAGATAGTCTAAGTAAGTTATATTGGTATTTGTAGGTGTTAGGAATGAGTTTTAGCTTTAAAGTTTAAGTTTGATTTGTATCTGTGTATTAAGAAAAGTCAAACTGAGTTTTAGTTTCACATTTAAAAACGTGCCTGCATTTCTAATGAGATTTTTAAGACTGTTGCTGCTAGTTTAAACAAACAAGAATAGAAGATTGGGCTGTCTCCCAGCAAGAGGGGTCCAGAGAGGCAAGTCCTTCCCACATTAAGTTACTTAGGACTGGTCAGGTATAGAACCCAGAATGACAGACTATTTCGATGGAGGTTATTATTACAGCCTTATCACTTAAAGATTGTCCACATTGCAGGGAAAAACAATGTAATTGCTGATGCTTTGTCTAGAATTTAAATTTGCCTTAAATTTGCTAAAGGTCAAAATGATACAAAGAGTATTCGCTATCTATTAAAATTGAATGGAGAGTGTGGGTGTATTTTAGTATTTGTTGTTTATGTTTTAGTACACTTTGTAATGACTCGCATATAAATATGGTATTTCATTTCTCCAAGGTGGGAAATGTCATGAACATTTTAATCACAGAAAATGGTTCATCTTCAAGGACTTAGGACATTCTGGAAGAGTTTGTGTTTTAGAAGACACTGTCCTGTAAAGGGTTAATGCAGGACCCTGATTCCCGTTCCTGGAAAAAGCTTCCTTTTGTGGGAATGGGTAATTAAGCAGTTGAAAAAAAAGTCAACCTCTTGACCCTGGTGAACTGTGTATAAAAGGGGTCACATAGGATTCATGACTCTGAAAAATAAACCATGCCTGGAGGACTGTGGGTGGAATCGGGCAGATAAAATGATGTTTAGCCTGCTGGCCGCAATGGTGGCTTTTCACACCGTATCATCCCAAATCCGCCTCATTAACTATGGATTCCCTGGAAACATGCTGTTTCCATGGTGGGTGGGCGGGCTCTCATTCGCCCACTTTGCCATCACCTCGCTGATTCATCATGCCAGGTGCCATATTTAAAGTCCAGCCATGCGCACACTTCTCAGTGCTTCCAGCCCATGATTGCTGCATGAAATACAGGATGACCCCGAAACGCAAAAAGACTGCAGCCCCCAGGATCAATGACGCATCCATCGAGCACCTTCTGAACATAGTGGAGGCCTGTCATGATGACATCTACCGCCGCTCTGGCCGTAGGAAGGGCAGAAACCTCACTAATCCAGCTTGGGAGGTGGTGACAGCGGTGGTCAGTGCCACCCAGTGTCACAAGAGGATGATCTCCTCCATTTCGCCAGGGTAAGTCACTCTTCTCATCACTCTTAACTTACAAACCCATCACACATCCACAGAGCACTCACTCACTGCCAGTTCAAGGGACATCACCATTCACTTTCTCATACACACCTTAATTGTCCTCATTCCATCCATGCGACCACTTGCCACCCACACAGGCCAGGCATACTTATCATCTGGCCTGGCAGGCATCCTGCTTACACTTTCTCCATCTCTATTCATACAGGACAAGCTGGCACACAACAAGAGGGAGAGGTTGCTTACCAGAGAAGGAATGCCTGAAATCAAGGTCTCACAGATGTTGAAAACAGAGCCATCCAGGTGGTCGGGGAGGATCTGGACCGTTCCTGCACTGATGGTGCTTTACCAAATGAAGATCCAGCAGTGCAACATCCTTCAGACAACCATGCTGTGAGTGATGTGTCCTGTTTCACAGGCCACTGTCATGCACTAATCATCTCTCCTTGCTTTTGCAGGCACATCTGCCAAACAGCCGACTGAGTCCAGAACCCAGGGTCTCCAAACGACCCTGAAGAAACTTCTGAAGAGGAACCTGAAGGCATCCCCCCACCCTTAAAATCCTGTCCCAGTGCTCACCCACACCCTCCACCAGCACAGAGACACACCTCGGTGGGACCCAGCTTTAGGGTAGCCTCAGGGTCACAATCTGGTGAGCACATCACACTTTCTGCAGGCAGTAGCAGGGATTTCCCAGTGTCCAGCACTTGGAGGACTGCTGGAAGCCAGAAATTTGCCGAGTCCGAGTTGGATGACGAACCTCTGGACTCGATCATGTCACAGTTGCTGGAGCTGCAAAGGCAAGCCTGGGAACAGCAGGAAGGGATGCGCTCCTCAGATTGCAAGGCACAATGGAGGACTCTGTCGGCCTTCAGGCTGAGGTGATAGCACCGACATGCCAATGCACCCAGATCAACACTGGTAGGATGGTGGCCACCATGGAGATCTTGATGCAGGGCATCGCTCCTGCACTGCTGCGCGGGCTGAAGTCCATCGCTGATGCCACAGTTGGCCTCCAGCAGTGTGTACGCGAGCCAAGCAGCTCGATCTCACTCCAGCTAACCATTTTCCTCAAGGAGTCAGTCTGGGGCCCTTGGGCACCCACAGGGAGGAGGATCAGCAGGTGCACACCCTGGGGCCATCCATCCAGGTGACTCCAGGAGTGTCCAGCCTATCCAAATCCCCTCTTCCTGTGACCCCAGCAGCCCCTGCTCCACAGGCTGAGGAGGGTGCCACAGCCACACAGCAGGACCCCGAAAGCAGGCCAGGGCCCTCCAGGTCTTGGCCCTCCAGCGGACACCCATCAAGGTCATCACAGACAGGATGGAGCAGGGACCAGGCTGACTCCACCTCTCCTGTGGATGTCTGGGGAGCACCAAGACGTAGTAGCAGGGTTAGGAGGGTTAAGAATATGTAACTCTTTTGTTACAGCACAAATAAACTAAATTAACAAAATCAGGTACAAAGTAAAAGGCAGCCGCTTAAAGGGACACTGCGAAAACAAAAGACAAATTATAAAGGAGACTTACAAACATTAAGCCAAAATGTGATTAAAGGGGTCAATAAAGCACCCCAGTCCTTGCAGTGCCCACTGAGCACAGAAGGCCTCGATGGTGCCAGCGGACACCGCATACTTTTTCTCCAGGGACACCCAACCGTGAATGTAGCCGTGGAAGAGGGGCAGACAGCCTGGGCATGGGTGATAATCACTTGTACATAATGTTCACTACTGTCAATAAGCTCCCCAGAATGTCTACCTGCCTATGGCTCCTTGTTCTGATGAGCAGTGTTTGTGTCACTCAGATGTGAAGCCTTGGTTCCTGCACAAGATAAAGGCAGGTGTCTCAGTCCAGGGCCTCTTCCATGTGCTTTATGCAGCCTTCGGACCAAAGTGATGGTCTGGTCTCACACTCCCTGGACACATTACTGATGCCTGCACCTCAATGGTGCTGGCCATTGCTGCCAAAATGTCATGGGCAGGCATCACAGAGTTCTGTCATTCTCTCTATGTGCTCTCAGCACCTTTAAGGTGGGCTGGCCCCCATCTCTTCAGCATCTGTGACCAGTGACACTGTGCTCCTGAAGGGGTTAGATGCCGAAGGCAGACAAAGGATCAGATGCATTTAAAGTTTCATGGGCTGCGTCTTCATGATATGACCCTGATCACAGAGCGCAAGCGAGCTGCCCTCGGCCAGACAGGAGTCAGACATTTTCAGAGGCTTTGTGAAGGTCTATGGAGTGTCCTCACTGCATATTGTCATCATCTTCCTGGATTGAGCGACTACTAGGGCCTTCACTGCACCTTCATGATAGGAGCATTATCACATAAGGTATGTGCGCTGCCATAAGCCAGACTGGAGTCAAACGTTCATAGATACAATGTGAGGATCATATGGTGTCTCCTCACTGCATGTCCTCATCATCCTTCAGAAATGTAGCAGCTATGAGGCCTTCTGAGCATGCCTGCCTCATCTGGCCAGTGCGAGGGCCTCATCACCATCACCGGTCCCTTCAAGGACCTCCTCACCCTCATCAACGTTGACATCCTCCTCATTGGAGGAGACCTGCATCCAGCTCCTCCATCTCCTCCTCAGCCAGCACCTCTCTCCATTGCAGCGCCAGGTTGTAAAGACCGCAGCAGGTGACAACATTGCATGATACCCTCTGTGGACCAGATTGCAGGGCTCCAACAGGCAGGTCCAGGCACCAGAACCTCATTTTCAGCATCCCGATGGTTTGCAAGTTGCAGCATTGGCCTTGTCATACCTTCACTCTGCTACAGTCTGAAGCCGCTGCATAGGTGTCATCAGCCATGTCCTCTGTGGGTAGCCCTTGTCCCCAAGGAACCATCCCTACAGCCTCTGTGGACCCTGGAAGATATCATGGGTCTGTGACCAACTGAAAATGTAGGAATCATGCACACTCCCTGGAAACCGTGCGCAGACCTGCAGGATGTATTGGTGGTGGTCGCACACCAGCTGCACATTCAGTGCATGGAATCCCTTGAGGTTGACATAGTTGACCGCGTGTTGCGATGGAGATGTGAACACCACGTGAGTGCAGCTGTTGGCACCTTGCACCTATGTGAAGCCCAGGGTCTGGGCAAATCCAATCATTCTTGCATCCTGGCCCTCCTGGTACTGGACGAAATGTACAAAGTTGTTGCCCTCATGAAGATGGCATCCATGGCCTCATGGATGCATTTGTGGGTGGAGGCTTGTGATATCCCACACAGGTCACCTGTGAAGCCCTGAAAGGAGTCACTGGTGTAGAAATTGAGTGCAGCTGTCACTTTCACAGCCACTGGCAGTGGACACCCTCCATGTCCATGTGGCGTCAAATCCTGCAGTGGCTGGCATATATGGCCGACAAGTTCCTTAGTCATCTTCGGTGACACTGGTTCTCGGTCATCTGCAGGAAGAAAGGTAGTGTCGATAGACCCTGGGTCAAGCTAGGCACCAACCAGGGACCGCTGTGGCTCTTTGGCGGCGTGTGTGGAAGCCCCAGCCGCCCTTCTTCTAGAAGATACTGCTCCTCCCTCTGTGCAGCCAAGCGCCTCAGTCGCTCTCTTCTCCATCGTCTTCGCTCTCCGTATGCCACGAGGCATACAACTAGTTCACCAGCCTCCATGATCTTGATGTGCTCCTCCTGCAGGATGAAAGAAAGAGAGACGTGTGGGTTAGTAAGGATGTACTAAGAACTTCTCTTGGTTAAGTCTGATGGCCCCTTAATGCATCCAGGAGAATGCTGGCCACCATTTGGATGGCCAGAGATTAGTGCGCTGCATGGCTGCCCGAAACCCCACCTTCCTCCGCATTACTCCACCTGACCGATTAGCGGCAGATTTGCCCATTGGACTGTCTGCTGTGCGCTCAGTTCAGGTGCAGGCATTCTCCTAACCCGTGCTGCAAACCTGCACTTTAGCTTGAACCATGGGGGAGACTGGTCCGAACAGGGATGATGACATTGCAAGGGGCTGTGAGCACCTCCACCAGTGACTGCTCCAATGCCAGCTTTAGCAAGAAGATTGTACAATGTGCCCAGTCGTCCAACTGTTCTAAGGTCCACTAAAATGCTCATTAGTTTGCAGTCTGTGCCTGAGGGGTGAAAACCTCTGGACCACTTGGTGACACAGCTGCTTGGACAGGAGTAACAGCCTTCAGGTCAGGTCTCTACAGTAAAGATCATTTCTGGGGCCTGCAGGTTTCAGGAACCCTTCCCTTAGCCTGGGGATGGGAGTTGTGCTATCCACTTGAGGCATCTCTTCTGAGGAGGAAGGGAGGGCCAGAAGGGGGAGGAGGCCAGGAGTCCACATTCAGCCTCCAGGGGAGCCACCTTTTGGAAGACAGGCACAGGCACAAGGGATGTAGGGCCAACAGGAAGTTCAAGGCAGAAGGAGCCGCAGAAGATGCCACTATCCTGCTGCCAGGATATACAGGTGGCAAAGCAGCTACCTCAATATGTCTGAGGTGCAGTGATGAAGGAGGATCCGTCTCTCAAGGGAGACAGTCACCTCCATCTGTCAGGTGATAGGCCCTGAGATCTGCGCCAACTATGTGGGTGGACACCCCATGCCAGTGGCGCTGAAGGTCACAGCAGCCCTCAACTTCTATGCCTCCGGCTCTTTCCAGGAGTCAGCGGGTGGTCTTTGCGGAGTCTCCCAGTCAGCTGTCCACACTTGTGTCAAGCAGGTGACAGGCGCTCTGTGCAGGTGTGCATTGACTTTCATCCACTACCACTGGGACAAGGCCAGCCGGACAGAGCGAGCCAGAGGCTTCGTTGTGATTGCTGGCTTCCCCCGCGTCCAGGGTGCAATCGACTGCACACATGTGGCCATCAAGGCGCCAGCGGGCGAGCCCGGTGCCTTTGTCAACAGGAAGGGCTTCCACTCCATGAACATGCAGATAGTGTGTGATCACAAAATGCAGATTCTGCAAGTCTGTGCAAGGAACCCAGGCAGCTCCCACGACGCTTACACACTCAGACACTCCCAGGTGCCGGGGCTCTTCAGTGCTCCAGCCCGGCTGGATGGATGGCTGCTGGGCGACAAGGGCTAACCCCTCAAAAGGTGGCTCATGACGCCTCTCCACCATCCAAGAACAGAGGGTGAGCAACGGTTCAATAGGAGCCACGCCTCCACAAGGGCTGTGGTCGAGAGAACCATTGGTCTTCTCAAGATGCACTTCCGATGTCGGACCGTTCAGAGGGCGCACTCCAGTACCCCCCAGATTGTGTGTCACTCATGGTGGTTGCATACTGCGCTCTCCACAATCTTGCGCTGGAAAGGGGCGACGCAGTGGATGAAGAAGATGTAGACGTAGTTGCTCCGGCTGCACACGATGAGTCCAGCAGTGAGTCCGAGGATGAGCATGCACAGGAGAACACTGAGGGGGCTGACCCAGGCATACTCCAGGGAGGGAGGGCCACCCGGGGGGGGCTTTAATCCAACGAACCTTTAGCTAGCCCACCACAAATGGACCTCCAACACACACCAGGGCTGAAGACTCCATACTGAGTGCTACATCTGCCTGGATAGGAACATTAACTAAGGGCCTTGTCAATAAAGCTCAATGTCTCACAACTCACTTTAACATCGTGGTTAACCGTCCACCTGCAGAAGGAAGGAGTCACCCTGAGCCATGCTTACATAGCAAAATTTAATGATATAACAAAATTAAGTTCAGAAAAAAAAATTGCAAAGATGTTGCACATCACACCAAGTGGTCAGGAACTTATAGCGGGGCAACATAAAAACACCAGTGAGAAACCTGTGGCGTGCCTAAGGTGCCTTAAATTTACGCTTACGGGTGCTACGTCTAGGTGACCCCCTTGCTGACACTGGCATCTAAGACAGTCTGCTCACTGTGCTGTCCTGTTGGCCTCAATGACCTTGGCAGCCATCCTGTGGCCTGTGGAGACTTTGATGGCCCCGCCTGGGAGGGAGCGGCCAGTTCCACAGCTGGCATCTTCCCAGCCACCGCAGCCTCATCGGATGCCATGGTCACTGGCAGAGGGGCGGAGGAGCTGCTGCCCTCATTCAGAGCGCCCTGAGAGGAGCCTGCAGAGAAGACAGGCAGCTGCTGCACTGACATGAGGTCACTTCGGACCTCCCTGCTCACCACAGATGGATGGGCACCGAGCTGTGATACTTGGTGCCCAAACAATCTCCCACACTGGCACTGACCACCTGAGGTCAATACCGCTGTGAAGGCTTGCAGCCCTAATTGGTCTTCTGGGGGAGCCTCTTCACGAGAGTCGCCACTCTCTCCATGAAGGAAGCATGGCGCTCAGCCATGAGGCTCATTTCATCGGTGATGCTCTGTGTGGACTCCTCCAGCATGGGCACCATTTCATGCATTGCTTCATGTATCTCCGCCAGATCCTCCCGCAGACCCTGCTGCACTTCTAGCGTTTGCTGCCTCACGGACGACTCCAGAGGCACATCATCAGCCATCGACCGAGCATGTGCCTGGTCCCCTGCAGTCCTCCAACTGCCAATGTCATGGGCACTCTCTGTCTCCGCCTGCACCACAAGCGAGTATGAAGTGCCCTCACCATTGTGCCCCGGCACACTAACTGATGATCTAATTCCCACCGAGGTGCTAGTATCTACACTGGTGCCTGCCTGGCAGAAATGGTGTGATGCTGGTGAGTCAAAATGTTCAGGGCCCTCAGGTGTGAGAGGTGGCCCCTCTGCCTCCTCCTCCCGGCCCTGCTCCAGTGATGCTGAAAGGAAGAACAAAGGCATTTGATTAGTTAAAGTGGAGACAATGTCATTGTGCATTCCTGTCCCCCGGATCATTATGCGCTCATCCTTCCATAATCAATGGTCAACCCATGTTGCAAACTTCATTCACTGAGCATTCAGCAGTGCCATGGCTGCTGGGACACACATGATGACTTCAGTGCTCGGCAAACATACCTCTCCGTTGCACCCCAGCCTTACCGCCACCGGTGGACCTGGGCGCATGACGCCTCTCCAGATCCATGGCCTGCTGCTTGAATTGAGTCACAATGGTCAACTGGGCTTGGCCTCCGCCAGTCCGCATCTGCTCAGCAGTATTGTGTGCCGTCTTCTCCTGAAAAGGAGAGAGGAGCATTGATTAGTCCAGCCTGTGTCTGCATTCCCATCGCATCCCTGCCACCCCAACAGAGTGGAGCATTGCAGGACTCCAGTGCTTTGTCACCCTACAACTGCTGCACACTCACACAAAGAAGCCAGGGCTGAACCCCCTTGCCAAAATGCTGCCTCCATCACATTTGGCACCACACAGTCTAACCTTGCAAAGCAAGGAGGCACAAGCACAAGGAACACAAAGGCCAGCAGGTGGATTTGTGCCCCGCCACCTGGAAGCTCCCCTTCCAGCATGTCAGCCTAACTTTCACATGCTTCGCAGTTTCAGCACTCTGCCTAGGTGCAAATTCTTGAGTTTGCCCCTGAATCTATACTCTGGGTGTCAGTGTCACACATGCTGCAGGTGCAGAACCCATCTCAGCACAACCATCTCAGGGTGAACTAGGCATGGGCAACATCTGCTGGCAAAACCTAGTGAGGGAAATATGCCGTGAAGGATTCAATGCTGTAACTGCACTCAGAGTTGTTTGGGGGGTCAGGTGGCGCCTTGTGGGGAAAGGCTGATGGCTGCATTAAGTAACCTCTGCCAATATGGTACTCACCCTTCCCCACCGCAGGAGGTCGTTGAATCTCTTGCGGCACTGGACCCATGTGCGTTGCACTACATCATGGGAGCTGACACTCTTGGCCACTTCCTCCCAGGCACGTTTGGTTAGATGGGGGGGCCTCCGCCTCCCGTCCCTCGGAAGCAGGACCTCCCACCGCGCTGCCACCTCCTCCAGGAGGGCAGCTAGGCACTCATCCGGAAACCAAGGGGCACACTGCCCTGCTGCCCTACCCTCCAGGCTGGCCTGCTCACCAGAAGCCCTCTGGTGAGCCCTTCTAAACAGGCCGCCGGGTTGCCATTGGACCAGGTGGTCATTGTACTCCCGCTGCTGCCCACCCACTCCCACTATCCTCGGAAGTCGCACATTATGCTGGCGGGCTTTAATTGGCCGGCCCACGTAAAATGGCAGTGCGGACCTGATCATGGGTGGCAATCGGGTCTGCACCCGCTCCCACTTGTCCCGCCCGACATGGGGAAAATTCTCCCCTTTGTCTTTGAACCATTGACTTTTGGCCAAATTCCTCCATTTCTATTTTATTTTCTGTGTGTGTGTGTGTGTCTTAGGGTATCTCAAAAGAGTAATTTGTATAATTTCATATTCCATACTGGATGTTGATAAGCTTTACCTTTCTATTTGACAAGACTGGTTTTATAATAAACTAATAGATTTGTTGTTTAATGAAAGAAGCCTGGTTAAAGTCCCTTTTATTCTGGTAGTGAAGGTAAACAATTGGCCACGTTGGTGAGTAAATTAAACTTTTAAACTAATGGTACGACCTGCGGAGTTGTGGGGCTAGATCAACTGCGCACTCCTCCCATCCCGGTCATAACATAAAGAAAAAGCAAATTTATTAACGACTAAACCAGAGAAAAATAATTTAAAAATGACATCAACCGTTTGGCCTTCATGCAGGCATTCAGACATGCACACACACACACACACACACACACACACACATACACACGCGCGCGCGCGCACACACACATACATGTGTCAGAAAAAAGGAGAATTAAAATCCAATAAATAAAGATAAAAGGATATACAGTTAAGTGTCCTTTGATTGTCCTTGAGGCGTAAATTTTAAATGCTGCGGTCGATTTAGATTAACTGGTTTCTTGGGTGTGATCAGATGTAGAAGATGTTACACTGGTCAGAATTTTGACATTGATGGGTGGGCGGGCCCCACCGGCTCAGTGGCGGGCAGGCAGCCGAACTTCACCGCCGAAACGGGGCCGGCCGGCATTTTGCGTGGGGGGGCCAATTAAGACCCGCCCAGCGGCCTGCCCGACAGGAAGCGCTATGCGCTATGCGCTTCCTGTGCAGGCGGTGGAGGGATTCCCCATCTGTCAAAGTGCGCTCTTTTGCGCATGCGTGCGAAAGAGCGCACTGCTCCCTGATACTAAGTGCTGTCTCAGGGAGAGCGCTGAATGTTTAAAAAACTTTAAAAATAGAGAAAGAAAAACATTATTAACATGTCCCCCTCATGTGACACTGTCACACGAGATGGGACATGTTAATAAATATGAGTGAAACTTTAATAAACTTTTTAAAAACTGAGATGAAACCTCATCCTGCCAGTAGATGAGGTTTTATCTTTTTTCAGAAGCCCGCTGGGGAGCCTGGCCTGCCCACCAGCCTTAAGGTTGGACGGGCAGGTCTTTCAATGAGCTTAATGATCCTGTCAATGGCCCCAATTGGCCACTGACAGGTCAGCAGGCAAACAGCTGATTTCGCTGTCCGCCCGCCTTCCTAAAAATTTAAATGGACCGGGATGACGTCGGGGGTTCCTCCTGACGTCATCCTGCATCATTTTCCCATCGGCGAGCGGGCCCCGCCCCCAAATCGCCGGTGGGAAAATTCTGGCCAATTATTGTGAGATCTCGGTTAGTTGGTAGGTTTCTGGTGGAGTTGGTTTCTCGAACTGGGTGACACATTTAGTCCAAAACAAATAGAGGAAGATATAGCAGCCTTCAGCCTGCTTCCTCTGCTGAAGACTTTCTTGACACTGCCTGTGTCCATTACAATCTCACTCTAGTGCCTGGGCAGCCTTGAAATACTTTACCCATTGTGTATTTCCACGAGGTTTAGAGTGTGCCTGTCTGTGGAAGCCATTGTTTCAATATTCAGCACTTTGCATTTTTAATGTCTCATCCATAGACAGTTACAAGTTTCAAAGGGTGTCTGGATTATAGGAAATGTTTCTTTCTTCACAATCCCCTGAGGGTGATTTGTTTGTTTCTCACTTTCACCTTGGAATATGGCCTTGCACTTTTAAGCAGTTTATTCTGTTTCAGTTCAAATTGCAAAATTTCCAAAAACAAAGGGGCATAATGTCATGAGAGTATAATAATTTTCATAATATGTTTCTGGTTTCTTGTAAAGTAGGTTTATTGGGGGTTGTGTTGTTCTGTCTGTATGTATGTGTGATTTAATTACATTTTGTAGTCAAGCAGACTGCAAGTTGTAGTTATCAAAAGAAGTAAGCAAGAACCTGTTCTCCATTCTTAATTAGCACTTTCCTCAGACAAAGACCACCACCTTCAACACCTCTTTGACCCTTTTGTCTGTGACATCTTTTGATTATTATCTGCTCACACCACACCCTCAATGTGTCTCTTCCCCCCCCTCCACCCACCTTAAACCAATTTATATTTCTCCCTTGTTGAAACTATGCTGCAGTTCTGCCGAAGGGCCATGAAGGCTCGAAACGTTGACTGATTTCTTCTCCGCCGATGCTGCCAGACTTGCTGAGTTTTTCCAGGTAATTCTGTTTTTGTTTTGTTTTGGATTTCCAGCATCCGCAGTAGCTTTTAGCTTTTTGTTTTTATAGAAGTGTCTTTAATATGCCAATGAGTAAACATGGTTGGAGTCTTAGCATGTAAGGTGTAACAGGAATTTGCATTTTTAGATAGATGAAGGGAGATTTGAATTTCAAAGAGGTCAATGAAAATAGTTGCAACATGAAAAGATTTATATTATAAGAAAGGTAAAAGTCCCAAAGACATATGGGGCATGTTTGTCAAGCAGATGGGCGCAACCCAACCGCTGGCGGGCGCGTAGCCAATCTCCGCTGGCGAAACGGGCCGCGCCGCCATTTTGCGCAGGTGGGCCAATTAAGGCCCGTCCAGCACGTTGCAGACTCCCGTGTACAGCGGGAATTTCAAATGTGCAGTGGGCGTGTACAGACCGCCGGTTCCAATGAGGAACCGGAAGTCTGTATAAAGAAAGGCCAGGCAGACTCCTTTAGGCTGTTCACCATGGCCAGTGACCAGTCTGCACAGTGGGCTCTAGAGGACAGCAGGGCAGAGGAGGAGGGGGGCAGGCTGCAGGGTAGGCCAGCGGGGGGCCAATGTGCCCCTTGGTTCTCTGATGCCTGCCTTGCTGCCCTCCTTGAAGAAGTGTCACATCGTCGGGAGGTATTGTTTCTGAGGATGGAAGGAGGAGGGCTCCCCACATTACCAAGCTGGCGTGGCAGGAGGTGGCGGAGGCAGTGAGCTCTCAAGATGCTGTGCGGCGCACAGGAACACAGTGCCACAAGCATTTCATTGATTTATTGCATTCTGGAAGGGTGAGTACCATGTCGGCCTTGGCCATTTAACCCAGCAGGTAGCCTTTGCATTTGAGGTCTCCCCCTCCAACGTCTTAGTGTCGTTACTTCATTGGGCATTTGGCACACGCTGGGTGGGCAAACAGATAATGACCATGCTTACATCAGCCTTAGTGGTTGAGGAGAAGATGGGTTCTCCCTGCAGCATATGTTGGTGTTTGTCGCCAACTTTGTTGAGTAGTCTGGGGGCACCTGCAGGGGAGGCAACTAGGCACTCAGAACTCCAACACATGTCTTATTGATGGTGATGAGATGGTGGAAGGGGAGCCTCAAGGTGTCGTGGCCAAGAGCCATCTCTGGCCTCAGTGCCACACCTAGTTGTGCCTCCTTGCCATGGGCGCTAAGACCTGTGTGTTATTCAAAGTGATGGACGCCTAATGTGTCCAAGGTGGCCTTTGGGGGAGGGGGTTGGGAGCAGCCGTACTATCTTCTGGTGACTGATCACCAGTAGTGTGGACAGGAGCCGCTGGAGGCCTCAGATGGGCCAGTGTGGTTGGGGTGCGGCATGCACATGCAGAGTACATGAGCGATCAGCCCTAATATATGCTCTTCTCTGTTCTGCAGGCAAAAACAGAACACAATAGCCGGGTGCATCAGCGGACTGGTGGTGGGCACGCCCTGCTGCAGCACATTTGAGGAGCAGGCCATGGAGCTGGGGAGGAGGCAAGCGGCCAGGTCGGCAGGTGTCGGTGAGGCTGGGGTGCAGTGGCCAAGTATTTGAGGCCCACAGTCCCATCCACTCTGTCTCCCCACCATCCAAAGCACTGATGATTGCTGCAATTGTTAATGCGACAACATTGATCATTCACAGACTGATACAGTCAGACGTGTGGGTCATACACAAAGGTCCCTTGGCTCCTTGAGGATGCGCGTCTCTAGCACCTTCCAAAGTCGCCTTATCCCATTTGTGACCACTGTCCCCATGGCCTAACATGCCATGGCATCGCTGCTGCACATCCAAAGACTTACTGCATCTTAGGAGGGTTTGTACCTCCACCACCCTTTCAGCCAGTGCGTCCCACATTATTCTGTCCAAAAGGTCCTCAGCACCTCACCTGTCAACCTCATGGCACTCAACATAAATAAATGCCACTACGTTAGTCATCCCTCTGCCAAGGGGAAATGTTGCCTTCTGTCCACCCATTCTATGCCCCTCATAACGGTATGACGGTCAATAATGTGACCTGTCAGTCTCCTGTGCTCCACGGCAAATGTTGCAAGTGTAAGCAATGTTTCCTCATAACTCCAACTCTCCAGGCCAGCACGCATCCTGGTCAAGAACCTCTGCACTCTCCCCACTCCAATGCCATCCCTCCCATGAAGCGCAGGTCACAACTGAACGCAGAAGTGTAGCTGTGGCCTGGACAGCGTTTTCTGCACTTGCAACATGACCTCCCTTTTCCTGCATTCTATTCCATGGCTAATAAAGGCAAGTCTGGCTTTGACCTTGTTAAACGCCTTATGTTCCTGTTCTGCTACCTTAACAGGTCTGCCCAGCAAGGTTCCTGTAATTGTTGTGACTTTCCACGGTCTTACCATTACTCATGTATTCCTGTACCTTGTTTGTCTTGCCCAAGTGCTTAACCTCACACTTATCCACATAACGTTCCATGTGGCATTCCTTAGGCCATCTGACCAGCCTGTCTCTATGCGTGTGTAATCTTTGGGCCTCCTCTTGACTATTTACCACCTCACCAATGTTGTCTCCTTAGGTTCTTGAAGTTTGAGCGCATTATGAGCCTGGGGGGGAAAGGGATGAATGGTGTTACTGACTGAACGCTAACTGATGCACTGTCCTTGTTAATTTCAGCATCACCACCGCATGGCCGCCAGCAACAAGTCCAGAGCCCCCCCTCCACACCTGAGGGGCGTCACTTGTGACTTGTGTCACATAATTTCAGCGAGCCAGGCAACAGCGCAGCGACTACCACATCGGTGGGGATTATAATGTCAGCTAGTGTCCCGGGGCACAGTGGAGAGGGCACTTCACAATCGCTGGAGGAGATGGCATGGACAGAGAGTGTCGATGGCACCAGCAGCCGGAGGACTGCAGGGGACCAGGCACATGCTGAGTTGGGCAGTGATGATATGCCTCTGGAGATGTCCGCCATGTAGCAGCTGCAGGACAAGCGGCAGGGTGCGCAGGAGCATCTGACAGGGTTGCATGAGAGAGTGGTTCACTTCGTCTCTGTGGTGGAGGAATCCCAGGCAGAGTGTCAGTGATGGCATGAACCTCAGGACAGAGCGTTAGGCTTCCTCCTTTGAGAGATTGGTGACTCTCATGGAGAGGGGCTGCCAACAGATTAATCATCATCTGATTGGGTTACGCGCTGATCTGCAAGCCCTTACAGTGCTAATGGCCACAGGTGGTCATTGGCAATGTGGGAGATGTTCTGGGCACCAAGTGTCGCAGCTCAGTGCCCATCCATTTGCGGTGAGCAGGGAGGTCCAATATGACCTCACGCCGGCGCAGCAGCTGCCTGTCGTCGCTTCGAGCTCCTCTCAGGGTGATCCAGATGAGGGCAGCAGCTCCTCCGCCCCTCTGCCAGTGACCGTTGCATCCATTGAGGCTGCGACAACTGGGAAGGTGCCAGTTCTGGAACTGGCCACTCCCTCCCTGGCAGGGCCATCACAGGCTCCACGGGCCAGAGGACGGCCGCCAAGGTCATCGAGGCCAACAGGATAGCAGAGTCAGCAGGCTGTCTCACAAGCCACTCTGAGTGGTGGGGCAGCACCAAGACGTAGCACCCGCAAACATAAGCATAAGGCACGTTAGGTTTGTCCATAGGTTTGTCGATGGCCCGAGATTAGTAATGTTTGATTCTCAATGTCAGAGCGACGTTTGTTCATTTTTTTGGTGGCAATAAAGTCCACATTTGTGACCATGGCTGAGGGTGTTTCCTTTGTGCTGCATATGTATGTTTCACAGACATATCACAAGTGTTTGAGTGGACATTGATGTTTATGTACTAAGCCCTTAGTTGCAGCTGATGAGGTGGAAGATGTAGCACCTTAGTGCCACGTGTGGAAGCACCAGGCAATGCTGGTCCTGCAGATCCATGTGTGTGGAGCTAGCTGAAGGTTCAATGGATTAAAAGTTCCTGGATGTCCCTGCCTCCTTGGTGTAGTAGCGGGTCGGCATGCTGCCCCTCATCATTGCCCTGTGCTTCCTCATCCTCTGAGCCACTGCTGGATTCATCATGTGCAGCCTCATCCACTGTGTCAAGGTCTTCGTCATCAACTGCATCCCCCCTTTCCAGCACAAGATTGTGCAGAGCACAGCATGCTACCACTATCAGAGAGACACAATCTGGGGGCTACTGGAGTGTGCTCCCTGAGTGGTCCAAGCATCAGAAGCGCATCTTGAGAAGACTGATGGCTCTCTCCACCACAGTCGTTGTGGTGCCGTGGCTCCTATTGTAGTGCTCCTCAGCTTCTGTTCTTGGATGGTGGAGAGGCGTCATGAGCCGCCTTCTGAGGGGATAGCCCTTGTCACCCAGCAGCTATCCATCCAGCCGAGCCAGAGCACTGAAGAGCCCAGGCATCTGGGAGTGTCTGAGGATGTATGTGTCGTGGGAGCTGCCTGGGTACCTTGCACAAACTTGCAGAATCTGCATCTTGTGATCACACACGATCTGCACGTTCATGGAGTGGAAGCAGGTGCAGCAAGCAGTTCAGAAGGCAAATGATATGTTGGCTTTCATTGCAAGAGGATTTGAGTGCAAGAGCAAGGATGTTTTACTGCAGCTGTACAGGGCTTTGTTGAGACCACACCTGGGGAATTGTGTGTAATTTTGGCCTCCTTACCTAAGAAAGCATATATACTTGCCATAGAGGGAGTGCAGCGAAGGCTCACCAGACTGATTCCTGGGATGGCAGGATTGTCGTAAGAGGTGAGATTGGGTCGACTGGGCCTTTATTCACTGATGCTTAGAAGAATGAGAGGGGGTCTCATTGAAACATATAAAATTCTGACAGGGCGAGAGAGACTGGATGCAGGGATGATGTTTCCTCCGGCATCTCTAGTACAAGGGCTCACAGATTCAGGATACAGGGTAGGCCATTCAGGACGGAGATGAGGGGAAATTTCTTCACTCCGAGGGTGGTGAACCTGTGGAATTCTCTACCACAGAAAGCTGTGGAGACCAAGTCACTGAATATATTTAAGAAGGAAACAGATTTCTAGACTCTAAAGGCTTCAAAGGAAATCAGAAGAGAGCGGGAGTATGGCATTGAGATAGAGGATCAGCCATGATCATATTGAATGGCGAAGCAGGCTTGAAGGGTCGGATGACTTACTCCTGTTCCTATTTTCTAAGTTTCTACGTTAACAAAACCACTTCCTTCCCATTTCAAAAAGTCTCTTCTGCCAGTTTGTGTCCTGGTCTCTATATTTTTTATCTTCTTTTGTTCACAAGCAGAAAAGATCAAAGATCTTTCCAACATAATGGCTGTGAATTGATCAGCTAGACAAGCTAATAATTATTTATTCTTTTGTCTCCTGGGAAAACAACTTCCATTTAGCATATTAACCACCTTTCGTCTAAGTAACTTATTAAAACATGTGACAGTACATATTCTTTAAAAAAATATTTTAAATAATTATTTTTTTCAAATCTCTCCTGGGGAACTGGGTAACTAATCTTGAAGCATGATATCTGCACACTCTTGCTATTTTAGTTTCTGAAGCAGATTGTAGCTCTAGGACTGAGCTGTGACTGCAAACAGAGGAGAACAGAGAAGCCACACCACATTACTATGACACCCAGGTCTACTCACAAATGCCCAAGGTTGTAGCTGTTGCCATCATTAAGGATTGGATCCTCTATGAAGCGTGAATCTTAAAACACTCAAATAGTTGCATTGCAGGACAATTATAATACAAATAAAGGAAATTTTTTTAAAACAAAAAAGAACACAATAGTTTAAAATGCAAATACAGCACATTATATTGAAATAAAAAAGCAGTGCATTAAACAATATTAATACAAGTACAGTACAATAAATTAAATACAAGGCCATGAATTGTAGTGCAAAGACAGTGCATTACATTATAATTCACCTGTACACCATAGTAATCTAGAAATAGCTGTTAGTAATATCAGCAGAAAACACATTAATGCACCCATATGACACTCTATTGTCTTCAATTTCAACACAGATCTAATCCATTTAAAATGAACATTTGCTCTAGCCTGTACCAAAATCTGTGATTAGTAAATCAAGTGAGCTGCTCAAGGAGATTCAAGTGCTATTAACACAATACTATGCAGGCAGATTCATACCAGTTCTCAATTTTGTTGGTACAATTTGCACCATATGAGGAAAAGTGGTCCCAATAAATTAGTGAAACAACATGGTTCAAAGATAACCAAAATATATAGAAGATAAGTAGAATAAAGAACAATCTGAAAGGAAAATAAAGACGGGAAAAGAGTCTGACATAAATGATGAGATGCAGAGATAATGAGAGAAAGTGTGCTAGGCAGTAAAAGATGCAAGTGACAGAGTAGAAAACAAACAGAAAGATTTAAGACAAAAAGGCAGAAAGAATTAGAGGGTGCCAGCAGGGACACAATTACAGGGAGACAGAGGCACAAGTTATTTTATGTTTGCCTCTTGAACAATCCTACAAGGATTATCCAACCAAAACTGTGAACAGTAGTTGTCTCACGATCAATGTGTGTATACTCCAACAGTTTCAATAGCTCCCATAGTATTGATCACTATCTTAAGTTTATTAACCATCCAATTTACAAATTTGTCTTGGAATTTTTAGTTCAGCTACAAATCTCTTGTAACGGAATTTACTGGATGATGATATATCTTGACTTTCTGAAACAATCATATTACACATCAATCTCTTGAAGTATCAACATATTCCAAGAGTGATCCATATTGTCAGTCTCTTTACTTTCATTAATTGTACTTTAAAACCTCTTTCCTAACAGACTCCACATTATCCTACTATATATGTTTGTTCCTTGGGCAAAAGGCAGAACACACCCTAGAATGTTGATCCTTAAAATTACTGTCAGCAGCAGGGTTACATTATTAACTCAGATAGGGGGATATATTGCACACTGGAATTCAAGATCAAATGCAGTGATGAAATGAAGTGGGGTTAACAGGCTTGCAGACAATTGGACCGGCGTGCATAGATGTAATTCAGTCTCCATTTTAAAGTCAGGTATTCTGTCCTTACTTTTATGTTGTTGCTATACATTTATATTTTGCATTGCAATTGAAGTGTTCCTGGCCTGTGTTCTCACTGTGTGTGTTGTGCTGAACATCAAAAACTCATTCCCACAATGCATTGCACATTACCCCCTCAGTGCTTGCACTGAAACATTATGAAATAATAAACTATACATTTTGTTGGTCTGTTTATTAGCAGATATGATCATCTAAATTTCTGAAATGTAAACTGCTTTTTGTTAGCACTTAGTTTTTCAGATGTTGCTGATGGATAAAGAAGTCACATGTAACTCACAACTCTAGAATCTAAAGAAGAATATTCCATCAGTACGCTAAATGGTACTGATGCATCTTGGGAAATGTAACAGCACATGCTTGAAACCATCCAAATTTAGGTCAGAGGTGCACAGCTTTAGGCAAAACTATTGTCCAAGCCCAGGATTTTGGAGAAGCTGAGGCCTTCAACTACAAGTCTTAATGGTAGTATTAAAAGCAACAAAAGACAATCCAAAACATTTAATCATGCAGCTTTGAAAAAAAGACCCAAATAGACAGAAAGACAAACAAGTTTAAAGAAGTTAAAATGTATGTGCAACATATGTAGAGTGTTGGAACTAAACTGGGGAAATTGGAAGCAATTGAAAAAAAATTGGAAGATATAGGCTTCATAGCTGTAGCATAAATTGGCTGCAAACTAGACAAAAATGAAAAAGGAACAGATTGGAATATAGAAGGCTGTGATTTGTTCAAAAAGTAATGGCATATGAACAACACTATTATTAATGTGCAAGTCTGCTGGTGACGTGTGGCAAGGAAGAGATACCCCATAAATTGTAAATTTCACAAGTTAATATTGTTGGCTTCATGAAAACACATTTCACCCTGAACCTCCCTATGAGTTGAACAAAGTTGCGGCATTTGCACATTATTTTCCCTTTAAACTCATCACAGAAGGTTAAGCCCAGTAATCAATAGTGCCATTATCCTTTTAACTACATAATCAACCTTTCTGACCCAGCAAGTGAACAATTAAAAATGTGGAGTCTTCGTTTTTCAGGTAATGAAGTGCTGTTGGAGATTTTAAAAATATCAAATTTTACATGTAAATTTTTCTTACTTTTCTGTCTCTCTTTTCTCCCTCTCCTAATCCAATCTTTCCCTCCTTCTGTGTATTTTTCTGTTCCTGATTTGACATTGAGTTCACTCTTTCAATTGACCCTCTTTGTCAGTACATCTACTGTTTTTTCCCCCAATTCTTAAATGTTATTGGTTAAGAAGATACACTGTTGACCATGATACACTAAGGACTGTTAGTGGGTTGCCCTGTTGCCCTTGTTGCGCAATTCTGAACTTGTACTTCCAGCAATTTCCAGTTGAAAAAAAAGGTGCAGGAAAATGTCAACTCATCTGGGCATGGCTTGAGATTCCCTGATCCAGTAAATTCCAGCCCAATATGTTCAGGAGGGGTAGTCAGGATAAGAAAGGACACCAAATAACAATAACGGTAGAAGAGGGAATTCATGCTATTGTGAGCGTTTATGGAAATAAGGAAGGGCAATTCAATGGGTGGGCCTCAAATTAAATATAGGTTTGTAACATTACAGATCTGCAAACTGTGAGTGAGAGAGATAGAGAGAGAAAACATTCAGCAGGCAGCTGTGAAGTGTGTAGCTTCAGCAGTTAAGGTAGACTGGAAGGCTATGGGTTGGAAAAGGTTTCACTAGAGTTGAAGTCTTAAAGCTACGAAAGGATGTGCATATGGTAGAGGTAAGTTGGCTTAGCTAAAATCTCGAAGGATGTCATGAGTCAAGAGACCAGGTTCAAAGAACAAAGAAGTGAAGACCTCTGAAGTCCTGGGTTCCACGGGAAAGACAGACCAACATGCATTGAACTTGTGTATTGTGCCATGCCTCAACGAATGAAATGTTAAGTATCAAGCTCCTTTTCTGTGTTGCTGCTAGTTAGGTGGTAAAATGGCAGACTAAGATTTTTCAGTACAGCAAGGCAACATTACTGGTTACACAAGCCAGAGGTCCATGTCACATGACTCCCGCATCTTCACAGCGTCTTTGACAAAGTGGGTGTATCCCTCATTTGGGTCCCCAAAATAATTAAATGTCTCAACCATTAAGAATTGAAGGGAAGGTGGCCGGGCCATAAGACCATAAGAAATTAGCCACTCGGCCCATCGAGTCTGCTCCGTCATTCAATCATGGCTGATAAGTTTGGCATTTATTTCGAGAGGACTAGAATATAAAAGCAGGAATGTGCTGCTGATGCTTTATAAGGCTCTGGTCAGACCACATTTAGAATATTGTGATAAGACCTTTGTCTTAGCAGATGATTAGACTCCGGTTGGCCAACTTGCGTTATGAAATGCAGGTGGCCTTTGTATAGCTCTCTTTGAATTTGGTCTGTGCAGCCCACAGTGTGTCATTACTGTCTCTTCAGAGGTAATAAGGTGTAAGTTTCTTCAAAACTGCCAGCTAGCTCCATTTGTTCAGGAGTCACAAACAGACATATCTTCAGCCATTTTAAAAGGTCTTTGTTCAGTTTTTAAAGTTTTAGAAATAGCTATGAGGATATCTATATGTATTTTCTAAAAATATATAGCGTGAGGTGTAGTCCCCTCACAGCATCTAATTGTAGCCAGAGGATCACTTGCAATAGCTTCTCTTCCTAATATTGCACCATTACCTCTGGTGTCTCTCTAGTATTTATCCTTGACCCCCTCCTATTTCTAATCTACATGATGCCCCTGGGCAATAATATCCAATAGCACAGCATTGTTTTCACATGAACACTGATGATACTCAGATCTACCTCACCACTATCTCTCTGAATTCCTTCACTGTTGCTAAATTATCAAACTGCTTATCTGACATCCAGTACTTGGAAGTGCAGAAATTTTCACAATTAAACATTGGAAGACTGAAGCCATTGTCTTTGGTCCCTGTCCAAACTCCTTCCCTTGCTACCAACTCCATCCCTCTCCCTGGCAACTGTCTGTGAATAAATTAGACTGTTTGCAACGTTGGTGTTATATTTGACCCGAATCTCAACTTCCAAACTTATGTCCGCACCATCAGTAAGACCACCTCTGTAACACCAACCAACTTTGCCCTGCCTCATCTCATCTGCTGCATAACCTCTCATTAATATCTTTGGTACCTCTAGACTTGACTATTCCAATGTACTTATTTATTTTTTATTCTTTCATGGAATGTGAGCATCACTGGCAAGGCCAGCATGTTGCCCATTCCTAATTGCCCTTGAACTGAGTGGCTTGCTAGGCCATTTCAGCTGGCAGTTAAGAGTCAACCACATTGCTGTGAGCCTGGAGGCACATATAGGCCAGAGTACAGATAAGAATGGTAGATTTCCTTCCCTGAAGGGCATTAGTGAACCAGATGGATTTTTATGACAATTGATGATAGTTTCATGATTACCATCAGTGAGACCAACTTTATATTCCAGCTAAATAAAAGCAAAATACTGCGAATGCTGGAAATCTGAAATAAAAACAGAAAATGCTGGAAAACTCAGCAGGTCTGGCAGTATCTGTGGAGAGAGAAACAGTTAATGTTTCGAGTATGTATGACTCTTCCTCAGAGCTAAAGAGTAGAAATGTGATGGATTCCATACTGACTGTTAAATAGGGGGTGGAGCAAAATAGAAGGTCAGAGATATGTGAGAGCAAAGGAGAGACTTGACAAAGATATCATGGCCACAAGACAAAGGGGGTGTTAATGGTAGTGTTAAAGACTAAGAAGCAGAATGTGTTAATAGCAAAACAAGGGCCAGTGCTCTGTGAAAGCAAAACATAAGAACATGGCAGGTGGCCCTGTGGGGGTTGGGGTTGGTTGGGGGAAAAAATTGGAATAAAAAAGGGGGTCAAGATGGAGGAGAGAGTTCATGGTCTGGTTCTAGTTCAACAACTTCAGACCAGGTAATGGTGCAAAGATGCTGTCAGATCTGCTGAGTTTTTCCAGTATTTTCTGTTTTTATTTATATTCCAGTTTCTTTTTTAATTAATTTAATTCAAATTCCACCAGTTGCCATGGTGGAATTTGAACCCCAGTCCCCAGAACATTAGGCTGGATTATTCATTCAGTGACATTGCCACTACACCACCATCTCCCCCATACTCCTGGCTGGTCTCCCACATTCTACCCTCTGTAAACTTGAGGTCATCAAAAACTCTGAAGTCTGTGTCCTTACTTGCATGATGTCCTGTTCACCTATCATCCCTGTTCTCACTGATCTACATTGGCTCTTGGCTGAGCAAAGCCTTGATTTTAAAACTCTTATTTTTTTCCAAGTCCCTCTATGAACTCACCCCTTCTTAGCACTCTAATTTTCTCTCAATTCTCTGAGATGTATATTGTCATTTAATTCTGGTCTCTTGAGCATCCTGATTTTAATCGCTCCACTTCTGGTCACTACGTCTTCAGCTGCCTAGGCCTTAAGGGCTGGAATTCCCTCCCTAAATTCCTGGCTTTCTGCCTCTCTTTCCTCCTTTAAGACACCCTTAAAACCTACCTCTTTGACTAAGCTTTTGGTCATCTGACTATATATACCTCCTAATGTGGCTCCATGTCACATTTATGTTAAATAGTGCTCCTATGAAGCACCTTGGGGTGTTTTATTCCATTAAAGGTGCAATATAAATGTAAATTGTTTTTTGAAGAAGTCCAGATTTCCACCCTTTGTGTGAAGGAGTGCTTCCTGACATCGCCTGAGCAGCCTATATCTTATTTTTAAGATTAATGTCCAGAAAATCAGCAGACAAGGCAGTTAAGTATCAAATGAACATAAATAAATGTGAGGTGATGCATTTTGGAAGGAAAAATAGAAACATTACTTCTATTTTTGCAAATAAGAATCCAAATTGGGTAGAAAGGTGTACACAAATCATTAAAAGCAGCACTGCAGGTCAGAAAAACAATTAAAACTGCTAATAGAGCGCATGAACTTATTTCTTGAGTACAGAACTCACTAGTGATAAAGTTAATTTAAACTTGTATTGGAACTTGCATAGAACTTGTATGTCTTATTAGGGATGTAATAGAAGGGTACTTAAAAAATCATAATATGATTGGGCAAAATCAACAAGGATTTATGAAAGGAAATCACCTTTAGCAAAGTAGAGTTTTTTGAGGCTAGAACTGGTAGGGTAGTGGAGGGGGAAAGCAAGTGGATATAGTGTAGATTTTCAAAAAGCTTTCAATAAAGTGCCACACACGTTTATTACTAAATTTGGGCTCATGGGATTGGAGATAATATCTTGAATTGATATTGATTAATTGACTGAAAACTGAGTAGGAATATATAGGTCAGTTTCAATTGGCCGGCTGTAACCAGTGCTTAGCCTCAACTATTTACAATCTGTATCAAGGACTTAGATAAGTTCAACATATCCAAGTTTGCTGACAATTCAAAGTTAGATGGGAAAGTAAGCAATGAGGAGAACACAAAGACGCTGTAAAGGGATTTAACAGGTTAAGTGAACGGGCAAGAAAGTGGCAGCTGGAGAACTGTGATGTTATCCACTTTGGTAAGAAAAATGGAAAAGCAGAATAATTTTAAATAGTGGGAGACTGAGAAATCCTGGTATTCAGTGGAACATGATTGGGGGGGAGGTGTTCTTTTACATGAATCATGCATCTACAGCAAGCAATTAGGTAAACAAATGATATGTTAGCTTTTGTTACAAAGGGATTGGAGTATTAGAATAAAAAAGTCTTATTGCAATTATATAGGCCTTAGTAAGACCACAACTGGAGTATTGTGTACAGTTTGATCTCCTTCCCTAATTTTCTTTAGAGGGAGTACAACAAAGGTTCAATAGACTGATTTCTGGGATAAAGGAATTGTCTTATGAGGAGAGACTAAGTAGGCAAGAAGAATGAGAGTTTATCCAATTAGAACATGTAAAATTCCTAATGAACTTGATAGGGTAGATGCCAGGAGGATATTTTCCTATTGCTGGGGAATCTAGAACTAAGGTATCAGATTGTCACGGGTCAGCCATTTAGGACAGATGAGAAGAAATGTCTTCAGGCAAAGAGTTTGGAATGCTCTACCTCAAGGAGCTGTGGATACTGAGTTGTTGAGTATATTCAAGTCAGATTTCAACAGATTTTTAGATATTAAGGGCATCAAGGGATATGGGGATAGTGCAGGAAGTTGGAGTTAGAAGATCAGTCATTATTTTATTAAATGGCAGAGCAGGTTCAAATGATTACTTTCACTCTTATTTCTTACATTGTTATGTTTATGACCCGGATAAGGCCTCACTTAGAACTGTGCATACCTCCATACTATGAAAAGGATATAGAAACAGTGGAGAAAATTTAAAAAAGGTCTACAAGGATGGTACCAGAAATGAAAGCTTACAGATTTCAGGGAAGATTGAATAGGATGGGGCTTTTTCCTTTAGAAAAGAGACTTAGAGGTGATATGTAGTGGTCTATGAATGGGTTGGACAGGGTAGATATAGAGAGAATGTTTCCACTTGTGGGTTAATTCTAAACTTGGGGCCATAAATACAAGATACTAATAAATCTAGAAAGCAAATAAGGAGAAATTTCTTTACTCAAAAAGTCATCCACAACTCTGTCCATGTTCTGCTTTGCACCAAATCCCATTCATCCATTACCCCTGTTCTCCTTGACCTACAATGTCTCTCAGTCAAGCAACATCTCGACATTTTATAAAATCCCTTATTCTTGTTTACAAATCCCTTCATGACCTCTTCCCTCCCTATCTTTGTAATCTCCTCCAGTCCTAAAACCCTCCAAGGTATCTACACTCATCCAATTCTGGCCTTTGAGTATCTGCTCTACCAGTCGTGACTAGGCCTTCAGCAGCCGAGACCCTGAGCTCTAGCATTTCCTCCCTAAATCTCTTCGACTCTCTGTTCTCCTTTAATAAGCCCCTTAAAACCCACTTCTTTGTACAAGCATCTTCCCTCATATTTTCTTCTGTGACTTGGTTTCAAATTTATTTTGATAAAGCTCCTGTAAAGTGCTTTTACTATGTTAAAGGGGTAATATAAATACAAATTGTTATTGTTAGAACATGGAACTTGCTAACACAGGAAGTAGTTGAGGTAAGTAACTCAGATGCTTTGAAAAGGAAACCAGATGAATACACGAGAGAAAAGGAATAGAAAGGTATGCTTTAAGGTTGGAAAAAGAAAGACTTGAAAGCCTTGCATTTGTGCAGTGACTTTCACAATCTCAGGATATCCCAAAGCACTCTACAGCTACTTTTGAAGTGATATCACTATTGTAATTTGGTAATGCTGAGATGAAGCAAATGGAAAGAGACTCAAGTGGAGTATAAACAACAGGAAAGTTGAGTTGGGCCAATTGCCTGTTACTGTGCTGTATATTCTATGCCATTCTATGCCCCCTTCTTCTGGAGTCTCCCACTTGAGTTCATCATTATCTACCAACAACACCTTTAATTGTTTTAAACGCCTGAGGGGGATTTTAAGGGGTACCGTGGTTCCCATCCACCCCTCAAGAGGGAACCTGCTCATGATCCTGATAGTTGCCCAGCAGTAACTTAATGCTAGCAGAAGACTTAATTGCTTTAAGGCGAAACGTCTGCCCCCATCCTGGTATGAAATACTGCCTTAAAGACTTTCTAGCCAATCAGTCCAAGAGCAGGCCGTCCAACCCTGTAAAATTTCATACGTGTCGGGGGTGGGTGAGTAGGCAGTGGGAAGGCTGCCCATTAGATTTTATGTGTACCCCCTTTCAAACCCATTAGAGGGGAAGCTTAAAATCCAGCCCCTCAATTAGATCAGATTTTCATCTTCTATACTAAAGGGAACACAAGCTTAGTCTATACAACTGGTCTTCATAATATACATACGAACATACAAAATTGGAGCAGAAGTAGGCTAACCCTTTTAGCTCTGATATCATTTGAAAACAATTAAAATTGAAGAAAAAGTCTTTCATTTGTATATGCACTTTACAGCCTTCAGATATCCCAAAGCATATTACAGCCAATGAGATACCTTTTTGAAGAGTAGTCACAGTTGTCATGCAGGAAATGCAGCAGCCAATTTGCACACAAAAGGATCCCACAAATGGTGATGTGAGGATGGCTAGATTTTGTGATCAAGTCCCTGGAGCGGGAATTGAACCCACAACCTTGCAACTCAGTGGCAAAAGCACCACCACTGAATCACAGCTTACACCAAATAGATGAAGAGATTATTTCTTTGCTATCAAATCATGTGTGAAGTGTCAGAACATAAGCATTATGGTATCTCTACATGCATCAAGATCATTCAAAATAAAACTATTGTAAGGGCGGACTATTGTAAGGGTGCAAGGGGAAAGGGATTTACTTGCATTGTCATTGGAAAGATATGATCTGGTATTGAAATGGCCAAGAGAAAATATCACTATGGAAACAGCCTGAGCTGTTTTATAGATAACTCACATGCACCAAGTGGGAAGCTGCAGGGTTTTTTCATATATCAAAGGCCCTTATCAAAGTCACAAATGGCAAAGATAAGCTATCCCTCATCATCTCTCCCAACCTGTCTGTAGTCTTTGACACAATTCATCACACCATTCTCTTTCTGTATCTCTCTACTGTCGCCAGCTGGGTGGAACTGCACTTGCCTGGTTTCATTCTTATATATTAATCGTAGCCAGAGAATCATCTGCAATGGTTTCTTTTCCTGCTTCTGTGGTTACCCCTGGTGTTACCCAAGGATCTATCTATCCATGGATCTCTCCAATTTCCAAAAATGCATCATTTTCCACTAGTACACTGACAATATCCAACTCAACCTCACCACTACCTCTCTTGACCCCTCCACTGGTTCTTATCCAATAGCCAGTACTGGATAAGTAGAAATTTCACCCAATTACATATTTGAAAACCAAAGCCATTGGCTGGAATTTTCCCTGAGTGCTGTTTTTATGCTCCACAGGCGGGCATGCGCCTGACCCAATTGGGCGCAAAATCGTGCGATAAGACGTCGGACGAGCATCCCGACGTCATTGTGCACTCGCGCGATATTTCGCTCAGCAGACGCATGCAAAAGTTGGAAACGCGCCCGAGGGCAAGTAAGCCCATTAATTGTCTCCAATTTTTCATGGCCCATCCAACTTTATCTTTGGCGACGGGCAAATTGGCCAGGTGGCCTTTGCATTTTTCATCAAACCTCATCCAAGGGTGGGATGAAATTTCTATAATGAAATAAAATAAAGATAAATATCTGTGGACAGCACTTTTATCAGCTTTATTTTCAGGTGATTGATTATGATGCATGGACGTTTTTTTGGAGATTTTTAAACCTTTATTTTAGCATTTTCAGGTCTGCAGCTCCCTGAGGCAGCTGTCTGCCTTCAGGGAGCTTTCTTGCAGCGCTCACCCACGCCCACAAAAACGTCACCACCCACCCTCTTCCAGCCCCCGTCCTGGACAAAAACAGAATTACCTGGAAAAACTCAGCAGGTCTGGTAGCATCAGTGGAGAAGAAAAGAGTCGACGTTTCAAGTCCTCACAACCCTTCAACAGAACTGAGTATAGTTAGGAGAGGGGTGAAATATAAGCTGGTTTAAGGTGGGGGCGGGAGAGAGAAGTTGAGGTGGGGGGGGCTGGTGTTGGTTGTAGGGACAAGCAAGCAGTGATAGGAGCAGATAATCAAAAGATGTCACAGATAAAAGGATCAAAGAGGTGTTGAAGGTGGTGATATTATCTAAGAAAATGTGCTAATTAAGAATGGATGGCAGGACACTCAAGGTACAGCTCTAGTGGGGATGGGGTGGAAAGACTGACAAGGTATTAGTTGTAGATTTTAAAATAATGGAAATAGGTGGGAAAAGAAAAATCTATATAAATTATTGAAAAAAACAAAAGGGAGGGGGAAGAAACGGGGTGGGGATGGGGGGAGGGAGTTTAAGATCTAAAGTTGCCGAATTCAATATTCAGCCCGGAAGGCTGTAAAGTGCCTAGTCGGAAGATGAGGTGCTGTTCCTCCAGCTTGCGTTGGGCTTCACTGGAACAATACAGCAAGCCAAGGACAGACATGTGGGCAAGAGAGCAGGGTGGAGTGTTAAAATGGCAAGTGACAGGGAGGTTTGGGTCTTTCTTGCAGACAGACTGTAGGTGTTCTGCATAGCGGTCGCCCAGTTTGCGTTTGGTCTCTCCAATGTAGAGGAGACCGCATTGGCAGCAGCGAATGCAGTAGACTAAATTGAGGGAAGTGCAAGTGAAGTGCTGCTTCACTTGAAAGGAGTGTTTGGGCCCTTGGACGGTGATGACGGGTGAAGTAAATGGGCAGGTGTAACACCTTCTGCGGTTGCATGGGAAGGTGCCATGGGAGGGGGTTGAGGTGTAGGGGATGATGAAGGAGTGGACCAGTGTGTCCCGGAGGGAATGATCCCTGCGGAATGCTGCCAGGGGGGGTGAAGGGAAGATGTGTTTGGTGGTGGCATCATGCTGGAGTTGGCGGAAATAGCGGAGGATGATCCTTTGAATGCGGAGGCTGGTGAGGTGATAAGTGAGGACAAGGGGGACCCTATCATGTTTCTGGGAGGGAGGAGAAGGCGTGAGGGCGGATGCGCAGGAGATGGGCCGGACACGGTTGAGGGCCCTGTCAACGACCGTGGGTGGAAAACCTCGGTTAAGGAAGAAGGAGGACATGTCAAAGGAACTGTTTTTGAAGGTAGCGTCATCAGAACAGATGCAACGGAAGCGAAGGAACTAAGAGAATGGGATGGAGTCCTTACAGGAAGCGGGGTGTGAGGAGCTGTAGTCAAGGTAGCTGTGGGAGTCGGTAGGCTTGTAATGGATATTGGTGGACAGTCTATCATCAGAAATTGAGACAGAGAGGTCAAGGAAGGGAAGGGAAGTGTCAGAGATGGATCATGTGAAAATGATGGAGGGGTGGAGATTGGAAGCAAAATTAATACATTTTTCCAGGTCCCGACAAGAGCATGAAGCCGCACCGAAGTAATCATCCCGTCCTGGCATTGCTGCGCTTTTCAACGCACGTTTCACTGGTTGTTAATTGGCCAGCCAGTGTGAAATCGCAGTTGGGGGGCCAATCGCGGTCGGGGGCCCATTTCCTGACCACTCCTGGGCCTGTCAATTGTGCACACCTGCCAAAGGTAAAATTCAGGCCTGAATTGCACTAATTGCAGTGGCAGGCATGAAAAAAGACATTTTTCCCACCAGCCACAAGGGTGGGTTTTTGCGCTTTATTGTCCGCTTCCTGCTTCATTAATTATGCAGGCACAGGGAACATGCTATATCACTGGTGGATGGCCTCTGAATTGCCTGCCACAATGTCACTTCAGCATTTCCTCGCTCCGGGTGCTATTTTGTTATGGTGTGGCAGATGATGTGTGCCAGGTGGACCAAATCCACAAGGAAAACTTGGCAATGTTATCACAATGGTTTTGTAATTTGTATTTATTATGAGAAGATGTGTGTACTGATTTCAGAAGTAATAAGTCCACTAAGACATTTAGAGATTTAAAAAATTAAATTAAAATATTTATTAACAAAAGAAAAGATTTCAAGCACATACCTAAGACTACAATTACTTAATTACAATTAACAAATCCTAAAATTCCTAATTAACCTGACTTCCAATCACAGACCCCCTTTAAGGCAACAGTCCAAAATAGATTTTAAATTAAAAAAACCAGCAAGTTAACACTGTACCCACTTGACATTGGAATTCCTAAAAGCTTGTCTCCAACTTTAGTTACTGGACACAGCAGATTTATGTGTAAATGACTGGAGGCTTCCCAAAGGCTGTTTCACACACTCCTGTTAGATCTTCCATGGCCTCCCAATAGAGCCTTTCATTCTCCTTTATATATGTTTCTCTCTCACTAATATGTAAATTCCATTGTTTCATATGTCTTTGGAACTTTACCTTTCCCATAATAGAAAAATCTTTCATGATGCCAATATTGTCAGTAACCTTTGGGAAAAAGAAACACATTGCTTAGCCTTGCTTATCTGGCTAGTTGTAAACATCTTAACATCCCTTTGAAATCCAAACAGACCCTTCCATTAATTAAAATGCAAATTCCCTTCACACCTTACATACTAAGACCCCATCCATGTTTACTCATTAGCATTTCAAGACCTAACTTATTTTAATAATTTCAAGCTTGCAGTCTACTTGACTCCAAACATAATTAAATCACACAGACAGAACCATCTACACTCACACCCATAAACCTACTTTACAATAAACCAGAATAACATTATGAAAATTATTATACTTTCGGAACCCCTCCATCTTTAAGGAAAAATGAACCATAATTTTAAAAGGCGGCTTCATTTTCTCAACCCATCTTACACTATTTACTATACTTATCTATATATCACAACAATTATGTTACCAGATCCATGCATTAACATTTTATATATATATATATATATATATATATATACAAATCCTTTATATCAACAGAGGTCATTTCATTCCAGTGTCCAGGTTTTAAATGTCCAATTTCCTTTGAGCTTTAAACTCACGACAATGTGTCTGCAATTAGATTTTCTCATCCAGCCACATGTATAATCTGTAAATTAAATGGCTGCAGGAATAAACTCCATCTGAATGGCCTTGCACTTCAGTCTCGAAATTTGTCCAGAAACTTTACTAGATTGTGGTCTGTATAAGCAATTGTTTCTGATGAATTGCTTGCAAAATAAACCTCGAAATGCTGCAATGCTAACACCAGATCCAGAGTCTCTTTTTTATGGTTAAATATCTTCTCTGTTGTACATTCAGCTTTCGTGAAAACTACCCTATCGATTTCTCAATTCTAGTTTCATCTTCTTGCAACAGGACAGCACCAATGGTTACCTCACTTGTGTCAGCTGCCAACTTAAACTGTTCAACGTAATTAGAAAATGTCAAAACTGGTGTTGTAGTCAATATAGTTTTTAAACTGTCAAATGCCTTCTGACATCCCTGTGTCCATTGAAACTTCTTGTTCTGTTCTAATATTTCAGTCAATGGAGCGGCAACACTGCTAAAATTTGGTACAAACTTCTGGTAAAACCCACTCATGCCCAGGAATCTAAAAACTTCGCGTTTTGTTGTGGGTATGGGGAAATTCACGATGGCTTTAACTTTCACATCTCTCGGAGCCACCTTACCATGTCCAATGGTATGGCCTAGATATGTAACTTTTGTAAACTCACTCTTAGCCAAGTTCATCACCAAATTAGCTTCTTGCAGTCAATTAAACAGCTCTTCCAGATGTCATAAATGCGCCTCCCACATCTGATTGAAAACTATCAAGTCATCAACATAAACAGCACAATTGCTCAGCCCTGCAACTACTTTGTTTGTCAGCCTTTGAAATGTTGCTGGTGCATTTTTCATACCAAATGACATAACTTTAAACTGATATAATCCATCTGGCATCACAAAAGCCGATAACCCTTTGCTCTCTCCGATGGCGGTACTTGCCAATATCCTCTCAGCAAGTCAATCTTTGTGATAAACTTTGATTGTCCCCCTTTCTCAATGTAATCTTCAAACTGTGGTGTAGGATATGAATCTGCTTTTATCACTGCATTCGCCTTTTGATAATCCACAAACAGGGTGGAATCATCCCAGATTTGCACTAAGTGCGGTAGCAGGTGGGTAAAACGACATTTTACCCTCAGGCCGCGGTGGCGGGTTTTCACGCCATATTGTCCAAACCCACCACATTATTTATGCACTCCCAGGAAACAAGCCATTTCCATGGCAGGTGAGCTCTCATTTGCCCGCCTGCCATCACCCCATTGCTGCATCATTCCGGGCGCCATATTTGAAGTCCAGCTGCAAGTACACATCTCAGTGTTTCCAGACCACCACTGCTGTATGGAAGACATAGCCCTGAAACTGAAGAAGACTGCAGCCCTCAGGTTCAGCAATATGTCCCTTGAGCACCTTTTGGATGCTGTGGAGGCCTGCCGGGATGTCCTCTATGCCCGCTCTGGCCGCATGATGGACAGCAACAGTACTAACCCGGCTTGGGAGGCAGCGGCAGCGGTGGTCAGCGTCAATGCCCTTCAAAAGAGGACGGCCACCCAGTATTGCAAGAGGATGAATGATCTCCTCCGTTCTGCCCAGGTAACTCAATCTCCTCATCACTCTCAACACACACACTCACAAACCCATCACACATCCAGAGGGCACTCACTCACTGCCGGTTCAAGGCATACGCCATTCACTCTCTCACACTCACCGTTATTGTCCTCATCCTGTCCATGGGACCACTCACCACCCACAAGGCCAGGCATACTTATCATCTGGCCTGGCAGGCATCTTGCTTACACTTTACTCTATTCATGCAGGCAAACTGGCACTCAACAACAGGGAGAGGTCGCAGACTGGTGGTGGAATGCCCGAAGTCAAGGTCCTCATGGACTTTGAAAGCAGAGCCATCCAGCTGGCCGGCCACAACTTGGACTGGTCCTGTGCTGACGGTGAGGTCGGTGGTGCTCTACCAAATGAGGGTCCAGCAGCCCAACATCCATCAGACAATCATGCAGTGAGTGATGTGTCCTGTTTCACAGGCCAGTACCATGTACTAATTATCTCTCCATTCTTTTGCAGACACATCTGCCGAACAGCTGACGGAGTCCATAACCCAGGACCTCCAATCAAGCCCCAAAGAATGATTCCTTTAAAGAGGAATCTGGAGGCACCCTCCCAGAAGTCCCGTCACAGCGCTCACCCACACTGTCCACTAGCGCAGAGACACACACTTTGGTGGGATCTAGCTTTAGAATAGCCTCGGGATCATAATCTGATGAGCACATTTCATATCCGATCCACAGCAGGCAGTGCAGGGACTTCCCAGGTTTCTCGCACCCGGGGGACTGCTGGAGGCCAGAACTTTGCTGAGTCTGAGTCAGATGACGAGCCCCTGGACTCGGTCATCTCACTGTTGCTGGAGCTGCAAAGGCAAGCTCGGGAACATCAGGAAGGAATGTCCGCTGCATTCCTCAGATTGCAAGGCACGATGGAGGAGTCCATCTGCCTTCACTCTGAGGTGATAGTGCTGGCATGCCAATGCACCAAGGCCAACACTGGTAGGATGGCGGTCACAATGGAGACCTTGGTCCAGGACTTCGCTCCTGCGCTGCTACGTGGGCTCAACTTCATCACTGATGTCATAGTTGGCCTGCAACGGTGTGTACGCGAGAGGGGTGCCGGGCAGCTTGGTCTCACTCCAGCTACCCCTGCTCCTGGAGTCAGCCTGGGGCACCCGAGCACCCATAGGGAGGAGGATCAGCAGGTGCACACTCTGGGCCCATCCATCCAGGTGACTCCGAGAGTATCCGGCCCATCCAACTCCCCTCTTCCCTCTGTGACTCCCCTCTCTCCCCTGTGACCCCAGCAGCTCCAGCTCCACAGGCCAAGGAGGGTGCCACTGCTACACAGCAGGACCCCGAAAGCAGGCCAGGGCCCTCCAAGTCTCAGCCCCCCAGAGGACGCCGACCAAGGTCATCACAGAACGGGCGTCACAGTCAGCATGCTGCCTCCACCTCCGCTGTGGATTTCCGAGGAGTACCAATCAGGGTTAGGAAAGTTAAGGAGAATTAGTTGCACAGCCTGGGTATGGGTGTTAATCACTTGTACATGCTGTTTACTATTGATAATAAACTCCCAAGAATGTTTCCCTGCCTATGGCTCCTTGTTCTGATGAGCAGTATTCTTGTCACTCAGATGTGAAACCTTTCTGCACAAGATAAAGACAGGTGACTCAGTCCAGGGCCTCTTCCTTGTGCTCTGTGCAGCCTTCAGGCCAAAGTGATGATCTGGCCTCACACTCCCTGGAAACATTACTGTTGCCTGCACCTCAGCGGTACTTGTCATTGCTGCTAGAATGTGGTGGGCAGGCGCCACAGAGTTCTTTCATTTTCTTGGTGTGCTCTTTGAGGAGGGGGCTGGCCCCCATCTCTTCAGCATCTGTGACCACTGATCCTGTGCTCCTGAAGGGCTCAGGTGCTGAAGGCAGGCAAAGGATCAGATGCTTTTAAAGTTTCATGGACCTCCTCACCCTCATTCCCATTGGCGTCCTCCTCATCGGAGGAGATGTGCAGCTCCTCCATCTCCTCCTCAGCCAGCTCATCTCCCCGTTTGAGCACCAAGTTGTAAAGGGCGCAGCAGATGACGACACTGTGAGACATCCTCTGCAGACTGTAATGCAGGACTCCACCAGAGTGGTCCAGGCACAGGATCCGCATCTTCAGCATCCCGCTGGTCTGCTCCACAAGCTCCAACATGAGCCTCATTATACTGTCGATCTGCTGCAGTCTGAGGCTGCCACAGGGCATCATTAGCCACGGCCTCTGCGGGTGGCCCTTGCCCCCAAGGACCCATCCTTGCAGCTTCTGTGAACCTTGGCGACTCCAGTATTCTGTGACCAACTGAGGATGTAGGCGTCATGCACACTCCCTGGAAGCCATGCGCACACCTGCAGGGTGCATTTCTGGCGGTCGCACACCAGCTGCACATTCAGCGAATGGAAGCCCTTGTGGTTGATGTAATCCGCCGTGTGTTGTGATGGAGATCTGAGGGCCACATGAGTACAGTCAATCACACCCTGCACCTGTGGGAAACCTGAGATCTGGGTAAATCCAATTGCTCTTGCAACCTGGCTGTCCTGGTCCCAGGCAAAATGCACAAAGTTGTGCGTCCTTGCAAAAATTGCATCCGTGACCTCATGGATACATTTGTGGGTGGAGGCTTGAGAGATCACACCCTCTGCTTCTTTCTTCTATCTGGAGTACTTATTAAATAATTTACTTCAATCAGTTTCTTTTCAATTCTGTAAGGCCCACTAAACCTTGCCTTTAATGATTCACCCAGTACTGGTAACAGAACTAATGCTTTTTCCCCAGCAACAAAACTATGAGCTTTGGATCTCTTATCTGCCTTTGCTTTCATGACTTGCTATGATATCTTTAAATTTCCCCTAGCTAACTCACTTGGTCTGTTCAATCTTTCTCTGAGGTTTGTCACATAACCCAGGAGAGTAGTTTCTGAATTTTAACCAGTTTCTCATGAATCAATTTAAGTGATCCCCTTACCTCATGACCATAGATTAATTCAAAAGGACTAAATCCTGTTGATGCATTTGGAGCATCCCTAATAGCAAATAACAAGAATAGAATTCCCCTATCCCAATCCTGTGGATAGTTTTGACTATAAGCCCTCATCATGGTTTTTAAAGTTTGATGCCATCTTTCCAAAACACCTTGTGATTCAGGATGGTAAGCTGTTGGCTTAAACAGTTTTATCCCAAGCTGATCATTACTTCCTTAAAGAGCTGTGACATGAAATTTGAACCTTGGTCTGATTGTATTTCTTTTGGCAAACCATATCTTGTAAAAAATTTAGTCAACTCTTCCACACTTCTCTTTGCTGTAATATTTTGCAAAGGTATCACTTCTAGAAACCTTGGAACACATCCATTATTGTCAGCAAGTACTGATTTCTGCTTTTAGTCTTAGGGAGGGACTCTAAACAATCAATCAGGACCCAGTAAAATGTTCCTCAAATGCGTAAATTGGAATTAAAGGTGCCAGTTTAATCACAGCATGAGGTTTCCCTATCACCTGACATGTGTGACATGTTCTGCAAAATTTGACTACATCTTTATGCAATCCAGGCCAATGGAAAGGTTTTTGTATTTTCGCCTGAGTCTTCCTAATTCCTAAATGTCCCCCAATTGGAATTTCATGAGCCACTCTCAATGTCTCATTTCTGTATCCAGATTGTACAATAATCTGATGCACTTCCATCCATTTTTCATCGGCTGAAACATGATACGGCATCCACTTCCTAAGGTAATAACATTCTGCAATACATTCTGCCACTGTTTCTGAGCAAGCTGTCTGATATAACTGCTTTATTTGTGGATTATTTTGCTGTAGCTCTACCCACTTAACTGAGCTAAACACTTCAGCTTCATGCTTCTCTTTTCTCTCTCCCTGAACAATCTTATCAAAGATAGAATCAGCCAATTGGATATCAGCACCTCTTCCCTGCCTTTTAAATTTCTTCTCTTCCTGTTTTAACCTGTGAGTTTGTGATCTCATTACTACACAATCTGGAAACAATCCAAGATGTTCTTTCTGCAAAACCTCTGTTGAATGCACCTCCACAGGCTGCTCGACTACTGTAGGCATCACCCACATCTGTGACCCAACTATATCATTACCTAAAATAAAATGAACCCCTGCAATGGGCAATTTTTCCACTACTCCAACAATCACCTCACCTGTTTTCCACTTATTCTTTAAATTTACCTTCCACAATGGAATAGGTTTAGCATCTCCATGAATCCTACTTATTTTTCCTGCAATATTCCCTCTGAACAACAAATATCACTATCCCATAATATTAAGGATTGACTAGCCCCTGTGTCTTGCTTCTTCATTTGTAACTGAAGTCTCACTACTTCCAGATATGACTCACTGGTGTCAGGTATCCCTTCCAATTTCAAATGCTGTGTTATCACTTCAACTACCTCTACTTTCTTTGCCCCTACAGTTAAACTCAACTGCAGCTTATCTGCCAATTCTGTTAACTTGCTCTTAGGTAACTTTTGTAACCCAGAGTTATATCTTCTACTCCCAGAAAAGTTTTAGCCATGGATAAAGTCATTTTTGCAGTCTCACCACTTTCAAGTCCCTCACACCAACTCCTGAGTTCAATGTGCTTCTTGTACTCGTAGCCTTAAGATTCACCAACTCCCAACCAATCAAGGGATTTCAAATATCCTGGTCAAGCACCCAATTTTGTTATGACGTGGCAGATGATGTGTGCCAGGCAGACCAAATCCACAAGGGAAACTTGGCCATGCTATCACAACTGTTTTGCAATTCGTGTTTATTATGAGATGTGTGCACTGATTTCAGAAATAATGAGTCTACTAAGGCCTTTAGAGATTTTAAAAATTAAATAAAAATATTTATTAAAAGATTCAAGTACATACATAAGACTACAATTACTTAATACTATAACAAATCCTAAAATTCCTAACTAACCTGACTCCCAATTTTACAGCCCCTTTAAGGCACAGTCCAAAATAGATTTTAAATTAAAAAAAAAACAAGCCATAAGTTATCACAGTACCCACTTGACTGTGGAATTCTCAAAAGTTTGTCTCCAACTTTAGTTATAAGACACAGCAGACTTATGCACAAACAGCCCGAAGGCTGTTTCACACACTCCTATTTGATCTTACATCCCCAATATAGCCTTTCATTCTCCTTTATATATGTTTCTCTCTCTTTAATATGTAAATTTCATTGTTTCATATGTCTTTGGAACTTTACCTTTCCCATAATAGGAAAATCTTTCATGTTGCCAATATTGTCAGTGGGAAAAATAAACATGCTGCTTAGCCTTGCTTATCTGGCTAGTTGTAAACATCCTAACATCCCTTTGAAATCCAAACAACCCTTTCACTTATCTAAAAATGCAAGCAGGGCTTATAATGTATTGAAATTAGCTTCCTGATGTGCAGTGGTAGGAAATGAGGCCCACCATTGACAGTTGGAGCGGACAATCACAAACTGGTTTTACAACGTGAAACCAATTTTTGTGATCTCCCGATATTTTCCACTCCCACCTACTGCAAACAGGAGTGGAAAATCCCAGCTATTGTCTTTGGCCCTCACCACAAACTCTGCTCCCTAAACATCCCTTTTTCTGGCAACTGTGAGGCTGAACTAAACCATTTGCAACCTTGATGTCACATTTGGCAACATGAGCTTCCGACCACATATCCATGACATCACTAGGACATTCTATTTCCACCTGTAACATCCTCTGCTGCCTCAGTTTACCTGCTGTGGAAACACTCATCCCTGCTTTTATTACTTTTAGATTTGGCTATTCCAATGCACAACTCACCAGCCTCCCCCCCATAAACCTGAGATCATTTGAAACTCTGCTGCCTGTGTCCTAATTTGCACCAAATCCAAATCAGCCATCACTCCATTGCTCACTCGCTGATCTACAATGGCTCCCAGTTAAGCCACACCTCTATTTTAACATTCTCATCTTTGTATTCAAATCCCTCCATGGCTTTACCCTGTCCCTATCCTAATCTTCTCCAGCCCACAATCCTCCAAGATATCTGCGCTCCTTTAATTCTGCCCTCTTCGGCAACCCGATTTTATTTGCTCCACCATTGGTGACCAGGCCTTCAACCGCCTGGGCCTGAAGCTCTGGAAATCCCTCCCTAATACTCTCTGCCTCTCTATCTTGTTTTCTCCTTAAAGATGCTCCTTTAAAACCTACCTCTTTGACTAAGATTTTGGTCGCCTGCCTATTATCTCTTTATGTGGCTTGTGTCATACTTTATAATTCTCCTGTGAAGCGCCTTGGGATGTTTTAAGTTAAAGGCACCATATAAACACAAGTTTTATTATGCTCTTCGACACTATCTGTAAAGCACTCTTAAGTATCAACAAGCTGCAAGATCATTTAATGAAAAATAAATTTTTGAACAAAGCAAAAACTCTGCATGAAGAACTATCCATGTATCTTACAACTACTAATTAAATATTAAGCATACCCAAAATGTTTGTGTTCAATTCTTCACTCTGTGCTCACATTGAAATGAAGCTCCACAGCAGAGTTAACTTAAATGAAAGCAGTTCACCCATGGTGTTTGGACAGCGCCTTCCAAACCTGCAACCTCTAGCACCAAGATGAACAAGGGCAGCAAACCACCACCTGCAAGTTCCCCTCTAAGTCACATACCATTTTGACTTGGAAATATATTGCCAATCCTTCACTGTTGCTGGGTTAAAATCCTGTCAGTCTCCAACAAGGGAGAGTCTAACCATTTCCCTTTGATATTCAATGGCAAATTTTACTTTGCTGTAAATAAGTGTCCATCTTCTGCTTGACTTCTACTCTGTACAGATAGCTTGAAGATTTTTTTAGACATTTGTGGTTTTTGGGCATTGCTGGCAATGCCAGCAATTATTGCTCTTGAGAAGGTGATTATTGGCCTTATTGAACCATGGTCCTCGTGATATAGATACATCCACAGTGCAGTTAAGGAGAGATTCCAGGATTTTAACCCAGCAACAGTGAAGGATTGGCAATATATTTCCAAGTCAAAATGGTATGTGACTTAGAGGGGAACTTGCAGGTGGTGGTTTGCTGCCCTTGTTCATCTTGGTGCTAGAGGTTGCAGGTTTGGAAGGCGCTGTCCAGACAAGTGGAGAGTATTCCATCACACTCCTGACTAGTGCCTTGTAGACGATGGACAAGCTTTGGGGAAATCAGGGAGGTGAGTTAACTACTCCAGACCTTGCAGTTTCTGAACCATTCTTGTGGCTGGTCCAGTTAAGTTTCTGGTCAATGGTGGCCTTCAGAAGATGTTGATGGTGGGAGCTCAGCAATGGTAATGCCATTGAATATCAAAGGGAAATGGTTAGACTCTCCCTTGTTGGAGACTGACATAGCCTGGCACTTATGTGGCACAAATGTTACTTGGCAAACCAACCTGAATGTTTTCCAGGTCCTGTTGCATGCATGCTTCATTATGTGGAATTATGAATGGGGCAGAATACAGTGTAATCATCAACAAACATCCACATTTCTGACCTTATGATGAAGGGAATGTCATTAATCAAGCAGGTGAAGATGGTTGGACCTAGGTCACTGTCCTGAGGAATACCTGCAGCAATCTCCTGGGGCTGAGATTAATGACCATCAATCACCGCCATCTTACTTTGTGCTAGGTATGACTCCAGCCACTGAAGAGGTTTTTCTCCCTACTTCCCATTGACTTCAATTTTACTAAGGGTGTCACCATTGGTCAAATGCTGTCTGGATGTCAAGGGCAGTTCCTCTCAACTCATGTTTGGAATTCAGCCCTTTTGTCCATGTGTGAACCTGTAATGAGGCCCAAAGTGGTCCTGGCAGAATCTAAACTGAACATCGGTGAGCGGCGTATCGGTAGTAAGCGCTGCTTGATACACTATTGACAACACCGTCCATCAATTTGCTGATGATCAAGAGTATATTGATGGGGTGATAATTGGCCAGACTTGGCTTTTCCTGCTTTTTTGTGGACAGGACATACTTGGGCAATTTTCCACATAGTTGGATAGATACCAATTTTGTAGCTGTACTGGAACAGCTTGGCAAGGTGTGTGGCTAGTTCTTGAGCACATGTCTTTAGCACTATAGCCTTAGGTGTGTCCAGTGTGTTCAGGCATTTCTTAATATTATGTGCAGTGAATCAAAGTGGCTGACCACAGGCATCTGATGGTGGTGAGGAACTCAGGATGAGGCCAAGATGGATAATCTACTTCACATTTCTGACTGAAGATGGTTGCAAATGCTACAGCTTTGTCCGTGCACTGTCATTCAGGATGGAGATATTTGTGGAACCTCGTCCTTCTATTGGTTATTTAATTGCCACCACCATTCACGACTGCGTTTGGTAGGGCTGCAGAGCTTTGATCTCATCTGTTTGTTCTGGGATTGCTTAATTTTTTCTATAGCATGCTACTTCTACTGTTTAGCATGATTGTAGTCCTGTGTTGTAGCTTCACTAGGTTAGTACCTCATTTTAAGGTATGCCTGGTGCTGCTCCTGCCATTCTTGTACAGTCCTCAGTGAGCCAGGGTTGGTTCATGAAAATGCTGGAAATACTCGGCAGATCTAGCAGCATCTGTGGAGAGAGAAACAGGGTTACCATTTCAAGTCAGTGACCTTTCATCAGAACCTGTTCCCTTGGCTTGATGGTAATGGTAGAATGAGGGATATGTTGGGCCATTAGGTACAGATTGTGGTTGAATACCATACAGTTGTTACTGGCCTACAATGCCTCATGGATGATTAAGCGGTTATATCTGTTCTGGATCTATCGCATTTAGGAATATAGAGAAACACACCACAATATCCTCGTCCTCAACGTGGAGGTGCGGCTTCATCTCCACAAAGACTGTGAGGATTCTTACCAATGCTATAGATAGATGTACCATCAACAGGTAGATTGATGAGGAAAAAGTCAACTAGAGTTCTTCCTTGCGTTGGTTCCTTTTCACCTGTCTTAAGCCCAGTCTGGCAGATATATATATCCTTTAGGATTCCATGAACTCAGTCAGTAGTGGTGTTATTGAGCCACTCTTGATAATGGATAAAGTTACCCATCCAGAGTACATTTTGTTCCCTAATACAAAAGCAAAGTACTGCGGATGCCAGAAATCTGAAAAAAAAATATGTTGGAAATACTCAGCAGGTCAGGCAGCATCTGTGAAGAGAATCAGAGTTAATGTTTCAAGTCAATGACTTTTCATCAGAACAGGACATTCTGTGCCTTTGCTGTCCTCAGTGCTTCCTGCAAGTGGTTTTCAATGTGGACAATTACTGAATCATGAGCTGACAGATTATGGTACGTTGTAATCAGCAGGTTGCATTGCCCATGTTTGACCTGATTCCATGAGATTTCATGGGGTCTGGAGTTGATGTTGAAAACTCCCAAAGCTACCCTCTCAATTGTACCCCGCTGTGCCATCACCTTAGGTCAGTCTGTCTTGCCAACGGGCAATGACATTCCCATGGATGGTGATGTCTGGGATATTGGCTGTAAGGTATGATTCTATGAGTATGACTGTTGCTTGACTGGTCAGTGGGAAGCTCTCCCAATTTTAGCAAAAGTCCCCAGGTACTGGTGAGGAGGACTTTTTGCAAGTCCGACTATGAAGGGTATGTTTTGTCGTATGCAATGCCTAGGTTGATGCTGGGTGGTCCATCTGTTGTATTCTTATTTAACATTTCCATAGCAGTTTAATGAAACTGAGTGCGTCGCTAGGCCATTTCAGAGGGCAGTTAGGAGTCAACCACACTGCTGCAGGTATGAAATCAAATGTAGGTCAGGCCAGTTAAGGACAGCAGATTTCCTTCCTTGAAGGACATTAGTGAACCAGATCTATTACAGTAATCTGTTACTGAGACTTGCTTTTTTTCATTCCAGTTTTATTTAATTAATTGAATTTAAATTTCCCAGCTGCTGTGGTGGGATTTCAACTAACGTCTCCAGAGCATGATATTACTCTAGCCTCTGGATTACTAGTCCAGTAACATTATCACTATGCTACCGTTCCCATGAGGACTTTTTTGCATGCAGAACTATGGACATAAATCTATGTCCCGCCATTCCTTGCTCAATTTGTTGTATCATGATACTGTCAGCTGTCTTGTGTTATTTTACGATTATTGAAGCAAAAAAGTGTCCATAAAGAAAACTAGAATACATTTGCAAGTTTCTGATGAGTTGTCAAGGAGAGGAACTCATTGGATTTAATACAAATAAAAAGAAAATCATGAAGAAAATATCAGGTCTTAAGGGAGACAAATCTCCATGAACTGAGGGTTTCTACTAAAAGGAAGTGAGGAAATTGTGGATGAATTGTTTCGAATTTTTAGATTTGTAAATTGTACCTTTGGGTTGGAAAATTCCAAGTGTGGCTCCATTATTTAAGAATTCAGAAGGGAAAGACTAGGAAATAACATATCTGCCAGTTTAACAAGCAGCTGTGGGGAAGTTACTGGAATATATCATTAGAGACAGCAACCAAGCACTTGGACAAGTATCAGTGTGGATTTGTGAAAGGTAGGTCACATCTGATTAACCCAGTATATTTTTTTTGAGGAGGTCATGAGCAACATTCCCCCTAATTTCTTTGTGGAATACATGGATAACTTATTTAAGTTTTCAGCCCTTTTGAATTTTTTGCACCACTGTGCACATACAATAATTTAAGGAGACCAACCTATGCAGAGTCTGGGGGCTTTTGGGTTGCTGCACAGCTTACAGGGAATAGTGGTCTTGAGTATTGTGTCTGTTGGTACTATCTTTATAAGATCTTCCAGAGACATTTGTAAAAGGTTCACACAAAAGATATTGGCAAAAATTACGCACATGGAATTGGAGGTAACCTTATGACAAGGGTTGGTAATTGGTTTGAAAGGAGGAACAGAGTAGAGATAAAGTGACATTCTGAAGAAAAACGAAGGCATCGGTTTTTCACCATATATATCCATGGCTCAGATGAAGTAATGGATTGTGGTTGACCTAAGTTTGCAGTTGACATTAACTGAAGACAGAGTAAGTGAATGGGAGCAGTAAATTACAGAGACATTGACAAATTAAGTGACATGAGTTCAATTTGGGAAGTGTGATGTTTTCTTTAAATCTCCACCTTATTAGAATATTCTATTGCTTTTCACCAAAAAAGCTTTGTATTTAAAAAATCGCATTCCACCTGTCTTGTGAATGCATTCAGGATTGTAATTATTTAATCTGAAGAGGCAATTTTGTCTTAAATTTAAAATACGCGCAAGGAAATTGAAAGCATCCCCTCACGATTTTCTTATCCCTTGAACTCACAGATCAAATACACCGTAGTTAATTTTTCTTCTTACATTGGCCTTTTTAATGGCTTGATCCACCTGCAGTTGCACTTACAGAGCACTGACTGGTCTTGCTGTTCTTCCATAAGTGTCAAGTCTTTCCACTGAGTGGACATATTCCCACTCCGGATTTCTTCTCCCAAAATGCAGGTATTACCTCACTCTAATCCACATTAAAATTGCTTCTTCCACGGGGCAGAATTCTTCAACCATATTAAACCATCTACCAACCACAGTAACCTGTGCTAGGACCGAGAAACGGTACAATAATCAAGGACGGAAAGTGCTGGCAGCTTACAGGAGAGGCGGCTCAAACCACAACGTTAGTCTTACTCCGCCCCTCCCCGAAAACACGAACGGCCAACTCTTCCATAAACTTCCGGCCAACACACCAACATTCCACACACTTCCTTTTTCAGCTTCAACTTCCCCAAATCGTCAACCACCCTCGCGCAGCCGCAGCTAGCTCCACCCAGCCATCATTCCCAACATGCCTTAGGCCACCATCTAACCAACCGAAAAGAGCCACGTGTCAGTCTCTCACCAGCGGAGCCTTTGGCCCCCTGCAGGCGTCTTCGGAATGTGCTTGTCAAGTGGCTTGTGGAATTTTCATATATTGAAATGACACCGCCGCAAATATTTTTTAAAAACAATTGTTTTGCTGTACGTTACATTCAAGTTCCATAGGCTACATTATAAAGTAATAATTTAGATTACGCTCCGACTCCTCTTGTGCTGACTCTGGTGAATCCTTCTCTCCCGGAGCGCGTGACCACTACCTGCACTCACCCACGTGGCGCGATATCGTGGCGCGTGTCCGATGACGCGCGCTGCGCGCGTCTCCCCGTACGAGCGCACAAGGACAGATGGCGTACATCCGGCTCCGGCTGTGGTACCTCCTCCTCCTTGTGACGTCCTTGTTGGTCTTGTATCAAAACAGTGGAGCAGAGGCGCAGCTGGGAAAGGGCTGGTTGTGGCGGAGATTTTGCGAACACGATCCCGGTAAGAGAATGTGAGCCTGCGGCGTTCTGAGAGATGTTGCAGCGTTAGCGTCTCATAAAGACATGAGGGACTGAGGGGTCCAGTTGGAAACCGGTCAACTCAGGGAAAGGAATGTCTGTAATCAGAGCTTTTAAAACAAATCCCAGTCACATTTGAAGGGATTCCAATTTATTGATGTCTCTGATGCGGATGTTATTATATCTGTTAATACCAACGTTATCATGTTTCGGGGATGTGATTAGGCAGTCCATAATGAGGCATTGAAGTTGATGTCTGGTTTTATTTATTTCTAACCGATTGTCTTAGTTTATTGTCATTAAATCTTAATGGCTTTCTCCGCACTTGGTGTTGTTTGTTGAAAGTGGGTGAAATAAGTTTTTTAAAGCTTGCCTCGTAGATTTCTCAGTTCGCAGTTTTTTTAAATTTAAAAACCTACGGATTGTTTACGTCGGGGCTGTGTTGCTCTATTGTAAATTGGTGGAAACTATCAGTGCACAATGTTTTTCTTCCGTTTTGGGGAGTGTTCCTGTGTGCACCAGTCAACACATTCCAATTCAGCATGTGCGAAGTCTAAATTATCATATTTCAAGATTTTGTATCATTATTTTAGGTCTGAATTGTCAATTATGTTTTTACATCGTTCCACGAACTTAAAACTCCGATCAAGCATAGGACGCAGGTGTAACATGGTTAAAGGAAATAGTAAAATCATAAGTACATTTAGAAAGTAGATTTGAAGTACTTCTAGTGAAAGTCATTTTCTATTCAAATTATACTTCCGATGGAGAAGTAAATTTATAAATAGATGCCCAAAAATTTGCATAACCGTGCAGCTGTTCTGAAAAGCTTTAGTGTACTGAGCTGACTTGTGTCTCTAATATGTCTAATGTTGAGATTAAACATCTACGTTTTACAGAAAATATAAAAATAACTTGCCTTTCATGGTATGTCACAAGGCATTTGCCGCCAGCAGAATACTTTTAAAGTGTAGTTGCATTACAGGGAAACATGGCAGGTAACTTGCACACAAGTTCCAAACTTAGAAAATTAAGTAAATATTAGATAATGTATTTTAGTGATATTGCTTGAGGAATAAAGGTTGGCCAGGGTACTGCTCTTTGAATAATGCCATTGGATCTCTTATGTGGATCTCAGAAGGCAGGGGCCTGAGTTTAATTTAGACATCCTAAACACTTACTTCATAATTGGAAATAGCTTACAAACAGCCAATGCTAAATCTGGGATCGATGACCAAAAGCCTGATCTAAAAGATGGCTTTTGATGAGGTTTTTATGGAGTAGAGAATTGTGGCAATGCTATGGTGTTCAGGGAGGGAATTTTAGAATTTTTATAATTCATTAGTAGAATGTGGGCTTTGCTGGCTGGGCCAGCATTTATTGCCCATCCCTAGTTGCCCTTGAGAAGGTAGTGGTGAGTTGCCTTCTTGAACTGCAGCAGTCTATGTGGTGTAGGTACACCCACAGTGCTGTTAAGAAGGGAGTTCCAGGATTTTGACCCAGGGACAGTGAAGTAACGGCGATATATTTCCAAGTCAGGATGGTGACTGACTTGGAGGGGAACATCCATATGGTGGTATTCTCATCCATCTGTTGCCCTTGTCCTTCTAGATGGTAGTGGTCGTGGGTTTGGAAGGGGCTATCTAAGGAGCCTTGGTGAATTCCTGCAGTGCATTTTGTAGATGTTACACACTGCTACTATTGTGTGTTGTTGGTGGATGTGGTGCCAATCAAGTGGGCTGCTTTGTTCTGGACAGCCATAGTCATAGAGGTCTACAGCACAGAAAAAGGCCCTTTGACCCATCGAGTCTACGCCAGTCAAACAAGCACCTAACTATTCTAATCCCATTTTCCAGCACTAGGCCCATAGCCTAGTGTCAAGCTTCTTGAGTGTTGTGGGAGCTGCACTCATCCAGGCAAGTGGAGAGTATGCCATCACACTCCTAACTTGTAGATGGGGAGTCAGGAGGTGAGTTTCTCGTCGCAGGATTCCTAGCCTCTGACTTGCTCTTGTAGCCATAGTATTTATATGGTTAGTCCAGTTCAGGTCAATGGTAACCCCCACAATCAACATCCTGGGGGGTTATCATTGAAATTGAACTGGACTAGCTATATAAATTGGGGTTGCAATAGTTAAAAACCCTGCACCAATAGTGAAGCACAGAGTGGGAGGGGACTTGAAAAGGCCAGCATCAATGGATGGAAGAGTTCAGTGAAGACCAGAGGAGGTTGCAGAGATATAATGAGTTTAAGATTAGGTCATGCAAGGGCTTGGAAGTTGAGGGGGAGGAGCTTAAATTTAATCTATTGCCAATGTAAGGAACATGGTTGTGCTTGTTGGAAACCAGTCATCTCAAACAGAACATTACTTGCAGGAGTTCCTTAGAGCAGCTTTTGAGGCCCAACCATCTTTAGCTTCATCTTCATCAATGACCTTCCCACCGATATAAGGTCAGAATTGGGGATGTATGCTGATGATTCAGTCAACTGAGTGTTCAGTTCCATGCACTTTTCTACCGATAATGAAGCAGTTCATGCCCACATGCAGCAAGCCCGGGGCAAGGCCCAGCCTCAGGCTGACAAGTGGTAATTAACATTTGTGCCAAACAATGACCAATTTTGACAAGAGAGAGCCTGACCACCTCCCCATTACAATCAATGGCATTATCATTGTTGAATCTGCCACCATCGACCTCCTTAGTGGGTGTGGGTGGGAGATGGGAGCAAGTTCACCATTGACTAGAATCTTAACAGGGCCAGCCACACACATACTGTATTTTGAGAGCAGATCTGAGGCTGGGTATTCTCTCATCTCCTGACTCCCCAAAGCCTTTCAGCACCAAAAGGAACAAGTCAGAGGTGAAATGGAATACACTCCACTCCCCTGGATGAAACTCCAATGACACTCAAGAAACTCCACATCATCTGGGAGACAGCCTACTTGATTGGCACCCCATGCAACATGTTAAGCATTCACTTCCTCCACCACAGATGCACTGTAATTGCAGTGTGTACCCCCCATCTATCAGGTGCACTGCAGCAACTTGCAAAAACTGCTTCCGCAATGCTTTACAAACCCACGACTTCTACCAATTAGAAGGGCAAGCAGGCATGTGGGAACACTGCCTCCTGAAAGTTCCTCTCCAAGTCGGAGCTACATCACTGATCCTTCACTGTCAGTGGGTTAACATTCCAGAATTCCATACTTTACAGCATTTTCACCAGACAGATTGCAGCGGTTCAAGAAGGCAGCTCAGCATGGCCTTCTCGAGGGCAATTTGCGATGGGCAATAATGCCAGTGACCCGCGTCCCATTAATGAGTAAAAAACGTTGACGTGGGCAAATGTCTTGGGAAAGTAGGACAGGATGTCAGCAGCTACATTTTGGGTGCTTATGCAAGATGACAGCAAGGAAAACATTAGTGTAATTGAGTCTGGCCTTAACAAGAATACAGATACAGGTTTCAGCAGAAAAGGTGCTGAGATAGGGACAGAGGTGGACAATATCCTGAAATAAAATTAGGTGTTCTTGGTGATGATTGAAGTTTCTTGGGCAAACAAACTAGCAGCCTTAACAGTTTGGTTCAGTCTGAATGAATGTTTGGGGAAGGGAATGGAGTCAGTGACAAGGGAGTAAATGTATGACAGGGATGTCAAAACAATGGCGTCCGTCTTCCTGATTTTGAGTTAGATGAAATTGAAATCTTCCAAGACTTGATATCAGAGAAGCTATCTGTCATCATCTGCCATCTGTGGAGTTGAGAGAGAAGGTAAGGAGTATAACTGTATATCAGTAGCATACTGTTGGAAGCTGGTTTGAGAATCTGGTAAACAAACCTAAAGTAATTGCAAATCAATGTTTGTTTAATCAGGTCATAGTGGGAAGTATTGGAAACTAAACAATGGGCTACCATTCAAACTTCATGGTGGAGACGGGAGGTTCTGTTTCCCCAGAACAAACTGGAGGTTTGAGAATTGGAGATAATTAGTTTAAATCGCTATCGGGGACATCCCAGGTACGCCACTTTGCCATGGGGATAGATTGCAGGAAGATTTTCTTTTTGGTTTTGGGTTCAATCTGGGTGATTTTTCTCACAGAAACAGGCAGCTGAAGACTGGGTCAGGAGATGTAAAGCAACTGGAACCAGTAGCAGAGGGCTATCAGGAACCAGAGTGTTTTTGATTTGGAGTCACTATGTAAGAATGCAGTGAAGCTTGAAATGGGGTGCCCACAATTGTGATGTGTTGAAGGAGAGTTAGAGAGTTTGCCTAGCTGGATGGTGGTGGAAGAACCCCAAGAAATCTCATACTTCGGAGAATAGTGGGAACACTGAGGAGAATCAAAGTGAATTCCTGAGAGCTGTGGCACACCTTGGTTTGGTTCCAGGAGATGTGAAGGAACCCTCAAAATCCTGTAAAGCATCGAACTCCTGATTCCTGAGTGGAAATAAAAGTAGAACGAGGAGTGTGCCGTTGACATTTTGAGGCTTAAACTATTAAGTGTTTACAAAATATAATGTTAATTTAGTAGCACTTGCTTTGTTTAACTCTTGTAAAAGTTTTTGTTTAAAATGTGAAATTTTGTGGTGTTATTCTTTCAATTAATAACTGGCCGTTCAGATTTCTTTTAAAATGTACTGGCCTACCAAAATCAGAACACCTCATTATAGAAATATTTGCCAGGATGCTATAAGGAATAAAAAAATATTGTTCGCTGAGGACAGGTTTTTTGCTTGAAAATCCTACTGGCAAAAGATTAGGCACTTAATTTGTGCATGATCAAATTTCACATTAAATTTATGATTAAGCTGTTGATTAATTCAGTATTTTTGAGCTATTAGTTTTTGGACCATTTAACTTGCCTTTGTCCTACATGTGTATAATTTACTAATCATAAGATACTTTATGCAGAAGAAGCATGGGCACGAGCTCCCACCATAAAAACCTGAAGGCGTGATTAAAATAAAATAACTTTCTAGAGTTGTTTTTCTCCTATTCTTAAAACACTGTCAAACATTAATGTAGCCAGAATTAAAGTCCATTTATATTATGGAAAACTTGTTTTTTTTTCTTTATGGAACTTAATGAGCACTTCCATGGGTTTTTCAATAGCCACCTGCTAGGAAGTCAGATGCTATTGTGGTTGATCTTTTGGAATATGTAATGCCATGAAACCCCATGGCTGCCCAAAAAGTCTTGGTTTGATCTGAATGTTTGGGGGATCATGTGGATGTAGGAAGAAGGGATGCACTGCATATCATTAATGGAAACAAACCTGTAACTAAAACTAGCATGATGGGCAGTGTGAGTGATCAAAATTTCACCTGATTGCAATAAGGTTCCTTTTAAGGTTGGATTGTTAGTTAAATATAGATAGAGTTTTATCCTTACTGAAATGAGAATGCTTAGTGCTGACATTAGGTGAAATTTTATGAAAATATTTTACCATAAAACACTGACATCCCCTTGTCCTCCTCTTTCTCTGCCCTCTCTTTCCCACCCCTCCACACACACGCACCCCCCCGCCAAACCCAAAGAGCCCCAAAACTTGTTCATTCCAAGCAGAGGAGAAACTTGAATGTTGGGGAAGGGGAGCTCAATTAAAACCGGCTCGAGAATTAGCAACCCATGATCTGTAAGCTTGTTTTGTGTGTTTAGACCAATTTTACCCCCAGATCTTTTATGAAACTTGGTTAATATGTTTGTATCAGTTCCAATATAAAACTAGAAGGACTTAGCGATCAATTTGTCTAGGGAGGAGTGTGTAGATAGCCTGGATCATGTTGAGATCAAAAAAGAGGTGTTAGGCATCTTGGAGAATATTAAGGTGGATAAGTCCCCAGGGCCAGATGGGATCTACCCCAGAGTACTGAGGGAGGCAAGGGAGGAGATGGCTGGGGCCTTGACAGAAATCTTTGTATCCTCACTGGCTACGGGTGAGGTCCCAGAGGACTGGAGAATGGCCAATGTAGTTCCATTGTTTAAGAAAGGTAGCAGGGATAATCCAGGAAATTACAGGCCGGTGAGCCTTACATCAGTGGTAGGGAAATTATTGGAGAAGATTCTTCGTGACAGGATTTACTACCATTTGGAAGCAAATGGGCGTATTAGTGAGAGGTAGCATGGTTTTGTGAAGGGGAGGTCGTGTCTCACCAACTTGATCGAGTTTTTTGAGGAAGTGACAAAGATGATCGACGATGGAAGGGCAGTGGATGTTATCTACATGGATTTCAGTAAGGCCTTTGACAAGGTCCCTCACGGCAGACTGGTACAGAAGGTAAAGTCGCACGGGATCAGAGGTGAACTGGCAAGATGGATACAGAATTGGCTTGGTCATAGAAGTCAGAGGGTAGCAGTGGAAGGGTGCTTTTCTGAATGGAGAGCTGTGACTAGTGGAGTTCTGCAGGGATCAGTGCTGGGACCTTTGCTGTTTGTAGTATACATAAATGATTTGGAGAAAAATGTAACTGGGCTAATTAGTAAGTTTGCAGACGACACTAAGGTTGGAGGAGTTGCAGATAGTGAAGAGGATTGTCAAAGGATACAATGGGATATAGATCGGTTGGAGACTTGGGCAGAGCAATGGCAGATGGAGTTTAATCCGGACAAATGCGAGGTAATGCGTTTTGGAAGGTCTAATACAGGTAGGAATTATACAGTAAATGACAGAACCCTTAAGTGCATCGACGGGCAGAGGGATCTGGGTGTACAGGTCCACAGGTCACTGAAAGTAACAACGCAGGTGGATAAGGTAGTCAGGAAGGCATATGGCATGCTTGCCTTCATCAGTAGGGTTATTGAGTAAAAAAGCTGGGAAGTCATGCTGCAGCTGTATAGAACCTTGGTTAGGCCACACTTGGAATATTGCGTGCAATTCTGGTCACCACATTACCAGAAGGATATGGAGGTGTTGGAGAGGGTGCAGAGGAGGTTTACCAGGATGCTGCCGGGTCTGGAGGTTATTAGCTATGAGGAGAGGTTGGAGAAACTCGGATTGTTCTCACTAGAGCGACAGAGATTGAGGGGCGACTTGATAGAAGTTTACAAAATTATGAGTGGCATGGACAGAGTAGATAGTCAGAAGCTTTTTCCCAGGGTGGAAGAGTCAATTATTAGGAGACATAGATTTAAGGTGAGAGGCGAAAACTTTAGAGGAGATATGCGGGGCAAGTTTTTTTACACAGAGGGTAGTGAGTGTCTGGAATTCGCTGCCAGAGGAGGTGGTGGAAGCAGGTACGATAATGGTGTTTAAGAGGCAGCTTGACAAATACATGAATAGGATGGGAATAGAGGGATACGGACCCCGGAAGTGCAAAATGTTTTAGTTTGACAGGCAATATGATCAGCGCAGGCTTGGAGGGCCGAAGGGCCTGTTCCTGTGCTGTACTTTTCTTTGTTCTTTGTACGTGTAATTTGCATATGCAAAGTAATGAGCGATGTAATTTTGCAAACCTTGGACTTGCACTATAGGACTTACACTTTAAAAAGACAGATAAGTAGCAATTTACAGAACATGGTTTGATAAATATACTTGTTACATTATCTGCTCAAACAGAAAAAAGCTAATTTAAAATTGCTATTAAATAAGCTGCTATGAATTTGCTTTGTGACTAATGAACAATTTTAACAAAAATTTTTTAAAAGGCAGATGCTGGAAATCTGAAGTTAAAAATGAAAAATGCTGGAAACACTCAGCGGGCCAGACAGCATCTGCGGAGAGGGAAATGGCATTAATATTTCAGGTTGATGAGCTTTCACCAGAACTGAAGGAATATCAGAGTAATCTTAATGTTGTCAACATTTTGGGTTTGTTGCTGCAAATTGGATGAATTTGTGTAAAGTGTTACACAGCACACTATGTAACTTTATTTAAAATTGAAGCTGCATTGTACTAATGCAAGTAAAAAAACAAATGTTTACATTAGTAGAGACTCTTGGATGATGTAAATATAATAATTATATTAATTATGTGAAATGATTAAATTTTTATACAAAGAACTTTATACGTAAGAACGTACAATTAGGAGCAAGGGTAGGCCATTCGGCCCTCGAGCCTGCTCTGCCAATCAATAAGATCACGACTAATCTGATTGTGGCCTGAACTCTACATTTCGCCTATCCCCGATAGCCTTTGACTCTTGTTAGTCAAGAGTCTGTCTACCTCTGCCTTGAAACTATTCAGTGACACTGCCCCCACTGCTCTCCGGGGTAGAGAGTTCCAAAGACTCAACCTTCTTGAGAGAAAAAATGTCTTTTCATTGCTGTCTTAAATGGGAGACCTCTTATTTGTAAACGGTCTCTCCTAGTTCTCGTCCTTGCCTTGTGGGGAAACATCCTTTCAGCATACCCTGTCAAGTCCCCTCAATTTTATATGTTTCAATAAGATCACTTCTCGTTCTTCTAAACTCTAATGGACACAGGCCTAGCCTGTCCTACCTTTCCTCATAAGATAAGCTGCCATTCCAGATATCAGTCGAGTGAAGAACCTCTGAACTGCTTCCAACGCATTTATATCCTTCCTTAAATAAAGAGACCAAAGTTGTACACAGTATTCCAAATGTAGTCTCACCAATGCTCTGTATAACTGTAACAAAACATCCCTTTTTTTATATCTCATTCCCCTTGCAATAAACAGCAACATTCCATTGTTTATCTAAAAAATCATTTTTAATTTCATTCATACTAGTAAGCAGGTGAATTTGTAGAACTACTGCCAATACTTTATAGCAAGAGTGCCCTGGGTTAACCAAGTTGACAATTTCCTTTTGGTAGCTTTCTTCCCAACCCATCCAGCAACTGGTAAGAAGTGATACACCAACATGCTGGAGATTTGGGACTTTTTTTTACAATGTTTAAATTGCAGAACTGTTCCTACTTCAGGTTAGTCCTTAATGTATTTCAGTCCTGGAATTTATCCTATTCAAGTTGCAGGATCTATTCAGGACAATTGGGGAAATAGCTAAACACAGACCATTGTTGAAAATTGAGAAATGTCATTCATGTTATTTTGACCATGATGTTGATCTTGATGTTAAGAGCAGAAGAGAGCATCACAATGTTTTTTTTTTAAAAAGCCTAAGCTCTGTGATTCCTTACGGGCAAATTGATGGTTCAGCCTACCTGCAGGCAAAAAAAGGTGGTGACTTGCAACATCAACGTGGCAATTTGGTTCAGGGAAAAACACCTCCTTCATGCAAATCTGTTGCTGAAATGTAGTCTGAGGTGATCTGCCTGCAGATTTATTTTGATTGTCTGTAAGCCATTTTGTTATTTCTTTTTAAAGTTAACAGATACTTGCCATGGTTTTGTGACTTCAGACAAGTTGTTAAGCATCCTGTTTAAGTCTGGTTCAAAGGTCCTGCAGAATAACAGTGCAGAATAATGGTGAAACTGCAGATGGGACATCTTTACTCAAAAAATGCCTGATCCTTTAACTTCAAAATTAAATCATTCATTTGTGTATTTAATATATCAAACTACACACTAGAGAAATGCATTTTGTTCCATAAGTGCTGCTTATTTTCTTTACGCTTGAATACATTGAGTATCCTGGTGATCTGGTTACGATGGCTTTAATAACAAAAATAAATCTCTTTGGATTCCAATGGTCATCCAAACCCGGTGATTAGATTATTTCCTTGAAATCAATCAACAGCACTTTCTTTACATTTTTAAAAACTTGTCCAATATATTCTTGATACCATATGTGTATGGAACATAGGACTTGGAAGCAGGAGTAGGCCATTCAGCCCTTTGAGCCTGCTCCGCCATCTGATAAGATCTGGTTGTGATCTCAACTCCACTTTCCTGTCTGCCACCAGTAATCCTTGATTCCCTTGTCTATCACAAATCTGTCTATCTCTGCCTTGAATAAATTCATTAACCCAACCTCTGCTGCTTTCAGGGGAAGAGAATTCCATGTAACTAATGACACTTTGAGAGAAAAAATAAATTCTCCCCACCTCCATCTTAAAGGGTACCCTTAAACTGTGACCCCCTAGGTCTAGTCTCTCTCTCAAGTGGAAACGACCTCCTGGTATCTACCCTATCAAATCCCCTCAGGATCTTATATGTTTCAATAAGGTCACCTCTCATTCTTCTAAACTCCAATGGGTATAGGCCCAACCTGTTTACCTTTCTTCATAAGATAAGCCTGCCATCCCAGGATTGAGTCAAATGAACCTTCTCTGAACTACTTCTAATGTAATTATATCTTCCTTCAAATAAGGAGACCAAAACTGTACACAGTAGTCCAGATGTGGTCTCACCAGGGCTGTATACAGCTTCAGTAAAACGTCCTTACTTCTATATTCCATTCTCCTTGCAATAAGTGCCAACATTCTATTTGCCTTCCTAATCACTTGCTGTACCTACAAACTAACTTTTTGTGATTCATGTTCCAGTTCACCCAGATCCCCCTCTGCCATCTCTATCTCAGTTGAAATAAAATGCTGCTTTTCTATACTTATGAATAGTATGAATAAACTATTTGCATCAGCAAGGAAAATACTGCGATGAATATTTTTTAAAAAGAAATCTCCATTCGCTAATTGTAAAATGAGAATTTTTAATGAAGATACAAAGATGGCATTACTGTTATATTGTTAATCACTAATTTGTGCAACAACCTAGCTTCTGATCAACATTTTACGTTAACCTTTATCACTTCCATCACCTTTAACTAATGGAAGTGGTGGACGCAAACTGAGTAAGATATTTGGTCTGCTTCACTTGTGGGTTAACAGGTTACCTAAAAGATCTTATTGTAGCTTTAATTTCCACATATATTTTGTATTTCAAGTATTCTGAAAGATTTGCTAATTAATAGGCTACAAATTTAAAAATTTTAAATTGTAAATGACTGCTTGGCTGAATTAGGGTCTTGAGTTGAGTCCCTATTGTTTCTATTATAATTGTTCTCATTGCCTTAATTACTAGACACTGGCTGGAGGAACCTTGCCCTGCCATGGCGGAAGGTGGTTATGACCCTTGTGAATGCATCTGTTCACATGAACATGCGATGAGAAGGCTGATAAACTTGGTAAGAAATTGCATCCTATAATTAAAATTTATGTAAATAAACTTCCTTAATTTAAAGGGATGGCAGAAAGATTTAAAATCGAAACTTAATAAAACTTTTCTTTTAAAAAAGAGGAAACAATGGCCTTTTATATAGCATCTTGTCACAATTTTTAAATTTTGAAGTGTACCCACTTATTATGGGGGTAAATGTGGTAGCAGGTGTTCAGAGAACATAGTATAAAGAGAAAATGATATGGAATCACAGAATGGTTACAGCACAGAAGGAGGCTATTTGGCCCATCATGTCTGCGCTGGCTCTCTGAAGGAACAATTCACCTAATGCCACTCCCCAGCCTTCTCCCTGTAGCCTTGCGCATTCTTTCTTGTCCAACATATGGCTGACAGCCGGATGCAGCCTATGCAGCCCCTTTTTCCGGCCCCCGGAGCCAGTTTTTGAAAATTCCGGTCAAACAGGTGAGTTTGAATGGAAGATTCGGCATGGAGCTGCTCCCCCAATCTCAGACTGTTTCTCTCCTCCATTTGAGGGAGAGAAATCGTCTCTGACTGGAGAAGCAGCGAACATCGGCATTGGTGTGCTGAGTGCTCCCGGGCTGAGGGAAGCTAAGGTGTGGCAGGGCTGGAGCCCGGCAAGCTGGTGAGGATTGGGGCGGGGGTGGGGGGGTGCAGTTAGGTTCTTCCTTGCACCCAGTTTCAGGCTTCTCACTCACTCTCATCACCACGCACCCACTCACTGAGTGAGTGAGTGAGCACCCTGAGACTGGGAGTGAGTTGGACATGCACTCTGACCCTCTCACACTCTGGTCATTTTTATTAATTATTATTTTTTAAAAATTAACAATTTATTGCCATGACATTGCTGTACTTTTGCTCTGCAACTGTTTCTTTCCTTAAAACCTCAACTTAAAAAAAAATTTAGTTTATTGTTGTGCCAAACCTTATCTTTCTGAAATTTGCTCATTAGCTCTTGAGTGAGAAAAATATGCAAATCTGCCCCCGCCGCACCCCCCCGAGCGGAAAGGTTGGACAAGCCTGTTTTAAATAATAAATTACCAATTATTTTTTGTTTTTGGTAATGTTGACTGAGATGAATATTGGCCAATATTTGGAGGAACTCCCTGTTCCTCTGCACATAGTACCTTGTATTTTTTTTAGTTGCCTATATCCAACTGATCAGGCAGATTGGTCTCATGAGAAAAGGTACCTCTGATTGCCTGAAATAAAAAAAACAAAAGTGCTAGAAAAACTCAGCAGGTTTAGCAGCATCTGTGGGGAGAGAGAAACAGAGTTAACTCCGAAGAAGAGTCTTATTGGACTCAAAACGTTAACTCAGTTTCTCACTCCACAGGTGCTGCCATACCTGCTGTTTTTTTCCAGCATTTTCTCTATTTATTTCCGATGTCCATTATTCGCAGTATTTTGCTTTTATCCCTGAGTGCCTGTCTGGTCTGCACTTAATTCCTGGAATGAGGCTTAGGCCCTCTCATAAGCTCCTAACTTGGAGTTGTAAGTATTACAAGTTGACACTGAATGCATGAACAAAAGTGGATATTTTATCCATATAAGGATGCCACAGACAAGCATTGGGGGGCAATAGATTTTTTAATATAATTGTCACTATCATGTAACATGCGGCACCTTTTTTTGGTTTAGGTTTCCTTTCCTTTCCCCTTTCACTACTTTTGCAAGTACCGCACTTATTGTTAAGCTAACTAGTCAAGAAGGACTCAAACCTTTCATGGCTGTTGTGAATGTAGTTATGAACGCCGAACTTGAAGCTTACTGCTGTAAGGTAGTCCTGCTAGTTTACCATTTTCTGAAGAAAGCTTCCACAAAAAATGCAAAGATATTCAAATTTCAGTAAAGGGTAAGATTTGGACCATAGGGATCTGGTGTAAATTCCTTTAGAAATATCTCCTCGGTGACAATATTATCTAATGGCTTCAATTTTAAAAAATTGCAGATCTTTAGTACTATCATTACCACTTCTGTTGCCTTCTATTCCATGAAATCTTTGTCATTTCTGCCCTCCAAACTATCCCTGACCTTCTATTCTGCTCCACCTGCCCCTCCTCCCTGTATTCACAGCATAAAACCCATTACATTCCTACTTCTGTCTAGTTCCGAAGAAGAGTCATATTGGCCTAATCGGAAGATGAGGTGCTTTTCCTCGAGCTGGCGTTGTTAATATGTTAATATCATGTAACTGGATATTGGATCTTGTCTTCTGTACAATCGTTGAACACAGAAGAGAAGGAAGAAGCCAAACAGATGGAGTTAATTAAATAATCATACCTCTGTCATGAAAGAATTTAACTCTCAGGAGATATATATATGCTTAAGCAAATGAGGAACTGAAACTTTAAATTAGTAGTTACTTTTTGTTTTTTTTGTCAGTTTGAAGTAGAAACTTTGTTATTCAATTCCTATGATTTATGTTCACACAAACCTGCAGTAAATTCTGGGGGATTACTCATAATTCAGAATAAAATTATATCAGTAGTTCTGGGAACTGTTAGTTAAGAGATCAACAGTAGGTCAGTACAAATGGCTGATCAAATGCTCTTGATTGTTAATATGATGAATAATGTGATCGAACCTGTCCAACATTTTGTCTCTCTGGGTTAGTATTCTGCATAATTTCTGGGGTGTCTCATCTGTGCCTGAATACTAGTGTTAGTGATGAGTTAAGGGAGGGAAGAGGTAAAGGAGCAGGTATTACACCACCTGCAATTGTATGGGAAGGTGCTGTGGAAAGGGATGAGATGCTGGGGGTGTTAGAGGAGTGGACCAGTATGTCACGGAGGGAACGGTCCCTTCGGAATGCTGATGGGGGAGGTGAGGGGAACATACAAACAAGGAGCAAGAGTAGGCTATTTGACCCTTTCAGCCTACTCCACCATTTAATAAGATCATGGCTGATCTGGAAAATGTGTTGAGTGGTGGCATTGTGCTGGAATTGGCAGAAATGGTGAATGATCCTTTGAATACGGAGATTTGGGAGGGTGGAAAATTAAGATAATGGGAATCCTATCATGATTCTGGGAGGGAGAGGAAGGAGTGAGGGCAGAAGTGCGGGAAATGGGTCGGGCATTGTTGAGGGCCTTGTCAAGCACAGTGGGGGTGGGAATCCTTGGTTGAGGAGAAAGGAAGACATGTCAGAAGCGCCAGTGTGAAAAGTGGAATCAGCAGAACAGATGCGATGGAGAATGGAATGGAGTCCTTAACAGGAAGCGGGGTGTGAAGAGGTGTAATCGAGGTAGCTGTGGGAGTCTGTGGACTTGTAATGAATATTGGTAGACCCTATAAATGCTACTGGGTTCCTAATGCAATTTTAAATGCCTTCTGAGCAGATATTCTGTCGGTGAAGCCTAGGGGACACCTAGCAGGGAGGCTGTTAAACTTAGTTTTGTTTTAAATGCTTGTCCATGCCCCACAAAAATAGTTTGGATCTCTGCCATCGTGGGCTCCCCCTCCCTATTGGAACTTCAAAGCCTTCTGAACCCTCACCCCATCATCCAGAAACATTTAACTTGATTCAAGAAATATTTAAAATGATGCAATAAGAGAAATTAAAGATTTTTTGATCGGGCTAAAGTAACTAAAACATGGAACCATGAAATTCTATGGGATTCTATTGGTTTTTCACCGTTATTCTGGTGGAAATCTTGAAAAAGCAACAGTAATGGGATGAATATGGCCTTTCACATTCCTTCCCTTTGGGTTCTGACAATCTCCTGTCAGAGTTACAAGAAGAGATCAGTAGAACCCTTATGAGGTTTCAGGTCAAAAATTTCCCATCTAAGCAATTAATAAAAACTTGTATTTATATAGGGCTGAATTTTCCGGCTGGGGGGTGGGGGGGTGCGGAGCAGGCAGGGGTGTGTGTGGACCCGATCGCTGCCTGCGATCGGGTCTGCGCCACCATTTTAGGTGGGTGGCCAATTAAGGCCCGCCCAGCGTGAATCATGGCTCCCGAGGTTTGCAATGATTGCCGGGTCCAATGGTGACCTGGAGGCTTGCTTTAAAATGTTGCTGCAGCCTTTCCAAGGCTGTGAATCATGGCCAGTGGAAGGGCTTCCCAGAGCGCTGCTGGTGAGCAGGCCAGGCAGGAGGGTAGGGCAGGGGGGGCACTGCGCCCTTCATTTTTCCAATTATTGCCTTGCTGCCCTCCTCGAGGAGATGGCGGGAGGTGCTGGTACCCCAGGACCGGAAGAGGAAGCCCCCCCACATGACCAAACGTGCCTGGGAGGAGGTGGCGGAGGTGGTGAGCTCCCGCGATGCGGCGCACCTGGATCCAGTGACGCAAGCGCTTCAACGACCTGTTGCGCTCAGGAAGGATGAGTACCGTGTTGGCATTGGACACTTTACCCAGCAGGTAGGCTTCCCCCCCTGGTGCACCCCCCTGCCAAGTCTGAGTTCAGTGACTGCATTGAATCATTGACGGCATATATCCTTTGCTGGGTGGGCCAGCAGATATTGCCCATGCCAAGTTCACCCTGGGAGGGTGGTGAAGAGATGGGTTCTGCACCCACAGCATGTGGAACACTGAGACCCACATTACTGGTTTGGGGGCAATCTGGAGGAGCTGCACCTAGGGGCTGTGCTTGAACTCCAGGACATGTCAAAGTCAGGATGATGACATGCTGGGAGAGGAACTTCAATGTAGCCAGGCACCGATCGATCTGCTGTCCTCTACGCTCCACGTGCTTGCACCTCCTTGCTATGGAATGTTAGACCGTGTGGTGCCAAATGTGATGTAGGCAGCATTTGGCCAAAGAGGTGGGGGTGCGGGGACAGATCTAGCATCTTTGTGTGAGTGTTCAACTCAACTCAACTCCAGTGAGAAGACACTGGAGGCCTGCAATGTCCCACTCTGGTTGGGATGGGCCATCCGCAAAGAGTGTTCAGGTACAATTAGCACTTTTCAGGAGAAGAATGCACAATGCCGCCGAATGGGTGAGGACTGGTGGCGGGCCAGCACAGTTAGCGATTCTCAGCCATTTCGAGCAGGAGGCCGTAAATTTGGAGAGGAGCCATGCACCCAGGTCCACTGGTGTCGGTGAGGCTGGGGTGCCATGACCAGGTATGTTTGCCCAGCATTGAGGTCACCATTGTTCTCCCAAAAGCCATGGCAGTGCTGAATGTTCAGTGATTGAAGTTTGCAACAAGACTTGACTATTGCTTATGGAAGGATGAGCGCATAATGATCTGGGAGACAGGGATACACATTGACATTGTCTCCACGTTAACTGATGCAATATCCTTGTTCTTCCTTTCAGTATCAGTGGAGCAGGGCTGGGAGGAGGAGCAGCAGAGGCCCCCACCTCACACCTGAGGGGCCTGAAGTCACACCAGCATCACACCATCTCTGCCAGGCAGGCATCAGTGCAGTTACTAGCACCTTGGTGGGAATTAGAACATTGACTGGTGTCCCGGGGCACAGCGGTGAGGGAACTTCACAGTTGCTGGAGGAGCTGGCAGAGACTGTGTGTGCCCATGGCGCCAGCAGTCGGAGGACTGCAGGGGACCAGGCACATGCTCAGTCGGTGCCTGATGATGTGTCTCTGGAGTCGTCCGCGAAGCAGCAAGCGCAGGAAATGCGGCCGTGTGTGCGGGAGAATCTTTGGGAGATACATGAGGCTATGCTTGGCTTGGTGCCCATGGTGGAGGAGTCTACACGGATTATCGCTGAAGCAATGAGCCTCATGTCCGAGCGCCATGCATCCCCCATGGAGAGAGTGGAGAGGCTCCTCCAGGAGACTCATCAGGGCTTCTTGGGGATGCGCTCGGACCAGCAAGACTTGACATCAGCATTGATCTCAGCTGGTCAGTGCCAGTGTGGGAAATGGTCTGGGCACCAAGTTCCCCAGCTCAGTGCCTATCCATCCACAGTGAGCAGGGAGGTCCAAAGCGACCTCACGTCGGCTCAGCAGCTGCCTGCCGTCTCTGTGGGCTCCTCTCAGAGCGCTCCGGATGAGGGCGGCAGCTCCTCCGCCCCTCTGCCAGTGACCACTACATCCAGTGAGGCTGTGACGACTGGGGAGACGCCAGCTGTGGAACTGGCCACTCCCTCCCAGGCCAGCACAAGCTCCACAGGCCAGAGGACAACCGCCAAGGTCATCGAGGCCAACAGGACAGCAGAGTCAGCAGGCTGTCTCAGATGCCACTCCCAGCAAGGGGACAGCACCAAGATGTAGCACCTGAAAACGTGAACATAAACCTGTGGTGTGCCTAAGGCACCTTATCTCTGGTGCTTTTGTGTTTGCCCCCAATGAGGTTTTTATGAGTTGGTGTGATTTTTAACACCTTTTTTCATTTTGTTTTATTAAGTTTCTTTGGTTGCAAAAATAAACTCAGACATATCGCCACGGCTGAGGATGCCTGTTTTGTTCTGCGGGTGGATGGTTTCCAATAATGTAATGAGTGCTTTGTGGGACATTGAACTTTATTAACAAGGACCTTAGTTAATGTTCCTAACCAGTCAGATTTTGCAGTTGGGTTTCAAATATGGAGCCTGCAGCCCAGGCTTGTCCTGGAGGTCAATATGTGGTGGGCTAGCTGAAGGTTCGTTGGATTAAAGCCTCCCAGGTGTCCCTGCCTCCCTGGAGTATGCCTGGGTCAGCGTCTACCCCCTCAGCATTTCCCTGTGTGCGCTCATCCTTGGACTAACTGCTGGACTCACCGTGTGCATCCGCGGCCAATGCATCTACGTCCACAGCGTCGCCCCTTTCCAACGCAAGATTGTAGAGAGTGCAGCATGCAACCACTATCAGCAACACACGATCTGGGGGGTACTGGAGTGCGCCCCCTGAGCGGTCCAGGCATTGGAAGCGCATCTTGAGAAGACCAATGGCTCCCTCCACCACAGCACTTATGGAGACGTGGCTCCTATTGTATTGTAGCTCAGCTTCTGTTCTTGGATGGCGCAGCGGCGTCATGAGCCACCTTCTGAGGGGATAGCCCTGGTCACCCAGCAGCCATCCATCCAGCCGGGCTGGAGCACTGAAGAACCTCGGCACCTGGGAGTGCCTGAGGATATAGGCGTCATGGGAGCTGCCTGGGTACCTTGCACAGACTTGAAGAATCACCATCAAACAGGAGGGATCTGTACCGTTGGGACGGTCTCCACCTGAACTGATCTGGGACCAATGTTCTAGCAAAAAGGGTAAATAGGGTGGTCAACAGGACTTTAAACTAGAAAGTCGGGGGGAAGGGAAGGGTAAAACTCCAAGAAGTATGACTAATGGGAAACAAAGCAGCAGGTTAGCATGTGGCGGAGTGGATTCAACTTCATGGAAAATTATGAAAAAACTGAAAAGAAAAGAGAGCCCAGGAGAGGCTATTAAAGTCTCCAGAACACAAAATAGGACAGAGTGTTTGGAAAGGGCTAGGAATCTAACTTCAAGCACATCAGATAAAGGGACGACAATGAGAAAGGGGACGGGAAATACAGGATTGAAGGTGTTGTATCTGAATGAACGCAGTATACGAAATAATGTAAATGAGCTTGTGGCGCAGATTGAAATTGGCAGGTATGATGTGGTGGGCATCACGGAGACATGGCTGCAAGGGGATCAGGACTGGGAGCTAAATATCCAAGGATATACATCCTATCGAAAAGATAGGCAGGTTGGCAGAGGAGGTGGGGTTGCTTTGTTAGTAAGAAATGAAGTAAAATCGATAGCAAGAAATGATGTAGGGTCAGATGATGTAGAATCTGTGTGGGTAGAGCTGAGGAACCGCAAAGGTAAAAAAACCATAATGGGAGTTATGTACAGGCCTCCAAATAGTAGTCAGGATGTGGGGCACAAGATACACCAGGAGATAGAAAAGGTGTGTAAGAAAGGCAAGGTTACAGTGATCATGGGGGATTTCAATACGCAGGTAGACTGGAAAAATCAGGTTGGTAGTGGATCCCAAGGAAATGAATTTGTGGAATGTCTACGAGATAGCTTTTTGGAGCAGCTTGTGGTGGAGCCCACTAGGGAACAGGCAATTCTAGATTTAGTGATGCGTAATGAGGCAGATTTGATAAGAGAGCTTAAGGTGAAGGAACCCTTAGGAGGAAGTGACCATAATATGATAGAATTTACCCTACAATTTGAGAGGAAAAAGCTGGAATCGGATTTAACGGTATTACAGTTGAATAAAGGCAACTACAGAGGCATGAGGGAGGAGCTGGCCAGAATTGACTGGGAGATGAGCCTAGCAGGAAAGACAGTGGAACAGCAATGGCAGGAGTTTCTGGGAGTAATTTGGGAGACACAGCAAAAATTCATCCCTAGGAAGAAGAAGCATACTAAAGGGAGGACGAGGCAACCATGGCTGACAAGGGAAGTCAGGGACAGCATAAAAGCTAAAGAGAAAGCACACAATGCAGTGAAAAGCAGTGGGAAGCCTACAAAGACCAACAGAGGACAACTAAAAAAGAAATAAGGAGGGAGAAGATTAAATATGAGGGTAAACTAGCCAGTAATGTAAAAGAAGATTGCATGAGTTTTTTTAGATATATAAAGGGGTAAGAGAGAGGCAAAAGTGGACATTGGGCCACTGGAAAATGACGCTGGAGAAGAAGTAGTGGGGAACAAAGAAATGGCGGAGGAACTGAATAGGTACTTTGCGTCAGTCTTCACGGCGGAAGACACGAGTAACATCCCCAAAGTTCAAGAGAGTTGGGGGGCAGAGGTGAGTATGGTGGCCATTACCAAGGAGAAGGTGCTAGGAAAACTGAAAGGTCTGAAGGTGGATAAATCACCTGGACCAGATGGATTACACCCCAGAGTTCTGAAGGAGATAGCTGAAGAGATAGTGGAGGTGTTAGTAGTGATCTTTCAGCAATCACTGGAGTCAGGGAGGGTCCCAGAGGACTGGAAAATCGCTAATGTAACCCCCCTGTTTAAGAAGGGAGTGAGGCAAAAGACGGGAAATTACAGGCCGATTAGCCTGACCTCAGTTGTTGGTAAGATTTTAGAGTCCATTATTAAGGATGAGATTTCAGAATACTTGGAAGTGCATGGTAAAATAGGGCAAAGTCAGCATGGTTTCATCAAGGGGAGGTCATGCCTGACAAATCTGTTAGAATTCTTTGAGGAGGTAATGAGCAGGTTAGACAAAGGAAAGCCAATGGATGTTATCTACTTGGACTTCCAGAAGGCCTTTGACAAGGTGCCGCACAGGAGGCTGCTCAGTAAGATAAGAGCCCATGGTATTAGAGGCAAGGTACTAGCATGGACAGAAGATTGGCTGTCTGGCAGGAGGCAGAGAGTGGGGATAAGGGGGTCCTTCTTAGGATGAACAGAGCGTCTGTGACCTGCTTGACACAAGTGTGGGCAGCTGATTGGGAGACATTGCAAAGATCACCCACCGAGCCTTGGAAGAAGCCATAGGCATAGAAATTGAGGGCAGCTGTGACCTTCAGAGCCACTGGCGTGGGTATCCACCCACACGGTTTGTGGAGATCTGGGCCCCAATCACCTGACAGATATAGTTGACTGTTTCCCTTGAGTTGGAGCCTCCTTTGGCACTGCACCTCAGACATATTGAGGTAGTTGCTTCGCTGCCTGTAAACCATGGCAGCAGGATAGTGGCGTCTTCTGCGGCCCCTTCTGCCTTGGACAACCTCTTGGCCCTGCACCCCTTGTGCCTGCGCCTCCCAAAGGTGGCTCCTCTGGAGGCCGAATGTGCACTCCTGGCCTCCTCCCCCTTCTAGCCCTCCCTTCCTCCTCAGAGGAGGTGCTTCCAGTGGAGAGTTCAGCTCTCATTCCCAGGCTAAGGGAAGGCTTCCTGAAACATGCAGGCCCAAAAAAGATTCCTCACTGCAGAGAGCTGACCCGAAGGCTAAGAGTCCAGACCAAGCAGCTGGTATGCGTTTTGAAGTATTGCAGCTCTCACAGGCAAGTATCAGTAACTTTGAAAAATCAATGTTTGACAGAGCACACTCGCGACCCCACTGAGCCCTCTTATCCCACCCATGGATGAGGTTTATACAAATGTATCCTACCCACCTGCCTGTTGCACGGGCGCTGAAAAATCGCCTTCGATTAGTGCCTCAAGGGCCTTAAGTGGCCAGTTAATTAATGGCGGGCGTGCGTCGGAGATCATCGCTTGCCCACCCAACTAAATATCTCTGGCGCACGGTGATGAAGGGACACTCGCCCGACATCACCGCGCATCATTTTACACGTGGGTGTGCGGGGCCCACCCCCGCACACCAACGGGAAAATTCTGCCCATAGTGTCTTTCATGACCTACGGATGTCCAAATGTCCTTTACAGCCAATTAAATACTATTAAAGTGTTGTCACTGTTGTAAGTTAGGAAATGCAGTCACCAAATGATGCACAGTGAGGTCCCGTAACAGTAATGTGATAATGACCAGTTGACGTGGTAACTTGTGCATTGGAAGGTGGTGTGAAGATTTTCTCTTTTTTTTAGCAGATTGTTTGCAAGGGCAGATTATGCTATTGGAGCCTTCTGTCTGACCTAACTACCAGGACATTACCTGTTTTGTGGTGAGGTGATAACTATCCTAGAGAGTTTATCACAAATTGAAGAACTTGGTAACTACTGCAAAATTGGTGCTGTTGTTACCAGACCAAAAATCTTTTAATTCCTGTGCAGTACAGCTTTTAGCTGGGAGAGCTTGAAGGCTGGCATGTTTCCACAATATGTGAAAGTAGATTTTCTCAGCCTCCACTTTTGCACTCTAGCCATATCAATATCTGTTAATTTGGGAAGTATCTGCAATTTACTGGGAAATACAATTGTCATTGAAGATTTTTATTGTCTCTCATTTTTCACAGATTTAATTGGGTGATTATTGGTTGCCAGGCAATTATTGTAACCTCTTATCTTCTGAGTTAGCATAAATTAGACTGGCTGCCAACTAAGTTTGCTGATGAAGAGCCAACCAGTTTAATAGATTGCACAGGACCTGAGGGGGGACCTGATCGAGGTATACAAAATTATGAGGGGCATAGATAGGAAGAAACTTTTCCCCTTAGCGGAGGTGTCAGTAACCAGGGGGCATAGATTTAAGGTAAAGGGCAAGAAGTTTATAGGGGATTTGAGGAAAAATGTTTTCACCCAAAGGGTGGTTGGAATCTGGAACACACTGCCTGAGGGGCTGGTAGAGGCAGGAACCATCACAACATTCAGAGGTGTTTAGATGAGCACTTTAAACACCATAGCATACAGGGCTACGGGCCATGTGCTGAGAAATGGGATTGGAATAGATAGGTGCTTGATGGATTGCACAGACACGATGGGTTGAAGGGCCTGTTTCTGTGCTGTATAACTCTATGACAATTTAACTCACTGAGTTGATCATATATATAATTTATTCTACATGTTGCAGATTGGAGTACTGCATGCAGTTCTAGATTCCACACTGCAGGAAGAATGTTGAGGCTGATTCACCAGGATGCTGCCTGGTATGAGGAAGTAAAAAAAAATTGCATTTATGTAGCTTTTCAAAGCTTGGGCCATTCCAAAGCACTTTACAGCCAATTAAGTACTTTTGAAGTGTGTTCACTAAATATGAAGAAAGACCAGGATTATTAGGCTGTGGAATGATAGCTGTGACTGAGGAAGTTACCTGTTTGAACAATTAATCAAACATGATTGAAACAGAGAGAGCACTTCAGCATTTATGAGTAGGTTAGATAGTTATTGCAGGAAAAGGAATAAATAGATTTGTGAACAAGATGGGAACTTGAGATTAGATTTATGCTTGGGTAGAGGGTAAATGCTAACCTGGACTGGTTGGGTTTGGTGGTTTGTTTCCATGTTGTAATTCCTTCAGGGGCACGTGGATGGGTTGTGGAGTGAGCAGATTCAGTTCAATGCACACAAATGAGAAGTCAAAAGCTTTGGGGGTGCAGGGGGGACCCAGAAATAAACGCTAAATGCTTAGAACGCTTAAGAGTTAAGAATTTTCGATACAGGTCTTGTCCTGGAAATCCAACACTGATCCTGTTTTGAAGACAACTCCTTTTTTGGCTGAGAGCCTAACATTTTATTTGTTAGGGAAATTACTCTTGTACCCATTCTGGTTTTCTAGATGTAATGAATACAAATGTCGTTGGATACAGACTACAATAAGCATCAGAAGCTGGCTGCTTTTCTCCCTGCAGAAACCACCCTACTGCCTATCAAAAGGCAGTAGGGTGCGAGATAGCTAGAGCAACTTGTATGATTGAGAACCAAAATTTTGTGACAGAAGAACGCTAGTTGATCCATCATGCCTGTACTAGCTCGGGTGTCTACTCTATTCATTTTCCTTACTTTGCCCTCACTTCTAAAATATCAGGTTCCCACTTCTAAATGTGCTTCACACTGCCTCAATAGCTACTTGTAGTAAATTATGTAATAAGTATTTGGGTGGAAAAACTCCTTTCTAAATTCTCCCTTTATGCTTCTATTCTCATCCCAAGTTTATGCCCTCTTGTTATTGACTTTTCAACCAGAGAAAATAATCATTCAAATTTTAAAAAGTTATTCACTTTGCTCGTAAGAATAAAAAAACAGAATTTATTTTAAAAGGTGAGGAACTTGTAAGTGTTGATGTTCAGAGAGACTTGTGTGCTCATACAAGGAACACAAAGTTAACATGCAGGTGCAGCAAGCAATTATGAAAGTAAATAGCATGCTGGCCTTTCTTGCAAGAGGATTGGAGTACAAGAATGAAGAAGTCTTGCTACAGTTGTAGGGTTTTGGTGAGACCACACCTGGAGTACTGTGTGCTGTTTTGGCCTCCATATTTAAGAAAGGACATTGGAGGTGGTACAGTGAAGGTTCACTAAATTGGTCCCTGGGATAAGGAGATTGCCTGTGATGAGAGGTTGAGAAAATTTGGCTAATATTCTCTGGAGTCTAGAAGAATAGGAGGTGATCTCATTGAAACCTGCAAAATTCTGAAGGGTGGACTATTTGCTATTGAAATACTTTGGGACATTTTATTACATTAAAGATGATATATAAATAGAAGTTGGTAAATCAATTTTTTGTCCAAGCTGACACTGACCCTCCTATTCCATGAGCCTCAATTTTGTTAACCAGGCTGTTATGTGGTATTTTGTCAAATGCTTTCTTAAAATCCATTGCATTCCCTTCATCAACCTTCTCTGTTACTTCATCAAAAAATTCAATTAGATTAGTCGAGCATGACCTGCCTTTTGCAAATCCATGCTAACTCTCTTTAGTTAACTCAACCCTCTCCAAGTGCCTGTTGATTTTAGAAACAATAACCAAGGGGAAAAAAACTTTACCCAACACTGATATTAAACTAACAGGCTTTGTAGCTGCTAGGACTGCCTTTAAACTCTTGGCATTTGCAACTTTCCTATCCTCTGGTTTCTCTCCTGATTTCAGGGAAGATTGGAAGATATGGCAAGGCTTTTTGCTATCTTCAACCCCACATGCTTTAGCAACCTGGATACAAACCATTTGGGACTTGGTGACTTATCCACCCTAAGCTTAGCCAGCCTTTCCAGTACACCCTGCATATCAATTTTCACTCCATCCATTACCTCTACCATCTCCGCTTCTATTGTAGATTGTTCTTTGCTCTTTTCTATTGCCAATCTAAATCTTATGATACAATGATCACTTTTACCTAAATGGTTCCCCCACAGACACTTGGCCCACTTGATCCACCTCATTCCCCAGCACCAGATCCAGCAATGCCTCCTTCCTAGTTGAATTGAGAACATTACTGGTCAACAAAGTTCTCCTGAACACATTTCAGAAATTCTTTCCCCTCCTTTCCCTTTATTCTATTTACCTAGATAGCGATTGGGATATTGTTCAAGTCCCACAATGTTACTGCTGTATAGTTCTTGCACATCTTTGTGATTTCCTGCAGATTTGCTCCTCTACCCCTCTTTCACTGTTTGGAAGCCATAAAATACCCCCAGTGGTGTGATCATACTTTTCTTGCTTCTCAACTTCAAGCAAATGGACTCTGTCCTTGAGGGGTCCAAGGACATCCTCTCTTTCCACAATGTAATGTCTCCACTAATCTGTAATGCCGTCGTACCTCCCTTTTTGCTTCCCTTTTTTTCCCCCATCCTTTCTAACAATTTGTATCCTTGAATATTTAGTGCCCAGTTCACACCATTTTTGTAGCTACCTTTCCGTTATTGCTACTACATCATAGTCCCATATGGCTATTTGTGCTTGTAGCTCACCAACCTTATTCAGCACACTTTGTGTGCTTACATACGTAAATTTAAGTAAGTAAGAAAGAAATTAAGTAATTTAATAATGGGTTTAGAGGCTCCTTTCTTGTGTATGCTTGTATGTCTGTTTTGCCCGGCACATTCCACAGGCCACAGGTGTGCTCCCACTGATCCTGTGGGGGAGACAGCTGCCGCAGCAGAGATCCCTGGCAGCACTGGGATGTGGCAGTTGCATGGTGGGAGTGTGTGCAGCACCAGGTGGATTGGACAGTTGAGCTCTGCCAGGACTCGTCCCTTGCCCAGCTGTGTTCTTGTTGCTGTCCGGGTGTGTGGAGCTTCGTGCCATGCACCAAGTGAGGATGACCCTGCAGGCAGTGGCAGGGACTTGGAGGTGGAGGCCACATCAAACGCTCTGTGTTGACTATTGTTGGGAACCACCCCGGATGCCATTTTGCCAGACAGCATTGGTGTGGAAACATTGTTAACATAACATTAAGCACGAATGGCCATTATCATCACCTGTGTCTATCTTCAATGCAGTTAATGTTTACGTGTTCATGAATTAGATGTAATTCATATATTTGCTTTGATTTAATACATTATTTTACTTGGCTGTTTCTTTTTTTGTGTGTTTTTGTATATTTTTTGAATTGATTTTAAAATTTGAGTCAGTTTGGCCCGTGGCTGTGACAGTAGTTGATTGCAAATAAACCTTTGATTGATAGAGGAATGTTTTTGGATGTAGTTTATATGGACTTTCAGAAGGCATTCAGTAAGATTCCAGTTAAGATTCTCATCAGCTAAAATGAAAACTCATGGAACTGAAGGCAGATTATTGACCTAGTTAGACGGCAAAAAAAAGAATTGAAATTGGAAGGAAGTGCTATGGGGTGTCCAACAATGATTTGTGCTGAGCTTCAACTATTCACTTATTAATGATGTAAATAACACCATAGAGAGCTATATATCCAAGTCTTTTACCGTCTTTTCTATTTACCAATCTTGTTTTTGTCTTATTAATGCGTTTCCCTATACCCATTCCAAGTCATTTATACATACCAAGAACAGTGACTTCTGACCTTTCTCTATAATTTTTTTCTTTTCCAGTAACTAACTTTAAATCCATGCTAATGTTTCTTTTCATACCAAATGCATGAATTCTTCTGACCACTTTCAAATGTGTCCTAAAAATTCTTCTGACTTGCATTACCTTTATCCAATTGATCAGTTATTCAACAAATATAACTAAGTTTGTGCTTCCATTTCGGGTCTACCCGACATACCTTTTTAGGTTGTCAATCAGTCAATCACACCCTTAAGCAGTCTGAGCGTTTTACTTTTACGAGTTGGCTTGGACAAAAGTATAACCTGAAAATGTAATAATGATATTGCCTGTAATTTGGACCAGATACTTGTGCCTGCTGCATGTGTATTTCTTCAAATTCTCTGGCATATTAAGTTATGATTAGCTGAGCCAATGTTTGATGAGAACCATCAGGCTGCTTTATTTCACAGTAAGGTGACCATACAGAGCAACAGTTATGACAGGTTCACTTTGTTCGATCATTTAAATTTGCATTTAAGCAATACAACAAAAATAAACTGGTATAGTGGTGAGCATAGCTACCTTCCAAGCAGTTGACCTGGGTTCAATTCCTGGCCATCGATGTGATGTCATCTGTCGTGTCTTATCACAGGTTTGTGCTAAATTCTGGCACCATTTACCAGCTTTCCCACCCAGGAACAAAACCATTCGTTATTTCCCTTCCTTTGAGGTTCTGTGCCACACAATCAAAATGAAACACTACCCCATCCAATTTTAGTGGGTCATCTTTCTTAATGCTGAGAAGTTATTCTATTTATGTCCTGCAGCCCAGGACAGAACTTTCTATCCATGTCACATGCTGTTTTTTTTTCTTTGCAGCACTTGGTGGCCTGTTTGTGGCTATGTTTACCCCTCAGTTCCTGACCCCTCTCCCTGACTGGGTTCTTCTGCCTAAAGAACTGTTAATCAAGCCTAATATTGTGCTGTTTCTTTTTAAAATGAGCTTTAGGTAAAGCTTAACAGGAAGGGATATTCTATTTCCCACTCCTATTGTGATGGCAGTTCCGGGATAGGATAATGGCTTCCCTACCCTTTGATTTCCATGGGTGATAATGTTGATGTCTGACTTGAATACATATTTGGCAAATAAATGAAGCCTGTGGCCTTCCTTTTTGAACCAGTTAGAAGTGTTTTCAAATCCCACCACTTTAAAATTTGCTGTTTTGTGTTTGATTAACTCTTGCATTAATACTGCTCAAAATATGGATTCTAAGGCATTTAACTGAATAAATTGTTGAAATATGTAAGTAAAGAACTCAAAAACATTAGATTGATGAAATGTTTTGTCCAATACAGGCTGTTGTTACCTTTTATAATGTACCTTGTAGGTTTCTATCTGCTTCAGTTGAAATGGCCATCAGTTTCACCAGGGGATATATAAATTAAGAATGAACCAGTTTAAAATACATCGTAGTACAAACATTGCATTTTGATAAAGTAAGATTTTACAAAAGGACTTCAACCAGAGGTTGTAGTAATTTTACTTTTAAAAACACAACCTTGTATATTTTAAATATGTTTTGTTTTATTGTCATTGATTTTATTAAAAAGATTTAACTCATTATGGCTGAAATCACCATTTAATTTCCCAAGTCTGGGAATGTGGGAGTGCTGAGACATATCCATCCAAATATGCTGTAACCTTCCCCACCCACTAAGTAAATTACTGGCAGCACGATGGGCTCATTTGGAACCAGTCTTATCAAAAAGCTGATTCACTAGTCATTCAACGAATTGCTTTTTGTGTACCATTTGTGGGGTGGCGTCTTGAGGTTGGCCAGCGTGGCTGTTGATAACCGGCACATTGCAAGGACAAAGACTGTGTGCTGAGGGATGCACTGGGGCATCAGCTGCAAAGGCTTAATGGGCAAAGGCCACTGCTTGGTATGCACAGTCACTGCTACTATGCAGTGGCTACGCGAGTCGTATTTTCCATCAACAGGATGTTCCCATTAGTCCAGAAAGACGTCTCCCTACCACATAATTGAGCAATGTCGTGAATGAATTTCAGTGCTAGTGCGATGTCAGGAATGTAGACTGTACATTCCAGTGTTTGGTTGATTGAATCGAACAGTATGTTCCTTTGGTTATTCATAATAGGCAGAGTACAGACCGAACTCAACTAACATGCACTTGTAAAACCCAAAACAAAATGTCTTCTGTTGGATGTGATTCTGTGATTGGGCAGCACTTGCTGCCCAATCCTGAGTGTGCGAATTGTTATACTAACAACCAATTTAAGATAATCAGTTGAGCTTGTAACATGGCTCATTTACACTCGCTAGAAGTGACATGCATTCATACGTAGGGACTCATCCTCTGCAAACAATGTTCAAGCCTTGCACCTTTTTTGATTACCCAGGTATTCAGCATCCTTTTGCCCTGTATTTTAAATTATTGAGATCATTGGAAATTTGGCATTCTTGTGTTTGACCTGATGAGTGCAAGATGAAAAGCTTCGGCAATATGTCTTTTTTTCAGCTATTTCTTTAATAACCTGTGGTTTACAAAAATATGACCCTTTATTTTTATTTTCTCTTGTATTTCAGCTGCGACAGTCACAATCTTACTGCACAGACAATGAGTGTCTGCAAGAACGTAAGTTCTGTTTTGGTTTAAATTCATTGAACAGTAATTTTGCGAAATACCAGTTTGCATAATATAAATTTTTGTTGCAGGTATGAAAGGTCATGGACCTTCAGTTAGTTACGTGAAGAAATTTCAAAATTTACCTGTCTGTGGGTTAGTAATTAATCCAGTGCTATCCGGCACTCTGGCAACCGGAATTCTCTAGTAACCAGAATTCTGGGGTTGGGTCTGTCGGGCCCGTTTTGTGACTGGAGATGTCTCTCATCCCTCAGAAATCTGTGATAACAACTTGTTTTTCGTCATTCCCACTCTCTCACAGCCACTAGTAATTGTCAAACTCACTGGTAGCTGTTATCAGTGGCCTGTCCTTGCTTCAGTCTCAGCCTCTGTTATGACCACAGCCGATGTTAATTGGTACGCAAACCAAATCCTAGAGGGAAACTTGGCTTATGGGCCATACCATTTCTTTTAATGTATTCTGAAAACGAGAAGAAGATGTACTGACCTCAGCAGCAATAAGTCCAGTAACACTTTTGAGATTTAAAAAGTTTTAAAGTAGAAGTGTTATTAACGAGAATAAAAGAAAACTTAAGCGCACAGGATTACAGTTACACAGTTAAACTGAGTCTTACAAACATTCCCCCAAAACCACGCTCTACTTGGTTAGACCCACAAATTAAACACCTTCCAGGCAGCACTCCCTTTATAGATGTTTAACTATAAAAATCCAGTAATATTACCCAAGGCAAACTGCCGTAGCTTTAATAGAGGCATACCACATGACCTGTAACCCTCTTCCACTCTGGAAATCCAAACTTCGGAACAAAACTGTTTGTTGCAGCCCAAGACTTTTCTGGCTTGACAGAATGGCTGACTCAGACGGCATCTTCTCCCAGCCCAGAGCTGCCGGCTCCAGCAGTTCTCAGCACAGCTCCAGCTCAACAACTATAGCTCACAGCTACAGTAATGCAAAATATCATTTTTCCCCTTTCATCTCGGATTCTATTGTTCTCACGCCTCTTTGAAACTCAAATCCTTCCAAATATAAAATCTTTCATGCCTGCATTTTGTCTTTGCTTTCAGGTCAATAAAATATAATATCCCCATTTCTGTTTACCTATGGAGCTCCTGCAAGATGTTTCTTGCTATCTCTTGACTTCCCTTTGAAATTCAAACAAACTCTCAACTTATCTAAAATTCAGATGTTAAATCCAACCTATTTATTTGTACCTCAAACCTAACGCCTCTATCCTTTTTCATGTTTTAAACCTACCCAGACAACCTGTCTCCTATAAATCTCTGCCCAGCTTAATTAAATCATCCACACGCACCCCCACCACACACACCCCCACAGCCTTTTTCACAGAATAACACAATATCCCCCAAAAATATTTAAAAAATAATATCAATTTCTCTCACCTCCCTCCTTGGCAAAGATTGAACCATCATAATTTCAAAAAGATGGTTTCAGTTTCCGAACCCAGTTCATATTCCTTACTACATTTAACTACACAAACAAAATTATTGCACTACAGTGTATATGCATTAACCATGAAAATATATACAAGTCTTTTGTAAAAATAGAGTTCATTCCAGTCCATTCTCCATTTGCCAATATCTGAGTTCTTTTGAATTTTCAACTCTTGACAACGCATCTGCAATTAAATTTTCTTATCCAGCTGCATGCATAATTTGTAAATTGAACAGTTGCAATAATAAACTCCACCGAAACAGTCTGGTGTTTCTGTTCCAAAGCTTGTCCAGAAACTTAAAAGGATTGTGGCCCGTATATATTACTGTCTCTGAAGAATTGCTTGCAACATACACTTCAAAATGCTGCAAAGCTAACATGAAACTTAAAGTCTATTTCTCTAAAGTTGAATGTACATCAGAGGAAATATTCAACTTCCGTGAAAAATATCCTACCGGCTTCTCAATTCCCAGTTCTTCTTCATGTCGCAATACAGCACCAACGCCCACATCACTGGCATCAATAGCCAACTTAAACTGCTTTGTAGAACAGGCATAGTAGTTAGTACAGCTTTCAAGCTGTATCCATTGGAATTTTCTGTTCCTTTTTAACAATCCAGTCAGTGGAGCAACTACACTCGTGCCTAGAAATCTCAAAACTCCCCGCTTTGCTGTAGGCGTTTGGAATTCCACAATAGATTTTATTTTTGCATCTCATGGGGCCACTTGACCATGTCTAAATATGTAACTTGCCCTTTTTCAAATTCACTTTTAGGCTAATTTACAATCAAATTGGCTTCCTGCAGGTGATCAAATAGTTCCTTTTAAATGTTGTAGATGTTCTCCCTCACATTTGACTGAATACTATTAAGTCACCCAATATAAACAGCACAACTGCTCACTTCCTCAATCACTTTGTTAGTTTCTGAAATGTTGCTGGTGCATTTTTCGTACCACAAGGCATTACCTTGCATTGATTATAGATCATCTGATGTTAGAAAAGCTGATATCTCTTTTGCCCTTTTCAATAAGGGTACTTGCCAATATTTTCACAGCAAGTCAATTTTTGTGACCATCGTTGACTGTCCTGCTTTCTCGATACAATCCTCCAATCGTGGAACAGGATATGCATCTGTCTTTTTTACTGCATCCACTTTTTGGTAATCAATACATAGTCTTTGTGATCCATCCGGTTTCGGCACCATTACAATGGGTGAACTCCAATTATTGTGACTGGGCTCTATGATGTCATGTTGAAGCATAAATTCAACCTCTTCCCTCACTTGAGCTAATTTTACTGGATTTAAATCTATATGGGCGTTGCCTTATTGAATCTGAATTCCCCACATCAACGTCAAGTATAGCTAAATCTGTTTTTCCCAGGTTTGTTTCCACAAATTGCTTTGTGTGACTGCAGTAGCCCTTTTAAATCACTCTGACACTTTTCTGGAAGGTAATCTTAACATTACATCTAGATTCTTAAGCACTTCCTCATTGTCCAATTTAATCATAGGAAGGTCAATTTCAGGATCCTTAATTTTTACCCCCATTTCCTTACTTACAACTACCAGTACCACCAACTGTTTATTTTCTCTGTTGACGTATTCTTTGAGCATATTTACATGGCACAATCGCTGACTCTTCCTTCCATCTGGGGTATTCAATACTTAGTTTACTTCACTCGGTCTCTTTTCAAGCTGATAAGATCCACTAAACCTTGCCTTCAACAATTCACTTGACACTGGCAACAAGACGAACACTTTTTCTCCCCAGTCACAAGACTAAAAGCCTTTCCCTCCTCGTCTACCTTTGCCTTCAGCACTTATTGAGATATCTTTAAATGTTTCCTAGCTAGCTCACATGCCTTACTTAATCTCTCTCTGAATTTCACCTAACAATCCAGGTGAGTCATTTCAGAACTTTGACTCACTAATTTCTCCTGCATCAGTTTAGACCATAATAGACCAAATGATGTAGTAACAGAAGTAAGCCATTCGGCCCATCGAGTCTGAACTGCTATTCAATGAGCAATGGGCTGATCCAATAATCCTCAACTCCACTTTCCTGCCTTTTCCCCATAACCCTTGATTCCCATACTGATTAAAAATCTGTCTATCTCAGCCTTGAATATACTTAACAACCCAGCCTCTACAGCCCTCTGTGGTAAAGAATTCCACAGATTCACTACCCTTTGAGAAAAGAAATTCCTCCTCATATCTGTCTTAAATGGGCGACTCCTTACTCTGAGATTATGCCCTCTGGTCCTAGACTCTCCGAGCGGAAACAACCTCTCAGTATCTACCCTGTCAAGCCCCCAAAGAATCTTATATGTTTCAATAAGGTCGCCTCTCGTTCTTCTAAACTCCAATGACTACAGGCCTAACCTACTCAACCTCTCCTCATAAGAAAATCCCTCCATACCTGGGATCAACCTAGTGAACCTTCTCTGGACTGCCTCCAATGCCAGTTTATCTTTCCTTGGATAAAGGGACCAAAACTGTTCATAGTATTCTAATACTATCTAATTAGTGTCTTGTATAGTTTTAGCAAGACTTTCCTATTTTTATACTCTATTCCTTTTGAAATAAAGGCCAACATTCCATTTGCCTTTTCTATTACCTGCTGAACTTGTATGCTAGCTTTTTGTGATTCATGCATGAAGACCCCCCAATCCCTCTGTGCTGCAGCTTTCTGCAGTCTTTCTCCATTTAAATAATATTCAGCTCTTCTACTCTTCCTGCCACACAACCTCACGTTTTCTGACATTATATTCCATCTGCCAAATTTTTGCCCACTCACTTAACCTGTCAGCATCCTCTGTAGACTCTGTGTCATCCTCACCACTTGCCTCCCCACCTATTTTTGTGTCATCCTCAAACTTGGTGATAGTTTTTTTTATTCATCCATGGAAGGTGGGCTTCGCTGGCTGGGCCAGCATTTATTGCCCATCCCTGATTGCCCTTGAGAAGGTGGTGGTGAGCTGCCTACTTGAACCGCTGCAGTCCATGTGGTGTAGGTAAACCCACAGTGCTGTTAGGAAGGGAGTTCCAGGATTTTGACCCAGTGACAGTGAAGGAACGGCGATACATTTCCAAGTCAGGGTGGTGAGTGACTTGGAGGGGAACTTCCAGGTGGTGGTGTTTCCATCTATCTGCTGCTCTTGTCCTTCTAGATGGTACTGGTCGTGGGTTTGGAAGGTGCTGTTGAAGGAGCCTTGGTGAATTCCTGCAGTGCATCTTATGGATGGTACATACTGCTGCTACAGTGTGTTGGTGGTGGGGGAGTGAATGTTTGTGGATGTGGTGCCAATCTAGTGGGCTGTTTTGTCCTGTTTTGTCCTGGAGGGTGTCCAGCTTCTTGAGTGTTGTGAGAGCTGCACTCATCCAGGCAAGTGGGGAGTATTCCATCACACTCCTGACTTGTGCCTTGTAGATGGTGGACAGGCTCTGGGGAGTCAGGAGGTGAGTTACTCGTCACACGATTTCTAGCCTCTGACCTGCTCTTGTAGCCACAGTATTTATATGGCTAGTCCAGTTCAGCTTCTGGTCAGTGGTAACCCCCAGGATGTTGATAGTGGGGGATTCCGTGATGGTAATGCCATTGAATATCAAGGGGCAATGGTTGGATTCTCCATTGTTGGAAATGGTCATTGCCTGACACTTATGTGCCGTGACTGTTACTTGCCACTTGTCAGCCCAAGCCTGGATATTGTCCAGGTCTTGCTGCATTTGGACATGGGCTGCTTCAGTATTTGAGGAGTTCAAATGGTGCTGAACATCATGTAATCATCAGCGAACTCCCCACTTCTGATCTTATGATGGAAGGAAGGCCGTTGATGAAGCAGCTGAAGATGGTTGGGCCTAGGACACTACCCTGAGGAACTCCTGCGGTCACGTCCTGGAGCTGAGACGATTGACAATATACAACAACAACCATCTTCCTTTGTGCTGGGTATGACTCCAACCAGAAGAGAGTTTTCCCCCTGATTCCCATTGACTCCAGTTTTGCTAGTGCTCCTTGATGCCACACACTGTCAAATGCTGCCTTGATGTCAAGGGCAGTCACTCTCAGCTCACCTCAGGAGTTCAGCTCTTTTGTCCAAATTTGAACCAAGGCTGTAATGAGGTCAGGAGCTGAGTGGCCCTGGTGGAACCCAAACTGGCTGTCAGTGAGCAGGTTATTGCTCAGCAAGTGCCACTTGATAGCACTGCTGATGACCCCTTCTATGACTTTATCGATGATGGAGAGTAGACTGATGGGGCGGTAATTGGCTGGGTTGGACCTGTCCTGCTTTTTGTGTATCGGACATACCTGGGCAGTTTTCCACATAGCTGGGTAGATGCCAGTGTTGTAGCTCTACTGGAACAGTTTGGCCAGGGGCACGGCAAGTTCTGAAGCACAAATCTTCAGTACTATTGCCGGAATATTGTCAGGGCCCATAGTACATTCACTTCCCTCATTCAAGTAACTAATATATATTGTAAAAAAATTGTGGCCCAACACTGATCCCTGTGGTACTCCAATAGTTACAGGTTGCCATCCTGAAAATGCCCCCTTATCCCAACTCTCTATCTCCTATTAGTTAGCCAATCCTCTATCCATGCTAATATACTACCCTCAGCACCATGGGCTCTTATTAAGTAGCCTTTTGTGCGGCACCTTATCAAATACCTTTTGGAAATCCAGATATATTACATCAACTGGTTCCCCTTTACCTACCCTGCTTGTTACCTCAAAGAATTCTAATAAATTTGTCAAGCATGATTTCCCCTTCATGAAGCCATGCTGACACTGCTTGATTTATATTATGCATTTCTAAATGCTCTACTGTTACATCCTTTATAACAGACTCTAATGACAGATATTAAGCTGCCTGGCCTATAGTTACCTATTTTTTTGTCTCCTTCCCCTTTTGAATAAGGGTGTTATATTGGCAGTTTTCCAACCCTCTGGAACTTCCTTAGAATCTAAGGATTTTTGGAAGATTACTACCAGTGCATCCACTATCTCTGTAGCTACTTCCTTTAATACCCTAGAATGCAACCCATCAGGTCCAGGGGACTTATTGACCTTTAGCCCCATTAGTTTCCCTAATACTTTTTCTCTAGTGATAGGTATTGTATTTATTTCCTCCCCCTCTTTTGCCCCTTGATTATTTAGTATTTTTGGACTGCTATTAGTGTATTCTTCCATGAAGACTGATGCAATGTATTTATTCAACTCCTCTGCCATTTCCTGGTTCCCCATTATTATTTCCCCAGCCTCATTCTGTAAGGGGCCTATGTTCACTTCGGTCTCTCTCTTCCTTTTTATATATTTAAAGAAGCTCTGACTGTTTGTTTTTATATTACTTGCTAGTTTACCCTCAAAGTTTATTTTCTCCCACTTCAGAATTTTTTGGTCATCTTTTGTTGCTTTTTAAAACTTTCCGAATCCTTTGGCTTAGCGCTAATCTTTGCCAAATTGTATGTTTTTTCTTTAAATTTGATATTATCCTTAACTTCCTTGGTTAACCATGGTTGGTTTATTCCCTTCCTAGAATCCTTCCTCACTGGGATATATCTTTGATTTGAGTCATGAACTATTTTCTTAAACAACTGCCATTATTCATCAATTGTCTTTTCTGCTAAGCCCCTTTCCCAGTCCACTCCAGCCAACTCTGCCCTCATTCCTTTGTAATTACCTTTATTTAAGTTTAGCACTGTTGTTTCCGACCCAAGTTTCTCGCTCTCAAGCTGAATGCTAAATTCTACCATGTTATGGTCACTGTTTCCTAGGGGATCTTTTACTCTGAGATCATTTATTAAACCTGCCTTTTACATATTACCAGATCCAAAATTACCTGATCCCTGGTTGGATCCACAACATATTGTTCAAGGGAACTGTCCCGAATACACTCTGAATTCTTGCTCGTGGCTACCTCTGCCAATTTGCATTTCCCAATCTACATGAAGACTAAAGTCACCCATGATTAATGTACAGCCTTTTTTACATGCCCTCATTATCTTCTGATTTACCTCTGTCCTACAGTATAGCTACTGCTAGGGGGCCTATAGACTTCTCGCACCAGTGTCTTCTTCCTCTTGTTATTTCTAACCTCCACCCATATGGATTTTACATCTTCCGATCCATGATTATTTCTTGCTATTGTGCTTATTCCATCTCGTAATAACAAAGCTACCCCACCACCCTTTCCTTCCTGCCTGTCCTTTCGAAAAGTTAACATATCACTGAATACTTAGTTCCCAACTTTGATCTCCTTGTAACCATGTCTCCGTAATGACTATAAGATCATACCCATTAACCCCTATTTGTGCCATTAATTATTTTATTTTGTTCCAAATACTACGCGCATTTAAATAAAGAGCCATTCATTTTGCCTTTTTACCATTTTTTCCTCCTTTTGACCCTATTTGATGCTGTTTTTTTAATGTTTGTACACTCTGTCCCTTCCTGTCACACTCTGGCCAGAATTTTTCCGTTGGCGAGTTGGGGGCGGGGGAGGAACCCCCGACATCATCCCGCCCCATTTAAATATTCAGGAAGGCGGGGGGACAGCGCGATCAGCTGTCCACCTGCCGCCAATTGAGGCCATTGACAGGATAATTAAGCCAATTAAAGGCCCTGCTCATCTAACCTTAAGGCTGGCGCGCAGGCCAGGAGCCCCAGCGGGCTTCTGAAAAAACATGGAACCTCATCCACTGGCGGGATGAGGTTTCATGTTTGTTTTAAAAAACTTTAATAAACTTTGTGATATTTATTAACATGTCCCATCTCGTGTGACATTGTCACATGAGGGAGACATGTTAATAATTTTTATTTTTCTATTTTTTAAGTTTATAAAACTTTCAGCGCTCTCCCTGAGACAGCACTTTGGCAGTTGGAGGATCCCTCCCTCCCCCCCGTACAGGAAGCGCATAGCGCTTCCCATCGGGTGGCCCGCCCACTGAAAATTGTGGCGGGGCCCGTTTCAGCGGCGGCAATTGGCTGCCCGCCCGCCGCCAAGCCAGTGGGGCCCACCTGTCCATCAAGGGTATCATTATCTAAATGCCCTGCAATGCTGCCATTTCCTTTTGCTTTGTAAGCACATCCCCTCTACAGCCCTCGTTATTCGATTCACCAGGACACTGGTCCCAGCATGGTTCAAGCGAAGCCCATCCCACTGGAACAGCTCCATTCTATCCCAATACTGGTGCCCGTGCCCCATGAACTGAAACCCATTCCTCCCACACCAATCTTTGAGCCATGCGTTTAACTCCTTGACTTTATTTACCCTATGCCAGTTTGCCCGTGGCCCAGGTAGCAATCCCGAGATTATTACCTTGGAGGTTCTGTTTTATAGAGTGTCCTCCTCACTTCATGACCATAAATTAACTCAAAAAGGACTGAACCCTGTTTACTCATTAAGGGCATCCCTAATAGCAAATAACAAGAATAGAATCCCACAATCACAGTCATGTAAATAGTATTGACTATATGCACTAGTCAGAGTTTAAAGTCTGATGCCACCTTTCTAAAGCAGCTTGTGATTCAGGGAGTTAGGCTGATGGCCTAAATTGCTTTATTCCTAAACAAAAACAAAAATAAAAATACCTGGAAAAACTCAGCAGGTCTGACAGCATCTGCGGAGAGGAACACAGTTAACGTTTTGAGTCCGTATGACTCTTCAACAGAACTAAGGAAAAATAGAAGAGAGGTGAAATATAAGCTGGTTTAAGGGGGGGGTGGGACAAGTCGAGCTGGATAGAGGGCCAGTGATAGGTGGAGATTGCCAAAAGATGTCATAGACAAAAGGACAAAGAGGTGTTGACGGTGGTGATATTAGCTAAGAAATGTGCTAATAGGTGACATTAAGGGTAAAAAGCAGGACGAGCAAGGTACAGATAGCCCTAGTGGGGGTGGGGTGGGGGGGAAGGGATCGAAATAGGCTAAAAGGTAGAGATAAAACAATGGATGGAAATATATTTAAAAGTAATGGAAATAGGTGGGAAAAGAAAATCTATATAAATTATTGGAAAAAAAGGGGATCGGAAAGGGGGTGGGGATCCAGGAGAGAGTTCATGATCTAAAATTGTTGAACTCAATATTCAGTCCGGAAGGCTTTATTCTTAGGCTGTTCATTACCTCTTTTAACAGCTGTGACATGAAAGTCGATCCCTGATCCGACTGAATTTCTTTTGGTAATCCACATTTGTAAAGAATTTGGTTAACTCCTCTACAATCACCTTTGCTGTAATGTTCCTCAAAGATATTGTTTCTGGAAATCTGGTGGACACATCCATGATTGTCAGTAAGTACGGATTCCCACTTTTAGTCTTGGAGGTGGTGGTGGGGGGTGGTCCTATGCAATCAATTAGGACCCTGTTAAAAAGTTCCTCAAATGCTGGAATTGGAATTAAAGGTGTAGGCTCAATTACTGCCTGAGGTTTTCCTATCACCTGATGTGTGACATGTTTGACAGAATTTGACTACATCTTTATGTAGTCCAAGCCATTAGAAATATTTTTGTATTTTAGCTTGAGTTTTTCTAATTCCCAAATGTCCAGCCATTGGAATTTCATTTGCCACACTCAAAATTTCATTCAGTTACCCAGATGATATAAATACTTGGTTCACTACCGCCCACTTCTCAGCTGCCAAAACATGAGGCGGTCTCCATTTTCTCATTAACACATTGTTCTTAATGTAATAACATTCTGGAATGTATTCTGCTTCTGTTTCAGAATAAGCTGTCTGGTATAATTGCTTCAAGTCTGGACCCTTCTGCAACTCCACTAGCTTCAATGAACTAAACACCTCAACCTCACCCTCTTTAATCTTCTCTTTTAAAAAATTGATCCAGCCAACTGAATTTCAGTGTTCTTCCCCTGAATTTTTCCTCTTCATGTTTAAACCTGTGTGTTTGTGACCTTATCACCACACAATCTGGACAAAATGCAGGATGCTCTTTCTGTGAAACCTCTGATTGTGTTTCAACAAGCTGCTCTACTACCGTGCAGGTGTATAGCTGAGTTATTTAAAAATCCCAGAGGGAAACTTTAAACAACTGTCATAACCTATAGTATTAAGTGTTATGTTTGAGATGCAACTCTAAATTCAGGAATCAGACCACTAGTTCTCGAGGTTTTACATTAAAGGAAACATTATATTAATTTACACAGGTTAAAATATATGGCTACTAATTACTACGATCATAACTTTTAACAAATTCCCAGAATAATCTCCATTAAGGCAACAGCTACCCATGGACTTAACCAAACACCAGGTAAAGCATTTTCACCTTATGAATTCAAAATGAGGTTCCTTTCACTTTGGTTCCTTGCAGACATGGGTAGGCTTGCAGGTTTTGATCTTACATTGCCTCTACCCTACACACACAAGTTGCTGAAGTTATACCTAGCACAACCCATTAAATGTAAATTCTCATTGTATCACCAGCCTCTTCTAACAATAAAACCCCTTTCAGAGTACCAATTTTATTAGTAATATAAACATATTGCTTGGTATCTGCTAAGTAGGTGTCAGTTTTCACCCCATTTCTTGAATGCTCTATTCAAAAAATGCAAATGCACTCTACCTCTCTTACATATCAAAGCATCCAGGCTAGCTGGCTTTAATCCATTTAAGACACACCCACAGACTAAACCTCTATTTTAAAAGAAAAATATTTTCCAATAATATATACATTAATAGCCTCATGACAAATAGGCATAGTCAATATCTGTGATCCAGATGTATCATTCCCTAGAATAAGCTGAACCCCTGCAATGGTTAATTTCTCTACTACCCCCACAATTGTGCCTCCTGTTTCCAAATCACCTTTTAACTTTACCTTACACAATGAAAAGGGTTTGACTCCGCCATGAATTCCCCTAATTAATACTTACACCTGCAATAACCCTTCTAGATGACACATTGCACTTAGATGACACATTGCACTATCCCATTACATTAAGGACTGGCTAGCCCCAGTATCCCTTAAAATTTTGACATCTCTTCCTGCTCTTCCCTGTACACAGGGATATACTTTCCCTTTGCATATAAAATCTTTAAACACCTCTGCAACTTGCCCTTCAAAACTCCCTTGGGTAAGTTGTGAACACATTCCCACTTCTCTAGCTACCTTTGATTCTTCCTGCTCCATCTGTATAAAAACCACTGTTTTTTCTTGCCTCTGGATCTCAGAGCCCACAGTACTCTTACTTCCAGAATTTTTATGAGTTCCTACCAATAACTTGATCTCATATATCCAGCCTTATTACAATGGTAACATATCAGCTTCCTTCATTCAGCTCTACTTTCCACCTTTCCATTTTTACTAGACCGGCATCCTTCACCTTGATCCTTATTACTAGTGTGCGCATGTGTATGCGTGATTTAATTAAGCTGGTTAATAGGAATCAGGCTGCAAACACAAAAAGGTTAAAGGTGTCAAGTTTGAGGTACAAGTGGACAGGTTAGATCTAACATTTGTATTTTTAGATAAGTTGGAAGGTTGTTGAATTTCAAGGGAAAGTCAGAGGTATCAAGGAAAATGTTTGCATCTTGCAGGAGTCCATAGGTAAATAGTCGTGGGGATTTTATATTGTTATTGACCGATCAGCAGCTTCCCTGATCTTTTTGCTTTGTCTTTCATCTAAATTTGTCCTGCTGTTTACTGGAATGCTATTTCTAAATTCTTCCATAATAATAACCTCTCTTACGTTTTCAAAAATCTTATCTAATTTAATGCCTTGAAATCATTGATCGCAGATAATTTATTTTTCTCTTGCAAACTCCACAAATGTCTGATGGGGTCTTTTCCTCAAAGTTCTGAACCTCAACTGATGAGCTTCAGGGACAAGCTCATAAGCATTTAACATTGCCTTCTTTACTATCTCGTAATCTGCAGACTGTTCCTCCCATAAAATTCTGACAGGAATATATAAAATTCTGACAGGGATGGACAGACTGGATGTAGGGATGATATTTCCTCTGGCTGGGGGTCTAGAACAAGGGGACCC